>NW_027094091.1:57502458-58102458 GCF_029207755.1 Chamaea fasciata
CTTCAGTGGTCGTGGTGGAATGATTTTGAATGCAATGCAGAGGTGACAACTTTTTTTGGATGGTTGTAGGAGAATCCGGGCCAAAAAGGAACTGGAGAGTATGACTTCAGCTGGGTAAGGACTTTCAAATTCAGATGGCCAGTGTCAGGGCCAGATAGTGCATATAATTATCCTATTTATAATTTTTAGAATGATCTTGCTTTACAGCCATTGATTTTTGGCCTCCATGTCAAACTTCCAGCACAAGGCTGCTGGGAGCCCTGTCTTTTGCTGTAGAAGCCTAACAGCTGTTCACATTAGTAAAGCAGGTTCAAATTTATACTTGAAAAAATTAGTGGCTCATAAAAAAAAATATGGAACAATGACAACCATGGGGAAAAGGTAATAATTTAAGTCATGAAAAATTAATCAGGGAGTGATACATTATTTTTTTTTGAGCAAAATATGTTGCACTAAGAAAAAAAGAAGAAGCCTGTAGCTTTAATTAATTCTGCTTAACATTAATAGAATAAGGTCAGGCACACCAAAAACTGTTGAATAAAGCAAAAACGTGTGAAAGATATATAATCTGATGTTATTCATAATGAAGAAGGGTTATCTTGTGGTCAATACAGCACCATTATTTTTAAGTTAGAGGTACGACTGCTGAAAATATACAGTGGCCATAACAACTTACCTGACTAGATTGTGAAAAAGGGTTCACATAAAAAGCATTTTATGAAATGATACTCCCATTTCCATGATCAAAATTTACAGCTATTTCTATCTCTATCTCTTAAACAACCCTAGGTTTTCTTCAATCCAAAATAGGGAGCTTCCCTAGAATGAAAGGAGGTTGGACCAGATGACCCACTATAGTTCCTTCCAGCCTCACCCACTATGTGATTCTGTGCATTTAAAGTTGTGGCAAAATGACAAGAATATAATATTTGGGGGAAATTTCCTGCTAAAAGCTCATGTGCCAGGGAATGGCTCTCAGACCAGCTGCTTTGTGGGTACGCAAAGGAAGAAGCTTTTGGGCAACAACTGCAAACGTTGTTTATAGTCAGAAACAGCAAAATAGGCCCACACGTTTTCCTTGCGGCACTGAACAGAACCTATGGAAACTGCAGCTTCCTGTAAAAGGAAAATGCTTTTAAAAGCATACAGAAACAAACACGTAGGAAACAAGTGGGCTCGGAGATGGTTCAAGTTCCAATTAACTGTCATCGTTGTTTGTTCCTGAGCCCGGGAATGCCTCTCTGTAGCACTGGGAGGGATTAATCTCGGGAAAATTTAGGCACCTGTGCATCTCCTGGCCAGCCAGGTGCCTTTCAGCGTCCCTGAAGAGACTCTTCTAGCCGGTGATTTGTCTCAGGTGTGTTGAGTGATTCGCTCAGTTTCCCCAGCCAATGCCGTGGTGGAGACTCCCTCAAGGGCCAGCTGAGAAGAATTGGCTCATTTGTGTCTGGGCAAACCCCAGGACACCTGGAACCTGGACTTCCTCAGCTAGCTCAGCCAGCCTGACTTCATACTCCCTCCCTGTGGGCTTTCGACTCTTATTTAAGCTCAAAACAAGAGGTATGGCTCTTTCCTGCTGTGTCTTGTGTTCCGTGCTGGAGTGCTTTGTTGGCGAGGGCTTTTCAAGACCCCTAGTGGCTGACCTGATTTACCACCTCCAGCCTGTTCTGCTCTTTCTGAGTGCTCTGCCTCCCGGATTGCCGGACCCCAGGATGTGCGTGCAGCCTTGCTCCTGCTCCTCGAACAGGTACTGCCAATTATATGTTGCTAAGATAATTTACTGCTGAGTTAATAAGAGCTAAAAATATTTTGAGCGTCACAGAGAGTATTTGGTGTTGCTGAAATGCTATTTATTATTGTTTTGGCTTGCCAAAGGAGACAAATGTAAATAATATTCGAAACCTTTGTTTGAGCAATTGTTATAGAAAGACGGTGCAAGCACAGGTTTAGTTCAAGTATCTCTGTTGGTTAATATATAAGTATAGTGAGCTTTTTCTGTCATGAAGAGCAATTCTGGCACAGTCATACTCTTGTGAAGTTGTTGTAGTTCCCTACTGAAACTGCCAATAGATCTTCAGGTTGTGATACAGATGCCATTTATTTATCCCTGGAGCAGATTGGGTTTTTGTTGTTCTTCATCTAATATTTTTGAGTGGTTTCTAAATAGCACTGTCATGTCATTTGTGGAAATATAGCCTTCCTGTTTAATTTCTAGCATGCTGTGTGACTGTCCTTGCATCTGCTGCTTTGTCCAAGTTTGTGCTGCACATGATAAGGCCTTCCTCGCATTTTATTTCCTTGAGGTTATTTCTTTGCCAGAATTTCCAGACGGAAGTAGGAGCACCTGTGTGCCTGTAGGGATAGGGAGAAAGGAATACAGCTGGTGGTGTCCTGTGTCTTTAGTGGTGCTTGAGTCAAGAGGGCATCACCAGTGAAATGGGGGAAGAATAGGAAGTGTAAAAAAGTGAAAAAACTGGTATGTTGAGATAAAGACAGTTTGATAGGTAAAATAAAAACTCTGTGTGAAAGCAAAGCAAAACAAGGAATTCATTCCCACACTGTATTGGCAGACAGGTGCTCAGCCATCTCCAAGAAAGCAGGTTGCCATCACACCCAGTGGTTTCTTTGGAAGAAAAATTAAATCACTGTGAATGTCCCTCACTTCTTTCTTCCCACAATTCATGTGCTGAGCAACCTCTGATAAAAGGCTGTGTGCTAATAAACTGTACTCATCCTTAAGGCATTTCTCTTAGAGTATCCTTTATGGATTGCTTGCCTATTTCCTAAAGCAAACATTTTCAGTGTTTCCCTATGATCTTACCTGCTTGACTTGGTCATGGAGAGCCCACCTTATAAACACTGACACAAGGAACAGAAAGCAGAACTGTGTAACTATGCTTTTCTTCTTAAAGCAATGGCAAAACAACTTGGTAAAATTAATTTTCATGGGCTCTACCTAAAGTGAGGTCTTTAACTGATTCCCTACTAAATAGGTTGCCATTGGCTATGGGAGTAGGAGCCCTCTCAGTGATATTTAGTGTAATCCTCCCCATTTAATTCATTCATGAAGCCACAATTTGGTATTTCTGATGTCAGACTTAATTCCCATAGAGGCCACTGTGGCCTCAAAAGCATTGAACTGTGGCCTTGCTGAATGAATTAGGCAGAAGAAACATGGATAATCAAGGAGGAAAGTGTATTTGATACAGGGATCATTGTCATTGATAATAGCTGAAAGGAAAATGCAGAAGAAATACATAAGGGTTTTAATGAGGATTTTGAGTAGCAGTTCTCTAGCTACTCTGCAGGAGTAATTACTCATCAGAGGTATAATTTAAGGATTATCCTAAAGCAGTTTTGTGAAAGTGAACAAGAGTTCTTTAAAAAAACACCCACCCCTTTAATCAGTGTTTCCCTTTGACAGCAGGTGCTTTAGCCCTGCCAAGACATTTTTGCTATGAAGTCAGTTCAGCATCAAAGTTCTAAATGATGCATAGGATTTCATGGCTAGCTCTGTGGTTTAAATGTTATGACTGATCGGGGCAGAAGAAATGCCTTTTCATTTCACTGATACTACAGGAAAGTCTCATGTTGTGTGGAAAGAAACTACCATTTTTTTTTTCCCTCTACCTTTTCCTCTTCACCACACATCTGAAGTTTTTCCCCCTACTGTTAAAGCAGTTCAGTCTAAACAATAAAGCGCTGTCGGCAGACTGTACAAAGATCAGGCCGGTTCCCATGTTTATTAGCCTGAGAGTTCTGGGGTTTAATAATGGCCAAAAGACAGGCTGTCCTTGCAGGGAAGGGGGGGGGGGGGGGGGTATGAGCAGCCTTCAACCTTCAGGGGTCTGCCTTCCCTAACAAATATCCCAGTGGTGGTATCGAGCTGTGTGGTTCAAAACTTTATCTTTCTTCTTGGATCAGCTGAAAGGAGCAGATGTCAGGAGTGCTTCTTTTCACACAGCCTAGGCCACAAACCAAGCTAAAGCTTGGGCTTACGGTTGTGGGGCATTGTGTCCTCTGAGCATACGGAGGGGATGTGGCCAAGCCTTTTGGTACCCAGGGGGAATTATGAACACCAAGGGCAAGAGAGAATTGCTCCGTGCACGCTTGAGAAATTATGAGTGTAAATAGAGCAAGGGAAACCTTGCACAAAAGGAGTGGCACAAAACATTCCTGTATGGTATTGTAGAGGGAAAGCTGCCTCCTTACTGCTGTAGCTCATCCCTTGCCTGACTCTGGAGATATGTTAATCTGGCTGGTACAGGGTTAGTCCATGCTAGAGGACAGTAGAGCAATTGGATTACCCTGGGGATTGGTTTTTCTTTTCATCTTTCACTTCTGTAACTTCTAATAGGAATGCATGGGGTTGAATGTTGTTTATGTGTGGGGCCTAAAGTAAGAGGGATGTTTGTTTGAAGTAGTCAAAGAGGAAAGATTCATGCTTAAAATAGAACATCTGGGAATGACTGAGATGACATTTCCTAACAGAAGATTCAGTGTTAAAGGGATATATTTATAAATACTGGGGAAAATGGGACACATGTAGATCTATCTCTATTGGATATTTATGAAGTGTCATAGTTTTGTTTGGGCAGAGGTTTGGCAATTATCAACACCAGCCCTGTTCATTAGGTTTGAAAGTAAATCAATAGCAAATTGGAGTTCCATTTATTTTTGTGACTGCTTTGCTGCTGCCTAACAAGGTGCAGCAGAACAGCCTACTGGAGAGTCACACATAGCAGGTGTGAGGAGGGACACCTGTATGCACACTCATTGCTGTCAATTGCTTTCGTGAAGTTTGCTGTATTGTAGTAGGGGATTTTCAGAGGAGAATCAGGACAAAATGCCCAAAGTAAAGGAAAATCCAGTGAAATGTGTAGGGTTCAGCTGACAGATGCCAGTGACAAGGGAAGCCCTATGGGAAGGTGTTCTGTGGTCTGCTTAGTGGCTGTATTTTAACTGCCTCAAAGCTTTTGCAAGTGCTGGGAAAAGGATTTGCTTTTTATTATTGTTTCTGAAAGCTGCTAAATATGCAGAGCACTACCCCAAACCATGAAAAGCATTCTGCTCTTGAATTGTTGTCAGTGATGATGAGAGAGCAATAAAAGGCCTGCCATAACAAAACCTGTGTATTTTTTCCTGGCAACACCACCTAAATTTCTGGTGATACAGGTGGAAGAAAAAACTATTGGATATGAACCTCTAATGGGCAGCTCTTGGTTAGGCACATTATGCTTCTTTGAGGATGCCTTGGCCCCTGGGAACGTCTGAGTTTTGTTGGAGATTGCTACCATTATGCTCAGGATAGATTTATCTTTCTGTTCCTTTTGTTTTGCACTTTATAACCAGGCGTCTGTGGTGGGCAAGGGTTGACATTGTAGCTCCCACGGAGATGGCGGCAGGACCTTGCCCCATCCTATGGACTTGGCTTCAGCTGAGCTCATGGAATGAGTGCTGTGCTTGTGAATGCATGAGAATTAACACTCCTTGTTACGTACCAGAAAAGGGAGCAAAAATAAAGCTAGGATACATGTAGGTTGCAAACTGCTTTGGGTTTTGTGGCAATGGCACGAGTGAAGGTCTTTTCGGGATGCAGGATTCAGCAATTGAAACCTACCATTGAGTGGCTGCCTGAAGAGATTGAGACAAAATCTAAGATTCTGACCTGTACTTATACCAGCCTAGCATCGAAACCCAAATCCCTTGGCACCGATTCATCTGTGCATGAACGTGTACTGAGAAAAGTATGAAATATTTCACAGTCTTGCTAATATTACTTGCTAATTATAAACAAAACTGAGGGAAAGTGTCCAGACACAGAGAAAAGACTAATTGCCTGGAAGCTGTTAAGAAAGCGTAATGATCCTGATGCAATTAATCCACAGGAATTACTGGTTTTTAGGTTCTCCCAAAGGTCCTTCTGCCTTTGATTTTGCCTATTGCTGATCAGCAGGTGGAAACATGGCATGCTGTATTTGTGAGTTTTCTGTTCTGACTCTGTCCTTGTGAACTTGGAGCTGCCCAGATGAACTGTGATTTGTTGCACTGCAGGAGAGGTCTCGAATTCTGCATGTAGACAACTTCTAAGGTGACAATTCAGCCTGAGGAGAGGTGGTCCTGCCTTCTGGTCTGACAATTTATTTCTTGGGAAGCAGAAGCTGTGGCTGGTGACATCAATGTTGCCAGGAAAGCAAACGAGCAATCTGTTACCAGTGGATTTGCCTTTCAAAGTGGAGTCACTGGCAAACTCTCTCATGCCCAAGAATTTATCAGGTGGTTATGTGAACTTTATTTGACAGAGGATGCTGTCAGTCATGTAAGCAACACACTTGGGTAACCTTGGTCTTGCCTGGTGAGGATTCTGTAGTTAGGTGCTGTTTTAAAGCATCCTCCCAGCTGTAAATGCATGGCCTGGTGAGCAGGAGGGTGTCAGGCTCTAACCTCACCTGAGGAATAAGCCAAATTTTCTCAAATTGAAAAGGCTTTTTTCAAAATCAGAGTTGTTTTTGTTAGAGGAGGAACGGGAAAGGTTTCTCTTCTCTGGTAAAGTTGCTGTGTCAGAGGAGTGCAGCAGGTAGTGAAATATGAAAACACAAATGGCATGGAGCAAACAAACCATTTAGCTGAAAGTGAATGAAAAATAAATATTCTCCTGTAGAGCAAGCAGGATATGCTCAGGACCTGTCTTTCCTGTGACCTACAGGATTTTAAGAGAAAAGCTGCAGGATTTTATTGGCATTGCCACTATTAGACGAACTTTTCTTTCCCTTCTCCCCAGACTGGGGTCAGCTTTAAAGAGAGCATTAAGTGAATGGCTAATGGAATTAAGGGTATAATAATAGAAGGATATAGTGAGACAATTGTATTAACAAGAAATAAATCATGTTGAGTGTAAGGTAAGTGTTTTTTAATTGATTGATGGGAAGGATGCTCCATAGGTTTTTTTGAGGACTAACAGCCACTTGCCTTCCCATCTACAGTAAAAAGCCAAAAGGGAAAAAGAGATAAGAAAATTATGCAGTGGGGAGATAAATTATTCAGAGAAGATGGCCATTTTGTGCTGACATCACTAATGTGAAAAAGCATTAAATCTTTGATACTAGCTGCATTCCTCAGAGGTTGTGGTGGCTGCACGAGGTAATAGAGATTACAGCTGGAACACTACTTCAGCTTCCCTGGATGCCTTAAGTGGCTTCCCAAGGTGATCCACTAATTGAAGACTCAGCAATGCTATGGGTACCAGGCTGCTCTGACTTTTTTTAAAATTTACATTATTCTAGTGACTTTATCAGCTCCCATGTTTTACATTATATAGCCTGGAGAAACAGGCAATGTGTGTAGAGATGAATGAAAGTTGGTGGCTATTTTAAGAGTGGATCTTACACCTTGCATGTGTATAATTCCACTAAAAAGGGGGAGATAGGAATGTTAAATATGAAGTGAAGCTTTTAAGGCCAAATCTTCCTGCTCTGTAAATAATCTGATTTTACAAGTAGAAACACTGTGTTAAGCTTGCACCTTTTCAGGACCTGGTTTTCTTCAGTCAGAGAGTGGAAAAATAAGGTCCTAGCAAAGATGCAACTGAAATGGAAACTTTGGTAAAAGGCAATTAAGAGTAACTACTAAAGGTCTATAGAGTGCATGAGTAAAATCAAAGCAATGTGAAGGAAGAGAGGTCATTTCATGGACTTTTTTTTTTTTTCTCAGTTGAGAGCTTTTAAGCAGTGCAATTAAAGTGCCTTTCATTGTCAATAATTCAGCAGGACCCTCAGTGTGATGCAAGACCTTAAATCTAACCTCATTTTATTCCTCAAGACTTTAATCAACTGTTCCCCCAACAATTCCCCCACCTATTCAGTGCCTGTGTGTGTTGCTTTTGCTGAGGTCAGAGTTGCAGCTGGCAGCCTGCACTGGAGGAAGTGCCTGTGTAGAGGCTCTCCTTTGCTGCTGGGCAGCACCAGGAGACCACTTCAGCAGCCTCATTGTTGCACTTACGTGGTGTGCTCCCAGAGTTTTCCATCAGAGAGGCTGGGGTGTCTGGGAAGGCTGTTTCATAGGGCAGGACTCACTTTAGTAGAAAGAAAAAATTTAATAGGGTCTGAGAAAGATTTGGAGCCTTTAGTGCTGTGGACACTGTAGGAAACTGATGTGAATGTATGAATCACTGAATTTAGGCTCACTGTATTGTCAGAGAAGCAGGCGTGGTGACCCTCTGAACCTTTCAGAGATGGTCAGCCTAAGAGGCTTCTTACTCTAAATAGGGTAACCCCAGGCTTCTTGCACCACTTAGGCAACAGATTTCACACACAACCCTTTAGTGAGTGTTAACAACTGGGTTAATGGGTCTCTTAGAGTTCAGAAATCTGAATCAATCTCACCAGGCAATTTGAGCATAACTGTGGTGTTGCTGTTTGCAGCCAACTCGAGTTACATATGAACATGCACTTTTTTTTTTTTTTCAAATGGAACAGAAACCTGTATAAATATTTGATATGCTTGTGTAGCTCTCAAAGCAAACCAAAAGTGTTTTCAAACAGTCAGATTAGTAAAATTCATGAAAAATAAAACTGAGATCTCTAATTAATATATTTTTGAAAGGCAGTCTCACAAAACTTGCTAAGTAAATGGAGGAGGAATTGGCTATGGTGTTGCTGTCCTGTAGCTTTAGAAGTCTCTAAATGCCTGTCTTTGCATTAGTGGTGTCCTGTGGTCAGCCTGTCATTGACTTGTCAGTAGCCAATCATACCAATTTTTGACCAAATGGTGTCATTTGCTGTAAATTAATTTACTTTTGCCATTAAGTGCAGACAGTATGTGGTCAATTCAATTTTGTCCATTAGAGACAATAACCCTAGCCAAGCTCTTTGATGCTATTCTTAGTTCACCCCTTGGGACTACTCTACTTACATCTCCAGAGGAACTGGTAAATTTATATAATCATTCCTTGTCTAATATTTGTGATTTGTTGGCTTTGCTTTAATACATGGACAGTTAAGTCTAAATGCAACGACTCTTGCTCAGAGTAATCTCAGGGATGTGAAAGTTCTGGGAGGAGCGGAAAGCAGAGTGATTGTGTGTAGCAAATCCAACACTTACCTAGTTTGGCGAGTCGTTATTTTTGTGTCCTTACTCCCTGGCTGACGGAGGTGACTGGTTTTACCACAAAACACAGTGGGGGCTCCTGGATTGCTCGACATGGCCTTGGATTACAACACAAGTTATGTATGTATTTAGATATTCTACTGATGGGGGTCCTACTGCAGATAACTTTGTAAACTCCTGACTTAAAGAATATTTATTATTAAAGTAAAACAGGGAGATTGATATGCTTGTGGTTAGTGACTCTTCCATGGTTTTGTCATATATGGGTGAATCTTCTAAACTGTCTACTTTGGCTGCTTTTAAATGCAAAGATTACTGGCAAACAAGAAAAAAGCAATAAAGGAAAGAAAGTGTCTTTGCAGTCTGTCCATCTTTACTAATTTACATTCTTGTATAAACCCTCACATCCAGGTTCTCTAAAAGCTGTTCTCTTCTTGATCCCTGTGACACGATGAAAACAAGTTGTGTTGCTGCTGGCACACATATAGAGATGTTGAGTGCTGCACACACCCAACACTGTGTTCCTGCCTTAACACAAATAGCTGAGTGCTTGGTTTAGGTCTACAACGCAGTGTCAGCGCCTGTTGTATATTATCTGTTGATAGTGTGTCTGTGTAGTAGGTACTTACAGAAGTCATGTTTTCCACCACTGATGTAAAAAGACTAGAAACTGTATTGATTAACATGTAACTTCTTGTAGTTGTGAGTTCACTTTTTCTCCTGCTTGTGCAGTTAATGAAGAAATGGTTTTGCTGCAGTCCTCCCTGTGACAATGTTAGTTACGTTTTTCTTTATAGGACCTTGGAAACTATAAAAACTGGATCAGGCACTGGCTTGACAGAACCTGATTAAGTGGAAGGCAGTTGTGACTTTACAGTTGGGCCTCTAAAAGGGAGGAAAATGCACTCAGCATGACCTGGAAACAGCACCTTCACAGGACACAGAGAAACACTCTTTCTCAAAGAGCACATGGTCTGCTCTCTGTGTGGTGTAGGAACCATTCCTACAATACTTCATTGCTGTATTTTTGGTTGTTTGTGTAGAATTAAAAGGTGGTATGAGGTGTTGTGCATTGGTAGTGCTGCACAGTTTTGGACAGATTGAACTGAAAGATCTTGACTTCCAGCTGGGAGCCTGCAGCACTCAGAAGGATGGAGGAGTTGTTGGGGAACATGGAAGAGTGTTAACTACCAGTCTCTGAAAAATAAGAAAGCAAACCCAATTTAGTGAGACCTTGGCCAACATGAGGAACAGCGCCTGCATGTTAATCAGAGAAACTTGAAGAGGTAAGAGACTGGGAAAAATATCTCCATTTCTTTGGCTTAATGCAGTGTGCTAGTCCTTTACCCCTTGAGAGAGTAGGATCAATGCAGGTTTGGGTCACTAGTGGAAGGGAGGTTAGCAGTCTTATGCTAATTGCTAGTGGACATTTGCCTACGTTGTGAAGTCTCTGTGTGATATGGTAGGAATGGCCAGCAGTGTTTTCAGGGAGTCTGGAAGAATTGGGTCCGCCTCAGCAGTTGTACCTGTAAAAAAACCGTAATCTTTGTTCTGCTTCAACCTGATTCCCAGGTATTTTGTCTTTTTGCTGTCAAAAAAACCCACAAACACTTGACCCTGCAGCAAGGCCTTACTGTAGTGCTGTTCAAAACAAAGGAGGTCTGGAAATGATTGTTATGGCTGAAATCTGTCTTTTAATGTATGCACTCTGCTAAGTGCTTAGGCCAGTGCTGGTGGAAGGCAGTTCTGGCTCTCCAAATATTATGACTTCCACCACTAACAGCATCTTAAGTGCAGATGCAGGAGGTCATCTGAATGGCTGATACTTCTCAGTGGGTAGGATAGTCAAAAAAAACCCCAAACTATAGGAAATAAGAAAGTGAATAATAACTTTCTTTAAAAGTGTCAAGACAAAAATAAAAGGGAAAGGGAAGAAAAAGAATGCTGTGCAGAGCTGAAGCTGTTTAAATATCTGTCTGTAATCTTGCTCAATTTGCAAGCTTTCAATTCACCTATTCCTTAATTTATCTACAGGAATTGCTTTTTATACCTTGCCTCACGACCCACCTGCTGCTGTTGTGTTTTTCCTGGGGTCTTTTTCTTTAACTGCTTTGCAAAAGGCTAGAAATAAGTTGTCCTCTCAGGATAAAAGCTCAGGGTGCCTTGAAAATGTGTCTGCTGCTGTGTTAAGAGGTGTAGCTCCTGCCCTTTTGATTTCTCCAGCCTGGGGGCCGAAGTGGGAGCTCAGTGGGCAGCCTAACAGCAGGAGGGAATTGGACAGTGTTTGTTGGCTGTTCCTGGTCCTGTGCTAATGGTCTCAGAATTTTAAATTCCCTCAGCCAGCCCTTGGTGGGATCTTGTAGCCCCCTCCCCATGGGCTGACTCTGTGGGCACAGTTGCCATTTGCCAACAGTTGTGTGGGCCCTAGGTGGGAGGTCAAAATGAGGCTCAAAGTAGTTTCCCTGCAGAGTTTTGCTCACTATTAATTCACAACAGGTGGGGTTGTTTCCTTCCTTAATCTGAGAAACTTCCATTTTCTTTCAGACTGGTAACAGTGGTTACCTCTGAGTGTAGAGCAAAGACTGGATCCCCTGTGTTGAACACTTAAGTGCTTGGAGCTGATGTGGAGAGTAGTGCCACAGTGGGAGCCGGAGTCTCCTCTTGCTGGCAGGAGCTGTGTGTTTGGTCAGTGTTTCTCAACCCAGGCTTTGCCCCTTGCCAGTGTTTGGGGCTCTTAGCTCAGTTGCTAATAACTGGCTGTATCAGGACCTATTTGTTGGGTATTTGTGCATCCTGATGAGGAGGATACACAGATTTCTGGTTTAGGAGGATGAGCTGCAATTCGTCACGCTCCTTTCAGATGGTGAGTGGAATAGAAGGAACTGAGTTCTTGGAACCAGGACATGCCCAGGGCATGCTGTTGGAGGCTCAAGGCCCCTCCATGCTGGCAAAATGTGGAAAACTATGACTTTGTTCCCCTTTTCTTTGTTCCTTCTGCTTTGCTATCAGCAGGAATTCAGCAGCTGACACCCCGCTGCAGGCCTTAGTGAGAAAGACAATTGCCTGTAAACACTGGTTTAAGAATACTTGTAGAGATTCTCTTAGTTTAATCTAGTACAGGGGATGGGTGGCAATAAGAAGCCTCATACCTCTAAAGTGGTGAGGCTCTCCAACAGAAAACTGTTAATCAAAGGGATTAATAGAATTTTATAAATTATTATTACTGATGGGCAGCTACGGGTTTTTGAGTGGACCAAATGGGATAAATACCCCTGATTTTTGATCCCAGGGAGAAAAGGAGACTTCTCAAGACTTAGCTCCTATATATAATTTTCAAAATTCTGAGTCACAAGGATCATGAAAATTGTTGGTTGGCAAATCCCTTCCAGTAAATGCTGTTGTGTAAGATGTTTATTTGAAGGGTCTAAATATCATTCTGTGGTGGCCTTTCTTGTTAAACACAGAGTAACTACATCTGGTCTAGGAAATAACTAGAGTCCTAATAGAAACTGAGAAAATATGCCAAGGAGAAGCCTCAGATATTTTACATACCCTCCCCTTACACTTTCAGCCTTCTTAATTTTTGTCCCTAGACATCTCCTGTGTCTAGGAGAAATATCAAGAGCTTTGCTTGAGTTGTGCCTTGGAAACACAGGAGGGATTGTGTCCCTTGGGATCTGAGAAGATATAGCTAAAACTTGGGGTCACTTGAGAAGCTCTGTTAACTTTGCATGTGCTGCAGGAGCCCTTGCAAAGGCAGAAATGGCAGCATGATAACCTCACCTTACAAGTCAGTGGTGGGGTCAGATCCTTTCTGCCTAAAACAGTAGTGCTTGAACACCAAGCATTTGTCCACAGCATTCAATTATGCCCCAAGCTGTGGGAGTTTTTTGTGTTTTTTCCCTGATACAAATTTTGGAAATTTTTATTGTAAATGTTGAGACTATGAAATGAGTGGAGTTTGTATTTTACAGTCACTGAGTTGGATAGTAAGGGTATCTAGTCTAAGGGCCTTTCTGGTTTTCTCAGGGAAAACTGAATTTGCACTGGAAATGGGCAGAGCTATTAATTGCATGGTTTGCTGCTCAAACTGAGCAGGCTTTCATCTAGACAAGTGAGAGAGATATGAGTCCACATCTATCTTCTCCCTACACATTTATTTCTTTTTCACATCTGTAGAGCCAAGAGCAAGAAAAAATATTCTTTTAAAAGCTGTGAAGTGCCATATTATGAATGAAGCATATGTTACGAAAAAATATGGATTGGAAAGTAACACCACTGAGCTGAAAGGAAAGGGCACCCTGCTGAGAGGCAGCTAGCAAGGACATTCAGCAGAAGCAATAACCAAATTGAGACATTAAAATATGTCTTATCTCTCAAGCTGGCAGCAGAACTCTGTCCTTGCTGCCTTCTCCCTTAACTCACATTTTGATGTGGGCTCCTGTGGAGGTGCTGCTCTCTGTCCGAAGAGTTTTGGGTGCCATTTCCAGTAGTGGGAGGTGGGCTGTGCATGACAGACTGCCCTCTAAGTGATGGCTGCAATTAAACACTCTGGAGTGTGCAGCTGGATGCCAGGTCAGTGAGTGCTGCTACACCCTTAGGACCCCATGGGCAGGGTAGGGTGTATCAGTTCTGACGTGCAGGACTTGTCTGCATGTGCTACAGCTCTTGCATCCCCTTGGAGGAGTCAATTTGCTGCTTGGTTTATGTTCTCTGCCTTTCAAGCAGAAGTAATAGCATGCATTTGATCCTATTTTCCTATGCTTTCAGAATCCACTTGCATAGGTGAGGGCCAGGTAGTGAAAAGATGACACGAAATGAGGATCCGTTCCCTGAAAAGTTACAAAACTGCCAAGAAAAACTCCTGAAGGGAATTTTTGTTTTTACGCTTGGATGCTGACCCAAAGCAAAACTTTACAGTTAAAAATCTGTAATTAATGGAAGTTCAGTTTAGACTTTGTCCTAATAGTACTTAGATACCAGAGAGAAAAGCAGAAACTCTTAGTCCAATAGTGCAAATATTGAAACCTGGATTCAGCTGATACTCTTTTATAACTTGACAATGTTTTATGTGAAATACTGGGATGCTGGTCACAGACTCCCTGGTAATACAAAATTCCTACCTGCTGTTCCTTGGAGGCCAGCAGATAAAATTTCAGGGACCAAGGTTTCAGTATATTGAGGGAGATTCTGACAGTCTTTGAGCAAAATCGATAGACTGCAAAAAGTGGGAAGAATATTTTTGTATTTTCCTGAATTTTTACAGGTCCCTGTTGAGCTCTCTCTGGCCTCCTTGAATCAAAACAAATAACAATCAGCCTGCTGAGACCCTAGAGGTAAAATGACAACAAATTTTGTTGCTGTGAAGGCTGCCAACATGCAGCTTTAAAATACTGCTGAGAAAACGAGATAATCAAATCTTGTTAAAAGAGTTATTTAAACACAAGGTGAATGGGTTGACCAGATCAGCTGAAAGTCAACAGTTGTTTCCATTGCACTGCTGAACTAAGCTCATGTATTGGCCCCTTCCTAAATCTTTGACTCCTGGAAATGCTGGGGAGAGGCTTTGTGCCTTTGCCCTGCTTAGGTTGATCTGCTTTTGGACAAACGGGATATGCTCAGCTCCCTGCAGTCGCCATTGAAAGCTGCTTTTTTTGCAAAAGGCTGGGGGTTTTTGGCTGTCTGATCTTCCCTCAGGAGCAGCTACTGTGCAATGCCAAGGATATGATGCCTGGTTCAGCAGAGGGGTGGATCAGGAATTGCTTTCCCAAACTGAACAAATCAAGCTCTGCTGTTTCTCTTTCACAAGCACCTGTTCGGCTTGACTTGAGTAAGTTCATTCCCTAAAAGGCAGCTGTTTACATTCCACCTGCCCCTATGTCACCACCTCAAGCATCTGTTTGGATATGTAAATCAGCTTTTCTGATAATTATTGTAAGAATATTTGAAGAGCTGAGGTGTTGCTAATTGAGGTGGTCTTGGATGAGCAGGAGATGGGTTCTCCCAGACACTGTTTTTCAAGTTCCTCTGTGGACCAGGGAAATATGAGGGAGTAGTTGTCCTGAACAGGAACAGCCAGAGAACAGACCTGTGTGTTAAGAGATGCAGCATCTGAATTCACTGCATCCTGGGTGAATTTTTTTGGTGAGTGCCTCTCCCCAGCTGGTTCCATTCCTCCCCTCACACAGCCTCCTGCACCCATGATAATCATCCACCCCCGGGCTATTATAAGCAGTACAAACAAATGACAAATCTCTGGGTGCAGGAAGTTAACAAGAGGCTGATCAGTAGCTTTAGTTATCTTTCCTTCATGTTTATTGCAGTCTGCTGCAGTTATTTCAAAGGCACTGACATTGATCGACAACTTCTATTAAGGCCCATCCAAGGCAGCTGGATTGAACAGATACATTAAATAAAGCAGTTATTGCTTTTCATTGCCTTTCCGTAAAATATCACTGCTAAATAGCTTCTGCCATCAGATGCAGTTAGGTACATGGTTTTAATTTGAGGGACTGCTTTATAACACTGCACAATTGACACTGGTCTTTGTTTCCCCTACAATAATGATTGTGTACATCCTGGAGAATTGATGAGCTGTCTTCCGAGGTGGGAGGGGGGAGCCGGGGAGGGGGCAGCCGCCTTTGTTGCTCTCGCTCTTTTTTTATACTTGCCATGCTTGTCAGTTGTTTGCAGCACAGGCAGAAATAATGTCAAGCAGGGCCCCTTATCTCAGGATGTTGTAATGTAGCTGCTGTAAGCCCTCGCCTGGAGACGAGATAAGAGCAACCTTACAAGCTTGTGGGGGAGCGAGGAGGGGGGCCAGCAGTGCCATCGCTGGGACAACAATGGCAGAGCTGTCACTCGCACATTATGGCTCTTTCTGGTGCCAAGGAAAGATATGTATGCTGAGTGGTGAATAACAAGCACAAAAATAAAAGTCCCGAATGTTCATCTAATAATGATGTATTTGTAACAGGATTATACTGCCCAATGATATTCTTTCTTTATCTCCTCACTAAATGGTGGGGCAGCTGTGTGCTTTGGCAAGGCATGATGTCCTTTCTTTTGTGTGCTGCATATTAATCCTTTATTGAAGTAATTAAATGTGTGCTTAATGGCAATGAGCTGGCAGAATGAACGTACAATTGAATTAGCAGTTATGATGGGGACCATGCTACAAGATGAACTAAATGCAATTACTGTAGGCATTTTTCTCCAAGTCGAATCTGGCTACATGACATGACTTAATTACAGGTTGTTAGACACACTCTGATCCCGTGGCGGTGCATGTGGAGGCACAGCCTTGTCTCTGTTGTGTACCTGTAACACACATACAGGCGCCATTCACTAAGAAATTCAGCCTGATGTCAATGCAGATTCCTGAAGGCAGCTCTTGGTTGTGCTGGAAAAACACAGATTAAAAACCAGGCACACAGTGACAGTGGAACGCCAGTGCTCTGCATCTGGTCTAGTCTTTAACCAGGTCCTTGTTGTCTGGTGATCATCCCCCCCTTTTTAGGGAATCCTTGTTCTTCCTTGAGGACACGGTGGACAAAGAACAGGTAGTAGTCTTCTGTGTAGTCCTTTTCTCAACCTGGGAGCCTCTGGTCAAACTCATCTCTCAGCAGGAGTACAGACCAATTTGTCTGACCCCAGCTGGACCTCTGCAGCCTAGCAGGAACACAGTTTGGGAGCTGGTGTTGGGAAACCTTTTAGAAACAAAAAGGAAAGAGGCAAAGCCATTTGAAGCTTTTGATTTTCAGTGCTGACCAAGTTCTACAACATGACCCAGAGCTGCATCAGGACAAAGATAGTGCTGTAATTTAGGATGTGGTAAGTTGCTGAGATTTCTGACACTAGGGGGACTGTAACTACAGCATTGCAAAAATGGGTTTTACAGCTCTATAGTGATCTGTCAAATCCTGGATTCCCAGAGGAGTTTTGCTGCTGGTTCAAAACTGGGCTAAGTTTTCAGCTGTCACCAAGGCAAGATTTGGTCTGTTTGGATAACTGTGAAGTCTGGCTCACTGTTACAGCACAGAAACATCTCCAGGGTCACGGTCTGCTTTCTGTTACTGGTACACAGAAGGCAAGAAGTCCTTCTTGTCCCATGCTTCTCTATACTCCTAATGCTCTGTGCTTGCTCTAGCAGCATTGCATTCCTTTGAGGGAGACAGAGTCTGAAGTATGGAATCTGTCAGGGAGGATCTTGAGTGGGGAATGTGTTGTGGCCACTCTGGCCTCACTCTGGAGGCAGTGCAAACCTTTCCCTGCATCAGCAAGAGCTCTGCTGCCAAGCAAGCGCATCCCAGAGTTTAGCAAGTCCCAAACTGCCAATCTCCTGCCACTGTTCCAGGTGGCTGCAAGCATTCCAGGTGTCCCTGAGCTCCTGTGCAAAGGATTCCAGATCAGTGTCACATTTGGGTGCCTGACTCTCTTGTATTGTCAGCAATTGAATTTCCAAATCTGAGTGGAAGATGGTGGCAGAAGTGACGATGAAAGCTGCTGGTATAATATGTAGCCATGGATGACACAAAACCCAGTGTTTTCTATTCTAACAAAATCAGGCAAGCCTTCTGGTCACCAGGACTCTTGAGGTTTATTTTACAGCCTTCATTCTCTTTGGTGCCATAAATGAAACCCTTTCATCCCTAATGACCACAATGACTTTCCTCGATCATGTTATTGCTACTTTGGCACATTTATTGCTTTCACATGCACTAATGGATGAGTTTGGATATGTTAACAATTTATATATCATTTGATCCTAAAAAGAGCCACCTCCCACCAACCAAACTAACTTAGCCTTGAGGATTGAGTAGCTTTTAAGGAGTATAAATGAATTTAATGCTTTAGAAAGAGCTTCTGTAAATTATGAACATGACACCTATTACATTAAGCTGCATTAAGCATTAATACATCTTCATTACTGGCAGATTGCCCAAACCGCCAAGGTTGAAAAAGCTGCCTGAAATGCCCAACGTGGTAGTCACCTAAGCTGAGATTTATGACCTCTTTTTGGGCAGATGGGACACCCTGACTCTCAACGTGCTGCATTTGCCCATGAAGAAATGTCCTCGGAATACCTGTTGCATGATGGCTTTTTTTCCTAGAGTTTTGCTGGCCTGTCTAATCCGAGTGTCAGACTCTAGGTAAAAAGGTGCGATAAATCTCATGAAAGCTGCTGCGGAAAGAGAAACTGGCTTCACTAACCTTTTTAAGCCACTGGTAGTGGCAGATTTCTTGGCAGATTTTTCTAACCACCGGCCAAATATTATCTCACTGAGCATGTAATAGTCATTTCTTATTGTAAATTCTTTCTGCACTGTAGGCACCAAAGGCTGGAATTGCTGAATTGGTGTTTCCAATGGTTTTGGAGGAAGAAAGTCCAAAAAATAATCACAGTATATTAATGAGAGCCTGCTCTACACAGTCAGGGAAAGAAATAAAAGTGATTTTAGTGTCTTAAAAAGCAATATCCATTAGACTCAGATTTGGCTAAAAGTGGACTGAAAGGCTCTTATTTCAACAAGATGTACAGGCTCAGGGGAAAAAACAAGTTAAATGCTTCTGACATTGTAATTGATTTTATGTGGTACATTTATGAGACTTTCAATTCATGTTCCATATGGGATTTAGCACTGAGATGTTATTGCAACTTCTGAGATGGTTATGTTGTCGTTTTGAAGGAACAATTTGGTGGCTCCTCTGCTCCCAGAACAAGTACAGACTAGGGTTCAATGTTTGTCTTACCACAGAGAAATACTTTAAACTGGAGACTGTTTTCTCACAGATAGGAGAGTACATAGCACATCTTGGGAATTTGGGTGCCACAAGATGCTGTAGTGAGCCTTCCGTTGGCAGGGAGAGGGTAATCCACTGTCTGAGAGAGGCAATAATATTGGGGCTGCAATCCAAGCATAAAGCAATGTGGTCACTATATGAGATGGAGATTTAATGGATATTGTTCATGGTGTTGGAATATATGAAGCAATAAATTGCTTTTCTGGATGATTTAGTGCTGAAGCAGGGCTGAAGACTTAGGTAACTGCCCATGGTTTCCTGCAAATACTAACTTTACAGAGGTAAATGTATAACCTAAAAGACAGCACAGGAGGGAAGGAAAAACAAGCAAACCCCCAAGCCTTTTAATCAAAGCAATATTCCAGGGTTCAAAGTCAGGCTCTCAGAAGTTGAGAAATACCATATTTAAGGTAACCTATTTAAATTACGTCTTCTGGGAATGTGTGTGCATTTGTGTGAGGATATTTTTATATGGGTTTCAATTGTATAAACACATGTTTATTTCTACCAGATATTACCAGCTTCAGTGCACAGCGTGAACCATGCACAAAGTGTGAAACAACTCCACAATATTTCTTCCTGTAGTGATGGCTCAATGCCAGGGGTTATGTAAACCTTGCAATGAATATGCATTTAATAATTTCCTGATGTTGTTCTTTGTGATGACTGTCACTGCTGTGGACAAATATTAATGAATTTATCTTTATTGCTTTCCTGTGAAACAGTCAACTAACATACTTACATCATTGAGAATAATTCACCAGAAGTCAGTGAGAAAGTTTGAGTGCTTAAAGTTAAGCACATGCTTAAATCTCTGTGGGATCAGGGCCTTGAATGCCTTCACTGGATTAGTGGCAATGTGAAAATGTAAATAAATTGTAAATTACATTACAGTGCCTTATTTGAGACTGTGAAGCTTACCAGTGTGTCCTGGAAAAGCACATTAAGAGGAAATACTGACACATGCAGAATTTAGACACCTGCTTATGTCTAACTGGAGCTGTATTTGCTGTTCCTTAGCTTGTTTGCTTGTTTTTCTTGCTGTTTGCAAGCAAATACAAGTGGTGGCATTGTTGTTTGCTCTCTTAAGTGGAACCTAATTTGAAAGAACCTCAGGTTTTAGGAAGATTATCCTGGTTCTCTTGGTGTCCATGGCAAAATTCTTACATTGAGAAGTGTATCCAGGATGTCCCTAAAGGTGATATGCCATAAAAGCTTCCTTCATGCTGTAATGTGCCTTCAAGAAAGGTCTCTGCATTTTCCCCGCCCCGCCCTTTGAAGTTTGGTGGTTTTGAAGAACATACTTGTTTACTTCATTAACTCATCTTGTGCAGATTGTCCGGCTTACTGTGTGTTTCTCAACAGAAAAATAAGATTTGCTTGTTTAATGCCTTTCCAATTTTTAACAGAGACTTTCCATAAACAGTCATGTTAATTATTTGCCCAGGCCTTGTCCTAAATGAAATGTTTGCCAGAAGACTCTACATTTGCTTTCTAATCACTCATTATTTCCTACACATTTCAAGTTGTAAAAGGGAACATGGTCTTGAGCCTTTTTGGCTATGGTAAAGTCCTGTTCATAAGCTGGCAGAAACTATAGGTCACTATTGTCCAAAAAAAAAATAATTGCATCTACTAGCTTCAAAGGAATTGAGAAAATATTCTTAGATATTTAACAGAATAACTGAATCAATTCTAATATTGAAGCTAAGAATTCACAGGTATATCTGTATGTGGGAGGATCAAGCTCTTGGGGTTTCTCTGGAAGTTGGAAAAGGTTGTATTTAAGGTTAGGATCTCTTTTAATTGCAGGCTTGTATGCTAATTGCATCCAAAGCCAAAAATACATCAGATTTGGGTTTTTTTTGTACTAAGTGCTGTCCTGACTCTGAAAGATATCATAGTTTGGTACAAGAAATAGTTCTTCCTTTTAGGCCTGGGAAGAGAAAATGTAGATATATTTAAAGCATGTGAACAGCTTTCTTCTCAGTGTAAGCCTTGTGTTTCTAGATGGTTGATACTACAGTAAAGAGCTTAGCAAATTATTCTTTACTCTGCTTCACAGGGAAATTTGGTGAATATACAACACATTCCCTGGCTTAGTAAGAGAATAACGCACAAAGGGTTTTGCAGGTTTCAAGGCCTGAAATTCTTTCTTGGGAATAGGTATGAGATGGATAACTATTTATAATTCTGGAAGTGTGTATAGTAAATTCTGTGTATATGTATATTTAATTATAACTTTTTGTATATATAAACACATGCACACACTGAAAGAGTGGCATGAATTAGGTGCTAAACTGAGTCTTAATGTGACACTGTACCTTGCGTATAAGTATCCAAGTGTTGTTGTCAGTTTAATTTTCTATACCTGTTAGTGATTCACGGTGATGTTATATGGAGGAATTTAATATAACCAAATAAAATTTTGTAAAATAAACATATTTTAGAAACTATGTGATTATCAAATATTAAACAAAATATTGTACTTCGTAGACATGAAGTTGGGAGTTCTAAACTCAGAAAGTTAACCTTATTGAAGTTTTCTCTCACTAATGAGTAGAGGAAAAACTAAGATTAGACAGCTGCTGTCTTTAAGCCAAGCATCTGAATGCATTTTGCTGTGCCTAGAACAATCACAGGGTGACCTTGGGCCCTTTGGGTGAGCTCACTCTCACCCTTGGTTAAGTATAGATGAAGACATCTGAAGTGTTGGCTTGTGTAGTTGCAGCTTCAGTCCTAAGCAGTGGGATGCCAGATGCACTGAAACCTTTTCATAGTTAAAACTCTATTGCTTGATTATTTTAATGCTGCTTGAGCACGTTTGCTGGGGCAGGGACCAGCTTGATGTCTCTTTCACAGCTTGAAGTGAATATTGTTTCTCTGTTGAGTGTGTTACGTAAGAAAATGCTCCGTTGTAAGTAAGGACTGCTTTGTCCCTACATAGCCCCCATTTGGTGTACCTGATTGCTTCTTTATTACTCAATGGTAACCTAAATATCAGAGGTGAGTTCAGTTTATTGCAGCAAGCTGCTTGTAAGGCACATGGGACTCTGTTGGTTGTAGTGAAACCCTTAATGACCTTCTTGGTGTCTACCACCCAAAGAGCAGGGCAGCAACTGATCTGATGACCAGTTTCGGCACTGTTTGATTGAAAATGATTGGAAATTGAAAGGCAGGTACAGGAATGAACTCTTTGCATAAATGGTTTTGTTGCTAGTAATGTCCAAGCCACTTGAGTTTCAAAGCAATGCTTGCCCAAGATGAGCTAGCAGAGAAAGGAATACCTTTTAGTTTTCCAGTTCAAGAACAGTTGGCCTTAGACTTGTACATGTTATAAATGTGCTTACAACGTTGCTCTGTGCGTGCATTTACCTGTGGTCAGCTAGAGAAGTACATCCATTCTGCTGGTAAATGTGCTTCAAGTACAACCTCAGCATTTGAGGGCATGAGTTTTGTCAGTTCCCTTTCCAGGTTTTGGAAGGAAGAGGAGTCTGGCACAGACTGCATTCCGCCTCTGCAGGCATGGGCTCGGGGTGAGGTGTTAGGGAATGTGGAACGGTTGTAGGCGGTACTCCCCCATGCTATGTTGATATGTTTTGCAAAGCCTGTTGTGTTTGACCATTTCCAGTGCTTCCCAACAGGAAGGAAGATTTGAAGTCAGGAATGTTCTGCAGAGTCAGCTCCTAGATTTGTAGCTGTGTTTTAATGGTTCATCTGACTCTGGGGTCAGAGACATTTGTTCTTTCAGATCCCAGTAGATGCAGAGTCTTTCGTCTTTGTCCCTGACTGATTTTAGCCAGAATTCATCCAGCTCAGGTATGAGGGATCCTCTTGCTGTTCCTATTAGACAATTTGTTGTCATGATTGCTATGAGCTTTCTGGATGATATAACTGCTGAAAGCTTTAATGAGACTAAGATTGCTTTTACAAATGAGCACTCAATGTGCCATTAAAATTGTTCTCTCACTGAAAGACTTCATACTTGAGAGGCTGCTGTAGCCACGAGGAAAAAATGGCTCAGGCACCAGCCAATGAAGTCAGTAAATCAAAATAAATAAATGGAAATGCCAGGGGCTATGAGCATGTACTTGATGCAGTTCAGAGCAATTACTGTTACCTGAAGGATGAGAATCCATCATGCAGAAGCAGCCCTACCTGTGGGTGGAAAACCTGTTCAGATCAACGTGGTTCTAGTTCCAGCAGTGGCCTCTCAGCAGGAGACATTACCGATGAGGGCACAGCTTGAAAGTCAAGCTTGACTATTTTCAAGGACTCCAGTTATTTCTTGATTTGCTATTTTTGCACAGGCAGCCCTCTCCCACAGCAAAGTGATGATCCCAACTTCTGTCCAGGAGGGATGTCATTTTCTTTGGGCTGCTGAGCACAAACAGATCTTGTAATGCTCCTCATTTGCACTGGCCAAACATGTTCTGCATGTAAAAATTATCAGTGAAAGTATGTGTGGTGGTGGAGTGATTTTAAAACCAGATTTTAAACACTGATGTTAAATTAAAGTAGGATTCCTCCATGTATTTCCTTGTTTGGAATAAATGGTGGTATGAAATTCAGCCTAATTTCACCAGAAAGAAAATCAGTTGACCCTCACATTCTTAAAGACTGAACTAAAAATTTGGAGGCTCACATCAAAGCACTGTAAATAAAGTGAGTAACACTTTGGACGCTTCTGGTGGGGAGCGGGGGAGGGGGAAATTCCCTCCATAAAGAACACCCAAGTATTTAAAAAGAAATGGCTGGGTTTAAATATCTCACTGTTTTTCTTCTCCAGGGCTCCATGCTGAGGATTTTATTTTCCTTTGCAATGCCTGTGCTGCTGAGCCCTTTTTTCAGAGGTAGGCTGATGTTAGCACACTGAAGCCACTAGCAGGTTCCCCAGAGCAAGTTTATTTGTAATGTGGACTGAGTTGTGTGTGAGGGTGCCATTAGGATTCAGAAGGCTCCCCAAGGCTTGAATATCAATGGTACTTCAAAGGACTGTAGCTGTGAATGAGCAGGCATACTCCCTCACAGGCTCTGGGATGAGGAGTGGGAAAGACACAGGTTCAAAGGTAGGAAACGGGGAGCATTTGTCCAAAGGCACTGGTAGTGATTTAGACACCCCAGGTCTTTATAAATGTGGAGGAGTCTGAGCTATGCAGAATGTGAGAACTCTACAGACACTATTGAGGGCAGCCAAGCAACTCTCCTTGCCTTGCCACCCTGTATAATTCTTTGATTTAGCCAGGAGTTGAGGAGAAAGAAATACAATCGCTTTTCATCCACGATTTTTTTTTTCCCCCCTGGGACATATAAATGGAAACTGTATAATTTATCCTAGATTTTCTCAGGTATCATTTTAGATTTTGGGATTCTTTCCTAAGCCACCAAAAGCTTCTTCCTTTGTTTGGCCAGTCTAAGTAAACCTTAAACTTGGGGTAGTTCCTTTTTCCTAATCTTGTAGTTTAGCTGAGCTAAGTTTAGCTTAGGTTTATTGAGGATGAAATCAGTCATAGTATTTGGTCTTAACTGCTTGAGACACTATTAAAACCTGTGTAAAAGACTAGCAAAGGTGAGCAAAACTTCTCAGGACTTCCTGCTAACATGATCACAGGTACCTGCTTTTCTAAGGAGATTGTATCATTAAAAAGTCTGATGAATACGGAAGAAGGCTCATATCCTTAATTTAAGGATAGGAAGCTTGTGAGCAAGTATTAAGTGACTTGACCCAGGTCATCCAAGCAAATGGTATCAGAAACAGGAAACTGATGGCCAAACAACATGCTTTCATGCTGTAGTAATGAGCTGTAGCTAATAGTGTGGCCTTGATACCTTTTAACTAAATTAACTCAGCCCGGGCAGCTTGTTTTGTTGGGTTTTCTGTCCATTTTAATTTTTTTCAACAGGATTTTGCCTCCCCACCTTTCCCTCTGGAGAGTTCTTTCTATATCAGAACTCCTATTGCGAACTTTATGAGTCAGGAGAAACAACTGTGTCCATGTGGCACAAGACATTGGCAAGACCTCTTTTGAATTGGATGCAGATCAGGACAGGCTTTCTGGGTATGTGACGAGGTAGGCAAAATACTTCAACATCCACTGATATGACCTCTTAAGAAATGGTGATGTTTCTCATGAGTGTTTAAAAAGTCTATTGCCTCTTTTTCTGGTGCTGATGTAGTTGTTTCCTGTGTGCAAGTAGCTGTCTTTTGTGACCCTGCAGTGCTAGGCACCACCGCAGACTGCTCTGGAGATGCTTTGTGTTACAAACCCCTGTTGATGAGAGAACATTCCTTCTGTTTGTGTTCTGAACTGGTTTTACATCAACCACAGTAGAAAAGGGATGAAGGACACCTGTCCAAAAGGTACTTACAGGCTGCATATGCATCTAGATCCTTGTTATGCCGTCTTGTGAACTCTTCTGAGGTGGAGATGGCTGTGTGCTTTCATCTGAACCTCTGGGGACAGGCAAGGACCCAGTCTGGTCTCTGCAGGCTTTTTTTTGCAGCCAGGAATGACATCCTACCTGGCCACGTAAGCTAGGAGGGAAAGTAGAATTCACTTTCAGTTAAATAAATGTGTTCTAATTTTAGGTTTTTCTATGCTAGCAGAAGGCTGTCTAATATATGTATTTCTCTGTGTAACTATTTTTTGAAATTTTGGAACTTCTATTTCTATTCATCGATATCTGGCCTGAGACATATTTTCCCTTTTAAACCAGTGAGCTGCACTTGTTTTATTCACAAAGAAGTAGTTGTTCTTTCAGAGTAAAGGCTGTATTTTGTGTTGATATTTCTAACTAGTTTCCCTTCAAAATTGCTGGAGCATACTTTTGTGTTCTAACCTTTCAGTATGTATCTGACCTCGTTTGTTTTGGAGGCAATATCTGTTAGCCATTGCTTGCTCAGGGCTCTGATCATACAGGCACTTTGCTAGTGTTAATTATTTGTTTTGCTCGTATTTGGGGTTTTATTACAGCAGACTAAGGCCTGAAGCACATTACTCCTGGAGAGCAGCCCGTGTAATACATAGTTGTGCTATTGCTTTAGCTCCCTTGATAGATCCTGTGTGGGAACTATGGCTTAATTTTGGCAGCTCAGGAGCAATTTCCCATCTTAGTGGTGTTCATGCTGCTCAGCAGGGCTCAGAAGAGACTGGAAACACATGCAGCACTTGGGGCTTGGACTTGCTCTGTGCTGAAATCTGAGGAGCAGGCAGAGGAGGCTCTTGCCATGCCTCAAAGTTGGTGGGGCAAAAATATATTCAGATGACAGAGAAAAATACCAGGATGGGTGGAAGAACTCTGGGGGGGTAAAAGCAGAGATCACAGTTGTTGCAGAGAGGTTACAGGGATGGAGTACAGATTTCCTGCCCCCTCCTCCAAGCACTCAAGGAACTGCCAAGAATCTGGGCATCGCCAAGATGTGAAAATGGAAGAGAGTTCCCATCTTTGGTAAACAGGGAGTTACATTTTTTCCTCATCCTGAAGACATCTCCTAAATTTGTGCAGTTACTCCCTTATAGCAGAGGTGCAGAGGAGCTCTGAATGAAATGGACACCTGCAGCCCATTCAGAGATGCCAAGCCACATGAGTCTGTAACGTCACAGTGACGTGGCCATCCCTGCCCTGTGCAAGGGCCAAGCCCCTTCCAGCATGCCCCAGCACAAAGCAACAGTCCATGACTCCAGACTTGGTCCTGCACGTGCTCTGCTGTGGTGTATTAGGGATTCAGCTGCCGTGCCAGCCTAATGACACAGTATTGCCATTTTGTGAACTCCACTGTGCAGACGGGAGCTTATTAGTTCCTGCAAGGATTTACTTTTTTCCCAGCCCTCTTGCTTGTTTTATAAAGCTATCACGTACCATTTAAATACTTACCACTGTTCTACAGTCTTCTAACACTACTTTTTGCTCTGATATATTGCAAAATGACCTATGTTAAATCCAGGGCAATAATGATTCAATATCTATCATTATTATAATTTTTTTGGTTCAATGATATCTGGTGAGGTTTGACTAAGATAAAAGGAATTAGTCTTTGGGGGTAGACAGTCATTATTTTTCATTCTTTACTTTATTCTTAGAATATTCCCATTGATTTTTTTTTTCAGATCACTTGCAGTTTTGGAATGAGTAAATAGGGTAAGAATGAAAGCATACTGTGTAGGAGGGCTCAAAGCTGGGAAAGCAAATTGAGTCTGATAAAATTTTTCTCTGTTAGTGTATTTTCTATGGTGTGTTTTCCCTGCTCTTAGGTGTTAGTTTTCTACTTTGCTCCAAATATACTTTTTGTTCACATGCGGTATGAGGGTGCATTCTAGACTTGCTTGTATTTTCTAAAGAGACAAGTGATTTTTTATTGTTTGGGTTTTTTTGAAGTCCCATGAACATTCTCAACTTGGACCTCCTTTTATAGAAGTCCTAATTCTTTTTATTAAAATGCTCAGCACCTGTTCTGTAGTGGCCAAGTGATACGTTGCACTGCTTTAGATGGATGAGCTTTAATAAATATGATTCTGTCTGATACAGCTCACTCTTCTGTGAGTAGATGGCTGCATGCAGTTATTTTTCAATACTCGGCCATTACTCTTGACAGCATAACAAAGCATTTTCTGCAGCGGGTTCTTAGGCATTCCAAGTGACTGCACAGATTGTATCTCACCAGTGACAGGATACAACAAGGAAAACATTCAACACTTTGGATTTAACCTGTAGCTCCAATGTATTAGGCTATTAATTTGAAAAAATGCCAATGCAAATTGATGTGGGATTTTTCTGTCTGCAAAACAGAGCAGAAAGCATTGTGAGCTCAAGCTCTTGAGCCACAGAACCCTGCCTGTAAGCAGTGCGATTTTCCATTCGAGAGGAGGGGGCACTTTGTGCCAGGCCATGGGTGTATCTCTGTAGTAGTGGTTTTGGCATCCAGGGATAGCAGGAAGTAGGAAACAGCTGACAGAAGCACCTGGGCAATGGATGATTTTCCATGTTACATGAAATCTTCATTGAGGAACAGAAGTTCTTTTGGGATCAGCTGAAATACACATGGTCTCCTTATGACAGTGCTAAAAGAGAGCAGCTTTCATATATGGTCTTTGGATTTTAGATGCCTCAACTCTGTGTGTTTCTGAAAGGAGAGTAAGGAAGCACTACAAAAATTAAATCGCCTACCAAATACAAGGCTGAATCACAGAGCTGACCAGCTGATAGGAACTGCTCCACGTGATGGAGTCACTGGGAGCCAAATGGGCCAAACTGTGTATCTTCTGAGTCTGGAGTGGCAGAGAGGGGATATCTGGCACTGTCTGCACTGGAAAGGGCCTGTAGGATGGCATTTGTGTATGTATCTAAAACAAGCATTCAGTGAAACTCAAAGCCCTTCTGGAGCTCTTATTTTGGCAGGCTGATTTTTTTTTTCCCCCCCCCGGGGAGTAGAGGGGAATTTTCAGAATTCACTGTGATACAGGTTCCCCTTGCCTTGAAATACTGCTGTGTGGGCACCAGTGGAAGGAGGCTCAGGTGTGTGGCACAAAGGATGACCTCCTCTCCTTCATGCTAATTCCACCCTGGCTGGGCTGGGCAGCAGGAGCCAGACCCGGGCTCTCAGTGTCAGCCCAGAAGATGGTGCTTGGTGGGACTGACAGTGTGAGGGAACAGCAGGCAGGCTGTGAGCTTGGAGGAGCTTCCTGGACTGAGTGTGAGGCATCACTGAACAGCTCACTGCAGCCTTTTGGTTTGGACATGCAGTTTGTGTAGCCTTATGTCTCAGAGAAACAAGCCCAGCAGAAAACAGGGATTGTGTTCTGGCTTTGTGAATATCAGATGGGGCAAGACGCATTTTGTGCCAGACAGCAAGCAGACACTCCAGCTTTTTGTGCCAGAGATGACTAGAAAGGGCTTTGTCTCAAGCCATGTCAGCAGAAAGGCTGTGTGGTGTACACAACATGTGTACCAGGGCAGGGGAAAAGGAGAATGCTGCAAATTAATCATTCTTCAGCGTTATCAAAGATCATTTCTTTAGCTTAACTTATGGCTTTCACATAATTAAGTCCCCATGAATGAAATATCTTTTTCCTTTTTCAGGATTTCTTGTCTATTAGAGACACTTTTTTTTTTTTTTTTTTCTTTTTGTCTGGACAACAATTAAAGTGTGAAATCGTCCAAACCAGAAAGAGGTATTCTGTAAAGGTGTGCAAAAAAGGGCAGTTCCTCCAGGTGTGAGGAGCTCATTGCTGTAATAGAGGGAGATAAGTGAGTAGGTGTAGAACAGAAAATCAATTTTATGAGGACTCACTTGCGTTTTATAATTAGGTGCCAAATAACACAACTATGTGACCTGACAGCTGATGAAGTTCAGTGGAGATCATCTGAATGTTTTGTAAGCTTTGCTTTCTTTTTTAATGAATTCCATGATAAAGAGAAGCAAAATCCTCTTTTAAGTGATGTTGGTAATGCTTCATTTGAATAAAATCAGGACTAAGTTCTGGGAGCTGAATATACAGTAGAGCTACAAGTA
Source organism: Chamaea fasciata (assembly GCF_029207755.1). Lineage (NCBI taxonomy): Eukaryota > Metazoa > Chordata > Aves > Passeriformes > Sylviidae > Chamaea > Chamaea fasciata. The sequence goes on from NW_027094091.1 coordinate 57,531,878, forward strand.
GGAAGGAGCCCTATTCTAAAATACCTGAGGTAGTCTTATTGAATCTTTTATTCAAAAAGGTCTCTGAGAATTCTTCCACAAGCTACACACCAGTTGATTAGGTGTTTTTCTTATCCTAACCTTTCTGGTTGATGAAAAGTTTCTGAACCTTCTCTGTGGGTTCAATGCCAAGAATAGTAATAGGGAAAAAAACCTTAGAGTGTATTTATACGTTCACGTCATTCATTTGCGTAAATAGTTGTAGGAGCTTCTTTGATTTATATGGCCAGCAGATGTTGGTGCTTAAAGCACCTGCTAAGAAAAGCAGATTCTTTACAGCCATGGCTCAGCCCTGTCTCCATTGGTTTTTATTTTTCCCCTGGCCTCCTTGCTGTGGCCCAGCAGTATCTGTGCTATGAGTTCATCTGTGCAGGCAGCGTCTGCGGTGGGTCTTGGATGCTCTGCTCTGTGTATCTGCCAGCCCTGCTTTGATAATGCAGCCAAGCCACTGCTGGTTGAAATGTGAAAAATGCCAGAAGCTTCTTTTTTTTGTGTGTACAGAATCAGCCCAGGAGGCCTGTGATATGAAGAAAGCATAGCTCGTTCTACTATGCTGCTTAAAAAAACCCCAGCAAAACCCAAAGTAAATAAAAGAGGCTTTTGCTAGCAACACCTAGGCAGGAGCTTGTATTATAAGAGCTTGATAGCTGGTAAAAGCAGTTGTATTAGGAAACAATGAAGGAACTAAATTAATCCTAAACAGACAAACTGTTTGCTCCACTGTTTTCCTTGTACTTATCAGTGTGTCTGGGAACATCTTGCCTGCTCTTTCTAGGAGCTGCCCATATTTCCAGTCAAATCACATTGGTTTTAGCTCCCATATATTTGGTTACACAGTAGTAAAAACAATCTAATGTTCATAGCTGCTCTCCTCCCATCATAACCTCTATTGATCTTGCCTGTGCCATCTCTGGCTTTCAAAATAGATGCACAGCAGATGTGGAGCAAGCAGGCCAGAACTGCAAGTTTGTCACTAGGCATCAGCAAGCTGATGGAAAGGCAGAGGATGGAAAGTCTGTCTTTAGCAGCCTTTGTCTGTTTTTAGTGTACCAGCTGTATATGAAACATGGAGCAAGTATTGTGTGCCTCATCAATAGATGACCTGTTGTTGGGGAATTCATAGGAAGCTGACATGAAAAATAACCTGTGATGCTGGAAACGGTTGAAAACCTCAGATAATCTGCACCAAAACGCACACAGGAGGGTGACATCCTCTTCTTTTAGAGCAAATTACTCCTTGGAGGGAAAAGGCAAACACTAGGCATGGCAGTCAGAGCACACAGGCTGGTGGAGCCAGTGCTTGCCCACTGTGAGGCGAGATTAATAGATTTGGGTGCACTGGGGTAGCTGAGTAACAGATGACTCTTGGAAGAACAGTGAAATGTATCCAGCCACTGTATTCCAACCCCTTCCCTGGACAACTCCCATGCAGAAATGTGTGCTTGCCAATCTTCAGTGTGCAATGAGGAGCTCTGCCTCACTGGAGTCCTCAGTTTGTATAAGGTACTATAACTTCTGTGTGTGTGAATGATGTAACTGAAATGTGAAAATAAGGTTAACCTCCCTTAAAAAAAAAATCACATCACAGTTTGCAAATCCACCACTGATAAGGTTTTAAATTCAGGTTTAAATCTCTAAATTATATTTAGATCCAGGTTGCTGCTATTATAAGTGTCTGTAATACTGTGAATACTCTGCCAAGCACAGAAGCTGGAGAGTTAAAGGAATACATCATACCAATTAGTTGATGATGTACTTTTGTCTGGCCAAGTATTGTTAAAAAAAAGCTGGAGAGCACTAAAGGAAGTGACATAGTTTGGCATCTTGACTGATACTGCGTGATCCTTGACCTCATTTAATTGAAGTAGTAACTGATCTTAAATACAGTACTTCTTTCAGCTCAGAGTGACGTTTGCAGTACCTCCTTGTAGAGCCAGTCCTCTGCCATGGCTGTTCGTTGCTTGCTTTTAGTTCCCAGTAAGCCTTGGCTTCTGCCTTACCCTGTGTTAGTGAAGTCCATGCCTTGGCATTTGTCTTGAGAGGTACAGTGTTAGTCCCTAGCACGGGAGGTACTCTCTGTAGGTGTTATGCTGCCCTGCTGTTAGGAGTGGTAGGACAATCTAAGTCATCTCTCCATGACGGAGATGATGGACGGGGACAGTTAACTCTGAAGTAGCTAACACAGCCCTCTTGCTGTTTGTATCAACAGGGGTTGTTTTACTTAGTCTGAAACCAAGTCCCTTCCAGTTGGGAGAGTGATTTCTCTTCGCCTTCACCTTGATCTGACATGCTTCACAACTGTTCTCTCTCATCTTTTCCAGACAGCTGGCGAGTTAGAACTGAGGATTGCTGAGGTTTGTTTGTCAGAACACAACTCTGTGGGTTTTCCTGCTGTCTGGCCTGCCAGATAGGGAGAAGTAGTAAAAACAGATGGTGTGTTACAGGGTGGAAATGAGAGCAGGGCATTTGTATTGTTCAGCAAACTGGCATGGTGTCCTGGCAGAAGCCAGCTCTTGGGAAGGTGTTTTTGGCTTTGCTGCATCTCATTCACTAAAGCGCTCTCCTTTCAACACTGACTGAATCTGATTCTTTGAGCAGAACATTTAATCTTCTGCTTGGCATTAAGTGGCACCTTTATTCTGAGACACATCAGAGAATAGCCTGGTGTGTTATAATGGACTCTACTGGTGAGCTGGGATGGACTGTGTGTAGAGAGTTCCCAGGGCATTGAATGACTGGAAAGAAAATGGGAGAAGAGTTTAGATCTGTGGTGTGTAAATTAAGTTAGATGAAACTTCTGCTTAATCAGATGTGACAGTCATACTGCTGTAGTTTATTAGTGGTAAACTAATATAAGCTATCCATAGCTGATGGAATTGGCGTATCATTCCTCGTTGAAGTCATTCCTAATTTAAGGCAGAGGCCTCCATCCCTTGACTGAGTGAAAGTGTTGCTGACAGAAAGTGAGAGACTTTCTTGGGTTTAGGATTGCACACAGAAATAGTCCTGTTTTTGTGAATGACAAACTCAGCTTGAAAAGGCAGCCTCCGGAATGTGGGAAAAGCAGAAATTACTTGGGCATCAGCACAGCTCAAAACTGTTGCTCCATATCACCAGAAAGAAAAACCTCTTAACAGTAGAAACAGTAAGTGTATATTATTGGCACAAAGATGTGTGAGAAGCCAGTGCATCTCATGGTATCACCATGCTGAAATGGAAAAATAGATCCACTGGCTCAGCTGACATGGGGGACCAACACAGAGTGAGCATCTCTGAGGTACCTGGTCCAGGAGATAATTCCTTCCCCTGGCTGGGGACAGGAGATGCAGGTGAGTGAGGTACACAGGGTCCGGTGAAGACCAGGGAGGACAGCTGGATCCCTTCTGTGGAGAGATGATTCTATTGACAGGCAGGGTTTTGTTTTGCCCAGATGGCTACTGGAGCAGAACACAAAAGTAACCAGGGAAACTTAGTGTGGAGAGTCTCTGGCATCCATCCTGGTCGAGTCCTAGAAATATCTGAGATATTTCTGCTTGAAAGGAAGGGAAGGCATGGGGCTTGATGAATAGAGGATGACTGATCTCTAGAAGAAATTATTAGTTACACTTAAAATTATAAGGTTGGAAATTCAAATCTTTTCCTCTTAAAAAAAAAACGAGGAGAGGTGAGGGGTGACCAGACTTGAAACAGTAAGGTGAATTTAATCACGTATATACAATACAGCTCTGAGGCACAAAATGCTGAGGAAGAAGGTTCAAGATATTATTTAACTTCTTTAATGATCTTGAAAGGTAGTAGGCAGTACATTAATGAACTGATAATAAATTAGGAGGATCTTTGGATAGATAAATGATAAAAAAGGGGCATTGATTTCTTAATACAGAAAGAATAGCAAAATTATGTTCAAGCAATTGCCACTGAAGACAGCTGTGAATGTCAGAAATATCTGATATTAAAGAAGTACTTATGTAAAACAGTGGGTGTTGTGGCTGCATGGTGTTTGCAGCTAAAAATTTGTACTTAAGCTGCTTCTTCTAGTAAGTGATAGAAATAATTGTCCTATACTTTCTAAATATTTAAATTTTGGAAATTTATCCTTGATAACAGCTTTTCCAAAGATGTTTAACTGGGAACCAACAATACATTACTAGAATGGTTATTGTGAGGTTGTTTCCAAAAATGTTCTTGAAATATTAGCTGTCCTTTTTCCATTCACATTTCTATGTTCCCCTGCAGCTGGATCATCAAGCTAAGGGAAAAATTATCAGTGACTGTTCAGAATTTTGCCCAATATTTGACTGCAGTTGAAAAATGGGAAAGCATTGCACAAGATCTATAACTCCCCCTCTACTTCTACACAGTAACTACAGAAAAAACAAATAGTAGTGTCCTAAGTATGAAATGTACCTTAAAATTTGGTGGCTAGCAGTAAAACCCTCTTGGCTAGGACAGTTGGAAGAGAAGGTCCCTGAACTAAGGCAGTTTAGATAAAGTTGAATCACAGGAAAGGAATGTGAGCATTCCAGCTTCTGAGTGCATGCTGTTCCATAGAGTAATTGCATGGCTTTTTTCAGGCTGCTTAGAGTGAGGGTGGTGTGAAGAGTTCCTTTTGCTCAAAGACAAGATGTTTTGAGCACAAGCTTAGGAAAAAACCATTTGTCTGTTGATATTGCAAACGTTTTTCTTAAATCCTTAAACTTCTGTAATGGAATCCTTGCAATTATTTTGGTTCAGTGATGGAGCATTAAATATCTGCTGAAGCTCTAGAAAAAGTAAAAGCCACATGACAAACTGTCTTTTTATTTTGTGTTGATGGAAAACTAAAATACTTTTATTAAGTACCTTAGAAACAAGGTTGATAATCACTTGTAATAGGAAATGTAACTAATTTCTAGTTTCTCTGTTTAAGTAAGGCCCCAAAAGCCTTGATGTGTTATGGTTTGGGTTTGTTGTGTAGGTATCATCCAGTGGCACAAAGCAGGGCCTGGAGGGGATTTTGTGTCAAGAACTTGATTCTCTCAAACTGCTAGCAACAGCAGCCCATAGCTCATGCAGTGTGTCATGCATGCATTCCCTCCTCTGACTTTTGCATGTAAGACTGTAATTTGGCATTGCTTTACCCATCGTGTTCTTTTGAACCTAGTTTTTATTCGACTAAACTATCCAAGCAGTGTGAGCAGGAGAGTTTCCAGGAGGAAGCTCTTGAGGATCATGGGGAGCTGGGTATTGCATAGTGCAGGTCCTTCTCCCTCACCCTGCAGACTTGCAGCTTTGTACTTGCTGACATGCCAGGTACAAATCCAAACTGCTGGCACATCACGCAGGCAAATATTCCGATGTTCTCACTGAAGCATGGGAAAGCGATCCCAGGAGTAGCTGTGTTTCTTAGAGGCCTCAGCTGCAGCTGTGGTTTCTGGAGATAACATTTGATTAAATGGAAGCCGCTGCTCAGCACAGCTTTGTGGAGCCACGGTACCATCCCCTGCTCTTTGTGCTCTAAGCTCGCTTTGACTGGGCTGGGTTGAGGAGCCTCTTGCAGCAGGATGCAGCTGCCATTTGTTAACCTGTGTGGGAGCAAGCCTTGCCCATCCTGAGCAGCCTCCAGGGGCTCCCAGGTCCTGCCTTGGCCCCTTGTGCTATTCAAGGGTAGCCTGAGGGGTTTTTGCCTCCCAGCAGTGCCGCCCCAACAGCTCCCTGGAAGTGCTTATTGTAGTGTAGAAACCTTGGGGTGCTGCAGTTAAAGACCTGTGTAGGGAAGTTTCTCAGGAAACATAATTATTGCTGGTCAAAGGGCTTCTTTGAAAGCTCCCAGCTATCAACATTCTGGAGCCTCCTCTTGGAGTCGTGCTGGAAGCTCTTGGACAGCTCCTTCCACTTAAACTGTTTTTGCTATAGACCACATAGAGCCGTCATGTTTAGTTCTGGAAAAATGCATACAAATGAAATGGAGGTGACTGGATGCGCCTGGTCTCAGGGGAAGAGGCAGAAAGACCTGCTCTAGGTGCCAAATGCTAGGCAGGGCCCCTAAATCCAGTAAGAAAAGTACATGGGAAACTTCTTGGGTGGAAAGTATTGATATTACTGGGGTCTGTTTTTACAAATCAAGTATTTTATTTTCATATGTTTGGGGGATTCTGCCTGAAACTGTGTGCATTTTAGATTCTTTAGATTCGGTAACTTCAGTTTTATGAAACTTCTGATGAACTCAGAAGAGACTTTCTTTTTTTTTTTTTTTTTTTTTTTTTCTATGGCAATAAACTCTGCCCTTTGTTTTACTGCTAACTAAGTATTGAATGATTTGGTCTTTCCTTGCTGTGCAACGAAAAAGATTTTTTTCCCCAAGCTGTCCTGCAGTGAAAGGGGAGTGGTTCTCACTGTGCCTCCTTAGTTGGTCCCAGGAATGTTATACCAATGAATTACTTTGCAAATCTTTTGAGGTGGAGGCTTCTGATTTTGTACCCTGTCCTGTTGGTATCCCTTGGGCATAGACTCTGATTAACAACATACCTGTAATGCACAATACATAGTCCATAGATATTGATATTGAGAGCTGTAAATGTCAAGAGAAAACATGGCTCATGACTGCTGTTACCAGGATCTAATTAGATATCTCTGCCACCCTCACCTACTAGGTCAGGCCTTCAGTGAAAGATTTGGTTCTGAGTGCTAGTACCTTATGAAACTGTAATTTTTTTTAAATCCAGGCTTAATACTCTTCCTTCTGAATAAGTAGGTTAAATGTGCCATGTTAATTTGAGAGAGAATGTAGCAGTAAGAGGCAATCATGTACAATTGGAAAGAAATATTTACGGTCAGTTTAGCAGGATCAGCTATCAGATGACCTCTGACATCTACCATCATCTACTGAAGAGCTAATTAGCTGTAAAAGTAGATGACAAGTCAATTGCATCAGCACAAAGGATGAATTTGTCTTTTTGGGTTTTACTGATAATAAAGTCTGCTAGATAAAGATAGGCAGAGAGCCACCTGCGTGTGAAAAGCAAACTTTCCTGAAGGAAGGTTAAAAAAGATGCAGTTGTAAAGAGAAGCATAAAGCAAAGTAAAGGTACAGGATGAGGGGGTGCTTGGGGTGAAAACGGTGAGGTTCTCATAGCTACAGTGAGGTAATGAAGCACAGGACACAATTCAGTCTGTGGACAGTAGATTTATTTTCATGCTAATTCAGATTGTCCTGGCTTTGAAAAAGCTGAACATCCTCATTACAGCTCTTTGAGTATGGCTTTTTGTCTGGTCAGTGCTGTACCACGCTGTTCTCTGCATAGAATGTTGCATTGATGGCTTTACCCAGTAACAGCTCAGGGTTACCCCTTTTCTCTCGCTGCTTCTGAAATGCTGGTTAGCATTGTGAACGGTTTATGGCACAAAGACTGGATCTACTAAGGGGCTTAAAAACATTAGTTACTGATTAAAAAATACAGTGAGGGAAACAGGAGCAAACTGCTCTTTAGTATGTGACATGGGCTCTGTGGGGTATAGTAAATCTAAATAGCGAGTGATTCCCACTTCTATAATAGCACAGTTAACTACACTGACTAATTTAAAGAAATAAAAAATAAGAAGTGTTTACTTGTGAAGGCGACCTGCATGGAGCTATGCTCACATTCAGAATATGTTGGTGCTTTATGCCATTCTGGACCTGGGAAATGCTTCCTTTCTGTTAGCAAGTGGGCCAGGCATGGTTGCCACTGTAATTTTTGTGTACACCCTTGAGTTTCTGGAGCATTAGCCCCCCAGGCCAGGTTGTTCTCAATTGTCTTCTGCTGCTGAAACACTCTGACAGCTGTTACAATTGTGGCAGCTGCTTTGTCTTCATTACATGATTGAAATAAAAACCAAAATTAAAACAACTCAGGCCAATTTCTAAGGTTCGTGGCTGAAGCACAAATCCTCAACAAAGCTGACGGCCAGTTATTTGATTGTTCCAAAAAAATGGATCAGTTTGTAAACTGTAGCTGTATGAAAGTCTCAAAGTCCCTGAAAACCTTTAGTTAGGATTCTTTAGCCCTACTGAATTTGGCAACTTCTACACCACTGTGGGCTCTGGTTAACTGGACTACCTTTAATGAGGCTTCATGAGTTAACAGAAGCCCCTGGGAGCTTCTTGCCTGCTCTTTCGAAGCTGAGCTACTTTGCTTTTGAGATACCTATGGAGTTTTTTCCTCCATCATGTGTCCTAATGATCCAAGTGATAAATTCAAGCAGCTCAAAAGGGAAAGGATAAATCTCTTGCCTAGGCACATGCTGGACAACAGCATCCCTGACACATTCAGCCAGGGACTCACAGGGAAAGAGTGGTGTGCAGAAAATAGCACTCTACTACTATACTATGTGCTTAAACTCTTTGTAGAAATGCTTCAACAATAAAAGGAGACCGATATAAATTCAAACTACAGTCCAGAGCAGATTGAATTTATATATATATGCATAATGCAGATTGAATTAGAATATATTTTTTTTTTTTTTAGTTTGAAGTAATTTGAAGATGTGGAGCACAGTAAAATTATCTATCAAAGCCCACAATGCTCAACTGTTTGTGTTGCTTTTCATATTTTTAACAAAGAAACCTTTTAAAAAGATCTTTTCAAATGATTTGTTAAAAAGGAGAGCGTTTTCTTTTGCTGTTGTCCCCTTATATTTTATTCAGACTCTTCTATCATGCCCACTTCTGTGGCACATGAATGCCTAGCTACCAGTGCACTACAGCAGACCAGCATGAAATGGTATAAGACACTATCCCATCCGTGAGCAGGCATGATGGAAGATTTTAAGGGGCTGTAGAGGTCAGGGAGAGCGCCTTGAAGCCAGTGTGAAATCTGACTGGCATGATGGAGAAAGAGGTAGAATTACACACTTACTCCACCTGGTGCCAGTCAAAATCTCAGAAGCAACATTTGGTACCAGCTGCAGCTTGTTAGTTGTGTGTTCAGGGAGATTGGCAAAAAGGGCATTACAGTGGTTCAAATTGCGTGAAAGAAAAAAAAGCAGGAGCAAATACCTTTGCTTCTGAAAGGGCAACTTGCTGGCACAGTCAGCTGGTGTTCCTGAGGTATAAGGTGGTGCATCACTCAGAGCATCAGCTGCATGTGTTGAATTCCAGGTGCAAGGAAAATCTGTCTCCTAAACTGCTTGCTAAGGGAATAAATTGCAGTGATGCTTTTGAAGCAGATAAATGAAAGTAAGAGATCGAAGGCGTGGTATGCAAATGACTTTTGCAGTACTTTTAGTTTTACTTAAAGAAACCCTTCAGATAGTTACTCCAGGCTTTGGTATGGCAAGAAGGCAGCCCAGTTAGAACAGGGTAATTTAGTCATTTAATAATAAGTCAATGGTATGAACACTGGTGATGGTTCGATTTGACTTGGGAATTGATGTAAAAACATGTACCTAGGAAAAGTAATAGAGTTTATGGATCTACATCTTAATACTGGCCAAATGGAAAAGAAACAGAAGCAAAGCAAATTTGGGCCTTTGTTACACAGGGTAATGTGTCAGAAGAGAGAAGTGCAGAGGGCCCAATTCAGCTTCCTTTTTTGCCTTACCCTCTCATGTCAGTGAAATACTCGTGCACCAGGAACATGGGGGGTGCAAGTCTTTATTTTCTAAAATAAATCATTTTCAGGAAGCAGTACGTGACAAAGGCATGCAAATCTTAAATACCTGAGGCACAGCACATAAATACCAAAATACCAGGAGGAGGGCAGTTAGAGATGAGTCTTAGCTACACATTTAGCTACAATTAGCTGTACATCACAAAGGGTGTGAGATACTTGAGTGTTCTCTATATCATAGAGTGGCAAAGCTCATGCACTTGGCTGAACACTCAGTGTTCCTTCCTGGAATGCTTTGCCTTTCAAATCTGCAAGCAAACAGCTGACTCTGCATTGCAGTGTTTGTTCTACCTGTCCTCATCAGGTCTGTATGAGCTGGAGGAAAGATGTTGACGGAAGTAATCGATAGAGTAAAGAATGATGAACCAATGGAAAGAATCTGACTGAAAGGCCACAGCGGAGACCGCAACAGTCATGACAGTATCATAATTGTCATTTTGGGGGATGCTAAATTAAAGTGCTAGCACAGAAATTACAGAATTACAGAATCAATAAACCTTGGCCAGAGTAAGGTTTTAGAAGAAAAGGCCAAGGGCAGAAACTGTTGTACACAGAGGAATACTTTCCCTACTCTTTCGTTTACCAGCACAATCATCGGTCATGATGGGATTCCAGGCCTGTTTGCAGACTTTCTCAAACAGCAGTACTATGTCAAAGAACTGGAGGGTGTGGGGGAAAGGGTGTTTTTATATGTGAAGATTATGGAAGTCAGGTTTCTCCCGGGTTGTATTACTATCATCTGCTTGTGTGACCCTGAGCACAAAAGAGATGACTTCCTGATTTTTTGAACAGAAAAAGAATTGTGCCTTTTAAATTTGTATTTTGAGGGTTCTGTGCCATACTTTGTGTGAGTGGCAACTGTAAAAGTTATAAGCAACTTTCAGCTTTGCATTGCAATGGTGTGAGTTAGTGTCAGCTGTAATAGAAATGTGGCTTCAGATCTTAATTCACAAAATCTCCTGTTAATATTTGCCGTACTTGGAGTTTAGGGCAAGAAAATGACTGAAGCTTTACAAGACTTGTGGAACCATGCAGGACAGTGTCATGATGGATCAGAAAATAAGTTGTTTTTAAATCTGTGATAACACTCCTGTTCATAGAACCTGAGATTTAATTTCACGAGTTGAAAGATCTGTTTCCATTTGTAAGAAGGTCAAAAACTGGGGGGGGGGGGGGGGAAAAAAAGGACAAAATGCCTAAACTGGAGAGGAGGAAAGGAAATGAAATACTGGAGGTAAAAGAAAAGTATAAAGAGAAAATAGGAAAGGATATGTGAAAGCTTTGCTAGATGTCTTGAGGAGTCATATTAGTAAAGATAAAATCAGATTTGAGGCTGACAGGCCTCTAGAAACAAGATGAGCTCCTCTCATGGGGGCTGAGTCAAGGGGAGTTATCTCTCTTGACCTGCTGGCAACTCCCTTCCTGATTCAGCATTTCCAGGGACTAATCTTTGCAGAAGATCAGCTCTTTAAAAAATTATGAGCCTACAGAGATTGTCAAGAGCCCTGTGTAATTTTGAAAATGTGATCACTGGTATGTGGTTCCTAGTGCATGCAAGTCTGTAGTGCTCTGAAGATGGAAAGAAATGCTATTTAATGTTAAACCCAAAACTTCAGTTGGTAGGAGGATTTTGTCTGTAGTCTTTATTTGTTATTGTGCATAAAAAAGGAAAAGTAATTTTAAAGTAGGAAAATTCATTATAATTGCCAAAAAATACCTTAACTTGTTCCAAGGAGTTACGTTTTGTTAGTAGATCTGCATTTGCCATGAAAGAATTAAGTTTGAGTTTGTAATTCTTACTGTTTTCTGACTCTACACTGCAACTGCACCTGATCAGGATCTCATGTAACTTAGTTTTTTTTCTGTACTCTTTGATTTTGCCTGATTTCCACTCACCTTATTCAAGACTGACAAACACCATGTGATGTGCACCAATGGCTTTTTTTAGATGCATTCTGCTTTAATTACCGTGTGTCATGTATTTCCAACCAGCTTGTGCTCTTGCAGAAAAAATCTAAACATCTCCATAAAGCAGTTAAAAAAATATCCAAAACTAGGCTAAGCTTAAACCATGAATATATTAATGAAAATCTCAATCTGTTCCTGGGCATTTTGTGAGCCACAAAAAGCAGCATTAATCAAGTCTATTACCCAATTTGTGTTTTCACTTGATGGTAGGAAATGTCTCAGCATTTGGCCCTCGAAGTTCTGGTAGTAACACAGGCAAGGGAATTTGATTTTCAGCTTTCTCATCGATGTGTCTATTCTTTATAACTTTTGTTGAGAATAGGATTTTCTCCTTCTGAGGGCTATAAGGCAAAAGTGTGTTTGCTAGCTCACACAGTGTCCATCTATTTTCCTGTACCTTCAGATGAAAACAAAGCCTGTCACTTGGTGTGTGTGTCCTGCCCATAATTCATGCTGGAGGTGTCAATCAGCAAGCTAAAATGTCTACAGGTATCTGTAACAGGTGGCTGTCCATAGGGTAATATTGCTTTTCATTTTCTAGTGAAGGGCATTATTCTGGTAATGGCACCATTCCCAGTGTGTCTGTGAGCTTGCCTAGGAGTTAAGCATAGCTCCTGAATATAGGTCAGGAAAGGACATTGTTATAACTTGTGTCCTTGATGGAAACTGGTATGTGCTGAATTTGCAAAAAGTCTGAGTTCAGTGTCATCCGTTTTCAGTATTTCCCGAACAATTGATTTATTTCACATTATTAATGAACTTTGCAGCAGTTCCACTTGTCAGGCCTACTCTGCAGGGGTCAATAATGAGAGGAAACCTGATGTTAGTGGATCCAGCTTAAGTGATTCTGTCATGCTAACAATTCAATATATCAGGACAAATGTCAGCTCCTTCCAATATGTTAATTCCTCTGATCCTATTTGCATAAACTACAGTCAATGAAATACAAGTTTTCCCTCTAGGATAGTTAATGGAGACTTGTAAAGGATTTTTTATTTTCCTTTTTCTAAGAAGGGTGGGGAGAATGGGACCTCACACCTGAGCACCACATGTCACCTGGAAGCAAAGATGTGGCTTTATCTGAACATGAGCTGTGCATCCATTGTATCTGATTTTGTAGGTCTCAGAAAGGATTGCCTGTGGGGTTGATTTCTGGTCTCCTGTGCTCAAAAGAAAGGGTTAACCCCTCAGATTGCTGTGCTCTGAGACATTTCCCAGCTTTTTTAGCAAAAATGTTGCCTGTTTCTTCATGAAATGAAACCTGTCAACAAAGTACCCTTGGTAACTCTGCACTGGAAAGCTTTTGGAACATGTACTTCTGGCTCTCTGTTGCCTTGTCTTGAGTCCTCAGTTGCTTAGGCTGAAGGGTTTTCTTGGATTCTTTAGTTTTGTGAAATGCTTTCCTGTGGCTCATAAGTTCTTTAATGTAACTTTAGCCTGGTACACACCTGAATTTACGACAAGAATGACCTTACTTACTCCTTAAAGTGCAGTTCTGTCTGCACCAGCCTTCCTTTAGGAACACAAAAAAAAAAAAAAAAAGGCAACTGTTATGAACATTAGAAATAGGGGGAAAAAAAATCCTCAGATATTTATTTTGTGGAAGAGATGTTATTTGTTTTCATGCTCTTCCTTGTGGCCCATTTGGTACCTGAAGATGCTACAGTATTTTAGTAACTTAAGCATTTTTTCCCACAAGCCACTTAAAGGCATATATTTAAAACAAAGTTTCGCTGAGGTTTTCTGTCACCACTTTGCTTCTATCAAGATTAGATAAAAATGGGGGATTTTGTTTAGTACTTCCCCTCTTCCCTGAATTTTTGAGATAATGCTTCAGTGTTCAGGCACAGCAATAAAAGCGTGGAATACTAATGGTTGAAAACGCCATGAGGGGAAGCAGTCTTTCCCACAGAGTGTTAAAGTTTCTCAAGACAAGAAAAGATAAGTAGCTACTGCTTTGTTTTCTTCTACTTCCTCTGTGTATGAAATCACTTTGATAGATCTGCAGGAAGAGATTTAGTTGCAGATGGCAGAGGTCAGTGTATTGTGTATTCAATGTAGTCAATAATAAAGTCAGGACTTATGCTAACTGAATGTTAATAAGGAATCACAAGGACCTTGGAAAGTCATTACGTCTGGTCATTTGCTTCACAATATTGCTCCAAACAGGCTCTGGAGGCCAATGCAAGGGGATTAAAAAAATAATCTGGAGGAATAAGGGAAAGCGGAAAGGCTAAAAATAGGAGGTTTGTCTAATGTGTAGCAGACCATTGTAAAGACAGAAGAAAACAGTCTTACTTCATTAAATTACTTCAACATTGAACCTCATCCTGGTCGTCCTTTCTCCCCACGAGTTTGTTGTCCTGCTGGCCTTGGAGATCATGATGAAGCTATGTATTTTTCCTGTAAGAGCAGAAATCTTTAGCTATGGCTGTAAAACTGAAGTGATACCCACTGCATTCGATTGCCAAGATTACAGAGGAAGTAGTCATATAGATATAAGTGGGTCAATTCCTGTAGCTGTAGATAATTGGGCAAAATTTTTGTTTGCTGGGATTTTCATGTCTGAATAATTCAAGATTTGTCCTCGGAGCTCTATTTTTGGGTTGGGCTCAGAAGGAGAAAACTTTAGGCTATAGCCTAGTCAATATTGACCCAAGTCAATAGTCTCGCCTTGCTGCAAACCAACTATTTATTCTCCCTTATTGTTGTTGTTACTGCTTTGTGTCCCAGCCTTGGGATGGCCAAAACTGGAAGAATAGAAATCCTAAATTGAATTATTTAACCTCACCCAGACAAAGTGATCTTTGGAGGAATAATGTCGCTGGACTTGATGTAGGATTTTAGTGCTGCTCTTCATCCTTGTTTCTGGAGGCTGATATGGAAGGAAGCATCTCTTATGGCATTATCAATGTAGTCAGTGAGCACCCAGCAGATGTTGCTGCCCTGTGATATGTGATTACCACTCTCCTGGCTGGTTGTAACTCCAGCCTTGATCATTTCAGTGAGCTATGACCAGTTCTGCAGCATACCCAGTTCCACTACTTGGCTATGCATGATCCTGTCTCTGTGCCACTGAGCTGGCCTCACTGGCTAATTTATTGCAAATGCCTATAAAATGCATGTAGAAGGCAGATAGGTCTGCCATAAATCTCAAAGTGTTAGCTTAATGCTCCTATTGTTTGCAGGCTGGGTCTGTGGGCATAATGCCTGTGTTCATTATAATTTGGTTCAAGGGTAAGAGATCAGTAGACAAAATTGCTGGTTATACAGCAGTGTTCCAGTATATTTACAGTGGAAAGGACCAGTGAGATTGTTAATATTGCGTTGAATTCCATTACTGGACAAGGTTCAAACCCTTTGCATAGGGCACCCTAATTTCCAGCAATTTTACAGTAGTGAGGAAGCTCAGCCTTTGCACAGAAAGTCATTGTGGGACATAAGGCTTCAGATGATTTGGGGTTAGAAAAATTGATAGTCTCGTTTATAGATATGCTCTAGTCAATGAAGCCATGTCCACAATATAGATGAAACAGCTTGAATTCTGGAAGAATGCAGCTTGGTGAGTGACAGGGTTTCCATTGGGATTCATTAATTTTTCCTGTCATGCAGCCTCAAGATTTGGGCACAAATGTTTTCTGCTGCCAAGTCCTCCTGAACCAGAAGTGCCTTGTACACTTTAAAAAATGTTGCTTGTGTTCAAAAACATCAGGCCCTGCAAAACGTATTTTGAGGCATATCGCTTCCTTGCTCAGCTTCTACGCAAAGTTGAGCTAAATGTGATTCAGACAGAGTTTGCCTAACCCATCCTCTTGCAGTTGTGAAACCAGGTAGTGATTTTGTTCCTTATCCTGAATGCAGTGTGAATGTTGAGACTTTCCTCCCAACACACTGGATGTTCCTAGGGGGAATTCACCGTGCTAAATAGGCTTGAGTAAGAAAATGGGTAAAACATCTTCCAAGGATGTATCTTGTCAGTACTCATCAGAGCAGATGGTAAAAATAAATAAAGTGTGGAGAAGTTTTTCTTTAACCTATGCCCTCCACTTGTATCTTCACAGAAGCAATGCTGGACCATCATGATTTGGTCCTCAAATATCACGTTCTTGTTATATTGAAAAAGCCTTTGGGAAATGTCCTGCGTGCTATTCTACAGGGGGAGAAAATTAATAAAAAATTACTGAGTTTCCCCTCAAAAACTTGGTATTAACTGTTCTGCCACTATGTTAGTGCTCAGAGGAACATATTCAGGGTATTCCAGCATCACAGAAGCTTAGTATTTTGGTATATACTAGAGCCTCGATCCAGCAAAATGCTTAGCACCCTCGGCTTCCACACCATTTCCTCAGAGGAGAGAGCATGGAGCCCCCTGCATTGCAAAAAGTTTGTTTCCAGTGACGCTGTCTTTGTTAAAATCTTACACACAGCTCCTGGATTGTATTGCATGTGAAGGGCTGTGAGGAATGGAAGCTTTAATGAGCGCGCACATCCTTTTCTTGCTTTTTTTCTCAGTGACCATTTATTTGTTAAAGAATTAAAGTGTTTCAAAGTTCCAATATGTAAAACTATGTGCATTTTTAATGTACTTGGAAGCCCTTTCTGCTCAGCTCCAGGCTAAGTGACACGTGTGTGGTGACAGAATGAGGGTGAAGTACCTGTTTCTATAATGCAGTCAAGGCATAGAAAGGGTATTTATCTTTCATCGCTTCCTAATACTTCTAAAGCAAATGTGGCTGTTGTGTATTGGATACCTTCCATCTCAGAATCATAATGTGTTGGGAGCTCTGATAGTCTTGTCTTCTTAAAACATGGAAATTATGTAATGGATTAGTTATGTGTCAGTGAAACACTTTAACACCACCCTGGATGAAACAAATATGACTGTTGCAAGTATTAATAGTCTTCCTCTACCAATAATTAGGATTAGTGAGACTTACATAGGCATTTCTCACAGCATACAGGACACAAAAGGTGACATTAATTGGGATAGACTTTTTAAGGAAGCAAGAATAGACCCTAAAAAGCTGCATAAGTGCCCAAATGGAGCATGGCATTCATGGGCAGCAATTTGGGTATCCACAATTCCTGCACAAGACTGAAGATCAAGTCTCTGTTATAGACCTTTTGGAAACATTGGGAAAATGCTGCTACCTCATGTCTATTGATCTCCTTATTGAAATCAATATTCATATAATGAGCTCTGATGCATTTCTGACCTGTGTAAATGCAGTGATTTCTTGGAATGGGGAGCGGTGAGGGAGAAAACCCTGGTAATGGAAATTTAAGGATCTGTCTTAAACCTGTGTGAGAGACAGGCTCTTGAAAGATGTTTCTCCTAAGGCAGAGTATGCTGTGGTGTACTTAATTTTGATCTTGACTGCTTAGGCAGTTTAAGGCATGAGACAGTCTTTGCTTATGCAATCACCTTGCAATAACAAAATTAAAGTAGATGATAATGGAAGATATTGGGATCATATGTACTTTGCAAATCCTTAGTCATACAAAACTGAATAAGCCCTTGGGTGATACAGTTTCTCAGCAGCAGAGATGCTGATCAAGTCAAGATGAAGATGGTGAATATGAGAGCTGGTGTCACAGAATCACATGGGATATGCCGAGTTGGAGCGGGCCCACAGGGATCATCAGGTTCAGCTCCTGGCCCTGCAAGAGTCACACCCTGTGCCTGAGAGCATTGTCCAAACACTTCTTGAGCTCTGTCAGGCTGGTGCTGTGACCTCTTCCCTGGGGAGCCTGTTCCAATACTCCAGCATCCTTTGGGGAAGAACCTTTTTCTAATACCCAACCTAAATATCCCCTGGTACAACTTCAGCCAAGTCCACGTCACCCTAGTGGTATGAAGAGAACTTGAATGTAGACTGCAGAGTTGTTCAAGGTGAACTTACTATGTGTTAATTTCAGAATACAGCAGGAGGTTCTCATGTGTACATGTATCAGGCTGTGGCTGTTTTTCCTTCTGCTGTGGTCCTGTAAATAAAGTGCTCTGGAGAGATCTGGGGTATATGTTTGGCACTGTTGCTGCTGTTCTGGGTAGGTTTGTTCTGATAGAAAATAGTTGATTGGGTAACCAGGATATTTTTCTGTGCTAGTACTGAATGTTTGCACAGCAGTGGATGCAATGCCTGTGTTTTCAGCTTTGTAGGAAGCAGCTTGAATTACAATGTTCTCAGTTACAACAGCCTAAGCTGTTGATCTAGAAGTAATTGAAGATGGCATGAAAATGCTGAATGGGATCAAAGCTGATGATTTATTTATTAAAGACAAATTGTGACAGCCTAACCTGGCACCTGGTTTTAACAGGACAGGCTCAGAACTTAGCAGATGTAGGATATCCAACAGCTTTCTTGCATGGGAAATGAATACTGAAGGCAGGCAACAATTAGAGTTGAGAGAAGTGCAAAGAGGCCAAAGAAGTAGCTTTATGCCACTGATGAAAGGCAGAGTGGCTACGAATCTTGGAGGAAGGTTGCTAAGGGATTTTCCCATCTAGGTATTGTCTTAGTTCTTGCTCAAATTTTCATCGGTGACATTGTCAGAACATTCACTTTTTGTGATAAGGCTAGAAAAATGTGGGATTTAACAAGAGAACTGGGACACATCAAAGCAGAAGAGGAAGGTACTGAAGACTGGAATAAAAAAAAACAGGTGGCTTTCCAAAGGCAGAAAATGTGTCCAATGCCTTGTACATCAAATACATCCATAACAGGGTAAGAAAATATGATTTGTGGGTGGCTAATGATAAAGAGGGGAGTGAATGATAGGATAGCTCTGGGCTAATCAAGGTGAGATGGCTGTAGGAAAAATAAATATTGCTTTAGCCAAGGTAGATGTCAATCTGTGGAGGGGTGAAGAGCTGCTATTGTAACAGGCGTTGAAGAGACCTCACACAGATGCACAGGTCTGTTCAGATATAGTGCAGAAATGATTCAAATGCAAAAGAGGCACCTGGAAATAATTAAAGGACTGATCTGACTGTCATTCCAGAGCTGAAAGAGCATGGCTTGCTTAGCCTAGCAGTATTTAGAGGTGATATCATTGTTTCCTATAAATCTATCAGGAGAGTAAATTTCTGCAAGAGAGGCTACTGTCAGCACAAAGCCATGGATATAAACTGTGAACTGATTTCAGCTGGAAACCAAGAGACTTTTTCTTTGTGCTGTTGCCTGCTGGTGCAATGAGGGAATTTCTCCTTTCAACTCCTTTTGGCCCTTACCTAAGGGTAGCACAAAACTTGAGTGGTGTGTAAAGGAATGGCAGGGGTATCTGAACCCACTGGGTCTAAACTCCACAGCCAAGTGAAAAATTTGAAAGGCATGAGCAGAAAATACCTTATACTATTAAACAGCTTAATGGCCCTTTAGTGAGTAGTCACCTCTCTCCTTCTCAGAAATCTGGGTGAGGAGGAGCACTGTCCTAATTGAGAAAGTATTCTGGCTCAGAAAAGGACCTTGAAAGCAGTTAGAAAAACATGGACACCACATGGAAGAAAGTGGAAAGCTGGTAGTAATTACTACAAATCGGAAGATAAGGATAATAGAAATTTGGCATGGAAGCAAAAAGGTACAAGGAGAAACATGTGGCTGGCACTCTTGAGGTTAGTAAACACATAATTTTATAACTGCATTAAGGAATGAAAGATACCTCAGGAATAGTATTGGTCTGTTGCTGGAGAGAAAATAAAACTGGAGATAAGAAAGCAGACCTTATCAAGTAAAGTTGCTATTCTGTGTTTGCAGTAAAGGTCAGATGGTCATCATGTGATGTTGATCTGGCTTTCCATTCCTGCAGTGTGAAGGTTGTCAAACAGCAACATCGAGGTGCATGCTTCTGAAGGGTTGGGATAGGGGGTCTTGAAGCTCTGCTCATTTGTTTTTCAAGAACTGCCCAAGAATTGACTGAGGACTTAATTGATAATAATCTTGAAACCTGTGCTTAAATTATATTGAGACTATGGAGAAACTGGGATGATGCAAAGTTAGGGCAGCACTTGGAATTGCTTGAAGCACTGGTAAGATTAAGCCTCAGAATCTGTTTCTGAGCAGCTGCTCTTTCCTGAGTAGGGAAGGAGTTGTCAGCAGGATCTGTTGGGGTTGATTCTTGGCTCTGAGACATCTACACTCTTAGTGACCTGGCAGAAAGAACAAACCATAGCAGGGAACAGAAACACCAACCTGGATCACAGGGGAGAAACTCGCTATGTGGAACTGAACAAATAGTACTACGGGAGAAAATAGCTAAAGTAGCAATTTACCAAAATTGTGTTGGATATTTTCACTCATGCTGTTTAAAATCAAAACGTTTTCCTCCATTAAGCATGCTTCAGACAGCAGTTGTGCCTGTTGCATTTGTGGAACATATAAATAGTACCTCTGGAATCATCTGATGTGGGTTCAGCTTCTCTGTCATGTGCATCTCCTCCAGATGCTTGAATATCCTGTGTTGGTTGAGAAGCAAACTGTGAGGTTTGATGTTGAGCTGCTCTTAACACAGTAGCTATTTGGATTCTTAGAGCAGGGGGCCGGTGTCCAAACTTTTGCCTTGCACGACTTTTAATGCTAAAGGTTATAAAGGGAAATGGCTTTAAAATTCTTTCAGAATGGTTCAAGTTAGCAGGGAGAAACAGCTTACTGAAGTGACAAAGACAAGACAACTTCTGATCTGTTAATGTCACTTTATCAGCAGCAAATGCGGAATTTAATGAGTTCTTTCAATGTCTGACCTGGCCCTGTTTGGTACTGTCAAATAATTTTTTGTTATTATAGAATGCAACTGGTATAATGCATCTCAGTCTGAAACCTGACTGAGCTCATTGGTTTTCAGCCAGTTTCTGCAGAGCTGTAGGAATCAGTCCAAAAGCTGAGTTTGGTAAGTTTAAATTCTTCAATTTAAGCAGGGGGAAAAATAATCTGAGTTTGGCCAACTGAGAAGTCCAAAATCACCAAGGAGTAGTGGTTTGGTAAAAATTGGTGTCTTCTGAATAGAAGGCAGGTAACTGAGACATTTGGTACGGCCTCTCTTCTTGAATTCTGTTTCCTATAATATAAGGACTTCTTTTGCCTAAAGTTGACTTAAATTGCTGTTTTTGAGCAAGGTAGCTGATACAGGAGGAGCCACTTGAACACATGACATTGAGGACTGCTGTAAAGACAATCAGGATTAATGGTACACAGAGCTAGAGATTGAATTTGCACCCCATGGGTTGTCATTTCTCTCTTCATTGATCAGTATTTTTGCTTCTGTTTGTAGCTAGTATGTTTTTGCCTGACTTCTAAGGTTCAAAGTTGTGGGTTTGATTTTTTACCTTTTTTTACTTTTTGTTTTCCTTACATCAAGGTTGGGTGCAGCTTGCAGGGGCCTATCCCCTGGCTGTCCAGGAAACAAAGGCATACAGCCGCAGTAAAGCTCTGCATGGGCAGCAATTAACAAGCAAGTAAAATGCAGCCTGTTTTTAAAAAGTTGCAAATGCTAAACATGGGGTCAATCTTTTAATTTCAGAAATTAAGGTACAAAACTTGCCACAATGCCCTTAGGTATTTTTGAACAGCTTGTGAATGTAGGTATAGGTGTTTAATCCCAGAATCCATTTAAAAGGGCTTAAATCCATACATATGTACAAATGATGAATTAAGTGGATCAATTTTGCCTTATGTGTATTCATCACCATACTGTTCATTAGCTGAACAAAGAAAATAGCTTCAAGATTTCAGATCAAGAGTCTATCAAGGTTTGGCAAGCTGAACAACTTATGCAGAAGCTTGGCCTCGTGGGGCATGAATGCTCTGGAGTGACCTTGAAAGTGCGATTTTGCAGGACAGAATGGGCAGCAGTGTCATGGCTGTAGTGCTGTGTGGGTGGGTGTAGGAGCTTGGGTTTTGTTAGCTGAGCTGTGAAATCAGAAAATTCCCTGGAGCCGACCTCAGAGTACAAATACCCTTAGTGAAACGGAATGAAACCACAATGAACTGTGGGAAACGTTCAATATTTCCTGTGCCCCTGAAATATTTCATTTTGGTTAGCTTCCTTAAATATTAATGACTTTTGAAGCAAAACATTGCTTCAGCACAGAAATGAAAATATTCAAAAGCCTTTTCTTTAATTGTTTTCAAGGAGAGAAAACATGTCAAAACTGTGTGCTTTTTTTTGAACCACTTAGCAAGTCATGGTGCTCACTGGGTGCTAGAATTCAGATTTTCTGGTAACAGTCTAATTCCTGCTTTCATGGCTGGGTTGTAGAAGCTTGCTCGAGGAGGAAAAGGAGGAGAGAAAATGGGGCTGAAAGGAAGGATTGCTCTTGCTCTCACTGGTGGGAGTGGCACCAAGAGAGTGCCATAGCGTAGTAAAAACTACTGTGCTGACCTAGCTTACTTCTTGCCCTGCTTTCAACCTTGGTCTCTTCAAATCTATATTGTTTTATCCAGATCTGAAATGTGGGAAGGTTTGGAGGGAGGAAGAGCCAATTCTTAATGATCTGTAGCTAAAAAGGGCTGCTTGTCTGGAAAGCCTTGTTATTACTGGAGCTCATCTGAAGCTTCCTACTGAAGCTGCCTCAGCTAGGCTGAGAGACAGAGTGGAAACCCATTAATGTTTGAGGAATTTAACTTGAGCATGCCTTGACATGAAGTTTGGAAAACTTTCTCCTGGTGTTTTCAGAACTAAATAGGAGGAGGAAGTGTAGGTAAGTGAACACAGTCTACTGGGGCAGCAGAGGACTTTTCTGTGAAAGTAGTGAATAAACCCAGGCAGCACTCTTCTTAATTGTTCTAATGAAATGCTGCTACACAGCAGCATTCAGACTGACCAGCATCTACACTCTGTAGATGCAGCTGCACTGCAGCTCAACCAATGCCTCTTCATTTCATCGTGTAATTCATCCCACCATCATCACCAGTCTGAACTATGCTCGTAACCTCGACTTCCAATATGCTGAATTGGCGATAAAATAAAAGTGGGGGGAGAAATATTTTTTACAAAGAACAGACATTACTCCCTTTTGACAAGAGACAAATGTTTCATTCAAATGCTGCATTTCGCATATTGGAAACAGTAATGAATTCTTGTGCACCTTTCTCCCTAGTTCACAATGTCAGCCCCAGGCGTAGAGGCACTTCAGGCTTTTCTTACAAAATTAAATTTAATGTTACACCCTCCAGTGGAATGATGCATAAATCAAGTGTTTGATTTGCATGGACTCTAGTGAACAGCCCCATTCTGTGCAAATATAAACCCAGACTTGAATATTATGTCAGGGACAGGAACAAAGCAATCTAGGGTTTCCAATGAGAGTCTGGTACCAAGTGTAATTCAGGCTGGTATTATGTTGCTCTCATGTCAGGGCTTTTATTAAAATTCTTAGGTTTTGCCTCCTTTTTTTCATCTCAAAAGAAAATGTTTTTTCTGACCTTCTTGTATTTGGGCAAACCAGTATACACCAGTGCTATTTATACACTGTCTTTGAGGAGCTGAGATGGAATTGTGGGAGCTTTTAGCTTTCTCTTAGATAAGCAGCAAGGTTTGCAGGATAGAGGAGTAATGAAACAAGGCAAAGCAAAGATGATCATGGAATAAAAATGCAAATAGAAGGAAAAAGATTAGGTAGGTTTGTACCCTTTCTGAAAATAGGTCGCCCTCCATGTGAGTATTCAGAGCCTGGATGAGGCCAGCAAAGTTAAGGGACTAGAAGGCAACAAATAGATTCTGTTTGAACATGCAAATGTATTTGTGTTCTGCACAAATCCCTCTTCAGGGTTTTCTCCTGGAGGTGTTGGGTACTGTAATGCCATGTATTTATTACAGATGGTGGTTCTTAAGTTCTTTGTGGTGGTTGTTGGTTTAGGGCAGTGAATCGTAAACATTGTTCATCATAAAACTGAAATTTTGATTGCTCTGTGAGCCTGAAGTTTGTTGTTGAGATGATGAATTGCTAGCTGGTCAAGGAAGTCCTTCCACAGCACTTGTGTATCAACTCCATTGGACAAAAACATGCCACTGCATTGAAATTTAGCACTGAATTACTAATATAATTTATAGTTTAACAAGAAGCATTTAATTCTTAGCAACTTAATCTTTAGTTTAGTCTTGCCTTTGTTTCCAAACAAGAAACACACAGTTTTCTTGGGTCACAAACTGCCTAGAAATTAAATGTGAGTATTCTCCAATTCCTCTTCACTAAAGGAGGGCATCTGCTCAATCTGCATCTTAACAATGACCAAGACCTGCCTGTGGTACTCAATGGCTGTGCTGTTTGCAGTGACACGAATTGGTAAGAGTTTCAGATCCAAAGGGGAGTGAAGCAGGCTAACAGCTGGATAAAGCTCTGATTGCTGGGGAGTAAACTTTGATTTTCCAAGGATCTGCTTGGCAGGGTCCCATGGGAAGATGCTCTGTAGCACAGATGAGGTTTGGAAATCTATTTAACCTTCAACGATAATCATTTCAAGGATCAATCAACTTTGATCCTGGGGTGCAGGAAAATCAGGAAGGTGACCAACGAGATGGATGAAATGGGGAAATTCAGTTGCATTTTTAACTAGTGTGGGATGCAAAGGAAAAAGGTAAAGTAAGAAGAGCACGTGCTCTCAGCTGAAGTGATGAAGGGGGACAGAATGGACTGAGGTGTCTGATGCTGTCTTTGCTGGCAGGGTTGGGCTGCAGGACTGGTTTTGGGAGACTGATTACCTGCTGTAGAGGATTGGATAATAAACTCCTAACTGGATGTAGACAAGTTCCTGAGATGGGATAGGATGTTCCCGTGGGTGCTGAGTGAGCTGGTTAATGTCACTGCAGTTATTGTCTAAAATGTTGGACAGATTATGGTGGTTGAGTGAGCCCCTGATGATAGAAAAGGCAAATGCCCATTTCAAAGATGGATTAATAAAACAAGGACTAGACTCTACTAATTACAGGCTTGACAACTAACATACAGTCTGGATGCTAAACTCTAAAAGGGTCAGAATTAGCTCTGGAAACCTTGGACACTTAAACTGCACCCAGCCGTATATATCTCATGATACTGCTCATGTATTTAGAATTGTCTTTTCTTGTCTCATTATGGTGCTAAGTTATACTCTTTACTTACAACATTCAAGCTCTTATTCTGTGGCTGGTATCAGCTTGCTCATCATAGGCTCCATCTACTTGATTCATACAGATCTTAGATTTTGATCTGAAAGCTGGATAGAGCCCACTGTATTGAGGCTCTGTCTGCTGCAAAGAACTGACAAAGCAGAATGTGAGTGATGCTGTAAGTGTTGAGGAGGAGCACGAGGCCAGATTTCACTGGGAGGCCTGAAATCTATTCTCAGATATCTCTGCTGAGAGAGACCCTCTCGGAAAGATGAAGAGCTCTCTTGGAGAGATGAACTTAAACACACAAGTGAAGAAGTATATTTATGGTTGGCTACATAGGTATCTTAGAAGGATCCTAAGGGCTTTTTAAATGCTTCTGGGAGCTGTACTTTCAAAAGTTGAGCATTTGGGAGCATACTTGCTTTTGGTGCTCAAACAATAGTTACTTTTATGGTAAAAGAAACAGGACACTTATGAGGGTTGTATATACCCTATACAACACTAACTGACTTCAAAGTCTGTTTGCTTTGAAATAAGGACTGTAAACTGATTTATGGGTAAGTAAAATGTGTTGGTATTATTATGAGGAGAAGCATAAAAATAACTTGATAAGCCTAAGCCATTAACAGTTGAATAAGATGAAAATAAGGCCTAGAGTATGGCACATACCTAGAATTATAAAATGACAACAGGCTTTTTAGACTTGAAAGAGAGAATTTGCAGATGACCGGAAGCTTTTTGCCTTACTTTTCTCCTGTATGTACAATAATATTAATTGTGTAATGTGTGTGATGTTTTCCTGCTGCTACATGGGGAGTCACGCATTCAAATAACAATTTCCAAAGCCCTTCACTGGGCAGTTATTAAACAGGTCTACAGTGCCACTACTGCTAGCCACCTACATTTTCCTTCTGTTAGCATTTCCACTGTGAAATGTGCTGAAAACATCCTGAAAGGTCAGAGATTCTGCAGTATGACCTTGATACAGCAGCTCACTTTGATTTAATTATCCTTTACGATGTTATGGAAGTCAATAGGAATTATTAATTTTCCTGTATTAAGTACAAGTTAAGTGTTTTGATGGATGGGAATGCTTTTAAAAGTGTATTTTAAGTTCCACACCTGCCTAAGTGCTTTGCTGAATTAGAGCCTTGGCAACTTACTGTTTTGGTTGTCATCATCCGTGTGATGGAACTTGGAAAGTTAACTAGATATTCTCAAACAGGTGGGTGACATCAGGTGCTTATTCTCTTAATCTTCAGGTTATTTACTAGCCTTTAAACCTTGAGTTTTTAGCTTACTGAAGTAGTTGCTGTAGTTGACAGAGGTTGCATCTGCAAGAGGAATGTGACCTGAGCAATGAGGAATAAAATAAGGGTATAGAGTAATATTTGGACTAATAGATGATTCATGTTATGAAAAGGTTTGAAATCTTGAATGCCAGGACTTGTAGATGTAATTGCTACATAAGCATGTTCGTACAGTCCCTGTGTATGTGAAACATGCGGATAACACCCTTGTCACATTTCATGTGTTACAAGGCTTAAGCATCTTTGGATGATGCCTTTGTGTCATGCCACACTTAACCAGGACTCAGCCTTTTAGTTTGGGGTTCCAAAGCACTTTTGGTGTAGATAAAAAGAAAAATAGATTGTCATTCTGTATGAAGACCAGTATTTTTACTTTTACATTTTCCATCTTTCCCCAAGTGGCTTCCAGGTAAAGCACGCTGAAAATGTTCTGTCAAAATTTCATTTAAAAAATTCATTGCTGTACAACTAGGAAGGATGTGTCACTTGTTAACTGTGTTTGTAGTCCCCGAGCAGCAATCAGCCCTTTTCAGCCAATTCTTCACTGTTTTTTATCCTGGGAATGACACTCTCTGGGGGAGCCTTTGGCCACTTCAGATCAGCTGCTCTGGCCATGATCCCTTCTTGGCTTCTTGTGCACTTCCTTGTTGGCAGAGCACAGGAAACAGAAGAGTCCTTTACTTGGGCCAAGCACTGCTCAGTGAAGCCATCAGCATGTTATCAACATTATTCTCCTGCTAAATCCATAACACACCTACAGCTGCTGTACCAGCTACTAGAAAGAAAATTATCTCTGCCTCAGCTGAAACTGGGACAGTCTGGTCTAACAGAATACATCCATGCTTTAGTTTAAAAAAAAAATAAATA
This sequence comes from Chamaea fasciata, assembly GCF_029207755.1. NCBI lineage: Eukaryota > Metazoa > Chordata > Aves > Passeriformes > Sylviidae > Chamaea > Chamaea fasciata. The sequence continues at coordinate 57,558,774 of NW_027094091.1, forward strand.
GAGAGATTAGACCTTGAAAGACTTTATTCCAAGAAGTGTGGTTCTCTGTTTCATAGAAAAGATCATTGAGCAACATCCACAATTGCATGGCTTACAGGGCCACTTGAGAACAAATACAACTTTACTTGCTCATTGTCTAAATGAGCTGTCTAGTTACTAAATGTGGTATCTGAGCACACATGGTAGTCTCGTGTGCAATAATGACCACTGTACAAATTTTGGCTTGTACAAAGGACGTGGCTACTGTGATTACTGGGAGCATGCAGCCACAGGGATGGTCATATCGGAAAACCAACCTTAACAAATGCTTTATAATTCTTCCAGACACCAGCCATACGTGTACATTTCAGGCTCCCATTCTTACCTCACATCCCACTTCTCTCCTGCGTTTTTGCTACCATTTCAAAAGGCAAGGGTTTGGCACCTGCCAGTTCTGTGGCACCCTTTTGTCAGGGGCAACAAGAGAACTGTTCCTCAACAGAGATTAGAGACTTCATCTTGGAAGAAAGCGAAGTTTGACAGAGGGGTTTGTGGTGTGCCTGGAAATGAGGACCATGGTGGATTTCTTTTGTCATCTTTGTGAGGAAGGGGGGATGTGAATGGTGACCCTTGTCTGTATTGACTACATGATAAATAATATGGATCATGGGAATCTATTTTAATCAAAGTGGGGAGAAATTTCAGCTTCAAAAGGTAATGTAGAAAAAACTGGTTTTATCCACTCTGTCTAGTAATGTAATATGATAAAGTACCAAGGATCTCATTCTTAATACAAATGGGGAGAATTCAATTTACTTCAAAGAACAACCTTAATAACATCCTTGCAAGGCCTGACTTGCTTTCAAATTTTCTCATATGAATGACGATGTAGTTTAGGGATGTCATCTCTAACAAGTTCATTCTAAGTTTGGAATCTTGAACAGAAAAAAAAGAAAAAAAAAATTAAGTCCATCGGCTTCACCATGTGGGATCTAATAGATCTGTGCAAGTGCACATGGTGGTTCAGCCCACTGAATTGCATTCCCTGTAACCAAGTCTCTTCTTGAAGACAAAGTATTGTCCTTCCAGCTTTTTTAAGATACCTGTTCCGTGTTGAATCAGATTCCTGTTTTTAAGGGTTTAGAAAGAACTTGGCTCAGGCTAAGTGGAATGATTTTTGCCTCAGCAGTTTTCTTATTAAATTCTTGTGGGAAACATCTGCAAAGTTATTCAGTGAAATAAGCACAAAATACATGTACCCAACTAGCTCTGTGCTTTATATTCAGTCAAAAGAGTGATGAATCAGAACCAGTTGCTGTGGCAAAATCCAAATGTAGATATTTCCTGTCCTTGCTAATGGGAGGAAAATATACTATGACATTGGCCTAAAGGCTCCAGCTGTGATTCCTTTGTAACTTGGAGTGCATTAAAAAAGCTTCAGTCAGCAAGATAAGTTAATTTTTTATGACCTTTATAAACTGTTTTAGGCTGGAACTTGGGAACATCTCTTTAAGATGAAATGTGTAAATCCTTTTGTCTCAGGATTGCTAAGCATCTTGAGGACTCCTTTGTTTCAGAAGAAAACTCCAAAATCTATGAAGAAATTCTGGTTTTGACAATTATTGTAAAAGGAATGATCAGCTCATGTGGAATTCCAAGATTTTCAATGGGTCCAATCACTACGATACTGTCCTAACAGAGGGGAGCTGATTTCTCTGAATGCAGGGCTTCTCAGGTTGTGTGTCAGGTGCTGTTCCTATAATTAAGAGCACTTGGAGGAACAAATTGACTCATCACCAGTCATCACTTTGTCCTGCCCCAACTGCTGCCTTGGCCAAAGAAATTGAAAAGAAGGGCAAACCTCTCTTCTGTGGAAGTGCACAAGTTTAAAACACTGTGTTGCTTTGAGAAATTGCACTGGAACTGAAGTCATAGCACATCAAATGAAACAGGTGAGAAAAATAGCTGAGACTTCAGGTGGGCTTCTTGGCTGTCCCAGCTCAGCTCCATTGTAGTGCTTTGTGGTCAAAGCTGGCTCTGTGCATATCTACATTTCTGTAGATGGATCAGATCCATCCATAGGCAGATCATGTTTCTGATAACAGCACCTCTGGAACAGCCTGCTGTGTGTCAATGGAGCTAGTCTCCTGTGTAGAAAAAGCTGTTCACCCCTTGGTGTGTGAGCTGGATTAGTTTTTAAACTAAGCTACTAACATTTTGCTTTCCTAATTAATGCTCAGAATGAATAAAGCAACATGGCAGTAGTTGAATATTGGCAAATTAGGTACCAAGTATATTGTGTTGTCTTTATTTAAGGGATAAGTTCAGCTGTCCAGAGTTTGTATGCTGACACTGTAAATCCCCAGGTACTTTTTGTACTTTTTGGGTTTTGTAACTTGAAATAATATCTTTAATCAAGAGATTTAAGTGGGAAAAGTAACTGTAATGCGGAAGAGGGCGCCTTTTCCTTGTCTGACCACAATCTGAGATACAGACAAGCATATTAAAATTTAATATATTTCTACCAACTACATCGGTCTAATGTAAGATATTATCCCACCTACAAACCTTGCCTTGTTCTCTACACTGAACATTGAAGCGGGCTGACTCAAATAGAAATGTTTCTTTTCTTGCCATGACAGGCTAAATGAGATGGATTCCTCTCATCTTTATGGTGGCTAGAATGATGAGCAGCTATCTTGGCTGGTATTTGATGACACCACAGGCAAACAGTTTAGAATTCTTCCTTCAACTTAGCTGTATTAACTTGTTGGTGTTTGAGGTTGACATTTTGCTCTCATTTGGTAAAAGTCAAGAAATGTGTGTATTTAATCAACTATTGGAAAGTGTGGTGGTTACAATACTGACTTCAAAGTAAGTTCAATTTTCATTTTTTGGTACTCTGAGATTCCTTCTTTTTGTGTTGGAGTTTTAGGGGGTTTTTTTGAAGGATGTAAATAGTAATTAATGGTTGCTGTTTAATTAATTCATTTGTGGTTTATAACTTGACAGTCTCATTTGCTCACACACCAAATCAAAAATCCAATTTCAGACTGAATGCAGAAAAGGACACAAAGGTATTGCACAGCACTAGCAACAAACAATTGTGCATCTTTTTGTGAAAATAATACTGGTTAGGGAAGTTTATTCTGCTTTTAATTTACATACAAGAAGTATCTCTAAATATAATTGACCCAACTAGGCCTGAGTGCTGCTTGTTGTGTTCTTCAGAATACTGAAGAGTGACTAGAAACGTACGGCCACATCATTTTGTGCAGAAATCTGTATCTTCTGCACGCTGCTGAACAATACAAAATGTGTTATTGATCATATACATGATTAGATGGAGGTTAGTGGAGGGGATACCCTCTGTAAATTTCCTTTGATCCTGCTAAATGCTGTTACCAGTGTGCTACAGGAAATAAGTGAGTGTAATGATTTTAGAGTGGCGTTATTGTTGGTTATATCAAAGATGAAACACTGCCTGTGTTCCCTTAGCAGACTTTACAGTAGTGCCACCATGAAAGATCTGAAGATCATTATTTACTGGAAATAAAAGAACAAGGCAGAAATCGATTACTACGACACTAGATTTATGTCTCCGTTGCACTCTATATACATCTCCTATTTGTTCTAACTTCATGGAAGGATATTTAATACATAATGGAAAGAGGCTTTTGCTTTTGATTTATTTTTTGTTTATTATTTTTGGCATTCCTTGGAGAAATTCTGGAAATCAATACTTGGATGTGAGTGTGCCTGGATGTAGGTAGTGGGAGGCAGTGGCAATTGATGTATCTGTGTGTTTTTGAGCTGACGTACATCTGGCACCCTCAGGACTCTGTTGTTGCAGTACAATGTGCTCAGCCTAAGTGAAGAGAAAGTCATATTTCTCCCATCATCTGTTTACATAAAATGATCCAAGAGGCATCGATAAATTTGGGTAGTTAAGTTCAAGCTTGGAAATCTGTCCCACTGAAGCATTCAGTTGCAAGTGTACATATTTGTTGCATCAAAATGAGAAATGAAGACAGGTGATGGAAAGCATGAGCACAGACTGACTTAAAATGAGGCAGGGGATGGTGGGGCATGCCAAGTGCTTGGTAATTTCCAGCAAAGTTAGACGGCTTGAAAATGGGCATGGCTTTTCTTTCTGTCTTTTTATCTGATAGGTGGCACTTGGCTGACTTTTGCCCTTGCCCTAATTCCAGCTGAGCATCTTAGATATTACAGTTTCCACAGTCCTATGGTAAGGGAAAATGTAAAACACTACTCCTCTTGAGATAAAATAGTGGGATTTGTTTTAAAAATCCTGAAGTTGGTCACACGCTGCAACAGGATTAGACCTTAGAGAGGTTTGAAATCAAAGTCAGTTTGTTGTCCCACAAATACCTTTGGGTAAGATAACATGTAAACAGTGGATGAAATAAAAGTAGGATCTATTAGCTGGCCGCTTGGTGCAAGGAAAGGAACAGATCAAAGGCAGTGATGCAATGTCACAACACAGAGAGCCACACAAAGTACCCAAGAAAGAGCACAACTTTACCTCAGATCCCCCCAGCTGTGCTCTCACAGGATATAAAACACGAACTTTTCCACAAAAACAACCCCCTTTTTCAAGCGATCATGTGCTCTGGAAGCTTGTACTCCTTTTTAACTCCTGATGTCTCATTCGTTGAAGGGCTTATTAAGGCTTCACTTAGCTGTGTATAATCTTCATACACCATGATCTTTGATAGTGTTCAAGACCCTTGTTGGAGCAGTTGCTTCCTTCCTGCACAGGAAGTTTCAGTGTTGTGTACCTGCAAAACCTGTGAGCGAACTGGTAACTGAGATGTGGCAAGATTAAATCTGATAATTGTCTCATGCCTGCTCCCTGTGTGGTGGGCAGGATGGATGGAAGAGTAGGCTTTCTTGATGTCTTCCCCCTCCCCCAATTTAGGTAAGTATTTGAGTATTGTTGGTTTACATTACAATTAGTTTAATCTGTGGGTCACTTGTGACCATTCAAGTTATTGTGGATGGTTGGTCATATGAAACAGCACTAGGCTTCACCCAGGAAAAATACCTATTTTTTAAATTCAGGGGCAACTTGGAAACCCTGTACTTGCATGGCTTTGTAAAGCATTAAAATGCTTCCCCTTCTGCACAGATTAGTTTATGACAAAGAGAAAAAAACCCTCATGCTGTTTCCCAAGCTGAAATGTTTATTCCCTTTGTTCCTTATTGGTTTTAGTCATGATTATGAGCAGCAGATGGCCAACTGCAGTAGTCTGGTGTTTTTCCTCTTCAGCACTGACCAGTGCTGGGTCAGATTCTGGATATTTATCTGTGGTTTTGCAGTTTTGAAAGTGCCTCTGCCTTGCTAAAGCATCTCTCAATAACAATTTCTAGCTGATGTATATAGCTTTATGAAAAAGAGTCAGCATCAGCTGAAGCCTCACACTGCATCCCCACCAGGCCTTCCTGGAGCAGAGGCGATCAATAGCCTCAGTTAAGTTTATGAGGATGCTGTGAAACCCTCTAAATGCTGTGGCATTCTCTTCAACCTTTCTTGTAGCCCATTAATTGCAGACTAAAAGGTCAGTCTTACTGTAGGAAAAGTCCACCTTCAGTAAAGATTTTTTCTTACTTTTCCTCCCAGGGCATGGGTGGAGATGTTTGTTTTGGCAGCATCTGTTCCTTTATGACAAAGCTTGCCAAAAGAGCCAGAGGACAGCCCTTCTCTGTGCATGTCTTGCTATTTTTATTTCTAAATCCTCTCTGGTAAATCAGAGGTATTTTGAGGCTTGTGTCTGGCTGCTCCAAGTGGTGGAACAGCCAGTGGTGATGCACAATCTGTACTGAGCTGGCAGGGAATAAATGGAACTCCAAAAGTAAGTGCCACATTACGTTGTTAACGATTTCCTGCTTTTCTGTCATTCCTTCTAAAATTCCAGTTTTCTATGAAGAACTCCATGAGGTCAGAAAACAACTGTGAAGGGAATGTCTGTCTTGTACATGCCTTAATGTTCTCTTTCCTCTTTGAGTATGTATGCAAAGCTTCTCACGTATTTGGTTGTCTGAATCCAGGCGAAGAAACAGTCCTGGTGTCCATGGCTGGATGTTTCTCTACCCTAAACTTAGCTAGGCAAGAGGCTTCAGCAACATTACATATCTCAACCTCTTTGGAAGTAGGGCTTTTGGAAACTTATTTCATTAACGGTCAGTTATTTAAAAAATTGTCAGCATTATCGGAGTCCCATTCACCCTGGCGCTCTGGCTGCAAGTAGAAAGTATTTGTCCATTGCAGAGCAGTTCACAATGCAGCTCTCTAATGTTTTGTGGAAAAACTGTCACCAAATGCATATGCCTTCATGTGCATTCAGAAAATACTCAAGAAGTCCAGCAAATAATAAGGGCGTTGGAAGGAGAGGAAGAAATACAAAGTAAAAATCTTGGAAAATACAGTGGAAATGAGTAAACGCCTTTTTTTTTTTGAAAAATGTGAGCAATTCGAAGCAAGGAACTTGATTATTGTCTTTAAAATGGCAGTTTCTAACCCTGAATTCTGAGTGAAAGCCTTTTTGCCAGAGTCAAATCTCACCCTGGGGGAAAATCATATGAATCCTTCACGTTAGGCTGGATGTGAGTCCAGAAGTCACGTTCCTTCTAATTTTTCACCCACGAACTGAAGGGTTTTGTCCTGTAAAACAGCTTTTAGGACTATGACAATCTACTTTCCCATACCTGGAGTGCGCTGAGCACTGTCTTCCATGTTATGCTCAGGGTAGTTGTCAGGTAGCAGCATAACCAAAGAGAAGGTCAAGTTGGATCAAGTGGATATTTCCATCTTCTCTTTTTTTGAGGCTGTACCCTTGGGGTCAGCAGCTGCCAGTGGATTGCTGGTGTTGGACTGTAGGGAGGATTTTATCCGGATAGCTTAAAAAGACACGGGAAATGCACTGAAGGAAAGGATTTATGTAAACAGCAAGTATGTTGATGGTAATTTGGTATGAGGTCTTGCTGTGGGTTAGGTTAAGTGGAAGCTGCTGTTTGTTAATGACTTGCCAGCCTCGTGAGTCCACAAATGGATTTATCACGACGTACTACTCTGAGGACAACTGCCCCATTAGCTTTGCTTCACAGTTGCTCTGCTTGGGGAAACCTGGCATCAAACACGATGCCAAAAGCAATCGGAGTTTATTCCCGGGGCAGGCAAATCTCTTGGTGCCTGTGCCTCCACGAAAACCTGCTGCAGCTGGACCTCTGCTCTTTGTGCCGGTGCTGTGACAGCAGCCTTCCTCTCTTAGTTTTTCAGAACTAAACCCAGGCAATTAGATTCCAGATAATCCCAGACTCCCGGTGTCTTTAAGGACCAGATTTTAGCAATTCATTAGCACCTCGTTAGGAGAGGTTGGTATGGGCTTAGGAGGTGCTGGAGAGAGTAGGATAGGCCAAAGCAGCAGATGGGATCAGAAAGGCTGTGGCGAAGCTCTGATTTCCTCTCAGAGGGGTCTCAGTGCTCCTCCAGCCCTCTCATTGCACCCATCACTATGGCAAACTCCCTACCCTCTCTGGGTTCTTATGCTCCAGAAAACAGTCACATTTGTGATGCAGCTGTTCTGCCTTGCCTGACAGTGATCAGGGGTACTTTTGGACTCGTTCTGGAATGAGAGCTGGAAACACATCCTCTAACTGAGTCAGGGAAAAACAGGAAGACTCTCGTGCCCCATCAACCTGATACGGGGTTACCACACAATTTCAAGAGGGGAGGGGTGCAGCAGCCCTTCCAGAAGGGTGTTAGTTTAGGTTTGCTTTAGTTAAAGGCAGACTTCAGTTCTAGAGAAGCCTCAAATTCTTTTCCTTTGATTTTAGGGCAAGCCATAAAATATTTAAGCTCTATCAGGTAAGAGGTGACTGTGAACATGTGAAAATATAGGATTAAAATAAAAAATTAATTGTAACCATGAAGTTTATCACAAAGAAGTACAGTACATTGTGCTGCTACATCTCAAGTGGTCTCTGTGTGTGTGTATATGTATAAATATGCATGTGAACATGTATTTTCCACATCTACACTTCCGACTTTGCACCCAGAGCAGATCAGCAAGATAAATTCCATTCCAGAAGGGAATGCACACTGTCTGTAGATCATTCTCTGTTAGAAGCCTGGCACAGTTCCATCTTGGATTACTTTTGTCCTGCTTCTTTTTTTTTTTTTTTTTTTTCTGTGAGGAGGGGAGGGACAAACCCTTCTCTGGAGGTCCTGCCAGTCATAAAAGGAGTGACACAGACCTTGTGCAGCACAGGACAAGAGGTAGGCTCTTACATGGTAAAATTCAGGAGGCTGTAAGGAGCCATCACACAGATTAATGGACTTTTGTATGGATGTGCTCAGAAAATCACTCCTTGGCTGGGCATCCTTTGCTCTAAAGAGCAAACGAGGTACTGTTTTTTCCCAGTAGCTCCAGCAAGCAGAAGAAACCACCACAAGTGCAGCCCTTTAATCCTGTCACAGCAAGAACTATTTGTTGAGGAAGGATTTCTGACCTGGAAGCACAATGTAAATGATGGTTACCCTTACCTGGCTCTCTCTGCTTGCAAGACAAGTGTCTATGACACCATGGTCATAATTCAGAGCATTTTCTAAATAAATTATAAATAAAGCCAGTGAAGAGTTAAATGCACCATATATTAGATTTCAGTGATGAAGCCTCTGATTAATATAATGAAAAGCCTGGTTTAATTGCATTACCTTCCATTAGCTCCCATCTTCCTTTTTTTATAATCGTTTCTAAGGCTCTGTGTACTTCATCCCTGCTGGGACTTTCATCCTGCATTTATTCAAGTGAGACTTCTGCTTTCAAAACTGCACCTTTCATCAATCTCCTATTAATTAGCCAAATGCCACATCATATTATACGTCGATGCATCCAGTCAAGCATGTGCCATAACGAGAGGAGAGCCCACAGTGTGTCCCAGCTCCTCTCAGGAGCTGGTCATTGGTATTCCTGGATAAGTCAGCTTACTGTAATTTGAAATTGGTCTGCCGTCCCATTAGGAATCTGCCTGATCAATACCAAGTGAATTAGAGTTTCAGTGATCTGATTAACTCCCCATTATTTTCTACCCTGGCTGATTTAGAATGCATGATGAGACAATATTCCAGTTTCTTTGCTTTATCCCAGTTTAAATGAAATATAGACATCTGAGGAAGCAGTGGCTGTGCATTTGATTTGTCTGTGGTGTTATAAAGTCAAACACTGTGTGTGTCTGCCTTGCTTTGACAGCTGGGGGCAAGGGCTGCCATGTCACATGGAGGGATGGCAGGAGGCTGGAGGGATTGGGGGTACCTCTCCATCCTGCTGCTCCTTTCTGGCTCATCCATTTTGTGTCTTGGCTGGGCAGCCTCGGGTAGACTTACCTAACTCAGGGTAGGTTCTTGCTGAGTTGGTAGGTGGCCACACCATTTCTGGTCCTACACCTCTGTAAGCCAAGATTCGGAGGTAGAAAACTCTGTACTGACTCTCGGACTGCGAGCCTGAGAAAGGGTCTAGAAGATGTGAAGAGGAAATAAGAGATTTGCTCTAATTCATGGGATCTCTGCCATCGTGAAAGAGGGAAGTTAGGAAATCTCATCAAGTTTTGTTAGGTCACAAGTACTTCACCTTTAGGGCATGGATGATTATTTTGTGTTGGCAGCTTGTGGATGCAATCCATAAATGGAGCTTCCAGTTGCTGTTTTATGGCAAGTATATAACAATGTGAAACAGGACCAGAAAAAAGGCCTAATTTTGTGAATCCGGAAGGTAGATTTTTAAACAGAAAGCTTGCTGGCTTTAGTTCATTTGCTAATCTTGAAATGATGTTAATAGATCCCACTTATCAATTCTTTTTTTTTTTTTCTTGCACTTCCAAGGTAAAAAGGCTTAGTGTTTTACTGCCAATTTTGTTGGCCGTGCCTGTTAATATTGGCCTGGGGTAGTGGGTGAAAAAAACAATTGTGGTGTGCTGCAAAGAACTGTATAACCTGATAGCCCAAACCTCTGTCTCAGTGTTCACTGCTCACTGACTGTGGAAAAGAAGTATGATAGTCAGAAAAGGTTGCCTTTGTAATAGCTGGAGGTGTTTTGGCAAGGTATTCTTACCTAAAGAAGTTTCCCCTAAAAAATCAGGCCTTTCCACATACACACACAAAAAACAAAAAGGAAAAGGCTTCTCATCATGCTTAGATACTCAGAGAGGGTTTGGACCCCAAGCTGTATTTTAAAATGTACAGTCTTAATGTGCCAGTAGACAGGAATTTAAAAACGCCTTAAAAAATAAGAAAATTATTTGGGGAGTGCTGCAGATGCATTTATTTTAGGAGACAAAATCTTGTTTGCATTCTCCTTCAAGGTGTTCATAGTGTCCTAGCCCCTTTAATTCATTTCGGGGCATCAAGTAATGAGCAGGGCTGCGCATTTTGTGTGCCAATAGGCAAAAAAGCAGGTCAAAATCTGCTTAATATGTGCAGTGTGTATATTAATATTAATTTCTCTCTTTTACAAATTAATATAGATTTGCTGAGTAGTACATGTATTATGCATAAATACATACATAAAAGTTTAATGTGGACATACTCTCCTACCTTCTGTCAGTGTACATTGACATAATTTTAGTGTTTCTTCATTGATGCTTCATAGATAGTTTGCAGGCTGTGGTTTTTGGGGGGTGTCCTTGTTTGGGGGGATTGTGTTTATCTGGAGTTGGTTTGTTTGGTTTTTTTGGTTCCTTTGTTTTGGTTGGGTTTTTTTGTGTGTGTGTGTATGTGCATGGGTTTGGTTTTTTTTTTCCTTTGGGAAAAGAAAATATCAGAGAGGAGATTTGCAAGTGCCAAGAGCTTGAGTCATCTGTGGGCAGTGAAACTGAAAACTCTGGCTCCCAAAGTTAAGGCTCTTCAGAGGTCCTGGGGCAGGATGTCACCGATGGGATGGTAAAGCTCTGTACGTAGCCCACTAGAGGGTGACAAAGCCTAATGTTAGGGACATGGAGGTGACACTGGGGCTCCAGAGCCCTTGGTATCCTCCTTGCCTGCCTGGGGTGCATGCCCTGCTCCACCCGCCAGGCTTAATGTTCGTGTGTAATGGCATAAACAGTCCCTGCCTGAGAAAGATGAGCTGAGCCTTCAGTTCATGGGTAATAGCTACCTCAGCAATCTCCTCAGAGCATCATGAAATGGAAGAAACAACTGAAAAATTATGGGAAAAAATAATAGAGCGGTTGCAGGGCGGCTGACTTGATCCTCAGTACCATATGTAAGGGCGGAAAGCAAGGCATTACAGGGTCAGTTTTACCAGCAAGTAAGACAAGGAGCTGCACAGAGATGGCCACAAACTAACTTTGTGAGTCAATGGCCAGCTGGTTTATTCCAAACCCATTGAAGCTGGTGGGAAAGTGGTCTGTTGACTTGGCTGGTTTTCAGTCACCACCACAGCAGAAAGGCACATTGCGGTGTGTTCCACCAAACACAGCTCAACCTTGGGCTGGAAAGAAAGCATCATTTCTTAGGTTTGTGGGGTTTAGGTTCATGAAGATAAAAATAACACATTTCCAGGAGAAATATTGTGAGCTCCGGACTGTGTGGCTTAGTGTTTGAGTGCTATGGATTGGTTCAGTATTTGTCAGGGACTGAGGCAAGAACACAAGAAGGGGAGAAAAAGGAGTATTGGTGAACATTCATGTAAAATGTTGGGCTAAACTAGCAATAGAACAATTTTATAATTTAAAAGCATTACAGTAGCATTAAAAAAGGGCTAGTCATCTTTGGAATTATGCAAACTGTGGAATCCTAAAATCTGTGGGATTTGAAAGGAGTTTGTGACAAATTTCAGATGTGATTTACTACTTCAGTGTTTTATTATTATTTCTGAGAAACCCATATAGGACTTTATTAATTAAAACTCAGACTGGCACTTTGGCTCCATAAGATTTAGGAATTAGTGTGATTTTATCTCATTAGTGTATTTATTGCAGAGTTCGTCCTTTTAATTAAGCATTAAGTCCCTCCAAGGTGAGTTTTATCATCCCATAATGCATCTGGGCTCTCAGTACTTGTCTAAATACACATTAGGGGATGACAGCCACTTTGGAGAAACCTTAATTGTGTTATCACTGAAGTTTGAGTCTTTTATTTGGCTGGGTTTGGGTGACAGGTTTAAATTCCTTTAGGGGCCTGCTGCAAGGAAACACTGTGATATCAGTTGTGCCAGTGTGGGTAGGAAGGCTGAATTCAAAGGGCATGAGAAGGACCTGAACCAGTGCCCAAAGAGGTTCCCACTGGTCCTAGTGGCCTTTGGAATGGGATCCAGGACGTGGTGCTGAGCACACAGCAAGGAGTGTAGCCATACCTCACATCACACTTGAGCTTCCCAGCTGGCCAGTCAGGCTAGTGGTGGGTGCCATCTCACATGGCCAGCTGAGCTGCAAAATGGTTACTGCGCCTGGATGTAAGGCTCAGATCTCCTGGGGGCCTCTGCTTTCCAAGTAAAATATGGAGGGAATGAGCCCGGACTTCTGTGGTGCCAGCTGGTCATCACTTTAATGGAAACAAGGGGGTGTCTTGTATGGATACGCACGTGCCATATATACACACCTGTGTTTATAGAAGTGTATGTACATGTGTATATATAAAAAATTGGGCCATTTTTGCCCAAAAGAATTTGCAGTGCTAGCACTTGAAAAACACTGGGTGAGCATGCAAAGAGGTGATGTGCAGTGACCAAAGAGAAGATTTCTGTGAAGAAGTTATCCCTGCAGACATGCTCAGCTGTGTATACAGTCCTGTTTAAATAGCTGTTGGTGCAGTATGGGTATGTGTATATCTCTCACAAGAGCACAGGTGATATCAGGCTATTTCAATAAACCATTTTGCTGTCACCAGATGGCAATGTAATGATATTTTGCTATTATTTTACCTTGATATTGCTGCCAACTTGTGCTACTTGGTGTTTCCCTGCAAGCCCTCAATAAAAATTGAGGGCTTGCAGGGAAACACCAAGGCCTTTTTTAAAATTGAAAAAGGTAACAACAAACCAACAGTTCGTTTTCATTTTATTTTGTTGCTAACTTCTTTATTTAAAAGAATAACTTTGTTCATTTAGAAGAGCACAGGAATTAAGACATTTGCTGCAAATGTCTGTCTTACAGGTCTGAATCTCCCAGGTCACATAGAAAACCTCATGATTTATTGTCATTGCTGTTACTGCTATTAACATTAATATATGGATACTTCTATTGTTAAGTGTATTGTGACTGTAAAATGAAGGAGTTGGGCAGCAATACAGACTTTTTTCAGTAAACAGAAAAGGCTGAAAAAGAGAAGATTGCTGTTACAGGTCAGACTAAACACCCAGAAATTAGGAAAAATTACTGCTATTTGCCTGAGCTCTGTTACTCCTGACTTAGTAGGAATTATGTTGAATTTAATAAAGTTAGGATTGGGGAGCTCAGGTAACATCTAAAAAATCTCAGCAAAAAGACTCCTAGGCTTCTTAACTATAACTATGAAACTGGGACCTTCTTGTATTTTTCACTCTAAAAAAGCAAGATTTTTTTTTTCTTTTTCTCAATGCTAGTACAAAATATACCATTAAAATAACCAACACATGGTTCCTGGACTGGATCTGGCACTTTGAGATGATGCTTTTCTATGCAGGTGTAAATCAAAAGATGTTCTCCTAAAGTAAGTTTGGACTGTGTTTGCAAGTAAGTGCCCTGAGGAGCAACTTGAGTCACATGCAGCAATGCTTATTAAGCAATATGGGGCATATGTGATTTAGTGCTGCCATTTAGTCACTTCCCTAAATTTCAGTTTTCTCCTCTGCATGCAATCCCAGCGCTGTCCCCAGGAGAGTGGTAAGATTACTCTGTACGATTGCAGTGGAGCTGTAGATGGAGGTCCGGGTGTAGGGACTTGCCCCCTCCTATATAAAGAGATTATCAATTCTGAATATAATCTGAGGAAAAGTTAACTTGCCCTGCTTCAGTAATGAAAAGTCACCTATTTTTCCAACAAATTACAAGAAAAGGTTTTTTATTGTATGAGAAATCCAGCCTAGCACTCTGCAGAAGGTGCAGGAATCACCTTTTGATCCCAAATGTGGATGCTCAAGTTTGTAAATTTAATAAAAAAGATAAAAACCCCTATGGCAATGCTTATACCAGAAGCAATAAACTCTGATTAGATCTCCCTATTTTTGTATCAGTGTCTCTTCGGCTTGCACAGAGGTGAGAGCTCTGGATGAGATAATGGCTTCAGACAAATGCTGGAGCATATGAAGTTTAAAGACCCATTCAGATCTCACAGTGTTTAGGAAATTAAAATAATCAAGTAGTTTTCCGTCACTGTCCCCTGTCTGTTTAAACTGTCTGTGCCCTTTCGTCACTTGTTGCTGCATAACTGAGGCTGTATCTATGCTCCTATTTCATGGTCTGGGTGTGATGAATATCTCCATCTTTATTAACCTATAAGACAGTGAAGAGTCCTAACCAAGCAATCAGGTACCATCAAAACATCAGAGATGCTTCTGGTATTTGTGTCTTATTGTTGGCACTTATAGCTGAGGAAAATGAATACGTCAGAAGTGGAACAGCATGCTTGTCACACATTTCTCTCAGCACAAGCAGTTCAAGAAGGGGAAAGATTAGGGTGAAAGGCAGGGAGGACCCGTTGTGTTTCCCCAGGCAGACTTCATGGGCTTTGACTGGTACTAAAATGCAAGCTGTGTTTGTGCAAAGTCAACTGAACCTAGAAACTAGATGTGAGTCAGCAACTTTTACCTTCATGGGTGAAAGAACACCTGTAGGGCTTGCACATTGTCTTCTCAGTAATAAGTTTTTTGATATGAACTGGGTGGAAAGAAACAGAGATTAGGAAGTCTGTAGCCTTTTTTAAAAGCCGGGGAAATGTTCTGTATTCAGTTTTAAATTTGAAAGAAGACAGATGATAACTTATAAATACTTTTGCAGTGAATATTCTCAGACTTCAGTTGTGGTTTGGACAA
Source organism: Chamaea fasciata (assembly GCF_029207755.1). NCBI lineage: Eukaryota > Metazoa > Chordata > Aves > Passeriformes > Sylviidae > Chamaea > Chamaea fasciata. Next base: position 57,573,779 of record NW_027094091.1, read on the forward strand.
AAAATTGCTCCTGCTTGCCTTTTCTCGCTGTGCCTATTTTGTGAAGGTGGCGAATTTACAGAAATAAAATAATTCACCAATATTCTGTGCTATTGCAAAAAAAAAATTAGTCAGCAGGTGTGTGGAATCCCTTAAGTACTGGACTTATGTATTGGAAAGTCATTTCCTGGGTGAAAGATTCCTTATGCTGAACTGAGGTGCTTGAAGCTTTGGGTGTCCCTGCACTGCATATTTCCAGGCCTTTATTCCCACTGCAGCTGGGCAGCTGCTTATCACAGAACAGCAATTTCTTTATTTCGCTTGAGCAATATCAATATATTACACCTGATGCCCATGCTGCTTTTGATAAAGCCCAGGACACCTCTGGTTTCTGGGCTGCCAGTGCACATTGCTGGGTCATGTTGGACTTCTCATCCACCCACACCCCCAGTCCTTCTCCTCAGGGCTGCTCTCAATCCCTTCACTGCCCAGCCTTTACTTGTGCTTGGGATTGCCCCGACCCAGGTGCACAACCTTGAACTTGGCCTTGTTAAACTTCAGGTGGTAAATCTCCTCAACTACAGAGCTTGAACCAGCAGCAGCCTCAGGTATGCTACAAGAAGAGATATGTGGGAGGGAGGATTGTCCTCTCACAGCTTTTCGACAGGTCTGTTTGCAGCAGCAAAGGTGGTGCCTTACACTGAAGCTGCTGTGTGTATACAGTCTTTTTTGTAGACAGCATCAACCTAATAGAGAAAATAAGTGCAAATATAATCACAAACCAAGGAATTCTTGCCTGAGAGCATAACATAAAGTGAGTCTGAAAGTCACTTATAAAGGACAGGATATTAAAGACAGTGGTGGGGAAGGGGCAGGCTATTAATCCATATGTCAGTGATGCCAAATGGGTCTTCTGCAAGTGAACATCTTCCATCAAAGACATTCAGCAGCCCAAGCATAGACCTTGGCCTATCTTCCACCCTACTCTCTGATTTCTGGGGAAAGAGCAGTAAATATTTTGCAGGAAAGTGTAACTGGTGTGAACAGGATTGAACTGGAGCTGTTTAGGAAGCAGACAAGCATGCTCTCTGTAAAGCTGTATAGAATTAGCACATGCTGAACATCTTAGAGACTGTTTGTAGACCAAATTTGTGGCAGAAGTTGGTAATTTTCTCATAAATTTGAGAGAAATATTATCAGATTCTCAGGTCGTATCAACAGTCTTGAGCTGTTTGAAGTCAGTGATGCAACACTGGGGGTCAGATGGGACCTGGACTGTCAGGTTGGAACCTGATCCATGCTCTGTCCTTGCCTCTGGTTTAGGTCAGACCATGAGGGAAAGGTTTCACTTCACCCCTGAAGAAACAGAGGTGTCTCTGCCCCTCTAGAGAAACTGGCTGCCAAACTTGCTTTTGCAATTTTTGAGTGAAAAAGTATCAGCGAGTGGAAAGATGGGCTTCTGCGCAAGCTGGCTTTTTGTTGAATTTTTCTTTGCTCAGACTCCTGCTAGGTGGAGAGAGTGAAGCCTAGGTGAACCTGCTCAAGCTGGCTGATGAGGCCCGGAGACAGCCAGAATGTGGTGTCACACTGCCCATCCTGGTGTTTCTTGTCTCCCAACAAACTGAGGGATCTGCTCCTGTGGCACACTGCAGTGTAGACACGTGCACAGCTGGGACTTGTGCTTCACTTCCCTCCCCTTCCTCCCAGGGACCATATAAAAAGATCCTTTGTAAAGCAAGTTTATAAATAATTTAATGGCAGATATAAAAAGCTTTTACCTTTTTTTTTTTAAACTGGCCTTTTTTTTTTTTTTTTTGGTAAATCTGTCTACATGAAAAACATTCCTAGCAAAGTTCACACAGAGAAGGCTTAAAGTTATTATTAGGCACATAAATTAACTGCTTCCTCATTTATATGCAGGCAAATTTCTTTAATTTATTAATCTGATTTGCATAGAAAATTATGGCACTCCTCACTGAGAAGTCTCGTTTAGGAAAGGTTTTATAAAGCTGTAATTAATTAGAAATAAAAGAAAATACATAAATGTATTTAATTTTTTACCTTTCAAAACTTTTTTTCTTTAGATAAAAAAATTTAAAAGGTACCTCTTGCAATAATATGGAGCTTGTTTGAAAATGGTTTCACAAATACATATTTTGTCTTCAATATTTAATTCAGGACAGAGGAAAAAGATTATTGAACTTAAGTTTTAAAGTTCACACAGGGGAAAAATGGCTTAGTGGAACTATTCTGTGGTAATGTAGGAAGACACTTAATTAACTTGGGCTTCATTTAAAACTGTAGTGTAAATCTTTTCAAAATTAATCAAAGTCTCTGCTGAATTATATCTTAGCCAAGTTTTACAGTCAAAAGGCTCTTAAATCAGTAAGACCTGTCACTGTGAGGGCTGTGGTAGTGTTTTCACATTCTCTGCAAGCTCATCTGCTCTTGGACTTGAAAGTCTTTTCCCCGGGTCCATTTGCTCTAGCAACAGCTGGCTGTTTGAGGCAGCACATTAGCAGCTCACAATTAAACAATATTCCAGCTAATTTGAGCTCAGGCAGATGAAGAACATCAGTGACAGTGAGTTTCCTCCCTCCCACCCTCTGTTTGTTCAGTTTTAAAAAAACTTTATTTTACTTTAATTGATCCTTGGAGACAAGGTTGCTGGAATTCTCTCTTCATCGCCGTGTCCAGCTGAGAAATTGTTCTCCCATCTTGCTGAGGCAAAAGGAGAGAGCGTTCAGCCCACACATGCTGCAGATGTGCAAGGGGGCAAACTGGGGGAAGCAATGACAATTAAAGAGCATATGGTCAAAAATAAATCTGTACAGTAGTGCCAGTCCATATTAATCACAAGATTAGAATAACAGCGTATCTGTACAAGTAGCATGCTAAATCTCCTATTACATTTACTAGCCTTCATATATCTGGATCTGCATGTTTATCAGGGTGTCTTATATGATATACTATATGAAGTGAGGGAGGATTTATAGTACGTTTTGTGTAAATGGGCCTGATAAAAACCAAAAAAAAAAAAGGGCTGGTAAAACATTAACATCTGGAAAGACGTATGTCACTGGAACAGCACACACCAAAAGGGGGTGTGAATGTGTGAAAGAACAATGGAATTAAAGCTTCATCTTAGCAGAACTGTAGTGTGCCAAGCTCTTCACACAATTGGGTAAAAACATAGCAAGTTTTTGTCTGGAGTTTAGCCCTGTGAGGAGGCTTCCTGCCCCACAGCATTGTCATCAAGTTGAGATCTTGGGGGTTTGTTAATGGGATTTTATTGTAGGAATAACTTCATACTTTTTTTGAATGGGTCTATTTTGCTCTGGACATTTGTTCCTTGGGGACGACTGAGGGACAGGCAGAACTAAACCAGGGGGGTTTTTCAGTGTGTATGAATTTTATCAACCGAAACAAGACTTTCAACAAGTCTCCTCCTACTACTTGTGTTCTGCAAGGAGTGAGGAGAAAGGCAACTAACTGGTGGCACTAAGCTTTGTATGACCTTTGCAGCCTGGTCTGTGTTGAAATGCATGGTCTGGACTGGGAACTGGTGCTCCGTGTGCAAGTGTGAAATGTAAATTTTGGGATGTTCTAACACTGTCTTAGAACTTTGGTTTTGAAACACCCTTTCAAAAATGGCTGCTCTTCCATCACCCAGGGTGATGCAGATCTTTAAAAAGTGAATTATCTCTTAAAAATTAAACTAGTGTGACTCTCTACTGCAAAAGTAAAGCACTTAAGTATCCATGATAAAATAGATAGGATTTTTCCTATCAGCACTTCCATGAACCTGTAAACCTTCTGTAACCTGGTTTTCTCAGAGGTAGCATGAAAAGGGATAATTCCCCTTGCAGAAGGATGGTGACCCATGGGGAGGCAGGTGGGTAACAGGGATACTGGGTTGGGAGTAGCAGCCATATCAGGAAGAGTTCTGTGTGTTGCAGCTGTCACAGACTGTTGGGTGTTACTCAGCCTCAAGCTTGAACCAAAGGAAAACCCTCCTCTAGAAGAGAAATTCATTTAGGCTACCAGAATTCCCCTGAGATTCTAAGGAATTTTTTTTTTTTTGAGGTTAAAAATGTTTTCATTACCCCATTGGTAGTGACTGCAAAGGAAGGATCATCAGAAGCCTCAGGCTAAGTCATAAAATCAGATGCACTGCATTAACTCTGAGACCTACTCTTGTATTCCTTGATCAGATGCCTGCCCTTAGTACCTTGCTTCTCTTCACCTGGGTTGTACTTTTGTCTTCATCACTTGCCCTTCAGAGTTCTGAGCAAGCCTCTGCATTTCTCATATGCAGAAAAAGCATTATCTGGAAGGAAATATAATGAATACACAAAATATTATCAGAAGTACAGGGTGTCCTTGTCGCTGGCAATAGTCACACCCCATTTATAAGCTTGTCTCGGTGTGGCTGCACATGCCAGGGTTGGTTTGTGCAGGATAGGAATGGGGCTGCTTCAGAAGCATTCAGAATGCTAGTGAGGTGTCTGATGGAGACACACTTCATCCGACAGGAAAGATAATAGAATTGCTTTTTTGAAATCAGTTCCCAAAATAGAGAACTTTTTGACTTGATATTTCAATAGATATGGAATTGTTTATCAGCTTTGCAATTCACACAATCTCACGAATCACTCAGACAAGAAATACCACAGTGGTGCCTCTGTCTGTTCGCTCCTGCTCTGCCACCCATTTCCATGTTTTATCTTTACTCTTATTAAGTAGCTACAGTAAGAGAAGAAATGAAAATTTCCCCTGCTCGGCTGAGCACCTCGGGTGGTCTACGGTCTTATGCCAGATTTTTGAGTAAAAAGGGGATGCAACTTTCCTTGAATTAAAGCTTTTTAAAGTTTTGCTGGTAAAAGGACCTGCAGAAAACTTTTCAGATATTCTGACAATCACTTCTCTTCAGTTGAATCAAAATGGTCCTGTAAAAATGAAAACTGAGAATGAACGTGCTGCATGCTTGGGCTTGTGTTGTGATGTTGACAGATCTGAGCGCAAGCAGAACAACTTAGTAGGACTGAGCTGCTCAAGAATTTCTAAATTCCTCAAAATGGAAAGCAGTTACTGCACTGCTGGAGCTTTCTTAGGTGGACAGGAACTTTCTGCTGGTCAGCATCTCGTTTTTCATGCCAAGCGTTCTGTTCTTTCCTGTTTCCTCCCCAGCACATGATATGTGTGCAGCAGCATTCCTAGATTTACTGCTTTGCATCTGAATGAGGAAGCAGCTGCTGATGCTGTGATGATGCATGCAATCTAAGGCTGCCAGCTTTTTATTCCAGTCTGTGGGGGTTTTCTGTGGCTTCTACTGGGAAGCACATTGGGCATGGTCAGAGCTTTAGGATGGGCTGGGGACACAGTTAAAATACAGCTAATGGGATGTCCCCATACTCAAGGACTTGCAAATGCTTAAAATGAACTAATGTCCTGATGTCGGTACAGAGGGATTGTTATTTTCTGCATGACTGACTTCGTAGAAATGTTTCTGATGAGTTTCTTTTTATGTATGGTAGTTTCTGAACTGGTATTTTTTTTAGGTTATAGTGTTGGTACAGAGGCTACAGCCAAAGAGATGGCTTTGGTTTATGACTCGATTTTTGTGGCAGAATGCACAGAAATTGGTCCTGATTAACATAATATGATTTTGTTAATGAACAGACTGTGAACAAAACCCTCATATTTCTCCCTTGCTTTGTTCTTTTCATTTTTTTTTTTTTGAGCTGAACATTGCTACTGAGTAAGTGCAATTCAGCTTAGTTATGGTCCCTGTACCTGTGTTGGGTGGCACTTTGCCTTGTAGTTTCTCTCTCCAGGCTGAACTCTGCCTTGGTAGGGATGGAACTCCTGCCAAAGTGTCTTTTTCTCAGTATTTGTGAAATGTGGGAGATTTCTGCAGTGGAGAGCATTAATCAGAGCTATGAAAAGGAGTTTGGGGTTTCATCTCCATTGGTCTGTCAAATGGAGTTTATTTGCGGTGAAACTGAAAAAGGACTCTATATGCTGCAGGGAGTAACAGGATAAGAGAGAGATGCAAATGTTCTGTGATTATTTTCAATAAATTACAAATATATTTCTTTTACAAAAATGATTTGCACACAAATGTGAACAGAAGTTTATATTTAAATAGCTACAAAGGTCACTTGTAGCCAGAACATTGATCTGTCTGCTTGTTTCTCTCGACATATGTGGAATAAGTTGCTGTATTTGGCTGGAAGTCTGTATTCCTTAAACAATATCCAGAGTTCATTTGGTCCAAAGGCTTCCCTTTGGTGTACCTGTTCATTCAGCTCAGCTGATAGTCTGCAGCTCTTGTCAGTCTGTCTCATATTGAATGTAGCTATTAAACTGTTGACGTGGCAAGTGTGCTTCTTCTCCCCAGCTTTCTCTGCAGGAGTGTCATTTGCTTTGTGTGAGAATTGAGTGCTTTTACTTAATACAGCTCTATGCAAGAGTAGAGGGATCCTTAAGCCTGATGTGCCAGTGCTGATGTTGGAGAAAAAGAATTTTCCTTTGCCCCTTGGGTTGTCTGAATTGATGGATGGATGAGTACTTAAAATTTGCTCACTGCTGGTCAAAGATGTCAGGTTAATGATTTTTGTTATCCACACAGAAAATACAAAAACATGGGTCATATCAGGAAACTTAAGAGTTTTCTTACTTCTCTGACAATTCAGATCCCACTAAAATTAATATGAGGGCACCTCCTGTCTCAGTCTTAACCTGAGGGAATTGTTCTGTGGGTGATCAGCTTGTTAACTTGCATGAACCCTGTGTTTCTCCCTCCAGCGGCTCAAAATGCCTGCATTGCTGGTGCAGGGCCACATCCAGAGAATAAGGTACATATTCATGGGACATCTTCTTTAGGAGTGGGGTGGAAATCTGCATTTTTTAATATTGGCTCTTTAAAGAAAAATGGATTCTTATAAGGGATGGCATGAACAGCTGAAGCTGGAGGACTGAACAGTATCTTGACTTGCAAACTGGTGTTTCAAGGTGAGAGAATGTTTGCTCAGGGGTCAGATCCAGCAGCAGTGCTCTGGTCACTCATACCTTCCACCTGACTCCGTTGTCCATAAAGGGTTAGAAACGACAAGACAGTCCCCTGCAATTGCAATGGACATTGGTGCAGAAGAATTCTGAGATGTATGAAAAGAATTGTAGCTTTTTCTGAAGCAACTGCCCTTCGTATTAAATGCTCCAACACCCTGTGCAGCAAAGAAACTGTCAGCCTCACATGAGACAGGACTCATGTCCTGTTGTGTAAATCCATGCTTGGTGTTGATTTTGCATTTAAATGCATTGCTGAACTTGGTGTTTGGATAAGACCAACAAGCAGTTGTCAGTACAGAAGAAAAACGGAGTGATGGTTCTTGTTGTAGTGTTAAAAGTACTGTGTTGGTTTCAGTGATAACTATGAAAACTCAATAAATGCTCCATAATGGGCCATATTAAAAAAAAACAAACAAACAAAACCCTCCCCCAAAATAAGCAAACAAACAAAATCAAACCCCATTACACACACAAAAGCCCCCACAAACCTAAAACCAATACTAACTAAGAAGCCCCCAACAAAACATAAGCCAACCTGTGGCAGGTTTCATCGGTACCCATTTTCCAGAAGGATGAATTGAAACACAGAGAAGATCAGCAATCTACCATCACCTTGTGAATCAGAACAACTCAACATGCAACCCAGAGCATGGGTCTTTGAGTTCTTTCACTTGAGGAGTCAGACAGCTTGCTCTGAAGGAAGGTGTCTGGCTTCCTGCTTGGAGGGAAATTAAATTAGCATGGCGGTATATGCTTTGTACATCTGCTGTGTAATATGCTTTGTGAAATGCAGACATGCAGAGCGAGGATGCAGATGCTCCACTACTTGCAGAAGTTAATGACAATTATCCCAGTCTTCGATGGCAAACAAAGTCGTGAGGCTCTCATTTCCACAATCCATCATGCCACCGGAGGCTTACTGCGGGATACTTCATGACGGGCTGGTGAGAAAAATATACAAACTCATATGCTGCTGTTGCAAATCAATTCTGCAGCAAAGTGGAAATAACTCTTGTACCAATAAGCAGTGTGGCCTATGAAAAAAATACCTGCTTTCTGAATTTTCAACTTGCAGATAACAGGAGAAGCCATCAATCATGTTAGAGAGCTCCTATTCCAGCGAGGTTGTTCTTAAACACACACCAGATGAAATCAGACAAGACCAGAATATGCAAAGCCCTCCCTCCCTTTTTTTTTTCCCATCTTGCTTTTTTCTAGAGAGCTGAGCATGAGAAAAGACCTTTTTCTATTTTCTTTTCCTACTTTTTTAAAAACAAACCTGTGTCTTGGCAAAAGCATGTATATTGGTTAAGTTTGCTGTCAAAATAACTAATTAATTGTTTCACAAATGGCTACTAAACATCCATTAATGAGATCTTCCCTTTCTTTTGGCAAATAGAGATTCTGTGGCATGTCTCTTTCCTTGGCACCCCAAGCTGGCTAAAAGCATGCACAACTCAATCTCACCACATCACGGGGTGTCCAAAACTGTGCTCCAGCTGAAGAGAAGCAAATAGCTAGGATGTTTTAACTGTCCATATTTCACTGGGTAAATTCAGAGGCACTTCATCATTCCTTCAAACCTTCTTTTGTTCCTTTTCTTTCTGCCTTTTTAAGTGTGTTTGAAGCATATATAGGGCCACAAGAAAAAAGCTCCTATCCATTCCATACCATTCCACATTCAGACAAACATGTGTTCCCTGTTGTCTTGCAAAAAAAGAGATTATCATCTCATGGGCAGCAGATAGAACCTGAAACCTACAGGTCATGCTCTCAGCAACCATTGAAATCCACCTGCATTGCCCAAGTGAATAAAAGAAAAAGGACATCATGCATTGGGATACTGTTTGATTTTGTCATTGGCAGGGATGCAAAATAATCTGAAACAGAAAGAGTCTCAGACAGATGAAGTTACACTTCCCTTTTTGATATAAATTAAATTAAGTCAAATTGCAGCACTAGAAAGCCTAAGGCATTTTACAGGCATTAATTTTTCGGTTTTGGGGAAAAAAGGACAGTAATATCTTGATCAAGATAACATAAGGCTCAAGCTTGAAGTTACTCACAGAGAACTTGGCCTGTTGCTGTCTGTATCTGTAGACTCTAAAAAGTTCATTCCACCCCGGTGCAGTGCTTTGCTGGTGGGAGCTACTTGAGAAATATATTCTCTATATTCAAATCGGTTACTGGGACATATTAAAAACCATTGGCCAATCCTGTTCTTAATTAGCCATTGATAAGTTAGCTTTTTGGAAATGCAGCAAAATCCACATGTTGAGGAGTGTAAGTCGGCCTCTGCATCGGAACTGTAGTAGGAAATCCTAGGATATTATTTCTGAGCTTGATCTGACACGGTTAAAAGAGGCTGCTAACTTAAAGTACCAAAGCATGTCAATTTTTGATCTCATTGGGTATAGCAGTTTGTGTGTTGCCATGTGTAAGGATATATCCGGGGAATTTCTCAGCTCTGCTTCCCTGTCTTCTTCTCCATTCCAGCACTCCCAGTGGTCTTTTCTGTTTCCAGTGGCTGTCATTAATTTAGCCTTTGTGTCAGGAGTCTACAGAGGGATCAACTCCTTCACATGCTTTGATGGGTGGCACTGTTAAAAATAGTGTCTGCTGGTAAACTCAGGTTTAGCTACAGCAGGAACTGATGGAAAAAAGGTTTGGCCAGCTGAAAACACACACCCTCACGTGCCTGCTCTTCTAGGCTTTCAACACCTTCCAAAGGTGTCTGCAAATTGGCCAAGTTATCAATAGCTATGGAGGTGTTTTTTTAGTCTCCACAATCAGCTGATGAACAATATGAAAGCCAAAGAACAGCTCTGTATTTCCAGTGGGTTTTACTGCTGGCACTTCATATGACCTTCTGTGGTTAGTTCAGAAGGCAAGTTCAAACACATCAGGGAATGGAGTAATACCAAATACAGCTGTCAGATGAAACTCTGTCCAATTGATGAAATTTTAATTTACTTTGCTCTTGTCCTTTCCAAATGGTTACCTTTCAGTTTTACCTAGGCTGGGATTCTGTAGATGTTCATTTTCTGGGAAAAATGTGTTTGTTCTCTAAAGGGTACCACAGTGTGTTTACTTCTGGCAACAGGCTGATGAAAACAATAAATTATTCAATCCAAGAATATCTAAAACGATGACTCACTGCTGGTTCCTATTTTTTAGGCCTTGTTTTCATTAACTTCTACATTAATAGTCCAAATGTGCAGTTAGATTGAAATGTCCTGTGAAATTGCCCTGCTTTCTTCAAATTGGGAAGCCCTCAGACTCTAGATACTGTTGTGAGATGTTTTCCCTCATTCTGTGAAATAAAATATGGCCTGCATTTGACAAGAAAAGATAAATCTCCAGCCACTGGTTGCCACCCCTCCCTCCAAAACAAAAAACACTGCAGTTACAGCCACAGCAAGGGTAGGAATTGTTATTAAAGAAAGCATCAAAATGACCTTCTCCCAACTGTTTCACTTTCTCCACTTCACCTCTTTCATAATGAAAGCCAAGAAATAAGTTCAGGGAACCCATGCACCAAGTACACTCCTGAGTAATTTTAGCTTTTTCATTCATAAGGGAAGACTAACACTGCACGTTACCACCAGCACAATAAATTTGTTTTCACCTTGCATAAATGAGACAGTGTAAAATATTGCTTCTTTGTGTGTTGAAATCAAATACTGTGGCAGATGAAAACACATCTGTTTGTACTGATGAAACTCTTCTGAGCTGTGCAGGTGAGTCAAAGCCTCCAAGCTCTGTTCAAAGCAGAAACCTTCAATCTTATAAACAAACCCATTAATTTCAAAATTATCTTTGGAGAGGAGGTGGTAAATGGGCATTTGAGATGCAAATTCTGGGTTTCTAACTGCGTGGTATGTGGCCAAAAAGTAAACTAATAGTATGTGACCAGCATATTTAGGACTTTAAGGCATCTTGGTGTGTTATAATGCGGGCAGCCCCAGGGACCTTGGCCAGGGCCAGAGGCAGAGGGGCTGGTGGCAGAGGGCTCCCATCTGCTCTTAAGTCTTTGTGCACATTTTATATTACGGGTAGTAAAACTCACCATAAAGCACAACCCCAGTGGTAGCAGTTGTGGCTGCTGCAAAGGGCTGTTGCTTCAAACTTCCCCATGTGACCTGTGAACGACTGAGCTACATCGCTGTGCTTTTCTCAGCTAATGAAGGACTTTGAGGCTTTGTTGACTTTTGTTTTGTGTTGGTGTTTTCTTGTTTAAAACCTTTCTAATAGTGAGGTTTCCAAGAGGCATTTTCAATGTTCCCAGGAGGATCAGTGAGCCGTGGCAGGTGCTCACCACAGAGTGAGTGTGCCAGGTCCTGAACAAAGGCTTCTCCTGGTCACAGATAATTAGACAGTGATCAGGTCCACAGGGACCAGGATTTCTGCCATCTCACCTGGCATCCTATTGTCTTGCACACTGACCTTGTGGGCTTTCATCCTTAGCATCAGTAATATTTTGGATTTAGTGGATTTCAAGAATCAACGATCACATTTACTGTGATAACTACCGTCAGCCGTAACTGATGGCTTCAAATATTTCTAAGATTTTTGTCTTGGTTTCTTTCACTTGAGGCTTTTTTTTTTTTTTCAGTGTTTTTGACTATATTTTTTCTGTGTAAGTTTTGGTTTGCGGTTTTTACTGTTTCAGTGTGGTAAAATCACAGAAACAAATTGGGCTGCAAGGGAGGTGATGTAGCCAAGTCGTCAGGCCCAAGGCAGATCCTTACAGGTGTCTGCCCGATCCGTTGTACAGGACTGCCTGTGATGGCAGCCTGTTCTTGTCTACTGCACACCTGTTGCTTATATCTGAGGTGCATCTTCCTTGCTGCAGCCTAATCCTGTTGGGTTTGATCCCATTGACAATGCCTACTGGAGCAAGTGATTCTTTCCACCTTTTACAAAAGCATTTTTCGGCTGTTAGACTTCTCTTTTTCCCTCATTCCCTTTAGGCTAAAACAACCCGATGGCTTCACTTTTAATAGATGGTTTTAGTAAATGCACACCATCCTGGCTGTTTTCAGGGTGGATTTCAGTTTTTTCATGTCCAACTTTTGATGTGTGCATGTACTAAGAGTAACACTAGCAGATGATGTAGAATTTAAGGAACTTCCACATGGGGTCATGTAAACTAAATTTAAAATATCCCTGCATGACCGTTTACTATTTTGCAGCAGGAACTAACTAGAGAGCATCGATCAGTACTAGACATTCGTCAACATATTTTGGGTTCATCTGTTCATTTTGCCTTGAAGAGATTTGGGCTATTTTGTACCCATACCTCCCACTGAAGGTCTGTTGTGGATAAAGGCACACTGAGGGCTAATGCAGACACCCATTTCATGTTAAGGCCAGGAGGGTACTTGGAACTGCTCCTTCATGGATAAGAGCAAAGAGGGCTGAACATCTGTAAGCTTTCAGGTTTGGGTTTTCCCCATGCCTCTTAACAAAATACATGTGGGTGACCCCCAGATTCATCCTTAGCATCTCGTTTGGCTGTGGAGTTCTCATGAAGACAACAGATTCTTCCCTGTGTTTGATCTTGTTTGTGCTGCAAATGCTTCCTGGGAGCCTTGTTATACCCTATTTTTTTCTGGGCTGTTTTTTATTTCTCCTCAGCAATGATTGTGTTCTTTTCCAACACAGCTAAACATGGAAACATTTCCGTATGTTTAGGGGGTCCTGGGAATTTTCCTTTCAGATTTGCGAAAACAACAATCTGACAAGCTGCTTCTTGGCATGACACAGCATGTGTTAATCTATGTCGTTTCCAGGCTACTTTGTTCATAGTTAATTTGTTAAATTCTTTGTGAGAACAGACATGTTCCCCACTGAGCAATCAGCACAGCTGCAGCGAGAGCCAGTGACCAAACAGAGCCCACTGTGCGCTCTGTGTTCAGAGCTGGGATGTGAAGTCAGGCTCAGGGCAGCACCCTCAACAGAAGACACAGCTGGTTTGGGGTCATCTCCGCACCCAGGACTGGTGGTGATGCCAGTTATCCTGTAAAAGGGAGAAAGGAACTTTTAGTCTAGAGGGACTAGATTTTGCAGTGCAGACCCCAAAAGAATGAGTAAAACATGGCTGGTGAAAAGAGGTCAAATAGTTACTTTGCAAAAAAAAAAAAAAAAAAAAAAAAAGAGGAAGAAATTGAGTCATAGGTCTAACTTAACCCTGGCATTCACAAATGTGTCCCTATAGAGTATCCCTTAGGGTGATAGTATCATAAGATACCTCAAAATATTAAGAAAAAATGCCCCCCCCCCCCCCCCCCCCGAAGTCTCAATTGATCTTTCTCAGTTTTATTTGCCTCCAAATTTTAACTCTTCTGTCACTGAAAATCAGGTCCCTTCAAAATACCCCAGGCTGCATATCAACCACTTGTGTAAATCTTGGGGGAAGCAAGAGGGATTAAGCCCTTTGTGTTTATCCCTGGGTTTATGGAAGGCCTTTCAGAGGCCATTGATATGAAAATGCCACTTGACAAAGAGTCTGTGGACACTTCACAATTTGTGCATCCCCTCACATTTCTGTGAAAGATTAGGAGGAACACACCACTGCAAATTCCTTTACAAGATGGGCATGTTGTCCAATTTACTCCTGTGACTCTCATTAATCTAGTATTGCACTCAGATGCCTATTTAGGAGTAAGAAATTATTTTTTTTCCTTTTTTTTCCCTGTCTTAGAAGCCTTGTCCTCTTGCAAGAGTCTGAAGAGTCTTTTTGTCCAGCTGTTAGGGCTCTGGGTGTATGAGGTGAAGACAGCCCTTTCTACTGAAGCACTAGATGGTCAATATCCAATGCAGTGTTGGATTTTGGGGAAGCAACTTTCCCTATGCTTTTGTTGGTTGCAGTAGTGACAGTCTCTGTGATTTGGAGCTAAACATGGGTAGTGCTCTTTCAGTGTCTCTTTCAGTGTCTCTATCAGTAAGATCCATAGCTAACAGAGTGCTGGAAGAACAGGCTGTCTAGACAAATACTGGTGTTTAAAGGGGTATATAGACATCCCACATCAGAGCATTTGATTTCAGCTTGTCAGCTGCTTTTCTACACAGTTTTCATGTTCAGGAAGAGTGGATGACCATGAGGTGACCTGCAGGATGACTTTTTTAACTTTGAACCAAATAGCATCACTGCATGAGCATGTTGCCTGTAGTTTTATAAAGCTGGTTCTTTCAACAGGAAAAGATTAGGACAAGGTGTAAGATGTGGAGCACAGAAGTAAATAACTGAATGAATAAGGAAGGATGAGCAGAATGCCTATGAATTTCAACAGTAAACATTTTAAGCCGCTCCGTCTCAGGCCAGGTCTTGCATCTGGAAAATAAAAACAGCCAAGCTGTGCTATAATATGTCCCACTTGGCCTTGATGGGCCTCCAACTCTTTCTTTTGCGTGGAACTGTCTCTCTGGAAGGTGACATTCAAATATCAGAATGACAAAGTTCATTTGTGATTTATTTCCCAGTGTGGCCACAGGGAGCTTGACAGATCTGAGAGACAGAGTGGTTTTTACACCTCTCCGAGGGGAACATGTTCTCTTTCACAGCCTGTGCCCACTGAGAGCCCACTGTATTTTTCTGAAGGATTTGGTGAGATTCAGTCACCCAGAGTAGCTCCTGACTGTGGGGAGGAAGGGTTAGAGCCTGCCTGGCCTACAGGTCCTGCAGCATGAAATCACTCAATCTCATTGCAGAATTTTGATACCTAAAGCCTGCTTGGGATGTAGTGACTCACAGACATGTTGTTTGGTCCAAACGTTTCTGGCAAGCTATCTGCATCTTCTATGAGCTAAAAATTGAAAGCTGGTCTCTTCGTGGAGACAGCATTGAGTAAACAGCTGTCAGCCTGTGCCCTAGTCACAACCGCATTCCTGAGAAAGCCAGCTACAAATAAGTGCGTACTCATTTGATAATAAGCACAAGAATGCACCGAGATTACCTGGCCTTTCTTTTCTTTTGTTCTTTTTTTCCCCTCCTCCTGTGGCTGGGGGGAGAATGGAGAGTTTGTTATAAAAAGGTCAAACATATAACTTTGCGGCTTTCAGCCATCTCTATTCTTTTCTTTTGTAATTCTTCTCTCTGATTAAACTTCCAGATAAGTCTAGGCACTGTTGCCCGGCCCTTCACATTTAATGATTTTATGCATCACTTGCTCTTGGCACTGCTCACAGCCCTGCCATCTCCACTGCAGCCTGTGATCTTCTCCCCTAAATGTTTGACATCCACCAGCATTTCTCTTTTGCGCTAAGATGCCTTTTTTCTTGTGAGGTCTAGAGAGGGAAAATGATGGTGGACAACCCTGAGATGAATTACCTAATGCCCAAGGATTTTCTTTCTCAGCTCTCCTAATAGAAGGAAAGCCTTGTCTTCCTATTTACCTTTGTCTTATAAAAAAAAAAGCAGACAAAAAAATGCCCAAATCTACACCTTGTCCTAGATCCAGATCCCTGTCCCGCAGCTCAATCTGTTCAAACGACTATGAGAAATGATTATTTTGCGTAATATCCTTCCTTCAGAGGATATTATACAGGGAGCAACCTGGTTATGCAAAGAAGAATTTTTCCATGGGTTTTTTGATAGTGTTGTTTCTAAATTTCTTTTTCCTCTTTGTAAATCAGAGTATGTAGGTTTTGTCCCATTATTTCGAGGAGTTTATCAGAGAGATGCGTAGAGAGCAGGCTGGGGTGAGAAGGGCAAAGAAGACCTGTTCACCGTGTCGTCTGAGGAAGATGAACTGATAGCATGATTTTGGTGGATGTTATTTTTAAATAAAAATTAATAAGAAGTTATGCATGCTTAACCTCTTTGAACTCATCTCTGTGTATTTCAGTGGAATGAATATATCAAAGTGTTTAGACATAGTCTAAAAGGGTGTGTTTTTCCACAGCTTTAAAGAGCAGTATAGTAACACCTGGCTTAGGAAGTTTTTAAGACCCGGATTGTTGATGCCTGCGTGTGCAAAATAATTTAACACTTCTGTGTTCTTTACTCTTCCCTTAATTTTGCCATTGGCTGCTGTGTAAGACAGAGTGCTGGACCAAATGTGACCTGTGGTGTGATGCAGTACATCTGTTCCGATAATCTAACCAGGAGAAACTGTATTTTTTGTGTGCTCAGAGACAGAGAAATGTGGATTTCCTGTATAAAACTGCAATTCCGGTATCGTTGCTGTGGAAATGAGTGTTCACAGAATTTGACCTGTAGGAAATTCAAAACTTCAGTTAGCAGCAAGGTAGCCTTTGAAAAACAGCAGTAAGTCACGACACCTGTTGCCTTAGATCTTCTGAAAATGCCTGAGATGGACCATAGCTCCACTTGGAAGTGCTGAAGTACGAGATTCAATAAAGTATTCAGCAGGTTAAATGCAACAAAGAGGATGATGTCAAATGATGATGATGTCAAAACCAGCTTTCACCTGCGTGCCTGAAAAGCTTGAGGTGTTTAATTGGAGGCTCAAATTCTCACAGGAAATTTTCATTGTCTCTCACTCAGACTAGTTGGATTTTGAGGTTACAGTTAATTTTTTTCCATGTTCTTTTGAGTCAGCAATGGGGTGGGCACATCTGACTTTGGCACAAAGGGACTGTCACTGCTAATGTCACAAAAATGCATGCTGGACAGGGAGGAATCCACAATGTGTATAAATGCTTTCAAACTCATCCTGTTTCTGGGAATACTTATGTAGAGAGGCTGGGGAGCTGAGTTGCCATTGGAGAAAGCTGTTAATGAGTAAAGACAAACAGTTTATTGCCTGGGTAATGAAATGTGAGTTTCTCCATTTAAAGAGATCGTATTTGAAAACCACTATCACCTTTGTTACCTGCATACCAGGACTTGTCTTCAGGGTCCCACTTGGATCTCTTAAGAGCCAGTGATACCATGAATGTGCAACTTCAGTATTTAGGGTAGGTGATGTCTATTAATGTAACAAGAACAGAATCTAAAATTTAGATCATGGGACATAAAAAAAAAAAAAAAGAGGAAATGGGCCCTGAATTTTTTAAAGAGTGTCTAAAATATATGGAAATGTGTTTTATGGAAGAAAGGCAAGAGACTATACATTTGAGGTCTTAAATAGCTGCTATGATTTTATGATTTGCACTGAAAGAGATTTCTACCACTTGCATATAGTGAACATTTACTAAATAATATTGGAATTAAGAGTGTGACTTGCAGAGGGCACCAGATCATCAGCATTATGCACTCTGTCTTCTGTGTTGAGTTTGTAAGAGCAATTACTACAGTAGTTCATTGCCCTTTGTAATATAATCTCACTCCACTTGCTTTCTGGAGTTTACAATAGCAGAGAGCACAGAAATAGCTTCTTCAGGACCACCACCAATTCATTCTGTACTCCTTTTATTCCTGTTTGTTCAGGTCTCTGAAATGTGACTTTTATAAGGGCTGTAAACTTGGAGAGGATTCTTTCCCTTACCTGCCATTCAAGGGAGTTAAACTTCAGAACTAAATTTGACTTAACGTTTCATTCAACAGAATTTGCACAGATTGAGTTGTTTGTTTTGTTTTTTCTAGAATGTGGATTTTAGTCTAAGGACTTGTGCAGTACAGTCTTTATTGTAAGAAAAACCCAGCAAACCCAATCAAAAAACAACACAACAAAAAACCTCCCAGTTTTATTTATTGTGCAAGGACTACTGAGAACCATCTGCTTTGGAGAGGCCAACTTCTAGGCCACAGATGGTATTTAAAAAGGTTTCAAAGAGTTTCCAAATCTTGCTGTGGCACCTTTCAGAAATACATGTGTAAGTCCTGCCAAAGCTTGGAGATTCATTTTTCTTTTTCCTCCCAGAGAGAGGGTCACTTTTTCTTGGAATAGATCCCATCTCCCAGACGCATACTGAAGGCATATTTAAACATTTAGCTTTGGGCTGTGGATCAGCCTTTTGTAGTTCCCCGTTGTGCTAGGATAATAGTCCGTGTAGCTAGAATTGTGGAAAGTCCACATGCAGATTTTGCCCTTGTGATTATAGATCAGATTATCAAGTTCCAAAGGATTAAAGTTATTTTCTTTGGCCCTTGGCCAAGTAAGTTAATGAGGTGATTTTCTTGAGATCATGACCTGTCGCAGAACTACACTGCCCAGCTGTTAAATTTCCAGTCGGGTAAATGATTCCCTTCATTTTCATTTCCCGTTGCATTTTCATGAATGATATGCAAACCTCTTTTTCCCACATCATAGGCAAAACCCCTTGTTTTAAGTTTCTTAAGCACTGGGATCTATATGGGTATAAGGGATGAAATCAATTTAGTGTAAACAGGATGTGTACTTTGAGCAGGTTAGACTTTCTGACAAAAAGAAACATTTTCTGGCTTTTTGCAAAATTTACTTTTTCACTATATCATGCCTCACTGTTTACAGAGAGAGCTTTAAGCCTTGCCTTGGCTCAAGTTTAATATCTGTTACTCCCTGAAGAGCTTCATTCTCATAAACTGTAGTTCTAGTGCAGTGAAGATTCATTGAAAATTGGGTAAAATATGGATTTGACATATATGAGAAGGCAAGAATTGTATGCTTTAGTGCTGGGACCTTGAGCCTGACTCTAATCATTGCAGGTAACACTGGCAAAATTTGCTGATGAATAGTCACTGAAATTGCTGTAGTGTTTTCTATGATGGGCTTTGCAATGTTTGCAGGGAAGATTTTTCGTTTTCCAAGGTGTGAGAGCGGTCTCTGCCTTGAAGGCATTTCCATCCCCATTGTGATAACTATATCACAATCAGTGTTGTGCAAATGGCACTTTTCTTCTTTATGTTCAGTCATCTGAGCTCCTATGTACTACTGTGAAGCATAGTAGAAGCCGGGATTAACTTATAACCAATAAACATGTTTCTTCATTCACTGGGCTTTTATTTGTTTTTCTTGACATGGAAGATGAACAGTATCATGTTATACTTCTAAGTGTACACTCTTAACCCCCCCTTAAGTGTGTTGCTGCTTAAATAAAGTACAGTATGGCTGATTATGAGGCTCTGCATTGTGCTTCCTTTGGCTGGTCTTGATGGTAGTTATATCAAATGCCTTGTAAAAAGCAATTTGTAGTGCTTTCTACTGGGGTGGCAAACAACCAGGCCAAGAAGAGGCACCTCTTTTTTACAGTCCAGGCAGCAGGAAATAAGTCTCCATTGATTCCCCCCCCCCCCCCCCCCCCTCCTTTGAAGGTTATGGATACTTCAGGCAAGGTGTGAAATGCTTACACTACTGAGGTGAAAAATTTTACTAAAGTTGGAACTAAATTACTGTCTGGCTTAAGCAGAGGTGCACTGCAACATGATCTCTCATGCTAAAAGCCTTGTGCAATCTAACCTTCTTTTTATTGGTTTTGTACTGTTCGTCTTTGGCAAATGCAAAAACTTTAGCCCAAAAAATCAGTTTTTCATTTGATTCTCAGTGAAAATAAATTTTAAGTTAATCTTTCAGTAATGAGAAAAGGTGTAAAACCTAATTTTGTGGGTTTGGGTTTTTTTGGGTGAAACAAACCGAAAAGAATGTCTGCAACATAGGTTTTTTGCTTTAAACTCACAAATAATTGGAAAGTATTTTGAATTATTTACCTGTGTGTAGCTCAAAGATGTATTTCTGAATTTCTATGTTTGTGGATACAAAATAAGAGAAGATTGGGTACTCTTTCTACTTAAGTAATTCTTGTTGCAGCATATACAGTATTGTGAGGCTGAAGATGTTTTTTTCTTGTGTTGAATTGCTCTGTACCCCCTTTGAATAAATGCCCAAGTAGTTTTAGTGAAGAAAGACAAACCTGTCCTTGGAACCTGAATGAATCCTTCAGGCACTGGCAGTTTTCTTCACCACTTGAAATCTGCAAGAAGGCTTCAGACCAATTCTGCAGCTGCTTGTCTTAGCAGCTTCACCCCAGTCTCCTGGTTCATAGGCATAAGCAGAGAATCAAATTTGGTTTTTACACTGTAGTTATCTGGGTGGTTTTTTCCTTAACAGAGCAAAGTCCATGAGAAACCTAATTTAGATTAAAATCCCTGCCAGCAATCTTTGTCAGCTGACTCTTGCTGAAACAAGGCTGCTGCTGTCAGATCCAGAACCCTTAAAAAGTGGTCACTTAAAAGAATGGATTGTCCCATACAGGTGTGAGGCCTTGGTGAGCAGGGCTGTAATATGAAGTCAGAGACCACTGAAGTTTCCTCCTAAGGAGAAGCTGTAACTGAAGAAGTAAAGAACAAATTAGACTTAATTTGACTTCCTAAACAGATTCCCTTTCTAAACAGATTCCCTTTCCTAGGATGAATGTTCTTACATCCTATATATATCTATTATACTATATTGCAATTTTGCTTATTTTCCAATTTTACTTTTATGGGTGAGATGTTTCAAATGAGCATTTCTTGTTACATTTTTAACTATTCATCATCAACACAGAGTTGATCCTTATACTTGAGTAATAGCATTTTGTAAGAAACCTGAAAAGCTGATGCTTCTTCCACTAAAAATAAGTCTCTCCAAACAATATCAGAGCTGATTATTCCACTTGCTGTGGTGCACAACTGTGTGACATTACTATTTGAGTTACTTTACATCCTGACTCATGCAAAGATGGCACAGAGTGAAATGAACAGAAAAGCTCTTCTCTTTTTCTTGCTTATTGTTCCCTGCTGAAAGAAGCTCTAGCAAGAAATAAGGCTTTTTCCCAGAGGTGGTAAGAATGGGGATATTTCAATGTGCTCTGCAACACAGAAGAAATTATACAGAGAAACAGAGGCTTTTGTCTTTAGTAGATCATGTGAAAATATTTACTGGAGATGATAATGTTACCCAGGGGAAGCTGACAACAACTTGAACATGAAATGCAGTGACTGGGAGATTCCAGACTGTCACATTATGCTAACAACATGAAAACTTTAGTCCCACTGTTTGAGAGAACTAAATTTTGAATTGAACTC
The DNA here is from genome assembly GCF_029207755.1 of Chamaea fasciata. NCBI lineage: Eukaryota > Metazoa > Chordata > Aves > Passeriformes > Sylviidae > Chamaea > Chamaea fasciata. The sequence continues at coordinate 57,594,780 of NW_027094091.1, forward strand.
AATCATCAGAAGGCTCCCTCTGACCTTGACTTTTAACAACACTGAATTGCTGGCTGACCCTGGTAATTTAATTGCTTCCTCAAATAGCTCCGTGTGTGTATTTTAATATCAAAGCAAGTTTTGCAACAGGGTTTATTAGTTACTAGTTGGAGTAATAGTTAATTTTGTGGACTGAGGTGCTTGTGGCCACAGTGACTGGGTCAACAGGTAAAAGATGCTCGTTTGTCTCAGCAAATCTTTCTCTCTGGTTTGGTCAATCACTCCAGTTTTCCTGTCCTACCTGCTTGGCTTCTCAGAGTTCCCAGCTCTGGATAACACTCGCAGGTTGAGTCAGTTCATGGCAGTTCATATAATTCTTGAATGTGGGGTTCTGTGGCTAAATATAATCCCTCTTTACACTTAGCTGAGGGACACCTTGTTTCTTTTTTTTTTCTTCTTCTTTTTTCTTTTTTTTTTTTTTGACATTAGCTAGTGCCTAATGGATTGTCAATTCAATTAGGAGACTTTTGCCCATATGCCTTTGTGGTTAGATGCTGGATTATTGTACTAAACCATTTTTCTTGTGATAACCTCATGAGTAGCACTAAAACTTTGAGTTGAGTAGAAAATTTTGAGTAATCAAATAAATAGTTTTGTTCTGTAGAAAAAAACTTCATTTTCTTCTGGCACTAATGAATGTAAAAAGTGGTCTGAGGTTTAAGTTTCAGAACTGGTGTTATTTATTCCTGTAGACTTATAGAATGTGACAGACTCTGCAATGGTTTGGAATAAAAGAAAATAGCAAAACAGAAACAATCCACCTGAATTTGATTCCGTGTCCTTAAAACAACTTTTTGGAGCTGAATTCAGCTTTCAAGATCTGTAAATCTTGCAGCATGTAAATTAGATTGTATATACAAGTCGAGTAACCCTTAAAATTTTGTAATGGTTTTGGGTCTTGAGCCTCCCAAGGGTTTGAATTAACTAACTGGATTAAGACCCTCTCTGCTTTTTTTTTTACACACATGCACTGTAAAGACAGATTACCACTGTAAGTTTAACTAAAGGGAATCAAACCCAGCACTCGAGGGAGAAGACTGCACCACCTAATATTTGTTGAAAGCATATTTTGATAGATAACACTTCACCTTTAGCATCTTCCATCCAACAACTGTTACCCCTCTCTCACTACTGCTTCGGTAGCCTGGAGATAAACTCTGCTGTCTCTGCTGCCTTTCACAGTGCCCACACAGCAAACAGCAACTGGAAATCAGCATCATAAAAACACATTCCCGGCAATTTAGAATTTGCTTAGTGTTACTTATATCTACAGATTTAAGGAGCTAAAGGAGATAAAATCACATGAACAGTATTGCATGATTTTTTAATTGAAGTAGGGCAAAAAATTAGAGGTGAGGTAACTTTTTGTGGTCATTTTGTCACTGAAAAGGGAAAATAATTACCGGAAAAATAATATTTTCACTGACAGTACAGGGTAATTAGTTTCCCAGGGAGAAGACGTTGGTAGCAAGGGGCTTTACACAGGGATCCTTTGTCATTTTATGGATGCTCATCTATCAACTGTCAGGTTGTTTCAAAAGAGCTCGGGTCATAATGCTTTCCCTCTGCACCTTTCCCATCATGGTGGCCCAAATTTGCCTGAATAGCCGTGAGTCGTCTTGTTTGCCTAGTCTGGGCATTGACAATGAGGCAGGAGGTGGCCGTGTTGCTGTGGCTGCACAGCGTGGGGGATTCATCAGGGAAACCATCCCGTGTGTTAGCAGGGGTTTGGTGCAGAGGACACACTGGCAGGACACACACTTTTTCCTTCCCCAGGCAAGGTATGCTTAGCAAATTGAGTGGGACTTCCCCAGGTGGAAAGAGTAGGGGAAGGCCTCAGTTTGGTTCTCATGTGGGAGAATGTCCTCCTTGGTTTGATATATACATAAAAATGCCACATTATATTTTGGGTCATCATTCCTAAGACACAATTATTATCTAGCTGCGACATCAGAATTAATGCAGAGAAATATTAAATTTTTTTGACCTGGATCTCTCAAAGGATGCAGATGGCCTTGATATTGACAGATGTAAAAATGATCGCTTCTTGCAGAGATGGCCTCACCTATAAAGTGATAACAAAAGGGGTTTTGGCTAAAACCTGAGGAAGCCTGATGTTGTGAAACAGCAGCTGAAGGTTTCCTTGCCTGTCAGAGTGTGGCTCCCCTCTACCCCTGGTCCTGTGGCAGTACTGAAGTCCTTGGAAGGCTCATATACTCTTCCTTATCTATCCTGGGAAATCTTTCTTCTCAGTGCTTTTCTTTAGAGAGATTTAAACTAGTCCTTGATTCCTGTTGTGCCTGAAGTGTCCCAGCCTCCCTATTGCTTTTCTCTTTTTTTTTCCTGATTTTTGGTGCATCAAAAAAAACTTGATTCAGCAGAGGGTAGGCTGCTGTTCTCAGGACAGTAGGCAGTGTCGTGCAACAGAACTAGCTTGATTTTAGGTATGTTTATAAATACACCCACTGAAATGTTCATGAGCATTTAATACATAATGTTAAGGAGAAAATACTTGTCCTTAATGTTAAGAACAATAGTGTAAATTGTCAAGGCAAGGTTTAACACACCCGCCCCACTTATTCTATCCTTTTTTTTTGGGACAACTCATTTGAGTTCATGATTTATTTATAAGGAGCCTGCACTCTAGACTTCAAGAATTTCTATGAGAATTCACTGAAAATTGCAAAAAAAAAGGGTGAAAATGTGACTTGAAAAATCTGTATGGAGGAGGGTGAAAACCTAAAACAAAATGATTTGTCTTAAAGAGTGGTAATATTACTGCCTTTCTTTAGCAACACAAGTAGTTTTATAGTTTGGATTGCTTGCCTATGCAGTCCCTAATACATTTTTCAGTTCATTAAATGAATTGGCTGTACAGAGATGCCAATATGACAAATGTTAATTTCTAAGACTTTTACTGGGTGTGACTAAATAAGTGTAAAAAATGAAGGCTGGAGGCCTCTAGCTCGTCTCAATTTCTACTTGTGTTGCTCAGTGACGCTTAAGAGTAGCTGAAAATGCTCCCTTGATGGAGTCAGATTGCTTCTTTATTAATTCCATTCATAAATACACACTGGGTGTCCAGTGGAGCACTTAAAACCCTGATAATCAAAAGCTTATTGTGTGTTTGAGAAGCTTGAAAGGGAAACTGAAGTAAATACCAGGGGAGAGTAGAATAAAGTTAGAGTTTTTCTTTCTGAGTCAGCAGGAGGTCGTCTAAAGTATAATGTTATGCACAAGTTTTACCGTGGAGGCTGTGATGGGGGGGTGTGAATATGTGTGCAATTACAGTAGTAAAATCAGCATGCCGTGCATAACTAATGCAGCACTCTGCAGATGGCAGCACCCCAGAGCAGCATTAACAGCTATCTGATGGCCTCTGTGTGTGAGAGATGTGGAAGACTTGTACCTTTATTTCAACTCTGCATTTAGCTCTGTTCCGCTCAAACAGCACAAGGCAAAATTCCTGAGAAAGCTGTTAAAGAATAGAGGCTATTTATTTTTTCCTCAGCTGTGTTTTTCCCTAAGGCAAAAATTCTTAAGTTTGAATGTTGAGGTTTTCTGGGGGGAATTTAGTTTGTTGCATTACTAAGGTTCTCTTCTCAGTTGGTGAGTGTGTATGAAGAATGGAAAAGTGGTGTTTGCACCTTAGTGAGGCTGGGTTGCTTGAATTAATCTGGTCACACAAATTTTTCCCCCTTCATTTAGCTCTAGGGCAGAGTTATAGGGAGATAAAAAGCAGAGGCTCTTTTTTTCCAGGGCTGCCAATTGCCACTTCTCCATACCTTCTGTAAAGCTTCTTCAGTTCTCATCAGTTGAGGACTTGCATAAACTCTCAGCCTACAGCTTTGAAAAAGCAATTTTGGTTTTGGAATCATATCACTTCTGCTTAACTGTAAATATACTTTTACCTGGGTGAGGGGTATGCCTGGAGGCTTGGGACCTGTGCAGGGCTTGGATCTCTTTTGGGGTCTTTTCTTAAATCTCAGACCTGGCAAACAATAAGAAACAATTCTGAGCTGGTAGGCACTGAGTTTGCGGCATAGATGGGTGCATCCTGTGAAGAAAATGATCTGATTCTTCAGCACCTCCCGTTATTTTATGGAACCATTTCCATGACGGCATGGCAGCAGAGGATCTCACATGAGGAGCCATGAGAAGTACTGAGAACTGGAAATAAATACTTCTCTGAGATAAACAATAACATTGATCTTGGCCGAGCATAACACAGAATTTCTCCCAGGACCCCCCTGTCAGGTCCTTTGAAACCTCGAGTCCTAAGCAGGTCCATTTTTGGGCAGAATTGCTTAGTCGCCTTTCTTTGCAGAAATACAAAACTATTTTTTCTTTTTTTTTCCTTTTTTTTTTTAAATCCTCTACTAATAACTGTGAATGATGGCAATGTGAGTGCCTTCTATTCTACTCTCCTCATCAAAACCACAAAGAAATAGAAAGATCTGAAGCGTCCAGGCCGCTGCAGTAATAATAATGAGGTTGATTTTTCAGGATTACGTGCTGGAGTATAAAGCAAGGAGGATGCTACTCCATACATCCATAGTATACAGACTTAGAAGTTGTCTTTATGATCCCAAATTATTTGGTAAGGTGAAAAATAGAACATCACCACTGCATAGAAGTAAACTAAGTTATAGGGGGGTGAGGAGACGGTAGGGTAGCAAAACCAGTTTTTTAGCCACCAAATCTTATTGTAGATAGTTCTTCATTAGTCTATTCTGCAGTTTGCTTTTGTAAGTGCAAAGGACTTCTTCACCTGTGTTGTTCATGAAGGTATGTCATCTCGCTGCCCACAACATGCAGCGAAAGAGCTCTCAAAAACTGCTCCTGATCACAAGGAGGAAAAGTGAGTGCAAGAACCCTCTTCACCGGGGCAAAACTGTGCTTCCATCTGTTCTCACTATAGTGCAGTGTTGGAATAGTCTTTATGTTTCTGAGAATTGTGTGGTATGTCTCGTCCCTGACTAACACCCAACAGAAGAGTAGGGCTTTTACACTGCTAGTGTCTGGCAGAAAGAATCAAGAGACAGCTAGGCTGGGGAAAAAAGCTTGTCTTTTGATGCTGTGCTAGAAGGGGGTCAACAAAATAGAAGGTAAACGAAACCAGTGGGATTTCAGCGTGGAGAAGCAGACCTAGCAAAAGAGAGACTTAAAGATTTGGGTTCTGCCTGGTGCTTCCTCCACCAAGAAGAATGCACCGGTGCCAGAGGCCTGCCCTGGTGTGGGGGTCTGGTGCAACTACTGCTCTTGGCAAAGGTGACCTGGACTGGGGAGTGAGTGCTCAGTGCATCTGGAGCTGGTTCATTCCAGCACCAATGGGAGGTGGCAGTGGCGCCTGGCTTGTGCACCAAAGCAGGAATGGTGCACAGGGATGTGTGCTGACAAACAGGTGGCTTTAACTGCACACATCCTTTCTGCTAATAATCTTCATTTGTGTGTGTCAAGGGTTGTGTTTTTTCCCCGTCTGTCAGTTTTAGAGCAATCCTCCCTATTCTCTAGCATCTGCAGACAAGTGCATAGGAGCTGAACTGTTTGTCATGTCAGGCTGGGGTTTCTGTTTGCATGACAGAACTTTTTCATGACATATGAGTTTTTAAATAAAAATCAGGGAGAGGCAGCAAATCACTTGGGTTCAGACAACGGAAAAGGAAAAAAAAATCCCACCTAAACAATAGATGTTTAAGTAGAAAGTGTTCCAGCTCCTTCTGACAAAGAGCCTCCAGAGGATTACAATGCAGTCAATGTTGCTTTAATTAAATTTAATGCTGTGTGAAATGCACTCTGAGAAACTTTGATGAATGACTGGGGCAATTCATGTGGCTCACTAAAGGGCATCCAGCTCTTGCAGGGGTGTCAAACCACGATGAATTGGTTAGTACAGGCATGTTTATAGACTGCCTAAGGAACCTTGTATCTGTGTGGTAATGTCAGAGATAATGTTATGATTCTCTGGACCTTGGGGGGCTTTGGTGACATGGTTAATGAGATAGCCCAGGGAGTGTCCCAGTAGGTTACTTGCAGACCTCCCACATCAAAAGGAGCAGCTTTGCCCCTTCAGAGCCTGCTGTCCTCTAGATCTCTCAGCTGGCCCTTGCTTTCCATAGGGCCAATTTTTTTTTCCTACCTCCTCCCCCTTCTTTTTTGGTTCTTAGTCAACATTAACTTTGGCTGCTGAAATTCAAAAGTTGTTAGTTTTTAATTTGGTTTCTCTTTGACCCACCTACACAATGGCTTTCAAAGATTTTTATAGGAACAACAACCTCCAGTTACCCTCCTCCCAAAGCTTCAAAATGATGACAACAACAAAGCTTAAGCCAAAGAGGAGAACAAGGGAGGAAAAAACCCTTAACTTTCCCTCTTTCTGTTCCTTCTTTCCCCATCACAAAAAAAGAGGAATGTTTCTCCCATGCAGAGTTTGGTTACAAAGCAATGGGCTCTAATAGTACAACTGGGTCTTTTATCTGCTGCACCCAAAAAAGTGAAGGGGAAAAAAAAAGCCCACCAAAAAACAGTGGATGAATTGATAAATGAAAGTCTGTTATTCATGTTTGATTTAAAGTGTTGATTATAGGCCTGTGGAAAAGGGTGTTTTACAATTTCTCTTTGTAAGGAGAAAAACCTCACTCTATGTTTGGTTTAAAGTGAGGTTAGATGGCAAGTAAACATTCTTGTAATAATAGAGTGATCTTTGCAAAATTCTTGGTCCAGGAAGTAGATGTTCTGAATATTACATCATTGAAGGAGGCAAACATCAAAGGGAATGCAAGACTACCTCAAATGATCCTCACAAAATACAAAAAACCCTGAAGTTTTCATTGTACTTCTGAATTTTTAGAGGAAAGAAAAGGGGCAGGACTCATGGATTTAATACATTTCATATCTCACAGATCTAATGACAGATGCACGTGTTCTGCTTTGGATGACTGTTTGTTTAATATTTATGATCTTGGGCAGAGAAATAAGTATTACTGAGAAACCAAGATGGGATCTTCTGCAATGCCATAAGCAGCATGCTAATTGATCTGGCCTGTGGATGTTCACAAGTTGTGGTCGTTTAAGATGTGTGTCATGAACTTTGAACATTTGTCTCATACTGTGGTTGAATTTAAGCATTTGTTCATGTCAAACAGTACTGAAGAAATAGTAAACATAAATGTGTACATGTCAGTTTTTGGTATACTTACACATACGCACTTGTGTTGAGTCAAATATTCACTACAATTTGCTTTCAAATCTCTTTGTAAAGCTTCTCTATCCCTCAAAGTTTAAAAAGAATTCAAGCAACAAAACACCTCAAACAAATCCTGTCTAGCTGAGTCATCTCTGGCCACCTCTTTGTGCAATAGCCACAAACAGTCACCTGCTTTCTGCAAACTTTGTGTTGGACAGTTCTGCTGGTGATGGCTTCCCACAGCAAGAGTGGGGGGAAAGGGTAGTGGTAGTGATTTGTCTGTTTAATGATGATGTTGACGGGTATAGGGTCTCTTGGTGTTTTGTTGAAGGTCCCAATCACTCTTTTGTAAGTTTATTAAATGTTTAGGTATTCGTTAAATGCTGTTGGAACCACATCAAGAGGTGAGATCGAGAAGCAGCCGTGCCCAGAAGTCTGTAGTGTAGTGGTTATAATGGATCTTGTTTATTTTAAGCACCTGAAGTGGAACATTTCTTTCAGAAGGCTGGGATTTTTTTCTGCTTTTTCTAAAAGAAATATCTATGCTGTTCATCACCAAGCCAGCACCACACTTCTGGTGACACACTGTGTCCAGCTGTCTATCCTGAGCCTTTTGCTCTCTCCCGTCTGCAGGCAGGGCTCTGGTTTCTTGTTAGGGGGTGGCAATGACTTCCTGGGTGACATTGTCAACTTTGTGAGAGGTAAAAATATAGCAAAACTGTTTTCATTGAAATGATTTGCAAAGATTAAAAGCTGGGTTTTTTTCCTAAGAAAGTAAATAAATACATACATACAAAAAAATTAATTTCCTACAAAACTACATTTGTGGAGTGCACAGAACAAATGTTAGATGATTAGAGTGAAGGTTTTTTTAAGATCGTTGTGAAGGCTGGTGTGGCCATGAAAGGGCTGCATCACTTCTCCTGTGGTTGCAGCACTGGGAGATGCAGCTCACCCATGCCTGAAGAGCTGGAATGGCCTCCTGGCCCTGCTACTACAAGGGAAAGTGGGAAATGGGCAGAGCCATGCCAGACCCTTCCTCCTCTCTATCTCTGTTATCTGAATCAACTATCCAGGTAGAAGCACTTAAAGGGCATTTATTTAATAAGTTACTTGCTGCTGGCCAATATTGCTATAATGAAGTTGTAACTAGATCAGAGAGGAAGCAAATGCCAGGTTTGGTTTGGTAACCTGTCTTGCAGAGAAGAGGGGAAAAAAGGCAGAATAAGCTGAGTGGTTTCCAAGACCCTAATCTATTTTTAAATAGGTCTCTCTGAAACTGTAGCAGCAACAACAATCTTTGCTGTAGTTAATGGGCTGTCAGTGTATCCTTTATTTGAATGACTCTTTTCTGAATCAGAAGTTAAAGACATCGTGTTGTTGTCACCGAGTCAATGGCAGTAAGTCTAACAAAGGACCTTGAAGCCACTCTGAGCAGCAGCCTCTGATGGCTTTAAAGTAACAGCAAGGTCAAGGAAAAGGCAAACACACCTAACAGTGTCCCAGCCTCACCAGTGCGGCCACACAGAGTGTTTTTGTCAGCCAAGCCAGCTTGGCTTTATTACGTTTAAAGGCTGGAATGGTGCAACAATAAATAAATAAATCTGGCTCTAGGAGAGAGTTGTTACAGACATGAGTTGAGGAGCCAGGGCTATATGTGATCCTGATGGTGGGCTGGTGGGAAATGCTGAGTGCTGCCCCAGGACGAGATGTGGTCAGTGGGACACGCAGAGGGAAGTCCTGCTGCAGGACAGCTCCTTCCTGGCGCAGTCAGTGTCTAAAGCTCTCATGGGCTCCTGTGGATATTCCATGCCTTGGTGTTTGAAGGAGTGCAGGATGGTTTTTGTCTCTTTGACAACTGTGAAGAGTGAAAGTGGATTGAAATAGGGAGGTGATGTGACATTCTAGGAAAGCAGCTGTGCTGGGCTGACAAGCTGTTTGAGAACTTGGAATCAACTTGCTCTCTTGATATATTCTGTCCTTTTCCAATGATCCTTTCAAAGAAATGAAAGTCTCCCTTTTTAGACTGTTGAGGTCTGGGAGGAGTTAACTGGGTGAAATGAGGTTGGACTGGCAGTCAGAGAGAAATTAAAGAATGCAGAGGGGCAAACACGTAGGAGATGCAACACACCCCTTAAGCAGTGCTAAAGGAACACAATGTCTATCTTGCTAGAGGCAACAGTACCTCAAATGGATTCCTAGCGCATTCCTGCTGGGCCTGTGGGTCAGCCCCTGCCAAGAGACAGTTTAACTTCACCATGTGGGTTGCAGTGGCTGGGTCTGACAAGGTGGGCTGGAGCTAAAGTTCATTCTTTCAGTTGAGCCCTCCTTGCTTTAACATGCTATAACTGGACATTTAACATGATTTTAACATAGGGTTTTTTTGTATTCGCTCTCTTTGCATGGTTTAAAATCCATTTCCAGGCTGTGATCTAATGGCAGTAATTACCTCAGAACTGCATACAGTACAGGGTATGTTTATTTTTGTTTCAGCCAAGGCAAATTATTACAGGTCTTGGCTTCACTTCAGGGCTCAGCTCTGTTGGGAGAGCCAAAAAAAACATCTACCTTTGCAATCTGGCAAACAGGTCCTAAATACCTTACGTGAATGTTTGATTTAATGATATGAAGGGTAGTGAGAGCAGGACAGCACAGCCCTTTGAGTCTTGATGTTGCAGCAGGCTGCAAATTACTTTCTAACTCTCTGCTGTGGAGAGACCCAGCTTTGTCATACAGTGACTACGATCCCAAGTATCAAATGCAAAGTTGCCACCAATTATCCTGACTTTCTGCAGTGTCACCTGAGCAACACTGGCAACAGCATGAAAAGCACGAGTAACAACATACCTGTGAGATTTGCCTGTGTGCAGGTTTCAGTAGCTATAGGAATAACACAGTCTGTTACATGCAAAAATTAGCTTGCATAATTGCTTGCTTAGAGCTCATGACAAGCATAGCTGTTCCTTCTTTAAGTATTTCTTGGCATCTCATGAGAGAGGGTGGATAAAGAGGGAGAACAATCTGCCTTATTCCTGTTGAGCAGTGTGTGGTGATAAAGCCCACCCTGCTTACTCTGTCCATGCAGGGTTAACTGAGAACTTTGTGTTTGGTGTTTCTGTCAAGGTACAAAGGACTTAGTTTAATTCTTCTGCTTGAAGAATTGTAACATAAAAATAAAGTCCTTAATTATGTCTCTAAAGAGTAGAGGGGAAGTTTTCATCCTTCCCTCAGTTTAGCTTCTTTGTGATGCATACTAAAATATGGCTGGATATTTTGGGGGAGCACATGGAAAACACATGGAAGAGTTTGTAAATCCTAGTTCTAATCTGTAGAAAGATTCTGTCCTATGAATATCTGACAGCATTGGGGGATCTCTTTGTAAACTCATCTCATGTGATGTGCAGATTCCATGTGTACTTTTCTATCTTGTAACTCTTGGGAAAAACAAGAAGTAGAATGAACTGGAGAGTGCCCTTACAAATAGGTACCTGTGTGAAGAAGTGAGATAGTGTTAGTTACCTTGGAGCTGCCACGAATTTCTGCAAGAACCAGGAGTACTCAGCACATCTCAAGTTCATGAAAGGAGGATTTAGCCTACTTTAAACATATTTTTTTAAAGTAATCATGATTATTAACCTTTGGCAGTCTGGATTCAGGATACCTACAAATGCTCAAAACCACTGAAAAGAGAAACGTATGCTTTAAAAGGTTGGCTCAGAGTTTCTAGGAAGAGAGACACGTTATTCTGGCTGCTTTGTTTTTTAACTCCTTAAGCTTCATCAGCTGAAGTAGAGTTGCCCTGGGCTAATACTGGAAAAGATAAGATCAAACTCTGCCCTCCTTGAATAGAAAATGTGATTTTAATGGTTTTATGTTTTCTGGCTTTCTCACTTGACTTCACAATCTAATTTCTCTGATACGAGAGATCCTCTCAGTCACATCTTTGTTAAGAATTTAAAAGCAATATATATTTAAATGCAAAACAATATAGGTGAGTGTGTGCTCCTATGAAAAAGTACATTTGGGGGCATGTATACATGTATGTGTCATTTTACTACGTAAGAGAAGATGAGATGATACAGTGGTGATGAGTGAGGTCATGTATTATATGTTCAAGAATTTTGAATGATTTCATGAATGATGAAACTCTAAGAAGCCATTTTAGAACATACAGAATTACTGGGGGTCACGGCCTTTCCAGATTGCGTTGCTGGAGCCTTAGATGTAATTAATTTCAAATCGTGCTAGCTATAGTTATATAGAAATGATAGATGCTTGTGGAAAACCAAAAACCACCTACAGGCACACAACTGAAATCTCTGCTTGACTTGAGCCACAACAAGAAGGTTAAAAAAATGGTCCTTTTCATGCTTTCATGAGATCAGAAGCAATACCTTTGAAATGGTAGAAAGTCTGTTACCTTGTGCAGTGCTCCTAAAACCAGGAACTATTTTGTAGGCTTTCTAGGAAGAAGCAGTGGAAGATCTGAGAGCTTCAGAGAGAGGGAGCTTGGGCCTTCATACCTTCCATTTCACCTCAGTGGCAATGCTCCATGAGATTCACAAACCTTGCACAAGTTTCTCCCAAGTATTTTGAACGTGAGAAGCTGTTGCCCTCCTCTGGAAAGAAATTGCTGTGTTTGCATCACTGCTGTTCACAGCAGCTGGTATAAAACCGAGACTAAAACCAAGTGTTAGTGGATCTGTAAAGGTGCTTCAAAATTACTCCAATCTTGATTTAGAAAAAATAATCTAAAAGCTTGCACAAACATCCATGTTGCTATACTGTGCTTTTCCTTGGGAAAAAGTAGAACAACACAGCCTGAGGGTGGTTAGCACTGATGGGAGAGCAGTAACTTTTCTTAGATGTGAGGTTTTGTTGCTTTTAACTTGAACAAGGATGAACAGGCAAGCCTTTGAAGGCTCAAGTGTTCCTCCAGCATGAAACTGAAGCAGCAAACTTTGCTTGAGAAGAACAGTTGCTCACAACTTAATTACATTGATCAATGAGATGATTTAGAGTTAGGGGAGATGTGTGCAGCAAAGGTCAGAATCTGGGAAGAGCTCAAGGCTGGTTTAATGTGCTCATTTCCTCAACTCTTGCTTCCCAATAGCCTCCACAGAGATCATTAAAGTCAGCAAATGCTGAGATCTTCAAAACATTACGGACATCTGTAAACTTCTTTATCTAGGAAAAAAATTACGTGTTTTTTCTTTACATCTACCAGTAGCTGAGCCAAGCTTGTTCTAAGTGAGGAAGACTTGTAATATCAAAGATTTACTTAATTTTTATTGCTGCGCATAAAACATCTGACAGTATTTGCCGAGAAAACCAAAACGCCTCTCTTTGTTTGCACAAGCCAAAGAAAAAGTACAGTGTATCCGTCTGCAAACGAACATCAAAGCCCTCTTGCAAGACCAGGGTTGGTGACATGTATTTGGAGAACCAGTATGAGAGCCGCCTGTTAGAGAGTCATGTGGGTCTCTGCACTCACCCAGCATAATCCTGATTGGAGCCACGCCGTTTCTTTTTTCTCTTTATTATCACTTCGTGGTTAACGTTTGTTGATGAGTAGGATTAACAGCACATTTTCAGTGACATTTAGCTCTTTTAACAAACTCTCTTCAGTCAAAGGTTGCTGGCCTGGAAAAAAAAAGGAGAAAAGTCATTAAGCAAACAAATCTTTGCCAAGAGTTGATGCTAAACATGCCATCACTCTGCATGAGTTATTCACTGTATATGAAATTTATTCCACGAGACTCTGACCTTGATGTTGATTAACCAGAAATCCCTTCTTGTCTTGTCACTATTAACAGCTTTAGGTGCCTCAAGTGGCCCCTCTTTCTTTTCTTTTTCTTCTCATTTTTTTTTAAGCATCCATTAAGGAAGGCTTTTCCCAATTTGTCATTTCTTTCATAGTGCTGCTCCTTGGCACAACCTCTTGAGGCATGAGGAATCAGAGTGTCCCTTTAGCCTGGTGATCTGTCTCAGGGGAGACTTTTACTGTTTCAGGCAATTCAGTCCATTATCCAAAAAGCCTGAAAGGGAAATGGGATTTCTACCAGTCTGTATTCATGTTTTTAAGGCCTGTCAGTGGCGATAAGGCCACTTTGTGACTTTCTGGGCAGGACAGAGTTTCTGCACTAAATCTTGTGAGGCAGAGAGGGAGAATTACGGTTGTTCTTTACTTGTTCAAGGCTCAAAAGGGCCTCTCTGTAGACGTTGGAGATGGAGCATCAGTAGATTGCCCTTAGGTCACTCAGCTTTGAGTAGACCCCAAATATGGAAGATGGTTTAAAACCACCTCCAGCTCAGTATAAACACAGGATCAGAGCAAGAACTGAACCTTTTTGGTGCCTGCTGCTAAGCATGAAACCATTTACGGAACAGAAACACTGCAAGTATTCACTTTTGCTGGAAATTTCTGGAAGGGGTGAGGGGGAGAGATCAAGGGAGGAGAAGCACAGCAAAATAAATGCTAGTTGTGGTTTTTGTATTCTTTTTGGGTGACATCATATTGTGATAAGTTGAATAGACTGGAAGGATTGAAAACTTGACTTGTTCTAAAGCCATCTAGGAGTGGATTGCACTACAGAGTATACCTGGCACCTCTTTCTGTGAAGAAAGCCTGGCTGCCATAGACTTTGTGGTCACTGGCCCGGATTCATTTGATGCTTTGTGGTTTTGCTGCATGACACTCACCTCTGGCAGTCTCTTGGTACAGTCTTTTGTGGTGGAATATGATGTTTATCACCACAGCTGTGTGAGATTGTACCCAGTCTGAAAGGCTTTCAGGATCATTGACAGTCCATACCTCCCTCTCTTTCCAACTGATTATACCATTTCAGTGCATCACTCATGGTTGGCTGTTCCTTCCACAGCTTACAAGCAATCCTGCAAAACCAAACATACAAAAAAGGCATGGTGTCATTAAGATAACTTACATAATCTTAGTTCTGCCCCTTCATGCAAATATGAAATATGTATGAATGGCTGCTGCCACACTCAAGCCCATGTTAGTTCTTTGTCACACCTTGATCCTACAGTGGGATGGGTGGTGCAAAGCAACTCCTTCTTTGTACTTCTGTTGCTAAATATCCTGGAAAGGCCAATGTAGAGCCATTAATTTCTTGAGTGCATTAGTAGGATGCTATTGAAAGCAGTATCCCTATGTTATGTGTAACGTTGTTAGCGGTGGGAGATCTATTAGACCTGGCGAATTCTTGTCTTTCTGGGGAGCATTAATGCTGGGGTAGAGGTGGGGAAACATTTGATGAGTGAGTGGATACAGCTGAAAACCATAGTCCAGTTCTTATTTGCAGCACAAACGTACACATGTAGGTTTTGGGCAAGTGTAGGCAAAACAACATCCTTAGCAGGGAATGGGAACAGCTACTCCAGCTACATCCTCTGGAGAATTCAGCAAGCCAAATGCAAAATTATGAGATCATGAGAGAAATACACAAACACAAACACTGAAATACTCTTTGTGACTAAAAAACTCATTATCCGTAATGGTTTGGGGTTTGTCACAATCTATATGTTTGTCAAATCCTTTGCTTTTAACAGAAGTACAATTTTTTCATCAAACTGCCTAAGTGACAAACTTCTGATCAGCTTTGATCGATATAGATACAATTAATCAAAATTTTAATAAATTATTGTGTATGCTACTTTTTAAAATATTTTCAGGTTAGTCTTCTAGCAGTATTTTTTCAGTTTGGGCACTGCTTTATTTCAGGATTATTTTTATTTTCAGTGCCTTGTCACACAGGACCTAGTCTGTACAGTCTGTTATTACTTCTTTCTTTAGCTTTGAAAAGCTCCATTTATCCAATTTTCTATGATTTCCTGTGTTAGGTGTGATGTCATTTTGTTATTTGTAGTAGCATAGCATCCAATAATCATACTAATTTGACAGGCAGTATTTAAAGGGGGAGAGAAGTTGCTTCACTGCAGTCGCTGCAGCTGATACCAGCTGATCATCTCTGCTACCTCCTGCTTTCTGTGGTTGAATGGGAGTGCAGCATTTCTGCTGATATTCTTTCCTGCATGTCCAGAGGTCAAATGTGAAAGCAACTGTTATTTTCTCTGTAGAGCTCTGGGCATTGCAGAGCATGACCTGCTAGACCATTAACAAATCTGCAAAAACTGAGCTAATTGTCTCCTCACATTGAGCAGTTTCTTGGTTGGTTTTTAAGAAAACAGTCAGTTGTTTCTTACTTTTTTTTAATGTGTGCTCTCCACTTCTTGAGAGATCCCAGGTTGCCCTTGTTTTCCTTTGTCATAAAACGCACGTAGATCCTTAAACTGAAATGGAAACCCTGAGTTCAGCATATCTTGCCTGGAGATTGATGATGTGGGCTTTGGACTCTGATGGTCCAGGCTGCAATGCCCTGGGATATATGCATGGCGGCACATATTCAGTAACCGTTATTTGGTACCTTCCCCTAGGTCTTCTTTCATGTGTTTTTTTTTTTTTCCCCCACATACTATTTGATTTCCTTTTATTAACTATAGGGGAAAAATGGGCTGATAGAACACCAACCTTTTCTGCAGGTCATGTATATTTCTCACAGCTTTCACCAAACACCTGGAAAAACCAATTGTCAATAGCATGATATCACAGGCTTGCAATGTGCTGAACACTTCTTACCACCAACATCATTGTCACGACCAAGATTCCAGTTTGGGCATTTCCAAAAGGCAGTTTTGGTCTTGGACAGCTCCTCCTGATGACCTTGCTGTTGGCATTGATATTTTAACAGCATTTGAGGCTCTGGCAGAAATAGGATGTCACAGTTCTCTGTCAAATGGCCGAGTAAGACATCATCTGTTCATCTCGTTCAATATATGCTTAAAGAAAAATGATACAACCAAACTTAATTACTAAAGTTTGGGGTTTATTTAGCATGTCATCAAACTGTCTTCCAGATTCTGCTTTGTGAACAAAGACAATACAAGAAAAATATTGACCTAATTATTTTTACAAAATACAAAGCTGAGGAACTAAATGTACATGAACAAGCTGAGGGAATTGTAGAAATTCTTGGAGCTTTCTAACAGGAGGGTTTGCTAGGGAGTTGAGATGAACTCTTCAACACCTGGATACTTGCTAACATGGTTTGCCAAAGTATTAGAGAGAGGCTCTAACATACACAAGGTAGATATATATATATATTTATATAACTATAAAAATACAGCCAGGAAACATCAGAGATGAGTATTTTGCTATCGATTTCTAATATAATCAACATTATTCAGATGTTTTCCTCTTTCTTGAGGGAAGAGGGTTGGAGGTTTGAAGTTCAGTCACGGTTTGAAGTTCAGTCCTGCTGGCAGCAGCAGGATGGTGCACGTGTTAGTAGAGAAGATGAAGTGATTTCTCAGGCTTTCTTTCCATTAGCTACGAAAGAATAAGCCATGCTATATTTAATTCAGAATTAGCAGCACTGCTGATATGCTTGATGTTTCTGACACCCTGCTGGGACCTGGTGTAACTGGCTCTTTTGGTGTGTGCGGGTGAAGAGGCTCGCAGGCTGCGCACAACACAGCCTGTGTGGCATTGGCTCCCCTGTTGATTTAGTTTCATTTTCTGTTTTTCTGACTTGCTCAACTGCCTGTAACGGCATTAAAGTATTCTTCTGATCTTTGTTTCCATGTGTTCACTAAACGCAGTTCTAGAAAGCTTTTAAACCAAAGGAACATTCAGAGTGAGAGGCAGCTCTCAGATTTGTTCCAGAAATCATTGGCTAATTGCATACTTGACTGAGCCTTGTTTATAATAACCTCTACTGAGAGAGCCTTTGCTGGGAGTTTAATGCAGAATTTCTGATCAGACAAATCCATTCAGTAGAAGTACATGAGTCCTACCTTGGACAGCAAGTACAGACAAGCACCTATTGTTACATCTACAGTGTGCTGTTGGAGTCAGAATATTTCCTGCCCATAATTGTGTTCAGAGGCACAGACAGCAACAGCTCGGGACATAATGCAAAAGGGTTGTGTGGGAAGCACGAACACTGGCAACTAGAGGAGTACATAGCTGTGCTTCCCCCAGGAGCTGAAGAACAAAACTACTGGAAAATGCTTTAGCTGGAACATTGATGTCTCTGCAGGAAGAGTCTCAAAAATTTCAGATTAGTACATCCCTCTGGCCTGCTGCTCACTCACTGTTAAACTCTATGTCCATGCCAAGGTCTTGCTTACCAGACCAAAAAAATCTCTTTACCTCTACACCTTGTTACATTGTCCCCTTCCATCTGCCAAAACATGCTTGCTAAAATAGACTTCCATTTCCTCCCACTCCTCTATCCCTCTCCTGACTTTGTGAGCCCTACCAAAACTTTATCGTCATCTTCCAAGTCAGAAAAAATCACACTGCTTCAACTGCTTTCACTTAATTCCTGCACTTATTACCTTCCCATTCTTACTGCTCGCTGTTTCTAATCTGCATGCATGTTTATGTGGCTCTAGTTGAATATGAGTGAGTATTAGTTCTTTAATACACGGGAAGGAGGGAAGAAGGGGAAAAGATGATATGGAATAAGATCTTAAAGAATGTGATTTTTCTATAGTATTGTTACTGAAGAAGAGTTTGAGCTCACTCAAGTTAGAGGACAGTACTTTGTCATTGAGAACAAATCAGTACTAGTGACAAACAGCAAAAGTATATTTGCTCCCCATAGAGTGCCAAAAAAACTGCATCATTGAAGTCTTCTTAAAGCTGACTTCCAAAGAGAGTGATTTTGGGGGAGAAGTCAATCTAATTACGTTTCATCAGGCTGGATTGGTTAGTGGGGATTGGCTACACATACTGACTCTGCTGTCCTATGGAAGTGCTGACTGTTACTTAATTCAAGCTACAATTTTAAATGAACTGTGGATATTGCAAGCTTCCAGGTGTTTGGGGTTGAGTGCTCTAATGAAATGATGCTGTCTTGGGCATCCAATGTGTAGCTGGTGACCAGCTTTCTGCAGACTTTTTTGAGAGGATGATTCAGTCCCTTCCTGCCTCCTCATTGTTCCATTCTCCTGTCTGGAAAAGTTTGTGAGAGTTTTATGGATATAAATGGTCATCAAACCATTCATTTATCTCCAGAAGGGGCATTGTCTATGCCAACAACCAGTAACAATACTTAAGAACATTAAGTATTGACCTTTTCTATAACAGGAAAAGCAAATTCTTCTCAAAGTCGTCAGAAGCACTTGAGCAAGAAATGCATGTGATGGTATC
The DNA here is from genome assembly GCF_029207755.1 of Chamaea fasciata. Lineage (NCBI taxonomy): Eukaryota > Metazoa > Chordata > Aves > Passeriformes > Sylviidae > Chamaea > Chamaea fasciata. The sequence goes on from NW_027094091.1 coordinate 57,613,241, forward strand.
ATATACTGAACACAAAGTAAAGATGAATGGCTTAGAGTGCAGGCAGGGTTTTTTGAGCACAGAATTGACAAGAATCATGTAGAAAGCAGTCAGCAAAATGGTGGGTTTAATGCTCAGGAAAGTGATTTTCCATGGTCTGCTGTCTTCTTCCACTGTGTAAGAAGGGAGCATGGTGCAGACTGCTTGGTTATTTCCTTTCTCTTACAGAAGCTGTGAACATTTACTGTCTCTCTGTCCAAAGCCAGACAGCACTTTGGTCATTTGAGTTCTCTGTGTTTAGCTCAATGCTTTGTTAGAAAGCAGTCATTTACCAAGCTGAGTGTGGCTGATTTTTGTTGGAAAGCAATTGCAAAACAAGGCTGATGGAATGTTTCTCCTTCCCATCTCAGCTGTTTTTGCCTTTGTTTTCCCTGTATTATATGTATTTGATGAAAAATATTGAGTAGCATACAATGAACAGCATCTCTGGCAGGAGATCATCTTCCCAGCAGCCTGAAAGGCAGGAAGAGCTTTGGATTTTATAGACAGAAAGACAAGAATGAATTTACCTTATGCTTTGAACCATGTCAGTGGCTAATAATTCTTCCAGCATCAGAAGGAGAGAAATGATACCCTGAAGTTCTTTTTGGCCCTCATCTCTAACCATTGGTGAGGCAGCTCAGAGATGGCAGCTGCTTGGTTCTAACTTTGTGAGATCCACCTTCCTTTGGGCCCCATCAATCCAATAGTGCCTACGTGAAAAGAAAAGTCTAGTGGTCTAGAGAAGCTGCATATGCAAGCTAGAGGGCTGCTATTTTTTAAAATCTCATTGCAAAATGCCTCAGATTTCCTGAGGGAAGAGAATCGGGAAGGGCAGTTCCACATCTGTCATCACTGTTTTACTCGCAGATCCTCTGGCTTGACAGCATCTCAGAAGAAAATTGCCCGCACTTACCATCCAAGTTGCAAAATGTACATAAAATCATCTTGGTAAATCTTTGTAATACAGCTGGAAGAAAATTTCCTGCCTCCAGTGAGTGTTCACCTTTGAAATGCTTTTGCTTTTATGTTCTATCCAGGGAAACTCTCTAAGAAAGAATGTGTCTAATTGTCACTTAAAAACTCCTTTAGCCCTGTGACTATACTGTAACTTTTACGCCACGCTGAATTTGAGGATTCAGTTTTTCTGTCAACCCTGCAAATGTTGTAACTCTACTCCATTATTTGTGCATTGTTGATACATAACACTGCACCTCCAAAAACACCTCAGCTGAAATTATGTCTTTCAGAGCCAGCCAGTAGTATTTTCCTTGCCTGTTTAGCAGTTTCTGCAGCACTCGAGCTGAATTCTTTCAAATCAATAGTGTTGTGCTGTGGTGCAGAATTTCAGCCACTCTATTTAGCAGGCACACAGAGTTACTTGATCTCATCTCTTTCAGTGGCGACGCATCTTCATAAATTGAATTAAATTATCACCTCTTTACTCTGTCTTCACAAGCAAATTTAGACATCTTCCATTTTAAGTAGAAAAAACAATAGTAGCAATCCTTTCAGCATTTTTGTGGTGTAAGAGATGGCCTAATGAATTAATAGAATTTGCAGCTGCAGAGGTCTTTTGGTTAAGTTTTTCTAGCATGCTTTTATAAACTACTCTTAAGCCCCACGAGATCCTCTGAATTCAGCCTGGTATTATTTGTCTTAGACTGACAAATGAGGTACATAAAGGCTGTGAGACCTGTTGAAAGTTGGATAAGGCAGTGTTAGTGTAAGGGAGAGGGCATCCATGTACTTGGCTAAGCATTCCTCACACTGCTACCAAAGCACAAATCCCGTGCACTGGCTGTTTCTGCCGACAGGAAACGGTTACACAAAATACCAGGTTCAATCAAGAAGATATTCTTGGGCTGATAAAAAGCTGGGTAAACTTTTGCTCTTGTTACTGTGACTATAGCATAGGTTTCCTTCTTTCCATTGAGAAAATCTGAGCAGTCTGAGCCCACACATTATTCCACCTTGATGGAGGAGCAACTGTCCCGGAGATTGCTTGAGCTTCCTTTTCACCAGCAGCATAAACTGCTGCGTTCACTTCATCAAGCTGAAGTGTTAACTACTTCCCATTAACTCAAATGTTCCCAGGTTCAGGATCAAGAGAACCTGCTTAAGCAAAGCGTCTGTCTGAGCTCCTCTCAAGTTAATGTTCCATACAGTCTGCTTCTGAAAGGCTGACAGGGGAAGAAGGGAAAGCCTTGGCATTTCTCTATCTTCCACCATTTAGAGGGATGGGGAAAGAAAATAAATAAATAAATAAAATTTAAAAAAGAAAATAAAAGAAAAAATGCTTTCTGTGAGCCATCACCTTACAATTCTGTAAGTTTGTATCTTTCTTTGTTCGGATACTTAGAGGGTGAGAGAGGAGATTTGTAGTTACATCACAGAGTTAACAGTCAAGAATTTGAAAGCCTGAGGCCCTGGAACCTGGCATATGAATCTACCAAATGCAGGGCAGACCTGGAAGGTGTGTGGTGGCTCTTGTCCAAAAGAGCAATGATAATGCCATATAGGCAATACAAGATTTGGGGTGTCCATTTCACGATATATACAAGAGAGGAAAAAAGTATCAAGATTACCTCTCTGGGAAGAGGGATAGGTGGAGCTAAATGCAGGGACACATTTCAGTCACAAATTACTATCACATGTTCTCAGAACTCACATTTTACTGACCACAGGATGTTTGAATCAGAGGGGGATGCATCAGTTCATGCAAGCATAATGCCTTCATCCCATTAGAGCTGTTTCTCTAGAAACAGGAATGGTCTGTAATTTTCCTTATGCAACTCTGCCATGGAGGGCAGCCTTGTTCCACTCTTGGTTTTGGGTGTACTTAAAGGTATGTCATGTGCCATGGGCGGAATTTGAGCTTGACAGTCATACCCATGCACCACAAACAGGCACTCCGGAAGAGTTAAAATATTTAAGAGCCAAGCACAGATGTGAGAGAATCCCATAACAGTCTCCCATCCTTTGCTCAGTAAAGACATGTCATGATCCCCCTCTTGTTTACTCGTTGAGTAACTTCCAGCAAATACTCTTTAGCTGCCTATCTGGCATCTTCTCAGAATTCTTGCATCTGTGTTGTCCTTTGCTTAGGAGCTCCTCATGTTTCCCACTTCCTGTGTGGACGGCCATTTCTTTCTGTCTGATTCGAACTTGACTCATACCTTCATTTTTCCTACCTTCTAAGTGTAAGAAGAAACTGATGATTCCTATAGGCCTGCTCCAAATTACTTTTGGAGGTTTGTCAGTCTTGTCATATGCCTGAGTCATCTCTTTTCCAGAGTGAAGAGTTCCAAACTGTTCAGTCTTTCATTGTGTGTTTGCTTTCAAGGCTCCTCAGATGTAATTCCTTCAGTCAAAATCCTAACCTTGCACATTGGGATGAAAACCATATCAGAAAACAAAAAACATCTTAATTGGAAAAGAAGGTCTCCATCTGCTCTGGAGCCGTGATTTGGGGAGGACATGCAAGTGATTGTGGAAGAGTTTCCAAAGAGATCATCAGTGCCATTATCTAAAATCTTAGGACAAGACACATAAAGAAGACTTTTTTTTTTTTTTTTTTATTTCTTTCCCTGAGGGATTTCTAGTAGCCTCAATAATTTTATTCCTAAAACAATAAATTTTTTTAGAATGAGGATGGAAAAACACTGGAATAGATACCCCACAGAAGTAGCTGCCCCATCCCTAGAAACATTCTTGGTCATGTTGAACATGGCTTTGAGCAACCTAATCTAGTTGATGCTCCTTGAACTGTTCTGTGAAAAAGCAGTACCAGAATAGAATAGGTTGTCATTAAACACAGTCTCATTACACAATCATTAAACACAATTTTCAAATTGTAATTTTTACTTCCCACCAGTTCCTCTAGCATACACACTCTCTCTGATAAGGGCACTATACTTCAGTGTTTCCAACAAATACACTCCCTCCTATGTTAGCCATAGGGTGTCTTCATAAAAAAACCCCCCAGCCCTCCAGTGCGATGGAGTTATTTCCTTGTCTCTCTGAGCTTTCTTACTGCTGCAATTCCCTGCTCATGTCACCTGGTGGCTGCTGAGCCCTTCTGCAGCTCAGAAGGTGCCACTTGCTCCTGGGAGCAGCAGAGACCTCTGAAGCAGACCCAGGAGATTTAAGGATTTAAGATCATCTTTTTCCTTTTTTTTTTCTTAATTCCTAATGATGGAATCTGACACCATAATATTTCTGTGAGCAAAACAGACAGTGCTTTTCCATGGAAAAGGAGAAAGAACAGGCAGAAGTATTCTCATTTTGAGTTAACTCATGCTATTTATCCATAATTCCTCTTGATAGTTTGAAGTGAGAATCAGGCCTTTAATGTGGGGAAATACTTGATTCTTCATTAACAACCTCTGCACAGCTGTATCAATAAGTAAATTGACTGGGTTCAGAAAGAGCAAGTTAATTATTTTCAGCAGTCTTCATCCTGATCTTCACCCAAACTGGAGATGGTTTAAAGCAAAATACTGAGCAAAAATTACTCTGCAGCAAGCCTAGTGTCGGTAATTTCTTAGCTTCTTTTCAAAGGGTCAAGAGGGAACACTGTCCCATATGCATAAATGAGGGAGCCATTTTCATCCTGTGACAAAGAGGGATTTTGTTTGCCAGTATGGGTTGAATAGGCTGGAAAAGTGTGAGTAAGTGTTATTATTAAGTAGTCTTGAAGCTTGCGGAGTGATGGTTTTGCTTTGTGTTTAGTTTTTGGTGTGTTGTTTCATTGTTTGGGCTATTTTAGAATTCCAGTAAATTTATCCATAGGATCCTGATTTCTTTTTGGCCCAGCATGGTTGTTAGAGGCGGGTGTTGTGGTGATATATCTTGCTGGGTAAGGACAGGTGGTTTTCACCCTTGTCTGTCGTCAGCCTGGTTTACAATAAGAGGTGTGAAAAGGCACACTTTTCCCACAGGGAAAACACACGTTTGGGTGAGGGCTTGTGTTTAAAGGGCACATAATTAATAGCTGTAAAGAGTCTGCTCCTCTAAACATAGCAAGGTGGTGATTTTCACTTGAACAAGTACTACCAGGTTGAGAGCATTTTACAAAAGAGAAAAAAAAAAGAAAATATTTGCTCAGGAATTTAAGGTCAGGAGTCCTGTTCAGAGACAGTAAGATGTGTCCTCTTACCTCTTTCAGGTATTTCTATCAATCTATTTTGGACGATCTTGGGAGGGACAACTAACATGTCTTATCTTGGGGGCTGGATGGTGGGACACAGCTGCTCTTGATAAAACTCCATCAGAGTTGCAGTTGGCACAAGAAGGGCTCTTATTCTGTTTTCTTGAGACAAAAGACTCTGCAGAAGTAGTAGCCAGGACATGACCTTGTAGGCCTGAGGACAGGGAAGGCCAGCTGGCCACTAGATCCAGTGGAGGACATGTAACCCTCTCTCCATGGACAGAGTGCTTCAGGGGGGCCCTTGAGACCCCCAGAAACAGAGCCCCCAACACTGAGCAAATGGAACTTGTGCAGCTCTTTCTGTAGGCTGCCTCTGGCCGGCAAAGAGCCAGAGGTCTGGGAGGGTAGAAAGACTGCTTCTTTTGAAGCATGGCTCGTTGACAAAAAGGTGCAAGGGAGTAGAGATAAAAGTTCAACGACTTTTTAATGACCCTCTCTGAATCTTTGTGGGAGGGTCATACACTCCCAGCACAGGATTTTCCTCCTGACAGCATTATTTCAGTGTTGCATTTCCCTTGCTGCTGTGACAGTGTCTCCTTCCTCATTGTCTTTCACGACCCTGTCAGATTTGAGGACTTGCAGTTATTCCAGTACTTTCCAGTACCGCAAACCGGGAGCAGCTCTCCTATGCTCACAGGTACTTGTGCAGTGAGCTGTGGTTTGGGGAAGCACTTCTCTTTCTGCTCCACTACAGCAGGGCACTTCCTCAAAAGTCTGCTGGGGCTGAGAGATACTCCTGCCAGTGCTCCTCCTTGGTCCTGACTCCTCTCCAGTGGTTAGCCCAGTAAGGGTTTGGGTTTCTCTTCAGCCAGCTTTGTGCAGCACTGGGGAGTGAAGGGGAAGAGGTGGGCTGCAGCACAAAGAGGAGAAGGCTGGCAGAGCCAGGGCTTCGAGGGCTGGCTCAGCTGGGACAGGGCTGCAGGATGTGGTTATGATTTCTCTGGGAGACCTCCAGAGCACCTCTGGGTTTGGGTGCTCTGCCTGCTTCTGCCCAGACTCCTTGTGACCTGCCTTTTAAGTCCTTCTTTACTGCTCACTTCACTTATGACACTTGGCTTTCGCACAGCTCTCAGAGCAGCTAAGGCTTGTTCTGTGTTCTTGTTCCTCTTCCTTCAATCTTCATATCTGTGTAGTTTTCTAAGGAGTGTATATATACTACCTTCCACCCCAACCCCTTTGTTCCTTCCTAAAATTACACTTCATTTTCTGCACTGCAGACGTACAGACAGCCAACCTTCTGCCTGAGGTTGTGAAATGGTTGGAATGGAGAAAAAGAGAGGCAACACCTTAGCTGAGATGTGGATGTGGGAGGGAGGGAGTGTAGGGGGGCAGGGAGTATTCATGGAACCCCATGTGGAGGGACCAGCAGCCTGTGTGGCACAAAAACGTTTCAAACTCGCAACAGGGGAACGCTCTGTGGATTGAAGGCTTCAAAGAGGGAGCCTGCCAGCTACAAAAAACAAATCTTTAAATAACATGGAGAACGATGAGAAAAAGTCTGAGCCGCTCACTCGCAGGAGTGGAGCCGGCTTCACTCAGCCTGGGTGGAAAACTGTGTAATCCCATTGGCTTCGGGGACCTTGCAAGGGCTTACACTATGGAAGAATTTAGCCTGCTGGGTCCAACGGCCTCATTCAGGCTGAATAATTCTTTTGTCCCTTCTCTGCATCCCGATTGCAGCAGTAGGCACCAAAATGTGTGTTGGTTTTCGTTCCAGCGAGGCAGATTTTACCAGGCTTGTGTGAATGACCCTTGTTAAAAGTGCACTGCTGAGCTGAAGGGAAAGTTTCTTCAGCTTTCCAAAAATTTCTCTTTCTGGGCAGACTTCAAGCTTGGAAAATGTCAGCCTGAGAGGTGAAACTTCACGAAAATTACAAGCAATGGAGTACAAGGAAATATAATAAATCCTTTACCACTGATAGTAGCCTTCCAGCTATATTACACATTTTAAAGAGAGTTCTCTTTAACAAAAAATGATTATTAAATATACTATTCAATTAACTGAAAGAGGTGTTTGCTCCGGAATATCGGTGAAAACCCTGTCTTGAGAAATGTCCTTTAGTTAAATACACACCAGCCTTATTCCCTCTGTCTGCATAACTACGAGCATTTTTTGGTTTTAGAAGAAATTTTTAACATTCACATTTTCTCAACTGCTTACCTAGTAGATTCTTGACTGAGTGACAGGGAGCTTGAAGTTATTCTGGCCCCAGCTGGCACCCTCTGTGCCATCATGGCACAGAAGCTGATGGCACCTGTGCCCTTCTTGCAACTTCCACAGTGGGTTCCATGTGCTTCTGTTTCTCCAGCTGACCCTTAAATAGTGTCCTCTGAGCTTCTGATATGAAAAAGAGAGTTAGAAAAATACACAAGTGTAAGAAAGCCCGGTGTCTCTGTAGGGGCCAAGATTTGCCTGTTCTTTGGCGTTTTGTTCCAGTATAATTTCTTACATTTCTTTATGTTCCAGTGTGATTTTCTTCTTCCAGGAAGGCATTACTTGATTTGGGGTTTTTACCTTCAGTGTAAGCATATGATTTCAAATACCTTCCTCAGACTCCAACACGTCGTTCTTCAGAAATGTAATGGGCAGGTAGGCATGGGAAGGAATTTGATTATACTTGAAAAGAAAGACAAAATAGATCTGATGGTAAAGCTATCCAGCATGTTTTAGGTTTCTCTCTGTAGTTTAGGTAGAAAGGATTGTTCTTCTGCCAGTGTAAATATATAAATTTTAAAAGAGATGTCAAGGACTGCTTAACATACAGACAAAAAAAAGTTTCACACATCTGCCCTTATAATAGCCCTATGTGTTTGTATTCTACTTATTTATGCATTCGCATTTGGTTTATTTATGAGATCTTTGCCCAGAAATGTTCCCCTATTAACTCTATATGGCTCTATATGGAAATTAATATATCACTGTGATATTCCATCTGTTATTATTTCTCCAGCATTTGCACCTATGAGTCCCAACCAAGATCAGAGTCTCATTTGGATCCCAGGATCAAAGCCTCTTTTGTGCTAGGGACTCCACATACGCACAGAGGGTAGCTGAGGCTTTTTAGTCTAAACACAGAAACTGGGCAAGTGGCAGTGAAGGGATGGGTGCTGGCCCCTGGCACTGACCGGCCCATCGAGCAGTGCTGAGGAAAATGCAGGCCCAGAGCCCCTGCAGTCCCTTCACCATTCTGCCTCTCCCCAGTGTTGTGGCACCTCCAAAATGAGAGGCATGAGATGACTGTGATTTCCTTGATGTGTTTGGGCTGTAATAAATCACCCACCCAAGGCCACAGAAAGGGATGTAACAACTGCACCCAGGGCTGTCATCTTTTTGCTCATAAAAATGGAATGACAAAACAACTTGTTGGGCAGGCTTAACAAGAAGGATAACCTAACGTGAGCCATGTTCCTGTGAGATTTTGTGCACCAGCAAGTGCCTGCTGGGAGCAGTGGGAGCTGAAGTCCACAGGCTGGCAAAGATGAGAGGTTACTACAGCAGTGATGGCACAAAACATGCTTTAAAGCCCAGCTGTGGTTATGGTAAGAAGCTGGGAATCAAGACTCGTGCCTGCAGAGGCGCCAGGAGCAGGGGAAAAAGGAAGGGGTAGTGTCAGCGTGGTTGAGGTTTATGAATCCAAAGCTAAAGTAAATATAAATAACCTGTAAAGTGTGTGGGAGTAGAAGGAACATTTTAATTCAGCTTTGCAGATTATGAGCAAGTGATTCTGGCAGGCCAGGGTAATGTTTTTAACTACTGCGGTGATGATGTTATTGCTGTGTAGTCTGAAAGTAAAGAGAAGACCATCTTTTGTTGGAATACCAATGAATTAATAATTATAAAATATGCTTCTCCAAACTGCTGTCCAATGGGAACAGCCTCCATAAGCAGTGTGGCTTCCATGCTGTCAGGCACTCATTATTTCTGTTCAGTGGCGGCAGGAAGGCACCAGCTTAACTGTAACTATTGACAGCAAGCTGTAAAGTCTTCTGTTGGAGGGGGAAAAAAGTAAGCACAGACAGTTGAAAACCCAGCTTTACAGTTTCCTGATGGTGAAAACAGAGATGATGACACTTACAACATCCAGAAAATGCTAAAGGAAACTTAAAATTGAATATCCAGTTTCAGTAGCTGAGGTGGGAATGAAATCTTTCCAACTGAAGCTATTTTAAAATATTTCCTTTCTGATCTTCTTCCTTAGAGAAAGGAGACTTCTGTGTGTGTGTGGTTGGGAATGGTGGAAAATAATATTTTTCGGTATTTCAAGTATGAAAATTAAAAAATGTTCATTATTCTGAAATGTCCCAGTAGTGTCCCATGGCAATGGTACTCTGTGGAGTTCCTCATGTTTCCACTCTGCTGCTTGGTCTGCATCTTTCCATCTAAACCTCAGAGCCATCTTTCTGCAGAATCAGGATGATGGAAGGTGCCATTCTGTGCCCTGCAACATAATTTGTTTGGATGATCTGTTAATTGCAAAGAACCCTGTAAACCCGGGTGTGTTGCTATTTAGAGAATGCTTTCAGGGGAATGACTTCCCAAAGCCAGGGTGAAGGACATCTTTCAAAAATAGAACAGGAATATGACAATTGCATAAAATTTTCCTGTGAATCACAAGAATAATCTAAAACAACAACAAAGAAAAACAAAACCCAGAGCTGGTTTTAAGCAGTTACCTCAGAGGCCATTCATCTGCCTTGTTTAGTCTCAAAGAACACCAAATACATCTCATTTCCAAAAGAAACATCCAAAGGAATAATCTTCCAACATGTCTCCATGTATTTGTGTTGCTGGTAGTTTTTTGGCCACAGATCCACCCCACACTGTGCAGGGCTCTGGCCTCAGGGTTGCACACTCCCGGTACTGTGGGTACCAAATTTGCTTCTCTTGCATCGTGGCCTGGCTTTTGGTAAGTCAACACCACTGGCTTTCCGAGGTTGTCTGTAATTCTTACTTTCCTTCTCTTTCTTTTGGTGAAGCTACATGTGGCTATAATCTGGTGCCCAGGCATCCGACTTGCAGGGCAATTTAAAGGCCTAATATGAGTGCAGTGTGCCAGGTTTGGAAACAGAATTTTTATTTTATGTTACCTTAAAAGACATTTTTTGCTGGGGGTCTTCTTTTTTCGAGGGTTTTCACATAAACTATCAAGGGTGTCCAGAGAAAATTTTCTAATTTATTAAAGGCTGTTTAAATTATCATTATGAAAACAGGAAAAAAGGCACTTTTGTTGATAGATGTATCTTTGTTTTTCAGTTTACTGGTATCTGTAAACATTTAGAGTAATTCTTCAGATTTCTAGTCGGGGATTTCTTATGCTCATGTGTAAATAAACCACAAAGCCACAAATAAGCACTTGCCACTTTGAATGGGTTTTTGAAAGCTAAATGCAGGGGCACAGTTGAACTTCAGAAAGAGTACTTACAAGCAAGGATTTGCAAGGATGTACTGACATTAAGGCTTGCTAAAGCATGGCTGTAACTTTAGCCAAAACAGTTATAAAGGGCTCTTGTGCTGATGCCTCAAACATATCACCTTCTTACTGCCTATATCCTGCAGTTTGAGAACTGCCATCCAAGGAAAATTGCAGGACTTAGAGCACATGAGTGGTAATGAGAAACATTCCACTTGAATATTCAATCAGTTTTGCCTTAATTTGTGGTGGCTCAGTCAAGAGCTGAATTGAAGAGCTCGTTTTAGAAAGTGGTTTCTTCCTCAACATCTCCAGCTCTGCCAGGGCGAAGGACAAATGCTCAGGGCAGCATTGTGGCAAAGTTAGGAGCAGCACTGCAGCTTTGTCACTTCTACACTGGTGGGGTCAGGGAAAAGACAGGGTCTTAGGAAATACAGTGGTTTTACATATGACATGGTATGATATGTTAGTGAAGGGCCAGGATTTACATTTTGGTTGGCCAAGGCCTCATGGGCATCCCTCCAAGAAGGCCATACAGCTGTGAGGGTGCTTGTGTTTTGCTTTATGGGGAGGGGCAGAAGAGGGAGAAAGCAAAATAGTTCTGCCAAAATGGTTCTTGTCTTGCAAAAAGAACTCGGGCATATTTTTTCTTAAATTCCATGCAAATACTCGGGATAAATATTGTGTTCAAACTTTCCTGGCTGTTTCAGCAGGCAAGATAAAATCATCTTCATAACTACCAAGAACGGTCTTTCAGTCCAGATGCAACTTTATTTCTTTATCTCTGTGATTAAGCATGTTTTACTAAACTTTATTTTATTGCAGCTTCCCAGAAATGCATGTTTTAATATACTAGACAAGAATAAGCAATGAGCTCATACACAGAAAAAAAGTCTGGTTTATAGTTATTGAATATACATGCTCTGTGTTTGCTATGAATTTAATATGTATGTCATGCATTCTACTAAACAATTCAAGCATAAATGGAAAAGTTGGGTTGTAATGGAAAGAATCTAAAGCTTTTGAATGCAGAGGGGCTTGGCAGAAACGTAGGTAGGAAGTAAGAGCTTTGATTATGCTGTTTATACTTGTTTTTAATAGCAAGCTCCCCAACAGCCATTGTGATGAAGGAGCATTTTTGAATACTGTTACATCTATTTCAATTACCTGGTACATCTGACACAATAAAAGATGCTTATTTTATTGAAAGCTGAAAACAGAAATACTACAGATTTTGGAGCATATACAGAGAGATAGAGCAGAATTCTGCATGTTTAGCAATGCAGGTCTGGCTTCAAAAAGTAACTTTAAAAATAGCAGTGTGAATCATCCAGCAGTTTCCTATCAAAGGTACTTATCTACAAGCAATCCGATGGTTTTCCTTGCAGTCAGCAGTGCACAGTCTCCCTGGAAGCTCAAAGTCAAACTGTGTTGCTTTTGGCTCACACTTCAGCAGCAACAAGGATTGGCCCATCAGAAGCTAGAGCATGATCTATTATCCTGTCCATGGACTTCAGAGGGTATTGCTTCAGTCCCCTTATGTCTAGGAGCTTGGCCCTTCTCAGGAGTTGCTGTTAGTGTTTTTGTTTGATTTCTTTCAGCTTTGGACCTGTTGGTATCCTTTAGAGCTGGGGCATCTCAAGCTCTCTTCTCTGGCAGGACTAAAGGTAGAAGAAACAGCAGTCTCTGGCTTTACACCTTTGCAAGGAACAAAAATTGGCCCCAAATGAAGCAAAACAGATAAGCTGACTGTCATCAGTACTGATACTCAGCAGTGCTATGAGGTTCCCACAAATACATAACCTCCCCTTAAAGGAATATCTGGAATATGTTGTTTCATCCAAATTGAAAGGTCCAAAATGAAACATTTTATGGGTAAATACTTAGAAAAGAACTTGCAATCAGGCTTTGTTTGGACATTTTTTTTGTCCTTCGTACAAGGCATTGTGGATGAAATGGACAGGCTTTTGGACACTTGGATTCAGGCATGGCTGGACTGTGGTGTTAAAGCCCAAAGGCCTCGTCACTGTTGCAGTAATCAGTGACAAACATCGGCTGATAGGAGGGCAGAGACAAATCTGCAAATGCATGGGACAAATAGCTCCCCTCAGGCTGGCCTACTCCTTACACATCCGCTGTGCAGCTGCAGGAAAGCTCTGATGCCAGGTGAGGAACTGGCATGGTTCAATTGCCTGCACTTTCACCTGCTTGATACAACACAGGCATTCACCCATGTTCTCTAAATTACTTGGGATCATTTACAGTTGTAAAAATATGCTGCTACAAAAGCTTTGTTGTTCACCTTTAGGGATGAACATGTTCAGCCCTGACAATGTTATCTAGAGAGAACAGCAGCCCAAATCATCTCAAACATGCCTGCAATATAACACAGCTTCAGGCGAGGCTCACTGACACCAGCACTGCGAAAGAAAGGAGCGAAAATGAAGTGACCATTACAATGAGCAGTGTGAGGCAGATGACACAATTTTGCTTGAACAACCAAATTTAAATAACAGAAAATTGCACTGCCTGTCCTTTTTTTTTTTTTTTTTTTTTTTTCCTAGTTCTCTGGAGGTGTTCTTTCTGTGGCAATGAATTGCTCCTAGGCTTTAACATAAAGCAGTGTGTAGTGCTGCCTATCCAGACAGAGCACAAGGCTTCTGAAACATTGCCGTCTCGTGGCAGTCTCCTGGCACCACTGCAGCTGCTGTAGTACAAACAGCCTTGCCAGAGGTCACAGGCAGGTGTCACAGGCATTTAGTGGTAGGCAGGATACACAGCAGAAACTTCCTCAAATTTCACAGATGAAGACAGAGAGTTGGTTTTGTGAAAAAAAAAAAAAAAAAAAAGGAAAATTAATCAGATGAGACAGGTGCCCAGTCAGATGATGACAAAGTAACTGAACTGCTGCCAAGTGAAAGGCAGCCCTGGATTCCCTTGATGGGTTTCTGTGCTTTCATGAGGATCATAGCAGCCCTGAATTCAGTCACCTTGCTGAAGCAGTTCAGCGTCTACATTGGCAGTCAGGAAGGTTTAAAGCTCGGGAAAGCAGATGACCTGGGATGGCTTTCTCAGAATGGGAGCTCTTGTCTTTTCCAGGCCAAATTTGCTGTACTGCCTCCAGCACACCCTGTTACATGCACTCAGTACAAAGTGTTACAGTCATTTTGCAGTAAATATCAGACAAAGATATCCTAAATAATGTGAATATTTTTTTCTTTCCCCACCAACTTTGAGTCAGGGATCTTTTCTGCTATGGATTGCTTTAGCACTCATCGCTTAAAAGTAATCATTGTATAAACTGCCATCATTCAGAATATTTTAGCACATACTGTACATTTGCTTTTAAAAGCAAATCAACATCTGTCTTAATTTTTGATATATAAATTATTTCCTAGGATTACAGCCTTTAACATTAGTCCAATGAGAATCAGATTTCCCAGTCTGTGGCTATTAAACACCAGTTTGGAAGACCTGCATGGATGCCAGTCTGACTTGTACATCTGGCAGTCTACACTGGGCCTTACACAGACCCTATCAAAGTAACTTGGTGGATTTCCACTGATCTGTGATGAAGAGTCTCTTCATCCTGTGCCAAATGTGTTGACCTCCTGTCCTGTAGTATCCTCGCGAGTTTGTATGAATATCCCATATATTTCTGTCTGCCCAGAGCTGTTGTAAGGAAGAAATCCTTGCCAGGTCATGAGCACCAGTTCTAGGAAGGGTATGCATTTAATAGCCTTAAGTGGTGTCTGGTTTTTAATAAAGCTTAGAGAGGCTTTTCTGTACCTCACCCAAATGATCTGAGTCTGAACACAGGGGCTCCAAGTCAGTGTCTGCTTCTATAAATGGAGATGTCCTTAGAAAAAGACAGGTGGCTACAGAATCTCACTATATACAGCACGTATTTGATACCAAAACACCTCCATATAGATTTTACTGATTTATTTTATAAAATGCAAACTGGAGTACAGCTCTGAGCAATTATTGATGTTCTTTCAATAAATTTTCTTCCCTCACATGCCTTTTTCTACCCTAAGGAAAATTCAGTGACTAAACCTGTCCCCAGTTCATCCCACCACTTTTAAATTGGAACAAGGGCAGATTTTGGAGTTTTGCTGGATGGATTTCAGGCCATTTCAAGGATTGATGGATACCTTTCCTAAAGACTTAGGACATGTTTCACCAGTGGATGCCTGAAGGATAAGCCTTTCTGATTTTAATAAACTTCTGAGCGTGCAAAAGCCATTGTTAGCAAAGTTAGTGGCAGCTGAGGGATTCTGAAGCTCTGCTGAGTCATTTCTGCTGTAGAAGCTGTGTTCTCTAGCACTGGCCCAGACTAACTCTTGGGAATGAATTTGGTGTGGTGCATCTTCTGGGCCTTGGGTAGCTATGCAGGGAATATCAGGGCTGGGAGCTTACACCAGTTATGCCCATTGTTCTTACAGAGATGGAGTGGAAACCAGGCCAGCCAAAACCTGGATCACCTTACAAAGGTGGAGGCAGTTTAGAGAAAAGCCAGTCACAAGCAAAGCCTGGGCAATATGGGCAACCAGGGAGTTTGAGGTGCACGCAGAGATTCAAGCCCAGAAGTAGCACGGTGGTCTGATATATTGTTCACGTAAGAGGGGAAAATTCCTGTTCTTTGTTAACTTCTCTTTGATAACTTTGTTATCACTAGGGCCCTGCTGGGGCCAGAATGTTTGCTGCCTTGTGAGACCAAGCTCTGTGATATGCAAAATATCACTCTGATGTATTTAATATCAGTGGCTTTAGTAAGCCACTTATGTGGCAGTCAGACCAGCTCAATGAAAATCCTGAGGAGGCAAAAAGAACTGAGGGAAAACACAGCTGTGATTATACTGCTTTTATAAAGGATTGCTATAGCTACTGGCCCCAGTATGGATTTGCAAGGCTAGGTAGTGCTGTAATTTGATGCCTTTCTTGCCTTATTCACGCAAACATATATAGTTTTATTTTGTGTACCCACACCTTATAACCCTTGGCTTCACAGGTCTGTGGCTGTAAAATACAAGCCTGTCATTTTCTCAGATTTCCAACCTTTTCCTCCTCTGTCCGTAAGAGGCCTTTTTCTCCCCTCCCTTAAATGCAATCAGTTTTCCTTAATGACATGGTGCACTCGTAACAATCGTTTATGTTGAGTAGTGGCAGCCTGTAGTCTTTCTGTTGCAGAAAAATATAAAAATGTTTGCTTCTCGTGGCTCATGATTGCTGATATTTCTTTTAACCAGATTTTGTTTTCCTAGCTCCTCCCCGTGTTGTGTCTTCAGGCGAGCCCAAGGACTGTCTAAAAACTCTCTCTTATGATCTTGCCATAAGCTGGGCCTTCCTGAACTGCCCTTCATGTTTGTTTTTGATATTTAATCTGTTTGGGCATCCCTAAAATAGTAGAGTACCTTTGAGGCAGTGATAAGGTACCAATCAGTTTATTAAGTCATCCTTGTATAGGCATGATGAGCTTTATCTGCTCTTGGAGCCTGACTTAATACAGCCAAGAAGAAATATGGAGAAAGGTGTTCACTTGTTTTTTATTTCTCCTAAATTCCAAGGTCAGCTGGTATCTAGTTTGCACTGCCCAAAACCTCTTTTCAGTCTGCTTTTGCCTAGACACATGGGATGAGAAGGGAGATTTGCTCTCTGGGAGCTGCAACATTGACATCTACAACTTGTGGTAGCTCCAGTACCCAAGTCCAGACCCAGGTGTGGTTTTTACCTGGTCACAAGACCTGCCAGAAATCAGGCAATTGTCAGGGACTGAGGCTTCATAGACACAGAGTGACAAGGCAGACCTGTTTAGAGTCGTGTGCTGGACTTTTCTGTTGTGGATTGGTAGGACAAATGTTCCCAGCCACACGGGGTAAGGCTGAGGATCCATCGAAGAGGTGAAAAGTTAGGCAAGCTTTCTGGCTGGAAAATGTTCTTGTGGTATCTAAGTACTGCTATATATTACAGCAAATCAGTACATGTGGAATTCTTTGGGGTTTATTTTTTTTAAATTTGATTGAGGGCTTCCTTATCACCTCTCCATATTTGCCTGGATGTATGCACCTATGTCTCTTATTTGTCTGTCTCCCTAACTGATTCTTTAATCTCAAGTAATTGAATTGACTTGATTTTACTTGATGTCAATTAAGTAAAACACAAAGGTAGAAAACCAAAGTAAAGCAACGCTGACAGCTCTATTTTAAAGCTGGACTTTTTTCTCTTCCAATATTTTATATAAACACATATAGAAGTATAAAAGGCTTAAAAGAAAAAGAAATGAGAAAGGTCTGTCCTTCGCTGCCAAGACAATGAAAAAGAAGTGCAAATGATATAATAATGGATATCTATTACTGCAAATTAACTGCGTGGAATCCTTCTGGTAATGAAAATAACTAATTGATAGAGCAGACTGAATACTTGCATAAGAATTAACAAATTAGCAAACGTTCAGAGTCATCTGATTCATGTACTTATAATAGCTTCCCTGTGAACAAAGGTGTAACCTTTCACGCTCTATTTATATGAAAATGCTAGCAAAAGGGTCCATAGGCAGGAATACTCATATGCAACTCACAGGGATACTCACTAAAAAAATATTTTGTATTTGTTGCATGGTTTGCAAGGGCAACCCAGTTCTGGCTCTGCTTCAGAGAAGCACTTGTGGTTTTGCCTAGTTTAAATCTACCTTTTGAAGTCACATCAACTTCTGTTCCACGTCAAGAAAACAAAAGCTTTGCCACTCCTTTTGATGGCAGTAGATGTGAGCATATCATCCATGCACTCCAGAGTCATTCCCATCCCTAATTTATCAACTCCTGAATGTAAATAAAATGCTGTGTGTCATGGAGACATCAACAGGGGAGGGGTTTGTTTAGCCCATCAGTGCTCCAAGCTTGTCAGTTCATGTTTCTGAGGAGCAGAGGACACCTTGTTCCTCCTCTGGTGCATCATTTGGAGGGTGGACTCTGGCAGGGGAATCTCTTTGCCAGCTTTGATTGCATCGCCCAGCTTTACAAAGGTCAGGAAGGGTCAGAGGTAAGGACACAGGCTGGTCACAGCCAATGTGCCCCAAATGCAGATACTCCATTATCCAGTGCACAGCCCATTCTCCTCTCCAGGCTTTTTCCACCACCATCTTCTGAACACTGATGTTTGTCAGGCTCTTAGTGCTTCTTTGCTTCCAGTGAGTTCACTTTGCAGTGACAGACAGAAGACTCTTTAGCTAAAGGATTCAGCCCAACATTTTCTGCCTGGGCTGGGGCAGCGGGTTTGTTTGGGCTGCTGGGCTGAGGGCAAATGCTGGTGCTGAACAGCAAGGCTGGTGAATTAGTGAGCCTGTAAAGAGATCTGGGGAGGTTATTGGGAAGTGCATTGTTAATGCTATTAAATATTACTTAGGCCTACATCAGGCCGCACCTTCAACAGTTTAAACTGTAATTGGTGGCTGATGCAGGAGTAAGACTGAATGTATGTAAATCCTGTTGAAAGATAATATCATTTTGGCTTCTCAGGCAGATTAGCAGCATCTGCAATTAATAGTGTGGGCAGCTGATGATGGTAGTGGAGAATCTATCGTACAGTGCTGTAGGATGTGTTCAAATTTAAATACAGTAGATGTTGCCCTTTTCCCAACCTTAGAATAAGCAGATAACACAGAGCCTATGCTGTGTCCCTTTGGAGGGGGAAGGCTAAGAGCCACAGGAATGCGTGACTGGCTTCCGGTAACCTTGACTCTTCCTCCCTTTTCTCATTACATTCATGGTTTATGATTCCAGCTGAGAAACCGATGCCTCATCCATATTTTTGCCTGCCCCTCTCTTTTCCTGTGACACACCAGTTTTTGGGGCAGGAAAAGAGGGAGAAGGAGAGACCTTCCACCAGTGTTTAAAGCAATTATCCCCAGCTCATGACACCTAAGGTCCTTTCACAAGCACATATTTTCATGGCATACTACTCTATTTATGTATCTATTTAGAGCAAGACTTAGATGCACCCACACATAAAACCCAATAGCCATCTTTCTAACCATCCATGAAGCCTAATTTTTGCAGCAAGCACTTGAAGAGTGGGTAAACTGGGTGCTAGGATCCATGCTGGATGAAAGAGAAGTGGAAATGCAATATGGCCATTCTGGTTTGGTGGGCTTTTTTAATGCTGTTGGGAACAAAGACGCAAATGCAAATAGTAACAAGAAGGACTTTTACAGTTATATAGAAAAGGAAGGTCAAGGAAAGTTATTCCCCCACCAAAATAGAAGTGGTGGAAAACTGGAAATAGACAAGAAGCCTGAGATACTTGACAGTTTTTTGCCTCAGTCTTCAGCGGCAGTGTCTCTTCCCACACCTCTGAAGTGGATGGACAGCAGGATTGGGACTGTAAATAAAGATCAGGTTCACGCCCACCTGAGGAAGCCGAACATACAAAAATATATGGAATCCAATGAGATGCTTCCCAGAGTCCTGAAGGAATTCACAGATATAGTTACCAAGCCACTCTCCATGATACTTGAAACCCATGGCAGTCAGGTGAAGTCACAGGTGACTGGAAAAAAAAGGAAAATGGTACCCATCTTTAAACAGAGAAGAAAGGATGGCCCCTGGAACTTTGGACCTGTCAGCCTCCCCTCTGTGCCTGGGAAGATCATGGAGCAGGCCCTCCCAGAAGCTCTGCTAAGGCACAGGGAGGACAGGGAGGTGATGGAGGAGAGCCAGCACAGCTTCACCATGGGCAAGTCTTGCCTGAGCAGCCCAGAGGTCTTCTGTGATGGGGTGACTGCATCAGTGGACAAGGGAAGGGTTACAGATGTCATTTATCTGGACTTCTCTAAATCCCATGACGTGGTCCCCCATGACATCCTTTTCTCCAAACTGGAGAGAGATGGATCCAATGGGTGGACTGTTAGGTGGATTTCCAGGAATTGGTTGGATGGTCGCATCCAGAGGGTCGTGGTCAAGGGCTCAGAGTGCCAGAGGACATCAGTGACGAGTGCTGTCCCTCGGGGCTCTGTACTGGACCGGTGTTATTCAAGTCTTCCATAATGACACAGAGGGATCAAGGGCACCCTCAGCACATCTGCAGATGACACCAGGCTGGGTGGTGCTGCTGACACACCTGAAGGACAGGACACATCCAGAGAGACCTGGACAAGTCCAAGAAGTGGCCCATGGGAAGCTCACGAGGTTTAACCAGACTGAGTGCAAGGTGCTGCACCTGGGTCAGGGCAATGCCAGCACCAATCCAGGCTGGGCATGAGCAGATGGAGAGGAGCCCTGCCCAGGAGGACTTGGGGGTGCTGGTGGGTGAGAGGCTGGACATGACCCAGCAATGTGCACTTGCAGCCCAGAAAGCCAAACATGTCCTGAGCTGCATCCAAAGCCCTGTGAGTGACAGGGGAGGGAGGGGATTCTGCCCCTCTGTTCTGCTCTGGTGAGAGCCCCCCTGCAGTGCTGCATCACCTCTGAGATCCTGGCACAGGAGGGACATGGAGCTGCTGGAGCAAGTCTAGAGGGTCACCAGGACGATCAGAGGGATGGAGCATTTCTTCTTTGAGGAAAGATTGAGAGAATTGAGATTGTTCAGCCTGGGGGAAAGAAGGTTTTGGGGTGACCTAATTGCAGCCTTCCAGCACCTGAAGGGAACCACAGGAAAGATGGATGGAGACTATTTACAAGACCATATAGAGACAGGACAACGGGGAATGGTTTCAAACTGAAGAAGATAAGTTTAGATCAGATGTTAGAAAGAAAATCTTCCCTGTGAAAGTGATGAGACACTGGCACAGGGTGCCCAGAGAAGTCTTTGCTGCCTCATCCCTAGGAGAGTTCAAGGCCAGGCTGGATGGGACTTCGAGCAATCTGACATAGTGGAAAGTGTCCTTGCCCATGGCAGGGGGGATAGGAAATAGATAATCTTTAACGTCCCTTCCAAACCAACCCATTCTATCAATGTCCCTCCTCCCTGTTGTTTTGAAGTTACAAGATTTGGCTTTTTACTCTGCCCTTCAAGAAAGGAGCAATCATTTAGCACTTTTCTATGTCTCAGCATATACAGTTTCTAGCACCTAGGAATCTCCATACCTGACTATGGCACATTCCATTGCAGGCATCTTGTTTTGAATTTTTTCACGCAGAATTTTAAAAGAGAAATGCTTTGATAAGGATTTTCCTCAGGAATTTGGAAACATTGAAAAAAAACATTTTTAAGTAATGCTCAAAGTAAGTAAATTTCTTTGCTTCTACAAACCTGATAACACCTCAGACTTTGTGTGTAGAAGTTACTAGTATGTAATGGTTTCTGAGCTTAAATTATTGTTAACTCTGTTCTGCTGTGACCCATTTGGCAGTGAAGGTTTTTCTGCATTTGTACAGTAACTATTATGCTGGGTGCTGGGTACTAGGCAATGCAAAGAAAAATATGATAGTGAAAATGCCATACTAGAGTCTGCAAAATCCTCTGAGAACTATTAGTTACAACACAGTTATTTTAGGTGGAGCCATCCCTGCAGGCAGGCAGGTAAGAGCGTGGGGAGGCTATTAATTTATTAAAGGGTTCTGCAGGTATTCACACATATTCACTCCACACATTCAGCAAGCTTCAGATGACCATTTTTGTTGCAATGAACAGTCTTCACTCGCGCTGTGTCCAGATTAGCTCGTGTCTTATTTTTCTGTCATTTAAATTATTTTTTCATAAGAGGAGGGTGAGACTGTTAATAGCAATGCTATCTGTATGTTTCCTAAGGCTGTGCTGCGTCACCTCAAGCTTCCCTTCCTGCTGCTTTCCTTCTTTCCAGAACTTCAGGCAACACGTTTTCATTGACAGAGCAGGAGTAGTGTGGAATGGGCTTCCATGGTCATTTGCCAGAAGAGTAGATAAAATTCTCTTCTCAGTGAAGCCAGCAAGATCTTTGCCACTATTGCTGGCTGAGACTTCACTCTGTTTCTAAATGGTGCTGAGAAAAAAGGATAAGTGGGTTGAATACACTGAGAATAACCTGATGACTTGATAGGGGAGAAAAAACCTTTTTTCCTGCAATTTCTGCCAAAGTGAAATGATTATTTCCCTCTGTAATGCAATACTGCTTTTTATCAAGCCTTGAATATCGGATATGTGATTTGCAGGTAGAAGTCTCTACCTGCAGTGATATTTTTATTTGGGGAGGTTTCTTTTCCCCCACTAGCTGAGAAAGACAGTTTTCAAAATATCTTGTGGAAATGCACAGGTGAATGCTCACTGCTTTGAAAATCCCAAGGAAGTTTTAAATCCACACGTAACATTGTGTACACAGAGGTTTCCAAAGTGCAAGGCTGCAGCAGCAGCACTGTCTCAGATGACACTGCAGCTTGGATGTGTGTGGCCTGTACCCAGACTGGACAAACTGTGGGAAGAAGAATCAAGCTCTGGAGATGTATCTGTGGAAAGGAGAATTTCTATTCTCTCATGACATAAAGACAGTTTCAGGCTCACTGTGGGGGATATTGCTCTCCCATTGTTATACAGTTTTTTAAAGGCCTTATCTCTTCCTCGTACACAGGCACTTCAGAAATGTTAATCTCACTTTTGTACTTAACTGTTTCAGGAAAGTGGGAGGTATTGTTCCCTAACATTTTTAAGTTGCTAAGACTTGTTTACCAAGAAATGTGATGTACTTCTTTCTCTGCAGCGGAGTGTTAGCCAAAAGTGAAGGGTAGTGGGAGGGCTTTATTGTAAGAGTCCTGTAAGGTTCCTGTGCTTCTTGGCTATCCTCTTTAAAGCCTTTTTAATAGCAAGCCCACTCAAGCAGTCTGACAGCTCACATCACTTTGTATGTGACTACAAAACAAATGTGCAGGGCAGGGGAAGGACTTTTCTTGTTGGATCTGGCCGTGCCTGAGCTGGGAGCCCTCCAGGCAGACCCCTCCTTATCTCTAGGAAAGAGAATTACCTGGCTCAGCCTTCTGTGAGCTGACGGGGATTCTCTGAGATTGGAAAGCTGCTCCGGGACTCCTTACTTCTTCTCTGGGAACTGCTCTGCAAAGCCACTGCATAAACTTCTGTGGACTAAGTTGCTTTATGGCTTAACTTTGCTCCATGTTTGCCTAGCTCAAATGTGGTCAAGCCAAATGCAAAGGATCTTCTAGATGGGGGCAGCTGCTGCTGCTATTTTTATAATTATGGTTTGTTTATGCTCAACATCTAAAGCAAACCTTCTCTCCAAGAACAAAGAACCTCAGCAAACCCCAGCGACTCAAGTCTCTCCAGTGTGTCGCCAGAGGAACCAGAGGTGTAATTTAGCTCAGCAGATTTTATCTGCCCAGACTCCACATGTGCAAAGACCAGCCACCCTGGTGTGCTGCAGAGAGGAGGCACAGACTGCCATGTGTTGGTGTGTCCCGTGTGCATTGTTGGCTCAGCCGTGGGAACTGGACAACAACTGGCTATTTTAGAACAAACAGCCCAGCAGAGCAGACAGCCCTGATTTGCACCAGCACTCCTGAGGAGTGGCATGACCCTCGGTCTACTTCCTCATGGTCCTGCAAGGTTGCTGTCACAGACACCTTCACTTGTGCTCAGAAGGAGGGATGTGGCCTTTGTTCATGGGTTGCAGGAAAAAGCTACTCTTCAGGCCCTCACCTTCAGTCTCTCCTTCCTTCTCCCTTCTTGAAGGCAAGTAACCACTGTCACTATGGCAATGATAGAGTCTCTGGCTCCTCGAGATGTTTCAAACCACTTGGTGCCCTGAATTCGGCTAGGAAGATAACCATATTTTGTTTTTCCTGGATGCTTCTTCAAATTCACTCTTCAGAATTGAATAGCAATGTTTTGATACTGATATCTGGCAGTGAAAGGACTTCTTGTCATTCCCCATGAGGGAACAAGGCCTCATGCCTGAGAATGAAAAGAAAATGCGTGCTGTCTGAAAGGGTTCTGTGACTGCTCTGAAGAGAAGGATGAGCCTAAACTACATGCTCATGCCAGCCTGGGACTTTTTCTTCATGTTTCAAGTTGAAGGAATATTGGGAGACAGAACAGAACTATTTAAGCACTTCTCAAAGATGTGAATTAAGCAGAAGCCTGATGAGAGACAAGAAATTGTCAGGGAAGATGCAGTGGAGGAGCAGTACCATTTTTAGCCAGCAGAACCACAACCAAGGCAGGACCTATGACATCACCTTCTATTACAGTAGCATCCCCAACTCCAGTCCAGACAGGATTAGGGGAGGACTTGGAAGTTAAGAGGAATGGCTGGACTGTTCTTTTGTTGGTCTGCGCTGGGGGTCTTTGGCCAGGCCTGCTGGACAGTGTCCATGTAAGAGCAGGGCTTATGTGACCTGGTACTGCAAGTAAAATTTGGAGTTCTGCAAAACAGAGCGCCATTCCTGGTACCAAGTTACAAATCTTCCATCCAAAGTGACAACTGGAAAAACACTGGGTTGGTAGAGAATCAGTGCCGTGAGCAACCTCAGAGGTGTCACCTATGCTTGTTAATTCATTTCTTTGTCGGTAACTCAGGCCACAACATGTCCTGGTTGTTTTGTGGTAGTGTTGTAGGTGATGGTGATGATGATGATCCTTTAATGAGCTAATACATTCATTGCTCACTACTCCAACATGTAAGGCAATTACTTCTCTTCATTCAGAAAATACAAGAGGGTTTTTTTCAGGACAGATTGGCAAACATCCCTTAGCCAAGGATCCAAGGGCATCATCCTCTTTTAGCTGCACAGCTTCTCATTAATATTTGAAAAGGTTTGCTGCAAAATTTAGGGTTGAATGTAGTATTTTATGCAGTTATTTCAAAATTCATAGCTTTCTAGATTTTTCAGGCCAGAAGGGACTATTATGCACACCTTCTCTGACCCCCTGTATAATGTCGGCTACATTTGTTTAAAGTTTCAATTTGTTTTCCTGAGCAAACTTGTATTTATTATATATAGTTTGGTATAGAAGAGTAACTAGTGAAAAGGTTGAAATCCATAAATATTATATCAGACCACCTGGTGCTCTGAAGGTTGATTCTGAATGATGGCTGCTCAAAATGAAGAGCAGCTTGAAAGACAGGGAGATATAATGATGTGACTATTGCAAAGAGCAAATGAATTGGCTCCATGTCAGGGGAAGTTGTTTCTGGGAGCCTGTTTTCAGTTTAAGTATTAGGGTTTTTTTCCTCTGGCGAAAAAAATGCTCTTTATTTTGAAAATAAGGAAGGGAGAGGAATGTTTCTGTAAGAGATCACACTATTCTGAATAACTTTGTAATGAAAAGCCATCTCAAACTGACAAAGGCAATACCCCTTACCAGGACAAAATTTACACTTAAAGATATGCACGCAGAAAGAAGCCTGATGCACCCACAACTGTAGTCACCATAATGCAATGGTTTTGTGTGAATAGCAGCAACGTATCTGTTGTATTTACTGACATTCCATTGTGTGATTGAAGATGTGTTGAATGGCTTGAGAGAGATGTTTCTGTCTTAGCATCTCTGTTTAAAACAAAGATGAAAAGGAAGGGCCATAGGAGTCTCAGGCTGAGCAGCAGGTTCTGTGACACTTAGCCTGGGCTTTGATGATCTTGCTTTCACTCAGCCTCTTGCTCACGCTGGAAGCCTGTGGCAGAGCTTTGCCGCTCAGCACAGACCCACCATGTAAAAACTACAGGTTCTGTCTTGATGATTAATGCTAGCTGTTTGAAATAATCCAAATGCTACCCTCTGATCTGATAAAATGAATAAATACATTGGGTGTGAATGATGGGAGCTTCGGGAAGGAACTCAGAGAGGATGAGGACAGGAGTTTTTGCCAGGCTTGGTTTTCTGAGAACGAAACAGCTTTCAAGGGCGTGGGGGTTGGGGGAGATACTATTTTCTTTATTTCTTTTTCTTCTCCAGATGTTGCTTTGCTGTAGGCTTTCCCCTAATTCAGCTACTAAGTTTTACTGCCTGGGATGGGAGGGAGAAGAGATTCTCACACAAAATGGCAAGATAAATGCTCCAGGAGGGGCATTCTGCTCATGGTGTAGTCATAAATGAGTTAACAAGGGAAGGTACTTCAGGTTCCCACAGGTACAAAATCCAGCAGTAGAGCTCAGAAAATCATGCCGTTCTAGCTGCCAGCTTTTTTCAAATTTTGCCCAGCTCATTTTGCTTTCTTTACATTTTGCTAAGCTACATTTGGTCTCCACACACCCTGTTTTATTCCAGTGAGGACAAGATAAATAAAGACAAGAGTATCAGTGGTCTGAACACATAACTGCTTGTGTGTACAGACACTGCTGCCTCTGTAGAAGCAAGTTAGATCCCAGAAAATGAGTGAACCATTCTGTATTCATCCATGTCTGATAAATACAAAAGGTATTAAAAAAAGTTATACATTAATAAGAGAAATTAAATTGATTGAATCACTGTGATGTAAAAAGGTGTTCTCCTACACAAAGTTGGTGATTTTAATTTGATTCATCATTTCCCTGTTTTGATAATGTTGTAACTCACTTTTCAGTCAATATAGATCTTTTGCTACTCCTCCTGTTAAAACACCCACCATTAAGTTATTTTTCTATTGATATTTTAGGAGATGTTATAAGCATGATGTAATCATGTTTTAATAATTATTTCTGATTAAATCAGCTGCTGTTATTTGGTTTTAAGATCCTACTCTTTTTCTTCATGCCTTTTAATATACTTAATAATCTTTCTATTGCAATTTCTGTTTCCTACTCATGACACAACTATCATATTAGACTTATATATTGTTATTACGTTTAGTGGTTTTAATTCTGTATCGAAGAAAAGAGAAACTGCTGTTTCTGTGGAAGAGATTTGGTGCCACAAGGACTTTTTTAAGCAAAACACAATTAATACAATGGCCAAGCTGTAGGAAAAAAATGGAAGAAAAATTAGGAGCCACTCATAACAATGTTTTTGCCATTTTCTGCAGATTGCTTGTTTGACAGGTGTTACGTGGGTGTGAAAGGGTGGTGAGTGCTGTAAGGTTTTTTTCTTCAATGAAGTCTTCTGAGCATCCATCTGGATGCAAGGAAAGACCTTTGTACATTGAGTCATGAGAAATTCAAGGATTTACTCCTGAGCATCCTGACCAATCGGAATTTTGTTCACTGCCTTTTTCTCTCCCCGAGGAAGTTTTTGTAGTGTGGTGACCTACTGACAAATGAGTTGATGGCAGATCAATGGTTTAAAAAGCATGGTCCCAGGCATGGTTCTTGGCCTGTAAAACCAGAGCAGGGCAGTTGGGTGGGGATTGGACTAAGCACAGTGCTCCTTTTCTCGTTCTGAGGACGTGTGTGGGTGTAAAGGAAGGGTTCTTCAGAGAAGAACTGCATTGCATGACTATATGGTTAGATAATTTCTGGCATCTGCCACAGAGCTATTTTACTTCTGAGGTGGACATTTGGGCCTTACTTGTAGGCAGTGCACACAAAGAATTGGACTTTTCCAAGGTAAAGTTCATCTGGCCTATTTTCAATGTCCTAGGATAAACATGCTCCCTGGAAATTCCAGTACTGAATGGAGATACAGTCTACTGTGGTTAGCTCTTCCTTGTACATCAAACCTTTAATCCTCTTAAATTTGGATGAGATAATCCAATCTCATCTGTCATGACAAAGCTCCAGTTTCTTAAGGAGCTGCTGGTAGATCTTAAGGTATATATATGAAAAAGAAATTCAAATCTCTAATTTTGAAACAGATTAATGCACATTTTTGTCTGTTTACAAATGCGTATCTGGCTTTGTATCAGTAGTTGCTTAAGGCACACGAGGAGTTTGTGTCAGATTCTGAAGCAGCAGCTTTTTTAGCACTTTCTAGCAGTGCCATTACTCAAATTGATAAGTGAAGGAGAAGGGCACATAACTGGCAGGAAAAAAAAAAAAAAGATTGGATGCCCACTGTTAGCAAGAAATTGTTTCTGTTCTTCTGCGCTGTCTTTTCCTTTTGAAACTGTTCTTTGCCCTCTGGAGAAGACATTTTCACACCCATATATGAAGAGAGACTCTATTCAGGCACAGCCCTGATGTAATGGCCTTAGTCTAGGTGACATTCAGTCTCTGGATATGCTCAGTCCTTCTATTTCTTTTTGGTTTTATTTATTCCCCTGTCCACAGGGGGAAGCAGTAGAGACCTAGGAACTGAGCAGAGCCCACCCATGGGTTATTCCCCAACAGTGGGAGTAACTTGCCATCACTTCCAGGTGCAAACTTTCAGATCAGTGTATGTGGGATTGAATGATAGGCTGGTGTCAGCCATCCAGGGGCTCAGAGTCTCCATCTCCAACATTACAGGGACATACCTGTCTTCTCCTTATTCACTAAAGGGTAATTTTCAGACAGTAAAAATAACTCATGGTCACCTTTAGGAACCTCACAAGGATATGGAGCCAGTATGACTCATTACTAAATTACTCAGAGCCTTGATGATCATTCTTAGTATCATTCTCATTATATTTTATGTCAAGTAGCTGGACACATGTAAAGGAATAAGAGTACTCTCTCTCTGGAATTACTTGCTTCCAGACCTGGAAACAACACAATGTGAAAGAACAGCACTTAGCTAAATTACATTATTATGAGCTTTATCAAACACCTATCAATATTTCCAGAACTACGTCTTCCACGTTCAGTGACCTGTCTCTTGGTGCTTTGCCCTGGTTAGAGCTGTACAGAGTTTTCTTTAAAGTCCTTGCACAAAGACACTCTAGAGTGCATGTACAAAAACCAGTGAGGGAGCTCAAGGCTGTCCCCCAGACCTGTTCAATTTTACAGTATGGATGCCTTGAAAGAAGGTTTTGGGGAGAAGTTTTCTATGAATATGGATCAGATGCTGTGAGTTTTGATCCACAGGGAGGTAGAATCAAAGAGTCATTGAATCATATGGTTTGGGTTGGAAGGGACCTCAAAGATCTTCTATTTCCACCTCCTCATGTCAGGGGCAGGGGTATCTCCCTCTGCTTAAAGCCCCATCCAACCTGCCCTTTAACACTCCCAGGGACAGGGAATCCACAACTTCCCTGGGCAGTCTGTGCCAGTGTCTCACCACCCTCACAGTAAAGAATTTCTAACATGTCATCTAAATTTACCCTCTGTCAGTTTGAGGCCATTGCCCCTTGTCCTGTCACTACAGTCCCTTGTAAAGAGCCCCTCTCCATCGCTCTTGTAGCCCCTTCAGGTACTGGAAAGTGCTGTAAGGTCTCTACCATTGTTGGTCCACCCTTTCTAAAACACAGGGGAAGGACACAAAAGAGAGGGCAGCGTCTCCCAGCTTTTCTACTTCAAACTCTGAATTTCCCTTGGCAGAAAGACGTGGAATGCCGGATGAACTTGCCCCCTCCTCAGCCAGCAGCTGCCTGCACTGTATTAGGTACATTAGCAATACCCAGGTAGCACTTGTCAGATGTCTAGGATTCTTCTTTTCCTTAATTTTCAAAACATTTAAGATCAGAAGGTTGTTTGTGTCTTTTTTTTTTCTTTTTTCTTTTTTTTTTTTCTTTCTTTCTTTCTTTCTGGTCTTTTCTCCTTCCAGACCTTAGCCCCTGGTCAATCTATTAATTTGTAACTGTTTTTCTGATGAAGTAGCATGCAATGATAATTTGTTACTGTGAAACCTGTAATGAGTATTAATTATGGCTCCTACTGCCATGCACTGTCATTTAAATCTCAATGGCTGTCACTTCCTTGTCCTCTTCCAGAGAAAATACAGCTCTTTCCCCCTTCAAACATCTGCATTAGTGCACAGTTTATGCTTGCCTCGGTGGGGCTGAGTGAGTCACAAAATGCCAGCTCCTCAAATTATTAGCTTCTCTAACTTAGGCCTGGTGGAGAAGAAACCCAGTATAATCTGTTACTTTCAGTGGACACCCTGGACACAAAAGAAATATTGCAGACTCAAACAGACATGTCCTTGCAGTTACACTGGTGTGGTTTTGTTTGTTTGGAGAAGCCCAGCCTTGTGACTCTTGCTGTATTTTTTAGAAAGAAAAACATAATCATCCAAGCAATTATTTCTGTGGGTACTTTCCTGAGCAGTGAGATGGTCTGCTGCACTGAAGCTGTTGGAGTTCTTCCTTCTCATTTCAACAACATTCAGCTGCTAGCAGTTTTTACCGTCTTGTGACCATGGAACATATGGGAGGAGGAGAGGCTTCTGGTCAAATTCCAGTAACAATGCAGTAAATAATTGCAGTAAAGTTCTCACTCAGGTCCTGTGCTATGCCTGAAATGGAATACATTTGATTGTATTTTTAAGGAGCTGGGGGTACAGTGGCTGCAGTGCACAGGCCAGCCAGATCTGGAGGTACATACATGGTTTCCCTCAGTAGGGAAGCCTGATGGGAAGGTGTGAGTGAGGGCAAGCAGGAGGACAGCTAGAAAGTCTCATGGTCTCATCCTGGAAGAAGCTCATCAGATGCCACAGGGCAGTAGCAGTGGAGTTTGTGCAGCTATAGCAGAGAGAAATATTGAGAGTCTTCAACTTTCCATTCGGAGCCAGCAGAGGAGCAAACGTTGTGCAGTGCTGACTTTGTCACTGGTTGCTACAAGATCAGTTGGGACTGTTGTAGTTTAGTGATGTTGGTAACTCTTGGGAAGCAACTCTGGGACTTCTACACTGGGAAGTGTAAGTATTCCAGCTTGAGCTCCCATGGCTTCTCTTGGCTTGTCACCAGCCATAGATTTGTAAGCTCGTACAGGAACCAGACAGAAAGGAACAAACCCACAATGGCTGGCATAGCTGCATGTGGTCAGTCATCTCTGCTGCAAGAATATCCCCAAAGGAAGAGCCAGAGGAAACTGTGCTAGCAGAAGATACTCCAGTGTTTGCTTAGTGTTGTGTGCTGAAATCAGATTATATCATTCTCCAGTTATTCAGTTCTTTTTTTCTAAAGCTTAGGCTGAAACCTATAACATGATAGTAACTCTGGTTAAACAGAAAAACAACCTAGTACATATCTAAATGGAAGCTGAGATTTTCAGAGGAGCCAGAGGGGACTGAGAACTCACTTCTGAGCAGGAGGGATTTGCAGTTAACTCCCAATGTTTTCCAGGTCTGATTATCTATGCTTTCCCTCATGAGTTTATGCATGTTGGGTAGAGGAGATAATGTCTACGCAAATATTAAAAAATATGTGTGAGTCTGTATTGTTCTTTGATTTTGTTTCCAGTTGTTTCTACATCTTGACAGATTTCCTCCTTCTTAAGTTCCTCTGCTATTAGCCAACATCATCAGTCAGAGAACAGTGTTAGAGAACAGTGTCAGGGCAGCAGTTCGTACAAGCAGCTGTCTGCTGTCACATTTTTTATTATCCTTATTACAGAAGAATGAGACCTTTTTCTTCACTGAGCTATCAAAGATATGGTGGCTGTGTTATGGAGCAAAGTGACAGAATCATTCTCCTCGTTTCAGAGCTTAAAAAGATGTTAAATATAGCAGGACCTCATCAGGTTGTATTCTCATTGCCTTCCCAGTGCAACCTCAGTGGTGCTTTCTGATGTTAAGCATTGCCTCTTACTTTCAATGGGCTATTTGTGCTTTGGTTTGATTGCGAGTATTTTTGTTTCTATTAACAGGAGTGAGGAAGGAGTGCTGTATTGTGAGAAACTCTTTTACTACACAGTGAGAAACTATTTTGCTGAGAAACTAACTAAAAATTGGGGTGTCTTCTGGCTTTGGCAGTATGCAGTCTCCTTTTACAGGGAAGTGGATGCTACCTGTAGGAGCTGACATGGGTATGAGTTGACTCTTCTGTAGGCAACAACTTCCATACTTTCCTTCTTCAGCTGTATTTTCCCTGGCAGTAGAAAGCTGAGGGAATCTTCTCACAGCAGTTCCTTCCTTCCAGCACAACAGTGTATTTCCCTTCTGAGCTGCCCTGGCCTTGTCCACTTAGTACCCAAGCCAGTGAGGGAGCTGATATGAAATGTGGTGAGACTCAAGGCCACGTTCTGCCTCACCAGACATGGAAAGTTGATGGCTCCTCTCTACCAGCAAAACAGCATGTGAAAGGGTTAACTCTTCCCTGAAATCCTGCTAATGTGCTGGCTAGAGAGCTGCGGGTCTGGCAGTGGGAAGGTCTTACAGTTGTAACGCATTAATTTTAGCCCTTGTGATTCCCCTACGCTCTGTACGTAGAATTAACTGCAAAACTCAGTGTGGTACAAGTGAGGTACCTGGCGTAGTAGCAGAGCAGGCTCATTTGGGAGGCTTAGGGATAAAGGAATGTGCTTAGCTCTGGAGGTGGGAATGCTCTGCTGTGGTGGCTGAGGATGTAGAGCTGCACTTCCAGAGCCCATTGCACAGTTACCTGTAGAGCCACAGCGTTGGGACCTGTCAGCATTGCTCACTCCTTATGCTCAAGCAGTTCAGTCTTGCAGCAGGGGAGAGCTCTGTGTTTTCAAGGGGAGGAGGGGATAGTTAAATTGGCAGCTGGAAAAGATGCCATAGGTTAGTTTCTGTGATCTAAGATGCCCCAGCAGAGATTTCTACAACATCTGCTTTGCTTGTCTTGCTTATACCTACATATTCATGCACAGCTTTCGGATCTCTCAGGAGATGACTAGTGAGCTGTAAACCTCCTGCTTTGGCTGATGGGAGATGAAACATCTTTTCTCTGTTGTATTTTCACCTCCAAGGACTTTTTCAGGCCTCCAGGAAAAGACAAGTCTTTTGGAGGGTACCCCTCTCCTCATCTGTTTCCTGATAAATGCAAAGAGGAATAGGAAATTTCCAAAAATAAATATGTACTAAGAACCGGTTTTTCTGGGGAATAATACATCTCTGTACAGTCCCCATGAGCTAATGCCACGTGAGGGAATGTGAGGGAGTGACGTACAGTCCTGGTGGGCTGTGGGCGGCCCTGCAGTGAAGAAAGGTTTCCAACACATCCAGCAAGGAGTGTGGAATGTGCTCCTCAGCAAATCCAGGCTCTATTCAGTGATGCCAGCCACATAAAAGGAAATGTAATGATGGTACATTAGAACAGCCAGAGAAGTGGATCCCATGTGACTGCCAGCTTCCCAGGGCAAGGATATAGCACAGCTCCTCAGACCTGCCAGGGAGGCTGCTGGAGTTTGACTTACAAGCTGCAGGTTGCAAAAAGCCTGAGTGTGATGTGTGCTGCACAACACACCACAGAGCTTGCCTTGCTAAGCAGAAAAAAAATGAAGGAAGCTCTTTAAAGTGATCAATGTGCAACCCTTGTCTGGGCAGAAGATATTGCTCAAATTTTGTTGATATTCTGAGTACACCAACAGTACAAACATCTGGCCTATTACTCAGTCAAATCCATCTAAAAAATAAGTTGGATTTTTGATGTTGAAGGTTGCACCTTTTTATTCCAGTCCCCAAGAGAAATCACAATAGTACATGGCAAGTCTTTCTCTTTGGGTACATCCCAGATTTGCTCTGCACCTGGGAAAAGATTTTTTTTTTCCTGTTCCCCTCCTCTCCCTTCCTTGTCTTCCAACAAGAGGCTTAAATTAATCATCTACATTTAGCATCTCGCTTGTTATTTGATCCCTGATTTCCATCCTACTGGTTGTGTTACTGTGGAGAGCATCTGGTGTTAGTAGCTGGTCCTTGACTTGCACCTTTCCCGATGAATGGATCTGTGTTAAGGCAGAGCATCCCAGAAGGATGCTTGTAGGTTTGACACACCTGCTGCTGAGAGGATTTTTTTTCCTTTTTCTCCTTTCTTTGTTCTGTGACACCCTGCTTCTCTAAAGAGAATCAATATGTTTTCAAGCCACTGTTCAGCTCACTCAGCTCTAAGGCCTCCCAGGTACAGCAATCATTCTGAGGTTTGGCATTTGTGTTCTGGTAAAAGAAAGCAGAGTGGTTTTTAAAAAGGTTCGGAGCACTTGATAAAAAGGAAAGGGACAGTCTTCAGTTATAATGATCTGGGAGGATAGAAATTGGTGGTCTTCTCTTTTTCACTCCTCGCTTCCATACAAACTGGTGCACATACTGCTTTACAATAGCACCTAGACACTCCAGTGTGCAGCAGATGCAGAGAAACAAACTTTTGCTTGAAAAGGCTGCATTTGAGGTGGTCCAAAAGTTGTGAACAGATATAAGAGGGTTTACTTAAATACATGATTTTCAGATTCCTTTCAGTGAATTGAAAGGGTTGGGGGTTTTTTAATTCATGTTTAGAGTAACCAAAGAAGTAATTTTATTTTGCTCTCCTTTTTTAAACATTTCAATAAATGGAGATATCAGTGGAGCATTTTTATAGAAGTTAGAATGTGAAATGGAGATGTCAGTCAGCCTTTTCACAACATTGTCATCCATTCTTGATCAGTTTACTCTCACTTACTGGGACTTGTTTGTGTTCCAGTGCAGTGTGTGATGCATTTAGTGCTTGAGCAGCTTTTCATTTTCATTTGAAAATGACCTTTCTTCCATAGGAGTCTCTTTAGAGAAATGCTTTTATGAGTGCTTAAATTGAAAGATTCACAGCACCATTTTATAACAAACTTCTGGCCACTATCACTCAGGGCAAAGCACAAACCTGCCAGGCAGGCAGGGCCAACCTCTGTTGCAAGAACCAGAGAGGCTAAGCACCACACGCAGGCAGAGGAGCAAATCACTTGATCCAGGCCTGTTAGTGACATAATGACAAGCCAGGAGTTTGTGTCATCCTGCTTGTACAGACACGGAGCATGTGCTGCAGTTTTTCTTTGTTTCCATCAATGGCCACATTTGGGACTCATCTCAGTCTCCACCTAATCTCTCCCTGGCTTCTGCCTCTTCTTCACTGCTGGAGTGGGACTATCAAGAGGATAGGTGGGCACTCAGAGAAGAGAGCCATGAGCAGGGGAAAAAAGACATTTCTACCTTAGAGATGGGAACTGCTCAGTGCTATATGGGAATGCCACTGCATACAGCCCGTAAGCGTTTCTGGGAGAGCTGGTGTGGGACCTGCACTGCCACGCTCAGGCCTCCCTGTCAGCCTTTGCCCTGCAGGGAAATTCACTCTGGGGGAGAGATTTGCAAAAACTGAGCACTCATCACCAAAATCAGGTCTTGGTCTGCTTCCAGTTGAAATCAAAGACCTGACTCGCGCTGGTTTCCATGGTGCTGGATGGAGGCCTGGAGAAGTCAACATTGCTGGGACTGCCCCATTTTGAAACAGCAATAGCAAATATAGAGGGAATGCAGAGGGACAAGCACCCAGAGCTGTGTTTGCAAGGACAAATATTAAACACTGAGAACATAAATACTCCCTAAGTGTTTAACATAAATGATTGTGGCCATAAAGCTGGAATGGCACAAGGGGCTTCATGCATCTTCGAAATGTTTTGACATAACAGCCTAAACGAGGATTTAATAAAGTTCTTGTGCTCCAAAAAGTACTCATAATTTTTGCTTAATTTCTACATGTTTTCTCCCTCTTTAATTGTAGTTCAACAAAGCAGAGGGACTAATCTCAGATAAAAGTAAAAACACCAAGATTAAAGTGCACTGCTGTTTATTTTTAAGGGCAGTGGGTTAATATGAGCACTCTATTGTTGATGTCAGCATCACAAGCCAAAGATAAACACCACTTTTCTGCACTTACATCACATTTTCAAGGCATTATTCTTCATTAGCAAATATTTTCTTCTACAATGGAAAAAAATGACTTTGTCATAAGCTTATTGGCTACCAATCATAACCATTTTGTGCCTGTTCTGTAAAATATTTCTTTTTACCATGAACTTTGCTTTTAAGTATAATTTTTGTTTTAGTTTCCTTAAGGTCTGATTCTTTTTTTACAATGAATCTATTCCTTTATTTTTACAAAATAATTTCATTTTTTAAATGCATGTATTTTGGATTATTGTCCCTTTCTTACCATTACCTCTAGTAAGATATTAGAAACTTGATGTTCTTGCCATTCTAAATCTTACCTGTGGGTAAGAGACAACAATATATATCTACAGAATTGTTCCCAGCTTCTGTTTTCCTTCCCTGGGTCAATTTATTGTTGGAGACTTTAGTTGTTTCATGGGTAAAGTCCTGTAGTAATTTGCTTCAGAAAGACTGGGAGATTATATCTACCTAAGGAGTTACAAAGACAGTAATCACTGTAATCTTTCCTCTTGTCAATCTTTCAGAGTTCTCCTTTGAGAAATTTATTACCTATGTTCAGGTACTTGTGTCCTCCCATAAAATTTTCAGCATGTAATTAATGAATAACACACTTCTCTAAAAGAAATCAAGAGGTTTCAAAGCCATGGGGAAACATATTTGCTTTTTGTTTGAAAGGCCTTTCTGCAGACCACCAAGAAGCACATCCTACAGCTGACAGATGTTACATGCTTCTGATGCTGTTGTGTAGAAAGCCAGGCAATAAAAAGCTGTGCTATGTGAAATAACATAGACAGCTTGTAATTTAAAATATTATTTTGCTGTCAACTTATTTTGACCTGTACCTCTTGCAGGACAGTCTCTGAAATGTATCTGTCCCTTCCTTATCTGTGTCAAAATCATATCTCCTGCACCTTACCCATCTGGAGTGGCACATGCAGGTTATAGCTAATATCCTTCCTCTATTGCTCCTATTGTTCTTCAGATGAGGATGAGGCAGAAAAAAAGTTTAATATTTTTCATGCTTAGGAAGTAAATTTAGTTAAAATAACTTACTGAGACAAAAATCCCGTTGTGTAGCCCTAAACTGACTCTCAGTCAGTGTTTTCCTATGTGGAAACTCAGAAATATTTTGTCATTTCTTCCAGTTCAGAGCACAAAGAAGAATCAGTTATCTTTAAATTGTTCTGAAACATTTTCCTTTCTTCTTGTGGCTCTAACTCACAGAAGAATCTACTCAAAAGTGCTGCAGTGGTTAAAAAAAGACTAGAAATGAGATGACATGATTTTAAATGCTAACTTCTTTTTACCAATTCTGCTTGCATGCCATGTTATAGTCACTGATGTTCAAGAAATAATTTCATCAACTTATTTTGGACAGTTAGGGAAACTCATCATGTAATCACAAGACAAAAGAAGCCAAGTTATTAGAAGAGATTAAATAATCTGTAATAATTGTCATCTTTTACGTATCATCTAGTATATTCTTCTGCGTGCAAATATGGTCACAGCAAAAAAAGCTGAGGACAGCTGACTGCTATCCCATTAAAATAACCAAACCTGAATGATTCCTGGTTAGTGGGATAAGAGGTATTAAGAAGACCAACATATAGTCCAAAAATAATTTTCTTTGGCTACTTCTGAAATATTTAGCCATGCATGTTGTATTTTAGTGAAGGCCACATAGGAAATAAAAACATTAGAAGTCAACTTGCTGTAATTAAGTGTGCTAAAGTATATGCTGTCATACAATCTAGTTTATATACTCCTGTAACCATCTTTCAACATGCAAATCCTGTATTTGCATGAATATACACAGCTTGCAGATTAGTATACAGAAAGAGACTATTGTGACGCTCTAGTCAACCCTCCAGACGGAAATGCTTGTTTGCATCGAGTATTTGTACTTGTCAGTCTGTTTGTGTGTCCATATCTACACCCATCCCTCAGTTGTTAAATTTTCTGAGCAAAAGTTCATGCTTCCTTGAATTTTTTTATCCACCCACTTAACTCTGAACATCTCCCTCTCCCTGGGAAAAACTGATCTCAATTCTTTGATCTTCCAAATTCTTCTTGTAGGACAGCAGACATCCGATTTGACCCGTACATGTCTGCATTTGCATGAGAATAACTTTCCTTCTTCCTATGTATATTTGGGAAGAAAAGCAGCGGAGTAGCTTAGCAATGTTCTCCTGTTGTACAGATGCCATAGTAGCAAAAGTTCAAAATATGTTTGATTGTAACTTCTACAAGTTGATACCTGCAACAATCTCAAGATTTCTTGTGTCCAAGTCAAAAGTACTTTCTACTTGGAAAACTTATATTGTTAGTCTGTACTGGTTTGTCTCTCTTCATTTGTGTTGACAGGAATGGTAAGAGAAAGGTGTTTCGGCCTAAAGCAGGCTGAGACAGTAGGCATCAAACACACTAAAGGGAATTCTTGCCTCGTTTAGGCTTATTGAGAAATCTGATACAGTAGGTGTATGTTCTAAACTAATCAGATTTCAATATAATTAAATTGAGTAGCTCATCTTCAGCAGCAATCTTGCATTTATAATAAGGAAAGCTTAAACTTGAAGCAAAGTCATACTGCTTTTCTCTGGCTTAATTTGCAGTTATCCAAATAGCAATACCACAGATAATGAATTCCGAGTTAATCAAATTGTTGTACCGATGAGCTTGGTAGTTCATCTTCAGTTTCAAGTTCATAAGATCATTTATGGTCAGCTGCTTAAAAAGGGAAGTCTTTTCTTCATCAAAATTGTAGTCTAGTTAGTTTTTGTGATTTGTGTCAAGGATGAAGTTTGGAGGAGAGAAACCCACAGAAATTAAAAGTGGAATGATAAAGCTTATTCTCAGTGAAAAATGACCCATCCAAAGGAGCCTGTGTGCTTTCCGATGCCTTCAGATAAATAAACTTTTTGCTGTAGTGAAATATAATTTTACTGTTCTTTCCAGACTAAATATACCAGTTGTTTCACCTACCAGTTAAAAAGTTACGTGATCACACATGCTCTGAATATTTGTGAGAACGTATAAACCATGACATAAAATCATCTGTTTAACTGCAAAGGGAGTAAAAGTCATCATGAATATATTTTTTAAAGTTTGTGCAAAATCCTAGATGGTCTTCACAGAACATTGAAACATCTTCTTTTCATCTGCAGTGTTAGGAACCTGTTGAGTATAAGTGAGAACTTTGTCTGTTCCTGTCTCATTCCTCTGAGTACTTTGAGTTTAAATACCCGCTTCCCATGAAGGCGTCTACATGCTTTGAAGGATTTCGTGAAATATTCCTAGCCAGTATAAAATTTGTTATGAAATATGAAAGAGACCAAAATCAGGTTGATTCACAGATTTGGTCCAAATAGCTTGAAATCTAAAAGACACCAAGGCTGATGAAGGCCCATAATTTGGTCTCCCCACAGTGCCAGTGTGAGGGACCGATCCAGTCACGCACCTGAGTTAGCAGGAAAACTTTCCTCTGCTCTCATGGACACAGGATTGACCCCAGCAGGACTGATGTCCTCAGCAAAGGACAGCATTTGCAAGGTGCACAGGCTAGCAGAAAGTACTGGGTGCCACACCAGGGATGCAGACGTCTGGTGTGGAACAGGAAAAGTTGGACTTTACAATTGGCTTTTCCCATGCCTGAACCAGAGCTTGTACCCCCAGCATTGGATCATTTGCTGGGATGGGGAAGCGGGGGGAGAAAATTGACCTGGGTGATGGATCTGTGGACTGCTGGTGTGTACACTCATGTGCTGGAACCATGTGAGTGTTAACACATGGTCACCCTATCAAAGGTCTGTATATGAAACTCAGCTGCTGGAGTGACAGAAGATTTTGTGCTGTTAGCGCACACTTCATTAAAATACCAGCTGAAATCCAACTCTGAAATCCCACAGTTTGTGTTAGTTGATAAAACTCAATTGCCTCCAATTACTGTTAGTATGGCTTTAAAATAATATTTTGTTGTAGTAAAGGTCCCCTTGTGATGAGGAATAGCTGGCGTTCACAACTTGAAATATGGGAAAGAGTGTAAATATGTGGTGGGGTAGGGAATATGATCAAGACTGCTTTTACCACTGTAGTCTACGTCTTCCAGCAACAGCGCTGTACAAAACCAAATCAGGGATGCAGCACTAAACAATGGAAAGGTTAAATATTTTTGCCTCCAGTATTTAAATGAGCTTGTAATGAAATAGAGCAAACTATTGCAAGTCTTGAATCCAAGAGGCAGTTTCATGATCTGGAGAGGAGAACCTGTCACTGCTTTACAACATTTGAGTAGCTCTTAATCCTGCAAAGCACTTGTATGAAGATAAGCCTTTTTCTCACTTTAATCCTCAGGTCTCATTCATGTACTCGACATTCAGCTCCTGTTCAGCAGTTTTGCAGGAGCAGGACCTTGTTAGCTGTACTGAAACCTCTGCTATTGTACACCGCTGTAGGTGTTTCCTTTGCCTGTGTGCAGATATGCTCTCAGTTAAAATGACCTTGCTGCCTCAAAGCACATAGTGGAGATGGGCACAGTTTGTTGTGGTTTTTTTTCAGAGCAGCCTGCCTATTCAGAAGGTAACCTTGTGCAAGGGATTGACCTTTAAACGGGGGTATAACCTTGTTACCCTTAAGTTTCTAGAGGAGCAAGAGCATGTCAGCTCTTCTGTGCAGAATGTACAGTCTTGATTTTATTCTAAGAAAGAAAGAAGAAACGTGATCAGTTTCCTCAAATTTGTATTTCTAAGCTACATGGTAGTATTGTTACAATTATTCATATAAGGTGTTCACAAAAAAATGACATCAATGCATTTGTATATTGCTTTAGCTACAGGCTTCTATTCATGACAAACCGTTTTAAAAACATCATTGGATATCCTATGAAAGTTTAATAAGACTCCTTATTGACACAGTAGGAAATCTTTCAGAAGATTTTTGTAGATCAAAACTCTTAGGGCTTCTTGCTGAGAAGTATAAGTGACCCCTCCAGTCCTAGCTGATCTCCACTAGTTGTGGATGCAATTGTAAAGAGAAATGGAAAAATCCAGGGATGGAGAGAAGGAGGCACTAAGTTGAATGCTCAGGCATTAATCATTTAATTTTTATTCAGTTGATTCTGGTCAGAGCTCTAGACTTGAGCTGGGCCAGGACTGCCTGCCAGAGCATGGAAGTGCCAGCAACCATCAGAATTATTTGCTTCTAAATAATGGCTCTATTGTGGAGCCTGCTGGATTTGGGAAGAGTGCTGAACTGCCTTTTGCCTTTTGGGCTTCCATAGGGCACTTTCTCTTGGGCCACAGTGCCTGGGTGAGGTGATGAGCCTGAGAACAGGTCCTGTAAAATACAGCAGGGTCGGTCAGGCACCAACATGCCACCCAGGAGGAGGTGCTGAGGTATGTGATGCCTTTATACCCCTCAGTTTCCTGAGGGCCACTTGGAATTTTGTCCTCTCCTTTTTTCACTAGCACTCAAATGGCACAGGTAGTGGGTTCTTGGCTCCCTCACCCCACCAAACACCAGCAGAAGTCCTTTAACAGTTTGCAAAAACTGGAATTTTGTTTTCTGCTTGTAGGTCAGCCATGGGAACCAGGATGGTGTATATTTTTGTCTGATTTAATACAGAGATCTGAATCTCAGGCGTGGATAAGAAGGGGAGAGTGCTATGCATCACGTACATGGGAAATGCTAAATTATCTCAGGTGCTCATGAGTTTGTTAGAAATGTCTTCCAGATACTGGGCTTTTCTGATTCTCTTGAGCTGGAAACATCACAGACAGAGTCTTTGTTGCAGTATCTGAACGTTTCCCCCTGCTGAAACCAGACGTGCACAGCAACAAAAAACACAAGGAACTTTTCACACCTCAAAATAGATTTAATTTGGGTTCAGTCAGAGTTTGGGGCAAAGGTTTGTGATCTTTCTCATTTTAATCAAAGGAGTTGGCTCATGCCCTCAAAACTTT
The DNA here is from genome assembly GCF_029207755.1 of Chamaea fasciata. Lineage (NCBI taxonomy): Eukaryota > Metazoa > Chordata > Aves > Passeriformes > Sylviidae > Chamaea > Chamaea fasciata. The sequence goes on from NW_027094091.1 coordinate 57,654,403, forward strand.
CATTGTCAGAGTAAGATCAGCAGAATTCACTTGCAGGTCCATTAAGCAAACAAAACCACATTCCCTGCTGTCACCTCAGTTCATGCTTTGGGAATTTTTAGTTCTTTTTTAAAAATAACTTTCTCTGGGTTCCAGAACCACTATTACCACAGCCTCAGTGGTTAGACGTGTTTATATAAACACAAAACACAACATAGTGAAGTTCATATATCTATCTTTTGCCACCACAGTCCCTACTCTGAAACAAAACAAAACAGACATAAAACTGCATTTTCATATCCTTTAAATCAGTATTGAAACCCTTCCAGAATGTGAAAGTTATTCTGGCATCTCGCTGAAGGTTAACTTCGGCATTCTGGAAGGATTTCAATAGTGATGAAAAGGACAATAAAGAGAGTAAAGCTATTTCAGAAGCATTCCTGAAGGATAATGCTGGCATGCTAGAGAGATTTCAACAGTAGGCTAGAGGGCAGCAAAATTATTTCTAAAGTATTCCTGAAGGAGAACTTTAATAATCTAGTAGTATTTAAAATAGTTCTGCTGTGGTGGTAAAACTATATAGCAAATGTCCCTGACAGGTAATTTCATTCTTTGAAATAACAAGTCAAAGCCTCAAATGCCTGAAACCTGCTGCTCGGAAACTGTGTCTGTAAGAAACAGAGAGGCAAAGCACTTGCTCTGGAGGCTGGTTTAGTGTCACTGACAGAAGTCACAGAGATTGAAAGGTGACATCCAGCCTTGCCCTTTTTGAGAAGGCGGGTGTGTAGCTTAGGGTCACCTCCACTGCCTCCCTGTGGGTCGGTGAACTTTCTGCTCAGGTGTCAGGTTCTTATTCTCACGCCACCTAAAGATCTACAAATCTGGAACCTTCACAGTCTCGAAAGAAAGCGAGTGGGAGATCTCACCCAGTGGATTTTTCTGAAGGTCTGGGTGCTACCTTTTGACCCAGCTGGCAGTACCACAAGCGCAGGTTTTCCTATAATATCTCACTTCTTAGTCCAGCTGACTCAGAGAAACACACAGACATGTGAAAATTAAACTCAGGCACAATTTAGCCGACCAAATATGCAACCCAGCATTAAATTTGTTTGGGTTGGAACAAACTTTAGCTAGCAATTCTAGCTCCTTCTGTATTGTATCCTAACTGGTGTGCTGGATTAAGGTACAGTATATGTTAGAGGTAACCATGAGCCAGTCGATGAGGAGCAATTAACTTGTGCCCCCATCTTTCCCACCATTCTCTTTGTTCTCTGTTGAGAGAAATAAAGGCATAAGATATTTTATGTCCTGTCTGTACAAGGAGTGGTCTCATCCACAAGCAGGGCATGACTTGCAATGGGGAGATTATTTTTGACTCTTTCCTAAGAACAACAAACACACTTGAAAAACAATGACAAATTTCAGTCATACTTGGAAAAGATACTGCATTTTACCATCTTCAGCTCATTTATGTGCTTGTGCCACCATGGTGCCAACAGTATTGTCACAGCCTTTAGCACATGCTGCTGTTTACCAGAGATGACCAACTGCATCTAATCTGTTGCCTTTTTGAGATTATACAGAATTCCTTCATTTGAAAAAGCCTTCCCAAAACAAAAATGACAGCACACTGTAGGTGAACTTTTGCTCTAAGCTCATCCATGTGGACATATGTAGAAAGCAGAAATTAATACAAGTTTCTTGAAATACAATCCTGTGAATTTACTGAGAGCTAAATTACAATTTCACAAATGGATATTTGGTAAAAATCTGGGTGCATTTGTAGCTGGCATATGATTTTGCAGAAAGTGTGTTCAGAGTCGGGAGCAGAAGATGCTGGTAAAGATATCCCAAGTGTAACCTGAGACACGGCAAAGATAAAAAGTATCCCAAGTGAAACCTCCATGAATGTTTACATGGGGTATAGTCAAGACTGACTGTAACCAAGCTTCTGAGAAAATCTGTAGAGACCAGGGGTTGTTCACAGGAACTGGATGATGAATCATTCTGGTGGATTAATATTCTCCCAGAAAAATCATAATCTCTTTGAGAACTGAAGGGTAGGGATAGGAAACAGTCATTGACTCATTTGTTTAACATGAAATACTCTTCTGGATCTTGCAGTAAGAGCTATCAAATATGGAGTTGCTGCCAGTGTAAAATGTGCGGGTTTGCTAATATTCCCCAGAAATACTCCGTCACCCTAAAGACAATGTCCTGAAACTTCCAGGTTCCCACTTATGCTTTACTTCTCTATTACATGATCTGAACTGTGCTGTATTCTTCAAAGGTGCAGTGGTTTACATCACTACTGCTGGCCATAGGAGTCCTTTCCTTTTTCTTTTTCTTTTTCTTTGTAAGGATTATTGCTGTCCACTGGAGTTTCTTCCAGTGGCTTTTCATGCTCACAAAGTAGCTGTTCCCAGGTTCTGATAAAGTCATCATTTGCATAGCCTGACAAGGAAAGATTAGATTTATCAGCGTTTTCTGTAAGCGGATGTCCTTCAAGGACAGCCCCCAGAAAGTAGAGGTGAATGCAGCAAAGGGAGCGGCATTAATCATCTTCACCATCGGAAATAAGGAAGAATAAATAAATAAACAGCTTAGCATCATGATCAGGTATCAGGGGGTTACTTCAGGTCGCATAGACATTAAATGCAATCCTGAGGATGTCAGGACCAATGCCACGGATATTTCCGTCATGGCGGCTTGGCGAGCAGCGAGGGAGAGCTCTGCTGGAGGCAATATAATAATGTTATCAATAATCACAGGGTGTATATTGTGGCAGCACAACCAGTTGGTCCTGGGGTGAACCTTGCTGTAACTACAAGTCTTAGGGCTTCCACGTTTCGGTTTGGAGCCAGTGATGGGAAATGCTGACACAGGGACATCTGTGGGTTGTCTCTCTTGTCCTCTGGGTGGTTCATAAGGAGTAGAAGTAGTGCTGGCATCAATAATTGAAGGAATATCATCTGGGGGACTTGGTGAGGGGTTTTACAAGTTAACTAATTACTAGAAAACAAGATGGTGCCTCCCACTAAGGAGGATGTGGTGCTGGGACACGGAGCTGAGGAAGAGAGGATGTCATGATTAGCTGATGATGCCTGGAGTGAAGAAACTGGCACCCCAAAAAACAACCAGATTATCAGACACGAGCTCCCCACAAAATTCTGCCACTTGTGAAGCTGAGCCTTCTGCGCCAGATTAGCAGGGGTGCTGTCGTTTTGTGGGTCTCACATAAAGGATCTCTAGCAAAGATCCTTCCAGGCAGTGAGATTTAGCAATTTCCATACTTGGAATTTGTAACTGTGGCTTCCCAAAAAAAAAAAAAAAAAGAAATTGACAAAAAATCTTCAAAAACCTGTTCAAGTGTGTAACTTTGTGCACCAGAGTAGCTTCAATTTAATAGTACTGAAAGTGTGATTGCACACATATTGCCAGAGTAGAAGCATCCTGCAATTTTTTATAGTGACTGAAAATTATGATTTTTTTAAATAATTGGAAGAGTGATTATCTTTCCAGTGAAACCATCCTTTTCTAATTATTGATGAAAGGCTTTTTAATCATATTAGACAAAATCCTTATCAAGCTATTCAGTTCACTGGAATTCTGAAATGGGAAATCAGCCTCTAATTTTAAAATGATGAAAAATAGAGAAATTATCTGAAATTCAAAATGAAAGTAAATTTCTGTCCTTACATAGGAAAAGAACTTCAAATGAACAAAGTTACCAATGAAATAGTTCCCAGTTCTGTCTTTATTCTGATATGTACTGAGAAAATAATTTAACTTCTTCAAGGACATGTTATATATTTAGTACTATGAAAGCATCCCAAAGGTTTTCTGGTACAGCTTGCTACTAGCATCTCTTTGTTCTTTTCAACAACTTGTTTAAATGCACAGAATCTTTAAAAGCAATTTAACTTTATAATAAGTTTATTTGATTTATTTGTGTTATTTTTATTTATTAACCAATTTGCTTCTGGGTTGAGTTTCATAAGTGCTAATCTTCATAATGGAAATGCTGACACAACTTTAAGTATAGGGGCAAACACTATTCTAATAATTCAGCTGAATAAATACCAGACAGCATTTAGTTATTTTCCCAGGAACTGAATAAACAGCCACTTCCTTTATAGTGTCTCTTTGTGAAGTAAAAGTTCTACAGCCTGCTAATCGTCACTATGAAATTTTCTATTAAAAAACCTCCAACCTTTCTTTTGTTTATTCTGCTAGATCTTTGTGGTTCCATATTAGTCACGTTAAAAAACTCCCCCCACCCACACACCCATGAAAAAAAAATACACTGAGTTGGCATTGAGCCACAATTTTGACCGATTTCAAAAAGCAATGGTTTTGACTTTTGTCACTTTAATGGGTGAGAAAAAGAGAGCTCAGCTGAATAATTCAGGTGCTGATCCATGTTTCAAATGTTCACAACTATTCTTGAATGAATTAATAATGCACCATGTGGTTTAATGAGTTAAAATTCTTCACAGTAGATGATAACCTGCTCCTAACATGATGCGGTGTAGCTCTCTGTATGATTTCACCTGGTATAACAACCTACTGCAATGCTGCAGGTGTCACATAATGTCACAAGAGGGCTGGCTTCATAGGAATGGTTTTACTCTGCAAGTCCCTATTGTGCTAAACGGTAAAAATTAATTTTGCACTGAAAAAATAAGAACAGTTTGAGGATTTTTTTTTTTATTTTATTTTTTTTTTGGTGAGATGGAAGGGAGTTGTTTTCCCTGAAAATTCTGCAAGTGAAAGGGCAATTTCTCATGGAACATTTCAATTCTGAGTTGTTTAGAAGAGCTAATAAACCCTGGATATATCCTTACCCACAGATAACTGACAGGTGCTTTTAACTCAGTCCTGCCTAGAAAGAGAGCAAATGGTTGAGAAAAAGAGTTAGTCTTATAAATTTTCACTGATGCAAAGCTTAAACTTCAAATAGTGGGATTTGCCCACGCGGCATTAAGGCCACTGCAGCAGGGAACCCTCCATCAGTGCCTCTGGATTGCCCTGTCAGCAGCTGTGAGAGGCAGGCTCTATGTAGAGCCAAACCTGCCCCAAAACCGTGGTGTAAAAGCAGGCACAAGGCTGGGTCCCTTGGCGATGAGAATATCCACCAGATTCTGCCGTGTGCCACCACTGGCAAAGGTTGAATTATTCAGATCACACAGCTCCTGTTTTGCATGCCAGGCCTTCCCTGTTTCCATTTCACTAATAGCTACCCCACTGGGTGGATGGCGTGACAGCTCCTGAGTTTATACATCCTTAAACTGTGCTAATTACTGGCTTTTAAGCAACTAAGACTTTTTATGACATCTTCATTAGGGTAATAGTAAGTGGGTGGATACGGGTGTCAATCAGATGAAATGGTAGATGAATTGCGTGTGGTATTTCGGTTAATTTGTCCTGTTAATTTCCTGGTGATGTTTGCAGCTGTTGAAGTAGGCAGCCTCCTTTGTGGGAATGAAACCAGCTGGGTGTCTGATCCTTTCCCATTGCGGGTGCTTGCAGTTTAACCAGTAGTTTCAGCTTGTTTCCAAAGAGTTTTCATCTGATTAAGTCAGCTCTGAGTTACAATAAGGGGAAATAATGCCAAGCAGTCAAGTTCTGGTTGGGTGTGCTTCCAGTAGCTTTTTTAAGTGTTTTTAATGACCAGCTTGGAAACTTGAAATAATAGAAAGAAAAATGTAAACAGTTGAAAACGGGGCAAAAGATGTGCCACTCTGACCCTGACCATCCTGACCAGTATGTATTTTACTTCTTTCCTCTCCTGATGACAACTCCATGAAGTAAGAAAGGGGCAACCCTTGGGAAAGGCTGGGGTGGGCTAGTCAGGGCTCTGACAGCCTCCTGCAAAAAGAGTTTGTGAAAGCCCTGTAGTGAGAGGAGAAGAGGAATGATCTCTGGGAATGGACATGAACTCAAGATAAAAATAGTGAACTGGAAGAATTTATTTATTCAGCTGAGCAATGGTAAGATTAGTTGAAGGCTGGGTTCTGTGGAGCAGCCCGTGTCACATGAGCATTGCCCAGGTGACAGAGCAGAGGCATTAGGAAACACTGACTTGGTTTGGAGGTTTTGTTTGATTGGAAGTGTGTATTTTATTGCCATGGATATTCATGCAAGCACTCTCCTAAAACAAGTGGAAAAAGTATGAACCTAAACACTTGCTGAAGCCAGCAGGACTGTTGCTGTCCAAAAGCAGTAACAAAAAGCCCCACATCCAGATTATGACATTCTGTACCCCTGTCCCTGTGTCTCTGCCGTCCTGGGAACTCTCCAGGATGCAGACTGCAGGACCAGGAGTGTGTATACCTCTGCTCGCCTGTGGAGACCCAGACTGGAAAAATTCCCAGCTCCAATGCCTCTAACAACCAACCTTTAGACACCTCAGACTGATGGGGTGAAGATTCAGGACAGGAGTAAATCCTACTAGCAAAAAGAGATCTATTTTTTTTTTTTAAATTCTACATGTGTTACTGAAGTTTACTGTCATGCTCACATCAATGTTGGTCGTGGTTTGTACATTCTAACAGACCTGGTTGTGTCTGCAAGTTAAGTAAATAGAGGACCTAGGTAATTAATTGTGATCCTTCTCAGCTTTCCTATGACGTAGAGATCATAGAAGGCTCGTTGATAATGCTGAGAGAACTCTAAGAAGAGTGTCTTACCATGTTTTATTGCAATGTCAGTAATTTTATAAACTCCATTTTTATGCACTGCATTTTAAAGCTGTATTTCTCTCAGGAATGTGTCCTTTTGATAACTTTCAACAAGAAGTCTCATTATGCCATCAGACAAGCCTTTTCTGATTAAAACGGAAAATTTGGGTTTGAGAACTTCAAACAGATTGCCCTCAGGGCGTATTTTTTGCCTTCCTTTTTATCACTGCATGAAGGGAATGGAGAAAGGCTTCTCCCTGCATCCATATAATTTAACCAGTAACAGATACCATTTTTGTAACTGTTTCAACTTTCAGAACCTGATAAGAGAAGATTTTTTTAAAATTTTTTTTGTCTCTCTCTCTTTTTTTTTTTTTTTTTTTTTTGTCCACACTAACTCTTTAAATACTAAGGTAGTTTTGTCAAACCAAAGGAATTCAAGAGAGAGGGGAAAAAAAGAGAAATAGAAATTGGGTGCGCAGGGCAGGAAGAGACCCATGTCTGCCTTTATTCTATCAAGTAAACAAAAGCAAATGCCCAGGAAAAATTTACAGATATTAGGGGGGGAAAAAAGAAAAGATGACGATCCCCTGGCTAAATGTGGGATATTAAAATTGTTGAGACACTGGATATTTACTTTCCAGAAGGATATGTTACAGGCACATAGTGTAAATGTTCATCCTCAACTGTCTAGGGTATTAACATTTCTTGAAGATACCAAGAGATGTTTGCTGGAAAGTGGAAATGCAAGAAATTCTTGCAAATTCATGGGTAGGATTGTTTTACCCTTGGCCCAAGTAGCCAAGGCATCCCACCAAATCCATTAAGTGAGAACTCTTTAATCTGAGGATTCAGAAGCAGTGACCAGGTACTGTATCCAATTCTAAAAGTACAGGCCAGGGAGCCAAATGACCTAAACATTGTCATTGACTTGGAGCAGGCTGTGAGCCCAGCTCTCCATGCCTTGGAGACTCCAAGAGCTCCAGTACAGCAGGGCATCTCCTTAGGGTGCCTAGCAGGTTTCAAAACAAAGGCAGGAGACATCTCTCTGCTCTGCAAACAAAATGGGGAAAATTAGGTGGGCCAAAGGTAATTTTCCAAACCATTTTTGAGGTGAAAAGCTCCTGTCCTCATTTTTTTATTTAAACGTAATTGCTTTAAGGCAGAGGTGAGAAAACCCAGGGTGTGAGCATGATTCCATTCCAGCTTTCTATTGCAGTCGGCTCCGCACTCTGGTTACAACTTTGATATTATAATGGTGTTATTTCTTGTAACATGGGGCTACTATGGGACCCATTACTCATAAACCTTACCCTTGGAAAATGAAAAAGTCAACATCAACCATCACTAATAATGTGTTTCACCTACTGTTATTGTAAGTATGTGAACACAGTCAGAATCTGCTCTGTGCCTGCTCTTGTTGTCCTTTGGAAATATCCTTTTGCACAGTCTCTTCCTCTGCTAAGCACAGGCTCCATTGAACGTATTTTTTTCACATTTTCAAATATTTTTCTACTTACAAAATGAAGCAAATAGTCTAATGGTTTGATATGAGGGGTTTTTTTCCCTTATGAGGAAATAAAATTCTGGTATGGACCTGAGGGGAAATCCCCTCTTTACATTTCATCTCAGCCCACCCCACTGTTGCTTCTTGCAAATTTTTTTTAAATTCCTTGTATTTCAAAGTGCAGGTCTCTTAAATGGAGCACATTCTTTTCAGAGATTTTTTTAATATTTAACAGATTAGCAGGAAAGTATTCTCAGTAGTGCTTTTTGTGATGTGTAGCTCGTCAGTTTTAGAAAAACTCAGCTCTTCCCTCTTCACCAAGGTTGTCTGACTCAACTGCAGGTGATTCCTTTTCTTCTTCCCCACCTGCATACCAGTTTATTAAACCAATTTCAGCATTACACCAAATGACCAGGTAACTCAGCAGGGAGAGCCCTTGTGCCTCTTTATGGATTGCTTATTGAATTGCAAAGAGATTTAAGGGAAAAATAAAAGAATACTGTGTTAGACCTTTGAGACTGTCCAGAAGTAGAGTCTGTGAAAGGATCAACAAAAATCCAAACTTTGTCCAAGCCTCTTAGCAGAAGTTCTCAAAATGTGGATGAGCATCACCTGCAGGTTTTGCCTGTGCTTGTAAGCCCAGGAGTGATAAAGCAGCTAGGATTCAGTCATGGCAAGGAGAGAGACAGAATCTAGATGTGGCCACCATTAACATGGTCATGGGGAGACAAAATCCAGGGATCTTGGTGTCCTGTTGCCCATGCTCACCTTTTATTTTCTTTTAGCTACTGCAGCAACCATTGTGGCTAGGGTTGACCAAACATTTTCATCATGCTATTAGTGTGATTAAGTATCACAAGAAATCATCAGCCAGTGAGTTTCCTCACTAAATTCAATGAATATAAAAATATTCTGCAGCTCCTTCATGCTGCATCACAGCAAGAGAAAAATACATCTTTCAATCACACGTCCCTTTGTTACAGGTCGTTTAACTTTGGTTTCCTATGTATAGCCATATATTTTTAAATCTTCTAGATTGAAATAGTTGTGGGTAGATTGATTGTGAACTGATTTATGATCCGTATTGCACCAGAGAAGTAATTTTATGCATATAACTTCTTTTACAATTTCCTCCACAATGACTTCAAAGGATTTCACTTCTTGTGGGAGGCCGTCAATAAGTGGCACTTGCATATTCATCCATTTCAATCTGAGATTTTTAAAGACCTAAGGGAATAGAACAGAGCCACTGGAAATTAATATTTTCAGCAAGTTTCCTTTTTCAATTTTTTTAGGGATAACCATGCTTCAGTGAAAGCTTTTTTAAAATGAAAGTATTCCGAAATTCACAAATGCTGAAAGCAAGAGATTTCCACCAAAATGTAGCAATTCTTTTCAGTATCCTTTGTCATTCAGTTGAATGTAAATCTTGCATCTGGGCTTTTGTAGGTATTTCTTTTCTATTAAATATGCACTATTCCCAAGTGAATGAAACTACTCAGAAATGAGTTTGTCCTTTGACTACAAGATCAGCTTTCCCAATTTCTTGGATTATTTAACAGAGCTGTGCTTTTAAAATTGCCACCTTAAAGCTCTCACTCCTGCAGCAAAAGAGTACTTGGGAGTTGGTTTCCCACCGTCTTTATTTCTCTCCTTTGCCCTCAAAGGGCCAAATTCTGCTCTTGTTCCTGGGCCAGATGTTAACACCCAGAGCCTGCTGCTAGGCTGGCAGACTGGTGTCACCAAGCTGCAGGGAAACAAGGGGTTTTCCAGCAAATTGTTGTAGGACACAAATGTCCTGGGACCATCACGCAAGGGATGTCTGTGCCACGTGGTCACATCGAGCTCCCCAGAAAGTTTGGTACATGACCACATGGAAGTACTTGCTCAGATATCAGTAGCAGTGCAATTATCTCATTGGTTTTCAGCAATTATCTCATTTGTTTTAACATGAAAAGAACACTGTCTTGGAGAAGTCATGATACCCACTCCCCTACACCAACAACCCTTCGGGTTAATCACTTGATGTGGAGAAGGACTGGGGTAGGGTGATGCACCTTTGCTCAAATATGCACTGCACACCACCACAGTTTTGCAGCCTCAAGCTATCTGTAAACACCAGAACAAGCTCTAAAAAACCACATTTCCAAAATTTCTTTTTAATTTGTAATAAATCCATTTTGGAATTTACAAAGGCTAGTGCCAGATGGCCTGGAGCATGTTCTCATTCATATTTCAAAACAGAAAAACCTTTCTCAGAATCTGCAAGCTACGACTTTTTCATGGAGATGATTTCTGTTGAGCAAGGAAAACTCAGGTTAATTAGGCCAAATAAGCTGATGCAGTCAAAGGCAGAGACGCAGAGGTTGCAAGACTGAAATCCATCAAGGCCCAGTGTCGACAGATGCCCTCTTAACTTGTTTGTTATTTGCTGGGGGGCTTGGCACATATTTCTGTAGGAATAAACTGTGCTTTTTTTGTTACAATAAACACAGCGATGTAAAAGGTCTTCATTCAGTAGAGTTACAAGGTGCAGCCCAGCACAGCTGCACGTTATGAAGACTACAAGGAACCTGCCCTAAGGTGATGGGGATACTGGAAGCTTCCATTTCAGTAGTGTAGACCTCTGTAAAAGTGCCCTTGACACTGTGGAAAAGAGCATTTGGTTTGGAGGAAACCTTCCTTTTAGAAGGAAGGTCCAGAACAAAGAATCCCCCAAGGTCTCTTTCCAGCTATCCATGTGTTCATACTTTTGTGAGCTGAAATCTGAGACTCGGGGAAAGCTGGACACTGAACTGGGAAGAAACACTTCAGGAAGTGAGGCAGAGCAGTGTGGTGTACCAGAAGGTGGGGCCTGAAGTTGAGACATTGACCATCTGAGAGAAAGAAGTGGTTAACACTGGTAACCAGCACTCGTATGGGCATGTCCAAACTGTGGTTTAGCTGTGTCCCCCACGGGGCCAGGAGATCTCTGATGATGACCAAATCCCTAGAGCAGCAGTGGGTGTCATAGCACAGTCCAGCTGGGACCCCCATGGGCAGGGTCTGCAGGGACATCTCTCATGAGATGAGAATCAGTGGTCATCTCCTCCAAGGTAATTAGGCAGGTCAAGGATCCATTTCCAAAATGTTTTTCCAGTACTGGGTGTGTAACATATTCACTCCTTTCCCAAAACCTCTTTTTACTTTGTTTTCATCTTGACTTTCTTTCTGAACTTCTACTCCATTCAGGTAGACACTCCCCTTATGAAATCCCTGAAATAAACAATTAAAATAAGAGGCGAGATTTTCAGCAACCTCTACAGAACACCTCTGAATTGCAAAGAGTATTTTGCCTCTGATTTTTGTAATTTTGGGGATATGGTCACCTGCATGACTCACAGCTATCATTGGGGGCTAAATTCAGACAGGAATTTTTTGTAAATGTCATCTTCTACAGGCTGGATGAAGAAAGAAAAATCCTTTTTGTCCAAGTTGTTTCTGTCACTGTGGGACACAATCCTGTGACATAATTTTGTTATCCATGTTGGTATCTATGCCCAGGTTATTCTGGACTCAACACCTGTCCCAGGTGACATTTTCAAAAGCATTTGTCATGAGGGTTTGGCTGTAGGTAGAGCACGGGTGGATGTCTGCCTCTCACAGCCCTCTGGGCCATCACTGCCACCCTTGAATCCTCAGAGTATGCCAGTTCTGTTGACAAATTCCATCACTGACAAGGTGTGTGTCAAACACAGATATTCCCCATTTCTGATTGAGGTATAATTCTGCCTTCAGAGAGTGTGACCTGGATTTATCCCTAAAAAATATGCAGTTCTCTGGGCCAGAAAAAAAAAAAAAAGAAAGTTAATCAGAGAAGTTTCACAAAAGTTTCACAAGTTTCACAAAATACACACCATTTAACTTACGCTTAGCACAGGGCTGGGTAGCTCTTTGTGAAAGACATCTCCTACCATAGTGCTCTTGATCTACATTCAGGGCAGTAGCTCCCTGTCTGCCTTCACTTGAAGCTGAGGCATATCCAAAATCCAGTACTGCCTCTTTAAAATGAATTCAAACTTATGTCTTCTGTTTTGGCTCTGCGGTTGCTCCTTGTTCTTCTCTGTGGAAGGGAAAAATGAACAGGAAGGGGCTGAATTAAAGGATGGGACTCGGGAAAGTTTCTGGCCACAGGCTGTTTCATGCCTTTGGACAAGTCAGCAATTCCTTTGTGCCCCTGTTTAGATACATGTGGAGATGTCAGAATGTTTCTGCACATCTGGATCTTCCTATCCATGATGCTCAAGCATTCAGTGTTTGGAAGGGAGGTGCCTGGGTGTTCTGCCAAGCACAGTGGACACCCAGCCTGCATGGAATACTGCTGTACCTGGAAACACTGCTGTTCACAGAGCTAGGTGGTAGGGTTGTACCAGATATGGATAACTTCTCTGTCTTGTCCAGTCTTTTAACAGTGACTTAGCTTTCTTAGCAAGTACCTAACAGAACAGGTTTTTTGTTCTGACAAAAAAGCCTTTGCCATCTTACACTTAATGTTTCGGAGGGGTCGTGGCCCAGACACTGGAAATCCCAGGATTTGTATTCTGTCTGACCACAGCCTTGCCAAGTGAGGAGGTGGCTTCTTCATGCTGCACCACTTTCCTGTATTTCTTTTTCTCCCTTTGTGTTGGATTAGGTGATGGCTCGTTGACACAGTGACAGATGTCAGAGCCCCTGGCACACTTGGCTCTCCCACGTGGATGGGTGGGTGGCCTGGGGCTGCATTTGCTGCTGCTGAAAACAGTCGAAATAACGAGTGAAGGATATCCCTGCGCTCCAGACTCACTGCTAAATCTCCCTCCCATTGTTAATAGCGCTGTGACAAGGGGACACTCATGTCCATGTGTTCTGTTTCCATGTTTGATATCTGGTTGGTGCTGATGCAGTCTCTTGGAGGAGTGCTCACACTCTGTTCCTCTAATGGAGCAGAAAGGCTAGCATGCAAAAGGAGCTGATCTTTGTTATTCTTTGGCAATTTTGTGGTGAGTGCTGTGGTTGGCATGCAGGCTGAGATGTCACAGGGTGGGAGAAATTTAAATATAATTACGAGTCGCTGCTCTCTGCAGCCAGCTCTGTGACTTAAACGAGGGGCGGAGAGAACATTTTTTGCATGGTGTTAGGAGAGCACAGGGGATGCCCCATTTGCTGAAGGTTTGAACAGATTTGAGAGGCAAGGAGTTGTGTTTGGGAACTGGAAATAACCTTTGGGGAGAGGGAAAAAAGCAGGAAACAAGCTAAGGTGCAGAATTTGTATGTTATCAAAGCAAATAGGAAAATACTGTCATCCATGGATGTTAGGAAAAGGTCATTCAAACTTCCTAACCAGAAGTCCATCTATTTTCAGTGTTGAGTTATTCAGTCTTGATACACTTTAATTTTGGGAGGACTAAAAATACTGCATAAATATTTCCTCTGTTCTGAGTAGCATCTTCTCCAATTTGTTTCAGACCACTGGTCTCTATAATGTGTTCTGCCTCCTTGGCTGAGGTAGCAGAGAGATGCTGAGGCTTGATCCTCCTTTCTGGGTACTCTATTCTCTGTGTTGACACTTTCTTTTAGTTTTACCTTTTACAGCCTTTGATGCACTCTATGGAACCTTGAGGATGTTTCCATCACAGCCTCACTGCAGAGAATACTACTTTCGGTACCTGCAGAGCTTGTAGTTTTGTCGGGTTTTTTTTATCAAATAGGTATTTTTGGAAAGGCCCATGAATGCACAAAATGCAGGAATGAAGCCATTTATTTGTAATTGAGGTTCAAGATGCATTGGAAAGGATGGTAGGAAAGGCACAGTAAAGTAAGGGCTAATAAAGTCCAGTACTTTAAAGAAAATGTTTGAGTTGTGTAGTAGTTTGGAGTGTAAAATGTTCCAGCTTGTAAGACTTTTCCCAGGAAGACCGTTATGTTTTAGAAAAAGCAGACAAATTTTCAGGCACAGAAGTTCTTATTCAGCCTATCCTCGAATATTTTGAGGCTTTTTTTCTGTTGTACTTGTTTCCCACAAGTACATCTCTTTGTGTTCCTACAAACCTTGCGTTACATGTATTCAAGCAAGACAGTGCCATGTCCTAAGCTACTCTTATAACTTCCCCTGTTATTTACTTAGTAGTTTTACATGCACATGAGGAAAAGATATTCGCTCCCTGCAGATGATTTTGTGTCAAGACTGTGTTACACACAACATTTTTTAAGTTCTGGATGGGAAGGACGTGGCTCCTGAAGCACAGAGTTGTAAACATTCAAGTGTTAGACAGTTAGTTCCACTAGTAAGTGGGTATATATCACTACAGTTGCATTCATGTTTTTTTAAAACAACCACAAAATCACATCCAGGTACTAACTAAAGAGGCTGGTTTTCCACTGAGCTGAGTTCTTGAAACTCCTGACAACCAACAGCTATTTAGATTAAATCAGAGTAAGTGGAGGTGCTTTTCCTTAGAGCCTTGATCCTGCTTGGAGTCTTGCTTTGGTTATTTGTGTAAGAAAATGCTGCCCCAAGGTTCCATATCTGTTCAGGCTTCTCTGTTTCACAGGGGGAAAATGAAGATAAATTATATGGGGTTAAAGCTCTCTTCTTACATACGCCTGGTAAATCTGGAACAATTTCACAGTACTTTCAGTTCAGCTGAGGTAAACCTGGGTTCACCACAGGGAAGCTGCAGGCTGGCTGTCCGTGCTACTGCAGCAAGGTGCTGAGTGCTACAGAAAAAGCTTCAGGTTCAATTTTTTTAAAAAAACCCTAAGAACAGCAAGCACGTCCTGTGATTTAAACCGCCAATAGGTTCCTGTGCACCTCTAGGAACAGAGTAAGAGAGAAGCAGCAACTCCAGATGGGAAGCTGCATTGGAAGTGTGGTGAGTGCCTATCTGAAAAGAGACACCTGGGCAAGTGAAGACACTAATAAATAAGCATGCTGGGCTTTGAGCCTTGTGAGTGCTTGTGAGAGAACAGTTGGAAAGCCTTAAGTGAGGGTGTCTTTCTTGTAGGCAGCTGACCAAGTGTGTTGCTTACAGTTACCATGTGTCAAGATGTTTCTTGCTCATTAGTTTTACACTGATGGAAAGCAACTTTAAATCACTCTTTAGAGGAATCCACCGTGAGGCACGCCAGCTGTGTGCCAGATGAAGGAGTTGTAAAGTCATTTTGGACAGGCAAGAATATACCAGAGAGAGAGATTTAAAGTCATGAGAAAGATAATTACTTTGCACTCAGAGATTAGCCATAGGAAAGGAAAGGGAAGAATTACACTCTGCATTTGTTAGAAGGTTCCCTGCCATCTCTCTGTCCCACTCACACATGCACACACATACACACAGCTGAATTTACTGTCAGGTTAGCCAGGACTGCCGGCATGGGAGAAATCCTTATGGGATATATTTGCTTGTTATTGAGGGTGTGAAAACATTCTCCTTCTCTCATTACTATTTCTAAAAGGCAGGTCTGGAGCTGAGGCAGGCAGTGGGCAGCGTGTCACTGGAGGCAGTGAGGAAGGTGATGGCACAGGGCGCTGTGCATGGGTGAGCAAGTAGGAACAGACCAGGTCATCCCACCCAGGTGCTCAGGGCAAACTCGGTGCATACACCAACATTTGCATTTCTGCAAATGTACTACTCTACCTGACAAGCTCTGTCAAGGGGGAGGTACTAAGCCATCTTGTTCAGGGGCTTTTGTCCCAGATTTGCTGGCCCCTTCGGACCAGAGCCCGGTACTCTGTTCTTTCACAATTGTCTCTTCTTCCTTACTGGTCTTTCCAGCTTCTCTGGGTTCTCCTTACCCCTATTTCAGTGCCTTCATCCATTCTTTCAGGCCAAATCACTAGTCTTTTAAGACACTAGCGTTGTGCTTGCAGTGGGGTCTGGGACATGTTGGCTGTGTGGGAATTTGTGAACTGGTGAGCTGGAGAGGTGGTCTGGCTCCCAGTGCAGAGCCCTGACATTGCTGAGCATGTCCCCCAGGTTGCACAGCTGGGAATTTTGGAGAGAACCAACTTGGAGAGTTCTCAGCCTTGGACATTTGGTCACTGTATTACAATAGTACCTTTGGGCACCGTCTCAGGCAAAAACCTGACATGAATGTCAAAAGAGTAAAAAGAAACAAAATTGCTTTTCATGTCCAAAATATATGTCACCCGTGCCATCTGGTATTTTGTTAAGTGGCACTGAAACCTCAAATATTTTGACTAGATATATTAGGAAAATGTTTCTGCTTAAAATAGTATGAAATATTTTCCTAATGGAAATCCTTTGAACCCCTTCTAAAAGACCACAAAAAAGCAGATGCCTTGATGTTGACACTCTGCTTCCAGAAAGGTCATAAGTGAGCTGTAGGGTTTGTACTGCCTTGTAATCAGCCTTAGTGTAATGAAACTCTCCTTTTTGTCATTGATTTGGGTTTGGTATTTTTAAGTCATTCTATCTAAATGGAAGTATCTTTACAGGGAATTTATTTCTGCCCATTTGTTGGGGCCTTAAACACTGCAGCTGCAAATATTTGCCACTGCCTGCCAATGGCAATTATAGCCCTATGAAGACTCTATAATATGACCCAATAACCTACCCCCCTTCCTCCCTTTTATCTAGCTTTGTGCATGGATAGACCTTTAGGAAAGTTATAATTTGGATGTGAAACAATTACCCTAAAACAGTTAGCCCGAGCAGAGTGGACACACAAATTTATCTTCTCTCTCTCTCTTTTGGTGAAGAACATCTATCTTCCATGACCTCTTGATTACTGAAGCCTTCAAAATATATTCTTTGGTCTGTGACACTGTGCTCAGTGCAGGGCTGAGCATTAAATATCACCCTGTGTGATTAATTGGAAGTTAATTAAATCTATCACTGAAACAATGGGAAGGCAATGATCTATGTAATCATTGAAATAGTAAATGAAATGATGTAAGGGCCCTCCATTTCACTTATTGACAGTGATGGAGGGGTGCCCAGGCCCTGCTGCTCAGCTGTGTTTTCTGCCTGACCACACCAGCCTGCTCAGGCAGACACAAACCTCCCAATGAACCAAGGAAGCAGAGCTAATGGTGGGCTACTGGGCACTGCTTTTCCTTCCCCTTTGCCACCTCCAGATGCTGCCTGAAAGGCCTCTGAGGTAACTCCGGTGTTTGGGTGTGCAGTGCAAGCCGTGAAATGGCAATCCTGAGGGACAAAGCATTTCAACACCTTTTTCAGTGTGAATGAAAATGTTGCTGCTGAGATTGTTTGGTAAGCAATAACGTGACATTTAATATTTTACATTTTAACAGTACTTCTTACATGTATCTATAGTTTTTCAATAGCTCTAAAACTGTTGCTGTTTATTCCAACGTAGCATGGGATATTGAGCATGTGATTTTCTTCTTGGTAAGAAAATCTTGTTCCCTTGTTAAGAAATTCTTGTTCACTAACAGTTAAAACAGTATAAGCAGTGCAGAATCCTAGAAAATACACCTGGAAAGGATGTCAAATATTGTAGACTGTACTTAGCCAATTTCTCTAGATGCATTTGGGGGAAAATAAAGATGTTATTCGCTTCCCTCTTAAATCGCATTGCTATAGGTTTCCCATTGGGTGCTATTCTGCAGCATAGAAATAGGGCTTATTTTTTAGTGTCATAGGAAATGTTTTATAATATGAATTTCTTATTTCAGATGCATAATGATAACACCAGGTATACCCTCAGACATCACTCTCAATAAATCCTCCCATCTTTTGGGAACATGTCAGAAACTTACCCGTTCCCTTTCTCTCCTCCTTGCTTCTGGGCACATGTGCACCCCTAGAAGGATAGAAGCCCGTGTGTTTCCTTTTGATAGGATGAGCTCAGTTCTTTGCCTTGGCTCCGTGGACTCTCAAAGTGCACCTGAAAGATCCAAGATTCCCACAATGAAAGGGGGTTCCCTTACCTTGGCCAATAGTTCAGTTGCAAAATGCACTCTTTAGCCAGGAGACACAATCATTTCTCAATGCACCACTTTTCCATGCCTGCTTTTCTGCTCCAGACCTCTGATTCTACTTGTCTTGTAACCCTTGGCCTTACCATGGCAGGCTTTACTTTCAGAAACAGGAAGCAGCTCCCCACCAAGGTTAAGCCATATAACTGTAAAACATGGTTCACAGAGTAACATATTGGATTGCAGATATGAGCAAAATTTCTACACACAAGCATGGGAACAGGCTGCCCAGAGAAGCAATGGAATCACCATTCCTGGAACTGTTCAAAAAGTAGGTGGATGTGGCGCTTGGGGAATGGTTTAGTGGTGAATACGGCAGTGCTGGGTTAATGGTGGGACTTAATGATCTGGAAGGTCTTTTCCAATCTAAATTATTCTGTGATTCTGGAAAATCATCTGCTATCCAAAGAGTTTGTGAGTAAAGTTGAGTAAGCTTTTCATCTCCCCAGGAGCAGTTCAAGCCCATCTGTGCTGTGCTCTGATGCCCAGTACTCATCTCTTTTGTGGGTAGAATGTTTTAGTATCTCCAGCAATTATTTCCACAGAAAAAAAAAAAAAAAAAAAGGTGGCAATACATACAATGATGAAAAGGTCTTTCTGAAGGCCCATGGGAAGGAAAATGTATCAAAACGTTCTTTTCTTGCCTTCTTGGTTCTGTGTTCTTCCTCTTTCTGTGTTCTTTTCTCACAGATAACCAGAGGTGAGGTCCAATTTGTTTGATCAAATCAAAACTGAACACAGCACTAAGCAATAGTTACTGAGTAAGCAGAAGGGAAATGTTATTTATCATGACAGCTGTAAGAGAGTCCTTTCTCAGTGGCCTTCTTGCTAGTACAATATAATAGTAACCTCACATTATCCTGATAACTAAATGAGGTTCCAAGCACCCATTCAAACCGCTGTGATCAGAAGGTAGTAATTTTTTAAATTTTTTCAATCTTTATGTTTGATCTTTGTCTTCCTTAAACCAATATAGGAATTATTATGAGGTGATCAAAGGGAAGTAGTTTCTGTTTGAGGAATATTTTAAGTGCTTGGTCCTCACTTGAAAAGAATTGTGTTCTCTTTGACTCTGTAGCTGATTAAATTACGGGAGATCCTGGTCATACACTTCAAATCAGCTTTACTAATTTTATTTGCTTGCCAGAACCCTTCGGATTGGTTTGGCCCAGGGATCTGAGAACTATCTTGTGGGAAGCTGCCTTTCCTGCCCCAGGTGATCTCACCCGTAAGGCACCTGACATCTGAAAGGAGAGCTGAAGGGTCCTGCCAGCCACTGGGACAGGCTCTCTGCCTGCTTCTATCAGCAAAAGAAACAGCTGGGACTCAAATCACACCCAACCCAGCCAGCAGACAGTGCTAACTTGGCTTTTTTTGGTCACAGCTGCACATTGGTAGCCAAGACAAAGCTTCTGGGGAAAACTAACCCAAATTCCTGGGTGAAGAATCTTTCTGATCACGTTTAATATTCCCGGTCAGGTTCCTACCATTTATTATTTATTGAGCTCTGTGAGCTTGCTCAGCAATGCACAATGCATAAAGACACAGACTCTGTCATAATGGATTTGCAATCTAAATTTCACAGTGCAAGATAGATATTGGTACATATTGTACCTGGTGGTTAGGTCACAGTCCGGTCTCAGAACGAAGCAGAGATTTTTTTTTTTAAGCTTCTTCCATTAGTAGTCCATTAGAGTGGCATAAACTTTTTAGATTTGAACAATTAATCCCCCTAAAAATATTCAAATGGATACATTGGATATTTTAACTACACTTAGTATATGCGGAAAATGCTGACCTGACATAACGACATGTCTATGTCCCGCTGGTCACAGAACACTAACAGCAGGGAGTCCAAAGAAGGGATTTCATGCTTTCTGTAGTGATGCAATCAATTTAAAACCTTTGCCACACACAGTCCCCAGCTCTTGCTTCATTTTGGTGCCAGAGCAAGCAGTAGGGTAAGAGGTTGATGGCCACTGGCACAGGGCAAATAGACTCTGCAGGGCTTTCCAGGAGGTCAGTTTTGTGCATGCCTCACTGGCATGTGTTCCCAGAAGAAACCTGTGGTGTCACAGGTCATTCACTGCCTTCGTGAGGCGACCCCAAAAGTAACATCCCCCCCAGCCCCTCTAAACCTGACCACCTCTGTGAAAAGCAATGGCAATCCAGCAGTGCAGGGTGGCGAAGGGACCTTTGCTGGTAGCTCTCTGGATACCCTCTCTTGTTAGAATGAGGAAGCAAGGAGAAGCTCTGTTTTAAAAAAGTATCGGCTATTATTGAATCCAGGAAGCCACGAATGGCAAAAAGTCCTCGAGAGCTGAACTGCAGCCCTTAGAGGAGAAACCTGCCAGGAGGCTTTCTTGAAGAGTAAAATGAAACAACTCAGGCAGGCATGGAAAAGAAAATAATCATCTGAAAAATGAGCAGACAGGGAGTAAATGGGTTTGAAATGGCAGCAAAACTGCTAATTCTGCCAGATGTGGTCTCTCTGTATGGGAAGCAGTCCCAACAGTCCTGTCACCAAGGAAGGGACTCTTCCTAATGTTATGCAGTGCATGTGCAGCCTCAGGGAGCTCCCTCATGTAGCCTTTCACAGGATGGCCACGTAAATGCTTTATTGTACTGTTATTTCTCTGGGCAAATAGACTGTTATTTGATTTTTGGTTCCAAGAGCAAGCTTTTGACTTTGGCTATTAGTGTCTGTTAGAGCTGTGTGCTTAGAAGAAGGGCGTCCCTGCATTTACTTGTGTGCATTGAAGGGGCAGGTATGTGCCTCTGTGCTAGTGAGGCTGTGGTCTCCTCTCCCTTTTTCACCCTCTACAGTGCCCTGAAGATTGGCCATGGAAGCTTTTCCTACTGAGTCAGAGCCCAAATCACCAATGCAGAAACGTGGCATTTTCTAATTTGCACTTTGCACTTTTCTTGAATGGCAGACTACTTCTTAATTTCCCACTAATCCTTCTGCTTGCTGAGCTCCCTCTGTGCTGTTTCAAGAAGTCAGCAATGAGGGACGTTGTTGGTAAATTCACAGAATAGGTGTTTGGGGGCTGGGGCCAGAATAAGAGCTGAAATTGTCTTCTGTCAGAAGCTTGGGCATAATTTCTCAGCACTGGATTTTTTCCAGTAAGTTGGTTTCCTGGTGACTTTACAGGGCAACTTGGAGTATGTAGTTTGAGTTGAGGTGTGGGTTTGGTAGGAGCTGTGTTTTCCTTTCCTATCAGAGCCATGATCTGTTCTGGGTTCTGAGCACTGCCCAGCTTCACTCTTGGTCCCTGGCAAAGCCAGAGTGGTTTCACTGAGACTTGAGTTTATGGTTAAAACCAAGTGTGTCTGAGGCTTTCACAAATATTAGTGATGTTTGGAGAATCCTAGGAGAGTCCCTTGGGATAGCACCAGGACATAACGTGGAAGCTGCTGGTCACTTTAGCATAAGAAAAGGTGCGGAATATATTATAAAATAAAAGAATATATTATATTTTTAATATAAGAGAATATATTATCCTTAATATATAAGATAAACAGGCAAATGCACTGAAATCCAGCTTTACACTTGGCAGTGTCTCTTCTCAAAGCCACATGCCCTCAGCTAATATATTGTATGAGAGACTTTCTATTCTCTCATGTTTTCTGGAAGGGCTTTTGTGTGGAGAGTGACTCCACAGGGATATTCCCCATCTCTCTGGCTGTGGGAGTTACCACAATTGCCAAGGAACATCTTAGCAGCAGTATCATTCCCTTGACAACAAAATGCTGCAGAGTTCTACAGAAGCTGTAGAATTTACTACAATTAAGCTGCTTCCATAGAAGAAACTTGAAGCATTTAAGGAAGAGACAAGAAAGCAGAACACAATTTTCCCTTATGTGTATTGTCTTGGTGTTCCCACTACCTGGAAATGTTTTGCCAGTTTTTCTGAAGATGTACCCATCACCAGCCCTGCAGATCTGCTGAATACTTTGTAGGTTAAAAAAAAAAAAAAAAATAGACCTCATGATTCCCATAGGCCCTCCAACCCTTTCTTGTTTCTAATTTCAAAGGCCCCTTTGAGTGGGAAACAAAAGGTTAATTTTCTCCAGCTTGCCCAGGCTGACTTAATGTAACAGAAGGCAGCAAATTGTATTGATTTAGTGACATGCAACTGTCCAAAAAGAGCTATTTATACATTATTCAGGACAAACACTGTCATAATGGACAAACAGCAGCAGCATCTGGGATGTTAATGTCTACAAATAAGATTATTCTTTGAAAGGATTAGGACGAAGCATTTTGTGTAATTAGATTTCTCAGTTTTAGGAATGAATTGCCTTTTAGCAGTAAAAGCTGTCACTGAGGGAGCCATTAGCTCCTTATAACTGAATTAAATGCATAATTAGTGACATGATCGCATTAGGATTTGTTTCATTTTTAACTAATCCAGGGTGCCGGCGGTGGGGAGGGGGGTGATCTCTCCAGGTCGGCAGAGCCCACCTCGGCGGGGCCCGGCCTCAGCTGGCGTGCCGGAGTCGGGAAAAGCCAGGCGCGTGTGAACGGGAGCCGGGGCCTCGGCGCGCTGCTCGCGGGGCTATTCATCACTGGGTGCCGGGTGACAGTGACTGATGGGCTCGGCCCGGGCCTGGCACTTTACCAGTGCAAGAATCATACGAGCCAGGGAGCAGAATGACAGCTGGAGCGCCGTGTCAAGTGGTGTAGAGACCGGAGCTATTAATAATCTGTGCCACATGATCTGCGCCGCCAGAAAACAATGATTTAGACATTGGTCGGAATAAAGATTTCACGTTTAGTATGGAGGGACTGGCCCAGCACCAGAGGAAGAAATCGCTATTCAATCAGCATGTATGAAAATAAGGCAATGAATACATTAAGGGTTAGCAAAAAAAAAAAGGAGGGGAGCGCCTCAGCCCCCGCCCAGAATGAATCCTGTTAATCAGAACTTCCTGAGGTTTCTGTGATGGCGTTAAGTGGTGCTGGAAGAGCAGCTCTTGAAGCCTATCACAAGTAAAACAGCAAGGAAATCATGTAGATCCCAAATTTTGGTGCCCTGTCCTGCTGGTCCTGATATGCCCTCACATGGGTTGCAGCTCTGTCAGATCACACCCTTCTCATCTCAGAAAAGCACAGCAGATGCCTTTTGCCAAGGAAACCCTTCCTGCACCCATTTTCCTGGTCCACGGCTTGGACAGGTGGGGTTTTTTTTGCAGAGTTAAAACCTGTCTGGATGGCAGAGCCCTGAGAGAGGCAGCAAATGGAGTCACATCTAGTTGGCTGCCGCTGTTCCCCAGGGCTCAGCTTTGGGGCCAGTTCTGTTTAACATCTTTATCAATAATCTGGATGAGGGGATTGAGTATACCCTCAACTACTTTTCAGGTGACCCTTGCTCTCCAGAAAAGATGCAGAAATACATCCTTAGCTTCTCCACAGCACGTAGCATGAGGGTCAGTAGTGTAACTGGGGAGTCTTGGCAGGTTTGCAGCCACCAGACTTCTGTTTCTGTAGTTCTGCTTCAGGGGCTTTTGTAATAGTTGGAGCTGTGGTATAAAACAGAGTTTCTGAATGGCATTTCTGGCGGTTTTGTCCTTAGTTCTGCCTCTCCTCTGTCACCTAAATACCAGTAACAAGGCTGTTTTAGGCATTGTACATTTTTACTATGCCCTTTGTCTATATTCTTCCTGCAAATACTAGGTTTTGCCAGGATGACTTAGATATTCCTCATTACTTGATGGTCACTCTGTGGATGTCTTAGTTTGACAGAATGAAAGTCAGAGCTCGAATTCTCAGAGAAGTTCTGGTGCAGGTACCAGCTGAAATACTTCTGCTCCTTTCAGAGATGTGTTTTCAGAGTTTAAGTTTTTTGAGCCATTCTGGTTTGACTCAGGTTTTCATATTCTGATTTCCTATGACGCAGTTGTGTTTGTGATGTTATTATAACTGGAGTCAGAGAAGGTCTTACTGAAGACCAGCTTTTGGTTATCCCTGGTGCTGGTGGCTGAAAAAATGTAGTCCTAGCTGGAAAAAAATACAACATCTTATTCCTTTGCGTTCCTTACCATTTGTCAGGGAGTGTGATTTTAGTGTAATGCAAAAATGAAGTGTGCAGAGTGTAACCAGTATGAAAGTGGGAGGTCAGAGTAAGCCTCAGAGGGGTTGGAGGAGCAGCAGAGGAGCACTCGGGAAGGCCAGCAGGTGTAGGGGCACATCAGCTGGTCCTGTTCCCCATGCTTGACTGTCACTGAGGGCCTTTCAGTGTCCCAAATGCTTTGATTTCTCGGTCTTTTTTTTCTTCATTGTTTTCTTGCAAGTGCTTTCACCAGCCCTGAATCAAAAGCTTAACAGAGTGATAATAACTCATCCTCTGGTGGGGAGTTTTTTGCTGTTTGTGTTTTGTACAATTATAAATTGTATAATCTGAGTTCTCACAGCCAGAGCTTAATATATTTGACTTTATTGCTTTTTGTTTTATGGAAATAAATTACTGCTCAGATTCTGACATTTAAATTAAAGGATCTGCACTAAATCTTGTGTGCCACAATAAGAAATTAAGAGAGCTTTTCTTGCTAAACAAGCAGAGCTGGAAGCCTCAGTCCATCAAGAACTCAGGTCCAATTAAAACAGTTTACAAAGGGAACAGCATGTTTGGTCCATCCTGTGCTTCAACATCAGTCAGCTGGGCCCTGGATGCCTCTGGGGATGAGCTTTCCCAGCCCAGAGGAGATCAGCTGGGGAGGATTACTGTGTCCGTAGGATGTGCTGCACCGATTTCTGAGGGGCTTAATTTCCCAGTCACCTGTGGACAGGTTCCTGAACAGAAATATTCACACAACTCATATGTGAAGTGACATGACAGGGGTTCCCTGCTCAGAACTGCAGCTCCCAGGCTTGCACAGGCAGACAGCAAAGCTGGTTTAGAAATGGCAAGCCCTTCAGAAATCACAAATTGGGAATTGGAGAAAATACCTCTTGTTTTGAAAGCTGTTCCTCTGCCTGGGGTGGTGATTTCAAGCTTCTCTGTGCTGCATGAAAGACTGAGATGCCCTGTTTTGTGCTTGCACAGAAAACCTGAGGCACCCATGCAGTCCAGCCACTGCTGGAATATTTCATTAACCAGAGTATTTAATGTAACTCACAGTTAAACATGGGCAGTACTGCAATTCCAGTTACATTAAAGGGCATTTTTTTTCTTTCCCTTATATATTTTAACTTTTTGTATGTTCTATATATATTTTACACCAGTCAGAGTCTCTTTTACCTAAACAAGAGCAGCAATTTCTGTTCCCAAAAGTGGGCTTCATTGGCTATAGCCAAATCCCAGCTGTTGGAGAGAAATCCTGGAAGGAGTAGAGCCATTGTGAATGCTCACAGGATCAGCTTTTTCTCTGCACCTGCCTGCCCTAAAGCAGTTTTTCTGTGTTAAAAGCCTGAATATAGTGTGGAGTTTCAACCTAAGGAGATTTTACATTTTTAGGAGAAACATGATTAAAAATATATATAATTCAGTGTTAATAGAGAATCAGATTTTTTTGTGGTGTCTGTCCTTCTTGGGCTTGAGTCCAAGACTAAATGTGAGCAAAGCTTTCCCTTTATTTCCTATTTCCATCTGGACATAGCAACCTGATGCAATCCTATGCATTTCGTGCCTTCTAACATCCTGTGACCTGTATGAAGAAGAGACAAGGGAAGCAGGAGACAGAAACAAGAAAAAGGGAAATAAAAAGGGAAAAGGAGAAGGGGGAAAAAATGGAAAAGGAGAACTGAGTTCTGAGTTGGGCTGTAATGCCTCTGATAGAATTGCTCTACAATAAGTTCAATAGTTGAAGTCAACAGGGAACTGTACTCTGAATATATACAGGACTAAAACTGGATTATTTTAATTCCTAAAGCAGAAATATTTCAAATTGGTAAAAAAATGAAAGGGTGAGTATTGCTCAGCTGAATCTCCCACTGCCTGATTCCCAGGCATAAAATAAGTGCATTAAAGATCCTGTTTTACACAAGGACTTCACAGTAATGCTTGTGAAGGGCTCAGGTAGGGGTGATGGTTAAAAGTTGTACCAGAGCTTGTCTGTGCAACTTTAAACCCAAAATTTCCTCTCTCGGGAATGACAGACTTTGAAAGCCCCTACTTTTGTGTGTGTTATGTAATAAATTGTATTGCAACCTGATATAAAACAAGCAGTGCAATGTCCTTAAATTTTGATGTCAAGCAAAAGCTATAATTTCCACGTCTCGGTGGAAAGAGGACCTTTGGGTTACACAAACTACACAATTAAACATGTCCCCGAGTGTTCCTGGGCACAGAGGCCAGTGCTGAGGAGCAGCTTGCAGCTTGGATCGTAAATCCTCTTCATTTCCAGGGCAGGGTGAAGCACACACATTGCTTACAAGCAGTCCCAGGTATGGATGTTCATCCTCTGGAATTGCACCTGGGCATCTTTTAAGGTGGTGCTGGCTGGCATGGGCCAAAACAGTGTCAGGGAAAGTCAGATCTGTTTGTTGGGGCAGACAACTGCATTCCCATGCCCAGGACTCTGTCCTCTCACTGTTTGATGCACTCACGCTGATGTAACCTCAATGTCTAATTGACCCAGGTCCAGGTAGTCATCCTTTAGCTTCAGTGAAGATGTTACAGTTCTTTGACTGACTTAGTCCAGAATTATTGTCTGGACAATCCTTCTGTGCGCTTGTGTGTCTTCTAGTCATGCAAATTAGTGGCACAGGGCAAAATACAAAATAACCATTAAAAGTCATATGGACCTGAGATAGTGTCAGGTAATCAGCATCGCCAAATGGCATTGATATACTCTCGTAAGCACAGAAGTGGTTTACATTTACACATTTCCATTGAGTAGCTATAGGTACTCAGCTGACCTCCTTGCTTTCACCCCACAGTGAATTCTTCACATCATTTCATCTCCTCCTTCTTCCTAAGTGGTGAAAAAAACACCCAATGTGCCTTAATAGCAAATCCCTGTGACTGGGATAAAGAGTGTCCCTGAAATGAAACCTTTTCCTCCCTAGCTATTCCTGCAGAGTGGTCTGAAGACGACCTTGCTGAGATGCCCCTCCTGCTGCCGAAGCACTCCCTTGGAGTTGCTTCAGCTGCTGGATGGCAATGGGAAGAAATGAAACACCAAAAGAGGTCCAGGAGTGATTTTAGGCTGCTCATGAGTGTGTGGGGCCACAGGCAGGCCCTGTGGGATGCAGTGGGATCTGCACGAGGGCTGGCTCTGTGATGCCCCACAGCTGCTCCAGAGGGGAACAGGGCATCCGCTCATGTCCCCCTAACTGCATTATCACCTCGTGGAGGATTACATATCCCAAATCAAATTCACAACGTAAATGGATTTTGGTGAGGTAATTCTCTTGTTTCCAAACAGAAAACACAGGGAAAAGTGGTGAAAGTTGGGGTTTGCTTTCAGATGCTGATATACTTAACAACAATAAAGTTTTAAAAGCTGAGTTATAAAGTGAAAACAGAATCAATAAAGCAGTGTTTTCTCTCTCCAAACCGCATGCTCTGGAACACTTCGGAAAGGCTTTTGTTGAGAGTTCCTCCTTCAGACGCATTTGTGGATTGAAGCAAATTTCTGTGGCCGTGATGCCGAGGCAAGGGACAGGCTGTCCTTGCCGAGGGTGACCCCCGAGCGCTGGCTGGCTGGGGCAGACCCGGAGCCCTGCCTTGCTCCCAGCTGCCGCCGCTGACAATGGGCAGCCAGAGCACAGCCCCGGCTCCGGCTGCCCGCTGGTCAGAGTGGCATTAGGGATCAGCGCTGATAATCCCTCGTCCCTGCGGAGAAGGCAGGAGGGCAAAGGGAGGGGTTGGAGAGACTTTGTGACTTTCTCGTACCAGAATACGCTTTTTTTTTTTTTTTTCCTCTGTGAGACTGCAGCAAATATGTTTATTTCTGTTTTAGGAACAAGAATTCTAGTTTTAGTAATTGTTGCCACATTGAAAAGAATAGAAAGTTGAGGCATGCTACAACTTTTCTTCAGAGCAAGTGATCTAGATCTAATCCCCTCTGTTTCATCTGAAAAAACCACTTGCGTATCCGAACATAAGAGTAAATTAGCATGTGCCTATGAATACTAATGCCGCATAAACTCTACTTTAAGCCTTTAAAAATGAATAGCACCAAGATAACTAAATGGGAAGAGGCAAATTCAGAAAGAGCATTAGCATTGTCCTTAGGCACTTTGAAGAAAAACGTTTAACTTTGCATCAAAAATATTAAAATAAGAGGCTTTGCAAGCGGGAAAGTGACTAAAAAAACCTTTGTGTCTAGGCTGATAGTTCAAGACCCACATTTTTTATGTCAGAGACTAGATACCAAAGGTGCAGTTGAACATGCAATTGCATGTGGGGATTAATGTTTTGTGTTGTTTAACCCAATCCAGACAGATTATTTTTTTTAAAGGAGTGAAGGAATCTTTTACTATAGTGAGTACTGCTTTCACGCTTTTTTTGCAGATTTCTTGTGGGTGGGCTCAGTAGCCTCGCAGCAGCCTAGTGGGTATTTATGCAACAAGCTTTCACCTCTCTGTTTTCAAAACAGATCTGGGCGTGGAGGAGAGATTGTAACTGGGTCCTAGGGCAGAAAGAACCTGATTTAGTCACAGAACCATAGTATCCCTAAAAGTAATGGTCCCTGTTTATCCTCTGGAAGGCTGCTTAGGTAAAATTAGAGCAATGGGGGTTTTTTCTCATTGGGAATCATGATTACAGTAAAGTTCCAGAGCGCATAACGAGGTCAAAAAGCATAGGAAATGTTACTGTCACACATTCCTGAAAGGAAGAATAACTGGAAGTAGCTGAATTGGGATGGAAGTCTTGTTGGGCATATAGAATCCATACTCTTACCAACTCTGACAGCCACTGCATTTTAAGCAGAGAAAGGATATGGAGGGCAAGAGCGGAATGGGAGCACAGGGAAGTGATGTCCCTTTTCTGAAGTCACCTAGGCAAGTCAATAGCACGGGTATGAATATGGAAATGTGGGTGTACCTTCATCCTTCCCTTCAGTTGTCTGAGATTCAGGACTATCATGATAGTTACGGTCCAGCACCAGGCAAGGTGACACTCCCATTGCCACTCAGGCATGATGCTCTGTGTGTTTTCATTCCCTTCTCCTTATTTTCTGTGTTCCTTACGTGATCTATGTTGTTATAAGTTTGCTATTTTGGACAGGGTGATGCAAGAGAATTGTGTCATCTTGAACATTGCTGAGTATCTTGACTGAGGCATTCATCTGCTCTGGGCTGGTCCAGCACACCCCTCCCACACTTACATGCCGGGGTCTCCCAGTCCTGTTTGTGGCATTTACTGTCTGTGTTCTTGTGTGAGTGAAAAAAAAATCAACCCCACCAGTCCTGCTAGCTGAGTGTCATCGTTACCAGAGGAGAATGGCTGCATCTCTGTTACTGCAGGGGAGAATTGCACATTGCTGAGGTCAGGAGCCGTGTGAGGCGAATTTCAATGATCTGCAGTAAATGCCGAAATAGATGAACAAGCCCATCCAGAAAACTGTAGTGTAAACAGCTGGGTTATCAAATGCATCGTAGGAAAGGAGAAAAAGGAGGAGTGTGTGTAGGAACTCGGAGTTGTGACATTGCAAGTGGTAATGTAATGTGCCCTGTCGCAATGTTGTGTGCTCCTTTGCAATGTTTTGTGCCCTGTCGGTACCTGTGACATGAAGCTGCCTTACTGGCAGGGTTTATTACAGGGGTCTGATTGTCCAGACCAGAAAATCTGTCTTTAGAAGGAAGGGAGAAAAGAGATCTCTTTTTTCCCCTCCTCCCTGAGGGTTTCACAAACAAGTCTAACAAGATCAGTCCCCTGCCAATAAAACCAGTCCTGGTTGATACGCAGGCTTGCCTGTCTTAAACCACCCCTGAGACACTTAACCTGCTGGATTGCCTCTCTGCAGACACCTGCCTGGGCAGCAGCAGCAGACTAAACAAACAGGGATTCTCAACTGCACAAAACTTGGCCCCTTTCAGCGGGGCTCCCATCTGTTAAAAAGCCATTGTCTGAGCAAGTGTTCAGCTAGCTGGGGAGGCAACGCTCTTGCATATTGAGCTGCCCCTGTCCCCCATAAAAGTCCTCTTTAGCATTTTCTTTTCTCCCCTGTTTCCATCGCCTGATTTATTCATTGGTTTCACCTCTTCTCCCCTCCCCCTGTGGTTCATAAGGAGGGCCTCGTTGTCTTCTGTACCTCGGGGGTCATGTCTTTTCAGTCACCGGGACAATACCCGCTGCTGGCATCTGCTTCCAGATCCAATCAGCCATATTGTGATCACATCCTGCCAGAGAATTGTTCCTTCTTTTGCTCGGCTTTGTTGCCAATTTCATGCCATGTATTGCTCCATGTTTTGTGCTTCATGAAGCTGTCACTGGCATAAAAGTGGCCTGACCAGGGTCGTAGTAAAAGGGGTGGGAATGAAACATCCACCAAAATGTTGAGCAGGCCACCCACGGGCCCCACGCACGCAGGCACACACACATACACACGCAGGCAGGCATGCAGACATGCAGGCGCATCCACAGCGTCCCACCCTGTGGAATTGCCATCCTGCTGAGCTGCTTTATGCTCTGCCGAAGGAGCGGAAACTTTGATGGGGAGCTGAGAGTTGTGGCTGGTTTTTTTCCCCCTAGGAAAGTTCCAAAGCAGATAATTTTCTTGATATTTCTGGAGGATCTTGGCTGCCTTACATCAGATAAGCTTTAATAAGATCCACTCATGAATCACAGAACTAGTTACTCAGGCAATTGAAAATGAGTCTGAGTTGTTAGTGGGTGTCAGAGGGGAAAAATACCCTTTAAAAAGAAATCTCATGGGAAAATTGCATCTGTGACACCTGTCACTCTGGCTTCTTGCTTCCCATTCCGAAAGCCCTTCTAGAAGTTACACCAAGGTCTGCTGAAAATTGTGACCATCCTCTTTGGTCTGGACTTGGATGCAGTTTACTGAAGACTGAGTCTTAAGATGTTTTTAATGTCCACAAGACAGAGGTACAAGCCCAAACTGCTAAGCAGAAGTTGTTGAGCCACCTCTGTGAAATCAAAAGTATGCTTGCACGATGGCAGAGAATTTGGCCCAGTATTCCCCATGGCAGAATTACTTCTTTCCTTGCAACATACCTCGAAGTTAAACAAAAGTAAATTACGTGTTTGTTTAGACATAAGTAAATGGAGAGTGCAAAACCTCTCTGCTTTGTTCTTGGTTTTGATTTATCTTTTTGCATGTTCATTTGTTGTGGGTGTTTTTTGTGATGTGACAAACTCATCTGATGCTCTCCTGTGTACCCCCAGCCTCTGCTTGCCGAGCACTGGGAAGGTTTTTCATGTTTATTTCCTGCCTGTCAGAGCACCCAGTAAACCTTGGGGAAAGGGCTCATCCCTTCCAGAATACAAAGTGAGTCCAAGCGGGGTCAGGGGACTTCTCGGCTCTCCTTCTAAAGGGGAACTGATTCCCCATTTCCTTTCTTTTGGCTCGCTGCTGTCACTTGCATTCACACTGGGTACCACCTTCCCATGCTAATAACCCGATGGCAATCAATAGAGCTGTTCATGGAAGGCAGAGAAAGGAGAGGGATATGCTCACCCCCCCGCCCCCCCCCCTTTATGCCACGGTGCTTGACAAGTGGGCTGGGGAGCAGGGACAGGCCCATGCTTCCCAGGAGCGGATGCCAGGCACCAGGCAGCTCTCTGCATGGAGCCAGTGTGAGCTCCTCTCTGTGTGCGCAGAACTCAGTTCTTGTCTGGGAGTCTGCTTCTTTTGGCCCAGCTTATACCATCCAACTACACAACAAATCCAATCAGGGCTCCCCAAGTTCTCTTCAAAGGAGGAACACCTCGTGCGAAAGTTTTGTAGACCCTGTGATCCTAATCCTGTCAGGGAAGGCAGTGGGAAATCAGGTACCAGGTGCAAAGGCAGAAAGGTTATGCTGTCTGACTGTCTCCTCTGGAGCTGGTGCTTCTGAGGTGAAACCCTGGCAGTGCTGCGAACTTCAATATCTTGGCATCCTCACACACAAGCTTCCCATCTGTGGAGAGGTGCAAGCAGGAAGTGTGTGGGACCGGAGAGGGATACAAGGGGAATGGGAGAGGACCTGTCCCCCTCTCAGTGCACTCCAAGGAGCTGCCTTTGGGATTCTCACACCCTCTCTGGAAAGTTTCCTGGTAGAGCCTACAATTCCTGCAGTAACCCATGGTCCTCAGCGTGCACCCACAACCTCTTCTCCAGAAGTGCCCGGCTTTTATTTATATTTAAAACTGAGCTTGAGCGTTCAGCAAGAGAGGCAGTGGCAAGAGTAGGGAGGGCAAGAGGCAGCTTTGTGAGAGAGAGAGTGTGTGTGTGTGTGCGAGCGCGTGTGTGGTGTGTGCATGCGTGCGTGTGTTAAACAATTTCATGGACATCTGTCATGCACAGTTAACTTTGCATTGCTGCATTTTAGGTTGTAGGCCCAGGCTTGGCCGTCAGTGATAAAGTAGCTGGCAGTTTTCAAAAAGCCGCTGGATAACAGAGCATGAATCATAAAACACACTACTGTGTAGCAATATCCAAGTTCATTCAATGCAATGAAACCATGCAGAGGACCTTTATTCCCAGCTAATTATGTGGAAACGCCTAAGACAATAAAGCATCTGGTGGTCTTTCTTCCCCATTTCAATTTTTCTCAATATTGTGACAGGAGAAAGCATTGTGCCTTTCCCAGGGTAGTTGCTGTGAAGAGGAGTAAAAGCAAGGGTCAGGGAAGAGCAAATAGATGAATTTATAACTTTCTTTTTATTTATTCCTTTCTCATTGTTTCTCTGGAGACTCTTCCTTCAGGGCTGTATTTTCAAACCACTATTCTCACTACACTCTGCCTGAATACCTTTTTTTTTTTTTATAATACCACCCAAACTGCCAGGCCCCTCTGTGCTCACTGTCTTTTTTCTCCTCTCTTCCCCAGATGCATCCAAGAGTTGAAATCCAAGTCTGTGATCTCTGCTGTGATCTCCTAGCTATTAAAACAGAACCAAAAAAATTAGAAGCCTAGAAATAAGTAGTGTTTTCTGAACAGAGAAAGAAAGGGTTTCATTTGGAGAGTGTTTTCAGTAGGTTTGAGGCTTCTTGTCACAAAGGCTCCATGACTCTGTCAGGTTCATTTTCTGTAAATAAAATGAAAGTAAATTTTCTAACAGAAAACTTGAAATAACCTCACAGCAAATGATTTCTGCATTACAATTTACTTTTAGGCCATCAAATGACAACACCCTTTAAACTCTTCCTCCCTTGGCTCTCAGGCTATGGCACTTATTACTGACTATTTTAAAAATGTCTCCTAATTCTTTATTTCAGAACAAAGCACACAGGCTTGATTTTCACTAGAACACCCTCCTTGATCAGATAATAGAACATTTTTTTCCTTGTGGGACCAAGGCTATGAGGACAAAAGAAAACAAATTAGCCAGGTTCAGTATGAGGGAGTTTCGGTTTCGAGGAAAGAATAAAAGAATTCTTTCCCTGTTTGCTGATCAGGTGTCTGACTAAAAGTAATACCTTGAAAGTGTTAAAATAGGTTTTGTTTTGTTTGTATGATGATAATTACTGCTGTCCTCTGACAAAAGCTGCAGGAAGAGTTTGATTTGGATCATTGCTCTGCTAAGACCTCACCTGCGTTGGCCAGATGTAGTGAGGCTACCTGGAGCTCCCTGCATAGGGAGTTACTGCTCTGAAAAGCTTGGTAGATGCTAACAAGCAGATGCTCCAGGAGGCAGCTCATCCCCATACCAAGACAAATCTTCCAAAGGGGTAAAGAGGGAAGAAGCCTGAAAACTCAGGTCAGACCCATCTTTTTTTTTTCTTTTCTTTTTTTTTTTTTTTTCCTTTTGCATTGCAATATCATACAGAAAGGACAATTCAGTGTTAAATAAGTTTAAATGAAAGAAATAATTAAATTGGAAAGAGAGAAAGGTAGACCGTTTTCCTAATTGGCTAATACCTGGGATCTTTCCTCAAGAGTAAATACTCCACAGGTTTCAGACTGTATCCTCTTTTTTGGGCACTCTCCACTGCCACTGTGATATTTAAAGACTGTGCAGCAATCAGCAGTTTAGCCTCAAAATACAGAGAAGTATTTTTCATCTTCATGCTTTAAGTATTTGCAATTTGTACAGCACAGAGAGAGACTCAGCTTCGCTGTGAGAAAATGAACACTTAGAAAGAAGCTCTGCTAGCAGAGACCAAAGACAACATGAGATACAGACAGGAGAATATTCACACTAGGAAGATTTGTACTTACCATGGATTAAGGGGAAGTAGAGGTGGAAGTGTCAAGGAGGAACTCCAAACAGACCAAATGCATGGCAATGTGTGCAGTAAGTAGGAGGAAGCCAGGAATGAGTAAGAGGGAGTGTATCTGATGGGTGCAGCTCGAGGCTGAATTTCATCCACTGACACAGTAAAGGAAAAATTCCCATGGTGGTAGTGTATTCTCAACTCCTGAAAGGACATGACTACATTAAAACTCCTACCTCTGGGAAATATTTTAAGCAGTATCTAAATTTTAAATAGGAAGCCTGGGTCAGGGAGGGGCTGCAGTGTAGCTAAAATCACCAATTCATTGAGTACTGCGCTCAAATTTCTGCTGCTTGATCCTCTGCATTAAGTGTAGGTCAAATCACTCTGTCCTTTCCTTCTTTTTAGGTTTTCAGTAAACAAAATAATAATTATGGCCCTAGCTTTGACATCTAACAGTGAATGTTATCATTAATTTGCTTCTAATATTTCAGTTGCTTTGTTCAGTGAAAGAGTTTGTGATTGACAAATACACAGTCCTGTTACTAGCCTGCCTCTCCTTCACATATAGCACCTGACCAAAACAAGACGTGAAACATGAAGCAGAGAGAAACATAAAAAATAAAAAGGGGCAAGGGAAACAAAAAGCAGAAGCAGGAGAAAACAGGCAGAAATGATCAGGTGAAGCTCAAGGATTTGCCAGCTCTGCAGGCGAATCAGACTTCTTTTCTTCCTCTCAGGCATTCACATAAACATCAACAATTCTTCCCCTCTCCTTTGCTCTTCAGAGGAATACTAGTGGACTTTTGATAAAGCCACAGGTTCATTTGGCATATCTGTCTTTTATTTCTTAGTGAGGGCAAACACTTGGGCAGGAGTAAAGTTCTGCACTTTGGCAAAAATCAAATATACTGTCTTCAATAAAATATTTAGTGTTGCCTTTCACTGTGAGTTTTACAAGCACCTGAAGGTGTGGTGAATGTTTTACAGCCTTGAATGCATGTAAAGCCATGCAAACCATAACCAAGGATTGTCTGGGAAGAGAAGGCTGGAAAAAGGAAAAAAAAGATAAGTATGTTTGTTGAAAGCTGAGCATATGCATATAAGAATGGAAAAGAAGGGAAAGGAAAACAGCTATCTACAAAAATATTCAGTTTTAAATTGGAATGGTAATATCCTGGAATTGCTAGAATTTCACAGCTGGCTTCAGCATGGTGAAATGTGTATATCTGAAAAGGTTACATTTCCTAATCATGCTATGGAAAAAAAAAATCATAAATATCTATGTTACATAACAGGAGTTTCAGCATCAGAAGAGTGTGCAACAGATGCATGCTCAGAAATGTCAGCATATACTCAGAAATGTTTTTCAGCCATTCCTAGAATTAGGAATAGCGTGTCAGGAGGCTGTGACCACAAGGGACAATTGTGCAGTGGAAGATGCAGGTGCACCAGATTTTGTGTGGTTTCAGCAGCGTGCCGAGTGGAAGTGCATTTCTGCTAACAAACCCGTTACAGCCTCCCCGGAGAACTGAATCCTAAATGTGTTTCTGTTCCTGCTGTTATCCTCCCACCGCCCTCTCTGAGCAGTTAAAGGATTTGACTCATTCATCCCCTCCCTTTGTCTCCCAATCCTTATCCTTCCCAGCAAGCAAATGCTATTTGTTACTATATAATTTTTTGTCACATGGATTATTGTCCTAATTACAGTCCCTGCCTGGGAGACTCAGGTGTAGGAATTGGTTTGTTTGCTAGAGTTGTCCTCAGGTGATCATTGCATTGCAATGTATTTATAAGGCTTTTTGAAGCCTCTCCGAAGGGAAATGAAAACTCCCCAGACTTGAGCCAAATGACATTATCTTCTTTCAGCGGGATGAAGAAGGCAGCTTAGTCTTAATTATTTATGACTGTGTAGAATACCCCTCTGGTGATTATCCACGTCTCACTTCCACAGGCAACCCTGTGACAGGCAGGATCACGTGGGGGCCCATTTAGGGCGATACGGCCCTGTATTCACTGACACCCTGTTACACAGCACAGCTTCCTGTGAGAGTTCTCCTCCATAAAGCTGGGCAAACACGTGGCAAAAGAGCAGTGGGAAGCCTGGTGAACCTTCACACCTCTTGTCATAAACCAACCTGAGGTTTCCTGGGGATGGGGTGGTTCTACTGTCGCCAGCACTTGCTTTCTCTTGTGCTGTTGCCTTCGACAATATCCAGGACAGACAACCCTGCTTCAAAGCAGGTTGCAGACCCTGGAAAGCCTCCAAACTGAAACTGCTGTGCCTTCCCTTTTGTTGTTTACATTTTTCCATGCTGGATGGCATTGAAAAATGACTGACCTGGCATCTTTTGTGGAAGTGGAAAGGGCCATATGACAAAACTATTATTCTTGATCAGTGGAATGTGTCCAATAACATGATCCACCATGGAACCAGGGAGAAGGTGGGCTGGAGGTCACCATGTCACTTTGACATCCAGATATCCTGCCTGAGGCAGAGGTGCTGTGAATGACCACAGAACATGAGCAAAGTGCCTGTCACGGCACACCCAGATAGAGGAATAGTCCCTGCCTAGGCTGCTTGTGGCAGCACAGTGCTGACCTGCCCTCCAAGTGAGCTCTTCATCCATTCCTTCTAAATAACCAATTCAGAAGGCTGGGTAGGCCAGAAGTTCAGTAGGGAAAAAAGGGAGATCATCCATAGGTAACTGAGAGCCCAGATATTGATCATCACCCCCACGTATACAGTGTTAAGACTCTGAAAAGGCGCTGAAAAGATGGGCCGTTTGGTCTATGCCAATCTCTGGCCTTTGTCCCTATTTTACTCCCAGTCTCCAAGCCAGAATTACTTACAGAGCTGGTCTGGGTTTCAGTAAAATGCGGTAAATGTTATCAGTGTACTTTCCATCTACCACCTGACTGGGAAATGCTTCAATTATTCCCAGTGTTAAAAAGTCCGCAAGTGTTCGATCTTATTGATGACTTTGATTTTGGCACCATGCACAGACCAAGGAGCCTTACAGTAATCTACACAAACCCATCCAATTCTGGAGGCCACTGACACAACTCTGTCAGGTTACTAAAATCCTTCTATTTTGGGGTTGAGTATTTGTTTTGAGTATTTTGTTAAATTTATGTCACAAGGTAGATTTTTTAGAAGGGATTTCAGATCTGCAAAGTTTACAACAGCACTAGCAGAGGTCAGCAGCTCCTGCAGTCCTACAGACAATGGAGAGTGGGCTTTTTTAAAAGCAAAGTATTTTTCAAGTAAAAATTTTAATTGATGATTTTGAGTAACTTATTTAGTCCTTTCAGAAGTTTGCCAAAAGGAAACTAAGGCATCTGAATTTTTTTTTTCATGGTCCTCTAGTAGATAAGCATATTTTTGTTCAAAAAATAACATTAAACTGATATAAAATGGACACTGTTTTTGAGACAGAAGAATTAAAACCAAAGCGGAGTCTTATGCCTTCAGAAAGCTTTCTGATATGCTGGATGGGCTCTGTTATGTTAGTGTAATATCAAGATGCTTCACAAATATACTGTGGAAAACAGCACCATGAATTATTACGTGTTTGAAGTTATCTGATGGAGGTTTGTCAGGTTTTTTTAAGGCTATAGTACGCTGTTAGTTTTTGGGGGTTTTTTTTCTCCCTTCTGGGGGGCTTCAATAGAAGTTCCTATGCAAAACCAGCACAGCTGTAGGAGTTTTGAAGGAAGCTTGCTATCATCTCAGCAGACAGGCTGCTGGCATGGATGAATTAGCACAGCTGCCGTCTACAATGTGATCTAATTCACATGGCCATCAAAAAGAGCAGTTTCAGTTTGTTAACCTGTTACTTGAACAAGTGATTAAAAGACACAGTGAAGTTTAAACAGTGAACAGTTTCTCAGATTCTGACTTTTTACAAGCAATTCATTACTTTCAATATTGCTTTTGTATTCTTGTTCTGTGTTAGCTTTCTTGATTCCACCTTAATGGTTTGTTTTTATCTGGGCTTCAACAACTCTGCTGGATGCTACTCTTCTGTTTAGAAATGGGATTCCATATTACATCAGCCCTGTGATCCTGCTGCTCATGTGCTACTTGTGAGTAGAGACACAAACATGCTTTCAACCCAGCATTTTATTTACAAGGAAATTTGGCCAAATTCCTCTGCTGTGAAGTGGAAAAAAAAACCAAAACTCTAAATTGTTTGGGGAAAAAAGAGAGGGGAAAAGAGCTCCCTGCTTTTTACACTGTTGAAACTTACATTCACAGTTTTGAGAGGGGGAAGAAAACTAATTCCTGTGCCACAAAATCAAAGCAAGGGGGGAAAAGGAAGCCACTCTGGTATCTTTGCTTTCCAGCACTGAAAAATCTCCATCCTCACCCACAGGCAGCGTGTTGTATGCACAGATGGATGGCGGCATGGCCCAATAGCATGGTCCTTTGTAAAGCAAAAACTCTGCCAACTCCCGGGCCAAAAATCCCCCACAGGGTCCCCGATGAGGCAAATTTCCAATGGCAAGCAATAAGAACACAGGCAACAAAGGCCTTGGCAGGGCTGGGTACTGGCTGCTCCTTGTGGCTCTTCCAGGGCTGCTCAGGTTGCCAGCACGATGACAGCAGGGGCAATTGATGCCACCCAGATCTGGGCTGGCAGAATCCAAACACTCACCCACACTGTCCAAACAGCAGTCTGCCTCCGGGTCATGGAATAGCAGTGACAGGTCTAGCCCTGCTTTTCGTCCCAGCTGTGAGAAATGAGGGACTGAGGTGAGGACATCTGCTGCTGCTGCCGCTGCCCACAGCTCTGGCTGCTCCAGGGGTCCAACAGGGGCATTTTTATGGGGTGACTGAGGAGGGTGCATTTGCAGTGCTGTTAAGTTAGACAACCCAAATCTAGATACTCTCTTCCAGTAGCCACGGAGGGTTGATAAATGAGGACAGAAAAACAGAACCATTGTAAGAGAGATGGTCAGTGCAGTACCAGGTCTCAGATTCATTCATCTTATCCACATCCTCAGCGTCCACTTCACGTGTCCCCCTGTTTGTATAACAGCTCGGCAGGCAGATGAATCAGAATTTAGCCAAGTACTTTTGCTTTATCTTTATCACCTGGTGTGAACCCTTTGGATTAGTAATGCAGCAGAAACAATGCCAGTGTCAACAAACCAGGGAAGAGCTTGAATGACCCCCACTCTGGAGCTGTGTTTATAATAAACTCCTGGAAACAAGAACCAATTCCTCCACTCTCACTTGCAAACGCAACACCAGAAGTGCACAAACCAAATCCTGTTCTGCTGGGGAAATGTTCAAACACAGGGCCTTGTCTGTAGTGGTGAGCTCCCTGTGTCACGTAAGTCTGGAAATTTAAGATATTCCCAGCCAGTGTAAGCCAGATGCTGGCATGTTCCCTCCTTGGTGCAGGCTAAAAGCAGTGCTGAGTTTTGCCTCTTCTAGAAATTCTTCCCACCCTTCCCTGGGCAGCGTCTTCCACAAAAATGCTTCTCTGGCTTGTGACTGAAATGTGGGGACAGCAAAACTGGCTTGGGCACTCATCAGAGAGGGTCAGACAGACCTCTGCCTGGGCTGGTGTGTCTCTCTTCATGGCATTTGTGGGTGGCAGCCAAAGCTGCTGCTGACCAGTAGTTTGGGGAGAAAGGGGGTGAAAGAGGCCACAGGTGTGTGACCGGTACCCAGGCAGACCTGGGATCAGGATCCCCTCCAGGGACTCTGGGGTGCTGCAGAGATGCCCCCTCTACCTGGCCCTGCTGCCCCCAGAGACCTTGGGGGCTGGGGTTGTCCTGGGCTTCACAGCACCCTCCTGCACTGGTTCTGTCTTCGGTCAAGGGGATGGTCCATAGTGAAACAACACAGCATTGCAGCTTTTTTTCTCCAGACACAATGCTGGAGAGAAAACCATCAGGGAGAGGGTGTATCATTTGATGGGAAAGTTTTTGGCAGGAGTCTGTAGCATTAATGTATTTGTTCATGTTGCTATTGCTGGTAAAATGTAGCTCCCCAAAGAATCTCAGCTGACATAACAATCTTAGTGTGATTGTGAGGCATTGCTCTCGTGTTTCTCTCATGTCTTCATTCTTTGCTGCTTAACATCTTCACCCTGGCCCTCATCCTCGCCTTCTTCAGGCTTGTCTCCTGCTGCGTGGCTGCTAGAAATCACTCTGCTCTCACTCTGTCAGCTACTTACTTATTTCCAAATCACTTCCTTTATTTTACTTCTCAGATTCCTCCTTTGTACAGCAATATATCTGTCTGTGTGTTCTCTCCCACATTTTCCCTCCTGCTGGTTCTTTGACAATGTTTCCGTCCAAGGCTCAGGGATTATTTTGTGACACGTTCTGTCTTATCTGATATAACAGATTTTGCATGGTCCTTTTCAGTTGTAAATACATCGTCTTTGCTGCCTTTCTTTCCTGCAGACTTGATAAGGCTTTCAAAGGGCTGCACTCAATTTGAAGAAAATTTCATATTAGCCTTCTCTACGGAACTTATTGATATAAAATAGTTCCATGCATTCTGTTAAGAAGCTTTTTAGGTATTTAATTCTTGCTGACCTGCAGCCCAGCATAGAGGCTGCTCCCAGATCCCATTTCCTCGGTGGCTGTCTCTGCATTGCTAGTCCTGTGCCTGCACTAACACTGACAGCAGTGCTGGGAGAGATGGACCCAGCTGTGAGGTGCTGGCTGGTGCTGCTTTTCTTCATTTCTTCTTTCCTACCTTAGATTCAAAGAAGAAAGCTCAAAAGGAGATTTGAGTTCTCTGCCACTCAAAGCTACAGCAGGACATGAGTGTAGCAGCAGAAAATTGCAGACGTACATGCACAGAATTGATATTTAGGTACTAGAACCAGTTTTCTGATCTCTTTTCTGAATGGTGCCTTGGATGGGAGGTGTTTTGATACACAGGCAGACTCTGGTTGTGCTAAGTGATAGGAAACCTTCAGTGAGCTGGAGTCTCTGCCCTCAGAAACTGAGCTCTGGGTCTGTGTCTGCATTTTGGTGGATGACTTTGAGGAGGGAAAACCTTAGGTAGAGAGGGCTCTTTCCAGCTAGTTCGAGAGTACAAGTGTGTTGCCTTGAATGTATGAAAGTACAGGGTTGGCTGCATAGGGATTCCATGCAAGTTTGTGCAGGATGGGGCCTGAAACACAGCTGACCCCTGCGAGCAGAGCTTCCAGACTGTGGGAGATGCACACCGGGCAACCTCCTGGGCCAGGAGATGCTGCCCACTCTCCTTGCCCCTGTTCTTTGGCATTTGGGGCAGTAGGGGAGACTGGCTGGGGCAGGGAAAGAAGCTGAGAAATGAAATGAGGCACGAAGGCTGCACGAGAGTCTTTTATCAGGTACATCTTCGTTTTTCAAGTGCCTATCATATCACGCAAACTGCTCTTGAAGAGCCCTCCATTTACCCTCTCCCCTAATTAAATGTGCACTTCATTAATGTAAATTGGGGGTTTAATGCTCTTGTTGAAATTCTGAAGAAAGTGCTATGGCCTTGCGAAATGCTTAAGCATCATTGCAAATTAGATTAGGGACCAAGAAAGGCAGTAAAATTAGAATGATAATGGTTGATGTGGCTTCCTGACAGGCGTGACTATTCAGGGATCAATGGGATGGAGAACAGTTTCCCCCAGCCTAAAGCAAAAGGCAGGGACAGACGTCAGCCTACAGATGTGGCTTTTGGAAGCTCTTTCAATTAGTTTAATTTGGTAAATGGTGGGGATTTAGAGGCTCTTAGCCAGTCATACAAGACAAGAATACATTGAAATGTTTTTTCGCTTTTTAACATAAAATAGGATTGGCCACATTTGCATTTCTTAACGCCGGGGTGGGGAGGTGGAGGGGGGAGGAGGGGGCTGGGAGGGGGTGGTGGTGGGTGTTTAACCAACTTGGGGCTTTAAAATGGAAATGCGGGCCCTGGAGCTCGTTTGGGAACTCTCCCTGCCGCAGCCCTGGGCGGGGGTGCTGCGGACCTCCGGGGAGGGTCCTTCGGCACAGCTTGGGAAGCGCAGGGCATGGGGTGGGGGGACAAAACAGGTCCTTAAACACGGGGGCTGGTGTGATGGAGGCTTTCTCTGGGCCCCGCTGAACGGCTGAACGGAGACGAGTGTCCCCGTCTCCCCAAATGTGCTCTCCCCTCCTCGCACTCCTTTAATCGCGCTCATTACCTCTGCGAGGTCGGGAAGGAAAAGGCAGCTGGAATCTGCAAACAGCGCTCCTTTTTGTGTCTCCGCCGCAGCCAGGAGTTGGAGCTTGTTTTTTAATCCCCTCACTGGATAGGCAATTGTAGTTAATGAGGTGGAAAACAAGTTCGACAGACAAGTGGCGCTGAGACTTGGCTGGGTTTGCGCGAGGAGGAGGTAAGAGGAGGGTATTCCTGACTGAGGATTTCTTTACTATAAATGTGCAAATTAAAAAAAAAAAATAAATAGAAAAAACCCAGACCAAATCCAGGAACATCAGCTTTTATGGAAAGGTAATGCCTCAGAAACAAATCAGAGGGCGCAAAGATGTGCAGTGGTGCATGGGGTGGCTGCGAGCGCTGCCCGTGTGGAGCAGCCCCATTTACGGGAGGTGCCCCCTCGCCCCTAAAGCTGAGCTTTCGCTGTGAGCCCGGCCAGTTAACTGGGCTCCAGTAATGTTCCCTAATCCTCTCTTGTCAGAAAATAATTCACGTGCCGTGAGGGCGTGTGTTTGCCAGAGGGAGAGGCTCTGCCGAGCAGGAGAGAGCTGTTTGGGATCTCTAGGGTTGGGCAGCTCCTGGGTAGGGTAAGCCTTGCACAAGAGGAGGAGTAGGGCAGCACCCTAAATGCGGTGGCTTTCCTGGTGACTTTAGGTGCTCCTTAGCCACAGAAAAACATCCCTATTGAACGTCAGCAGTCCAAAAGTTAGGGTTTGGATGCTGACCCACATGTTGCTGATGGACTCTTAGCCCTCCCCGTTTGAGCAGCGTTGCAGTAATGCAGTACCAGATGCCCGGAGCTCTGGGTGTCGAACACTAAGCGCCAGGCACAAAAGTACAACACATTTGGTAATTCCTTGTCTTCTCCAGCCGGTGTAATGTGCAGCTTTGCTCAGTGCTGGGCAGCTTCCCTGAAGCAGCCTGTGAAATAACTGGGTTTTTCTCGCTGTGCACTCCAAAGCAATCCCAGTCGTCTGTCCCAGAGCAGGAGTGAGGCCTGGGACTAGAGCACCTGATTCCACAGAGCTCAGGATGGAGATGCCCTGTGAGCAGCAGATGAGGAGCTCCTGCAGAGCTTGGCAGGCCAGTGCCTTGTGCGAGCTATTGCTACTGGTCTTTCAATTTCATTAGCACTAAATTCACCTTTACAAAAATTAAATTTTTGAAAACTGCTTGACTTGGCAAGGGCACCAGCTGAAAGATCAAGTTACTGTTTGTAAATGCCAGACATGAATTAATTTAGCAGTGCACTTGTCCTGACTTTATGAAAACATATCCCGAATATTGACTTTTTCTTTCTTCAGTAAAACCTCTTTTCCTTTGATGGGTGAGGCCTCTGTCTCATTCCAGTGGGCTGGTGTTGAGTCACTCTGAAGCTTTTTCAGTGTGCTGCTCATTTGGAAATGTGGACATGAAGTTGCTGGGTCTCTGCTGCCGCCTGGAGAGCTAGGTGAGGGAATTTAATGCTCCTTTTGGGAGATGAGTACCTCCAGTGCACTCAGGAGAAACCTGAAAAGTGCAAGCTGTGTCATCTTTTAAACAGAGAGAGTGTAACATCATCAGCTTTGAAAGAAAACTGGTAATCACGTCTGGCTGCTGTGGAAGCTGTGGAAAGGGGTCATGGCAGTTGTGCCTTGTTAACCTTAAAAGAAAAAAAAAAAGTTTAAAAAGAGGTCTATCATTTTTAAAACAACAAGGAAGGCAGATGGACTCCTTGCAAGTCAGAGGAAATATCTGAAGGTGCTTTTTCTGTATGCCAGTTCACGTCCTGAAAGCTGCAGTTACAGAGCCTGAAAAAAGACCAACAAGCACAAAATAGGTAAAAGAAAAGAGCAACCAGCAGGCAGAGTAGATGGAGAAATTACAGGGAGAGAGCTAGTCAACCTCAGGTCTTCTTTAGGCAATCGGTAAGCAGTTTGCTCCCATAGGTCTCCCTGCACCCCTGTGGGCAGCCTGCTGGGAAGCAGAGGTTTTCCCTGCTGTAAGGGCATGATTAGGTGTGGCCTTGTGGATCACTCTCACTTATTCAGCTGTTAAAGCAGC
The DNA here is from genome assembly GCF_029207755.1 of Chamaea fasciata. Lineage (NCBI taxonomy): Eukaryota > Metazoa > Chordata > Aves > Passeriformes > Sylviidae > Chamaea > Chamaea fasciata. The sequence continues at coordinate 57,699,060 of NW_027094091.1, forward strand.
TTAAACCCTTATAAGAACATTAACATTTGGGTGCCAATACCAGCTTGACCTTTATTCATAAAGTGCAAAGAGTTGGAAGTACAACAGATTGGTTGCCAGCGATTGCCTTTTATGTGCAGTTTAGAGGCTTTGATTTCTCTCCCCTTTCTTCCTTTAATCTGACATCGCTGCCTTGAATATGTTTGTGCTCTAAGTAAACAGGGCCAGTGCAGGCCTCCCTTTTTGAAGAACTGTGTGTCTGTGTGAGAGTGAGGTGGGGGGTGAGGTGACCTCAAAAAAAAAAAGTTAGCCTTTGGAATTAGAGGGTTTAAGAATAGATGGAGGACACCAGGGTTGAATGGAGCTGTTCACAGAACTCTGAGTTGAGCTCCACATCAGTCCTCAGGAGCCCCAGCTATTTATTCCAAATAGCTGTGTACACGGGGAATGAGAATGTAAGGATTTATATTAACTCTCTTGGACTTTTGACTTCATGACATACACAAGACGGAGACTCCAAGTGGAGCACAACAAAGGTGAAGTGCCTGAAAAAGTCACACCATCTTGCCCAGCAGCCATCTGGTCCCACCTCGTGTTCTTGGGTTACTTCTGGGATAGGAGAGATGCCCAAGACTGGTTTTTTTTTATTTCTGGTGACAGATTTATGGTGGTTTTCTGTGAGTTTCTGGTTTCTACTCGTTCTGAACAGTGATAGAGTCACATCATGGCTAACTGTTTTCCAGAAGCATGGAGGAAAAGCTGAGAGAAGGAGAATAGAGGGAAATTATGTCTAACGTCTCAGCAAAACCAACCAGCAGGATTGTTGCCTGGCACCATCAAAGCCATCATACAATTGGGACACCCTGGTCTTAATTGCTTAAAAGTAGCAGCTTCCTGATAGCTTTGGTAAAGATGGACCTAAAAATGTCAGTGTTGCTTGGGCACTTGGTTCTCTCTTTGAAACTCCTTTTATGCTTTTAGTACTGATTTAGACAGCTTTTTGATATTTTTGTGTATAGGATTCTTGTCTTCCATAGATCCTGCAGTGCTTTGTCACTGTCTGCTTTGTCAGGACAACAGTTTTCCAACCACACTGTTTATGCATAAGTATGGACTAGAGAACAGCATTTAAAAAAAAAATCATCATTTAGAGGTCATTCAGCTACGTCTGCAATGAGCCTGATGATTTGTCTTCAACAGAAATACCTTTTAGATTTGTGTGGTGCTTCCATCTTCCATCTAGTGCTGGAGATCATCTTGGCTTTCTGCTTAGACTGATGCTGCAGGGAAGCAATCTTTTCTATTTTGCTTCCCCCAGCAGTGGGGTTAGTCTTGACTTCTCCAGGTGTCTGTGTCTCCTGGCCATTGTGTAACTGTCAGCAGAATTAATTCTGCCCTTGTCCTGCACGTCAGTCCACCCTGAGCCTTCTTGCCTTCTCCAGGATTTCAAATCCTTGCCCAAAGCTCTCACTTCAATAAAAGTGCTTTATTTGTGCTGACAAAATATATCTTTATAGCAGAGGGAAGGTCTGAATGAACATTTCAAGTCTTACCTGTCACAAGCCATTAGCTGAATTGCTTAAAGAAATCCCCTGACAAGTGTAATTGCTGGTTTTGTGTTACAGAGCTTCATGATATTGCCCACAAGAAGAAATTCTTTTACAAAAGCCCCTTCTGTTTAATAAAGTAATTTGTTCCAGTTACAGTGATAATAAAATTGCTGAAATGAAACAGGATTGTTCAATGAGGACCTGAATCCAATTTGCTGTACTAGTACGATTACACTTTTATCTCTGTGTTTACTCATTTGTAGAATTGCTACCAGACTTTTTATATGCAATTAATGGGATTAATGGTTCCCAGTACAGGAAAGACAGAGCCCAGGAGCACAGCACCTTATTTTGTGTGTCAATGACACACCAGCCTTCTGTGGAGCGTTGCCTCAGGGTGTAATTCAGTGTAACATGCTGCTTTCCTCTCTGCTCTTTGCAACAGGTGGAGGAGATCTCATGGTATTTGATCTCATGGTTGGTAGTTACTACATTTGTACTGCTGTAAGGTCAGAAGAGTTGCTTTTGTGTCACTGCTAAGAACAGAAGTGTATCTTCCTGAGGGGAAGGGTGGCAAGACATGACCTCTGTCCTTTGAGTTCAAAACAACTATGAAACAATTGTTTATTCATCCCTTTTTTTTTTTCCTTCTTTGCAAGTCTAGAAATTACTTATTGAGGATTTGTGAGTCAAGGAAAAGGATGATTTTTCACTTCATGGTGACTGAGGGAGCGCCCACGGAGATAGATCTACACTAACTTTTCCTTTTTAGGATTCTGCAGACAGGAAGATGAAGGAGAAAACCCATGGTGTGCTGATGTGGCTCACGACTTATTACACTGATGCCTCTGAACCTGATGTGGCCTGATGTTTCTTAACTTCAGCTGAGACCAAATTTCCCCAGTCCAAGGCATGCAGGCTAGTTGGCTTCACAGCTCACACATTCATTTACATGTGCCAGCTTTTGTTCCTCTGTTTCCTGGCACTCTTGCAGCAATTCCAAACCTACAAGACTGATACTTGACCCTCTAAAACTGTCATTATTTGATGCTTCCAGTAGAGAAAGCGACCAGCGATGGAGTACATTGTGAGCACAGAAAGGGTAGTTTACTTGCTGCCTAAAAGCTTGCTATGTGACATCAGGTGCATGATCCAAATGCTCCATCAGTCGCTTCAATCCAAGCACAAACATACTTAGCTCCTAGTGAGGGAATGCAGGCATACTCTGTGGTTATTAATATCCCCCTGTGTCCTCGTGGCACCAGTGCCGTGCTTGCTGCTGCCCACACACAGAGCCAGAACCAGGGCTGCTCCAGAGAGCTGGCAGTGTCAGCAACAGCATATACACAGTCTTAAGGATTTGCAGTCCTGGAGACAAACTGAAGGCCCCTCTGACATGTTACTAACTCAGGGATGTAAGTGGACTTCATTAAAAGCCAGACAGATTAACTTGCTAGGTTTGACTTAAAAGCCTGCACTGGAGGGGAAGAGCTTGCCAGCTTCCTTTGGGGCACCCCAGGCTGGATGGGAGTTTTCAAGGGCCTGCAGGCAGCTCGCAGCTCTGGGGCTGTAGAGGCTGGGTTCTGAGCTCAAAGTTCACAGCTGATGGTGGCCAAGTGGGTTTTGTGCATGTGTTGGGCTATCTGGAAGAACCAGCTGTTCAGAAGAAGGGTGTTCTTGCTCCAGTTAGATGCTTTTATATTTAATAAGGGAGCTGGACCTCAGAGTAATACACTGGCAGGTCTTTTATAATAATTAAAAAAAATGCAGATAAAATTAGACAACTTCTAAACTGCTCATGCCTTAACACAGAAACAGCCAATGTAGAAATGGTTTCGTGGTGCAGTAGTGGAAAATACCAGGGAAGAAGGGAAATCATTTACGTGGTGCTTATTTTACATTAAATTTAATCAGATTAAGTTTTAGAATGCAAGTGGCTGACATTTTCCCTTGATGGAGTTCTGAGGCCATGTAAAGCCAGTAGGAAACTGTAGCTCCAGGGACTGGCTGAAATTCCTTTTGGTGCCAGGTTCAAGCTGCCTTTCATTAAGGACATCACTGTTCTGTGCTGGGGTAAATGAGAAACCTCAACCTGATACCTTGGGTGGCAGGAAGAACTGCTGGCAGTGGTGTGGCTTATGGCAGAGGCTTTGACACGTGAGCAGGGAATCTGGAGCAGAAACAATGAGTCCCCTTGTTGCTCCTGTTGCATTGTCTCCCCAGCAGAGTTCAGAGATGTCTTGTGGCAGGGGATGACTGTCCACTGGAGTGGGGGTCTGAACACTAGGTCAAGGTGCCTGAGGTGGAGTCTGTAGGTGGCTCGAGTAACATCTGCTCCAGTCCCACAGAGCTTTTCCCTCTGCAGTCATTAAAGGTGCAGCGTTACTCCAGGGAGAGTACTGGAACCCTTGAGAGGGGACTGCTTAGAGATGCCTGTTAGTTGCTGCATTTCTTGATGTGCTGCTCTAACCATTTGGTAGCAGTTATCACACTCAGAGAGCTCCATGCTGTCAAGGATATCTTCAGCACCTTATGAAACTGATCATGTGGGCACAAACATCTACTTTCTCTTCCCAAAACCCCAAGCTGCTTTTTTTCCATGCAGACAAGCTGAGGGGGGTGAGCAGTGGCAGCAACTGGCTGTGGCTTCTGTTCTCCGCCTTCTTGTGTGCTGAGGAAGCTCCTGTGATGTGTGGGAGTTTTGCAGCGCAGAGCGTAGGTCCTTCTGAGTCCCTGGGGATTTCCAGTGTCCACAGCACGATGTCTTGCAATCTTTGCATGGGAATTCTCTATCTCCCCAAAGTCCTTCCCATCTTGCAAAGAGCTTTGGGTACTGATTAAGCTGATAATAGAACGAATAGTAAGTGCTAGCCTAGTTCTCAGCTGCCAGCCTTCTTGACAGTCTTCGTTGGACTGCAGTCAGCTTATAAACCCTAGAGCAATAGATTACCCACAGTAAACTGTAATGTCTTCAGTACCTTGGCACTTTGTAAGGACTCTCACACAGCCTGTCTCAATCACTTTCAGTGTCCTGATCAAAGATTTCTACTTATTTGGGTGAAGTAACAGTATTTTTCCCTTTAGTGCTGCAGCAGTGTCAGCTCTGAGTGGTGATACAATGCTGGTCTGTTTGCCAATGTGCTCATATATCATGCAGCTTCACCATTGAAATAAGGTGAATATGGTCTTAAGAGGAATGTTGAATTTTCTGTATGGTGTAATCCAGAACCCACCAATGTTTTAAAAGAGACAAGGTCAGGGGGAGGAGATGTTTTGTGGACATCTATGTCCTGTGAATTCAGCTGTCAGAAAGGTCAAGCTTGTTAGGGATACTGCTGATAATTCTCCTGCAGTTCCCAGACCTTTGTGCCCTATGCTGACAGCTCAAAACACCACCCCTCACCACCCCCCCCAAAAAAAAACTCAGATATTTCTGGCAATGGGACAAGACCAAACAGAAAGTGGGCTGGCAGAAAACAGCCTCCACTGGGAGGACCACACAAGGCCTGGGAAGGTTCGGGAAGCATGTTTGGCCACACCACTGAACAAGGGTGCCAGGGCTGGGAAAGGGCTGCGCACTGAAAACTTCAATAAAGGAGTATCAGGCCCACTCTTGGGAGAAGAACGTGGTTAGGGCACAAGACGCCCGGCTGGGCACTTGCTGACTGGTTTATCCTTTCCATGATCACAATAAAATAAGGTTGTGCTGTACCTATTGCTGTTTGTGTCGAGTGTCCAGAGGCAATAACAGCCACCAGGGCTCTGCTGTGCGGAGAGCTCTGCTAAAATGTAGTATAGGTTTGGGACTTTCTGAGGAAATTTATGTCCTTTTTAAAAAGGATCAGGCAGCTGGTGAGATGACAAACAAGACTAAGGAGGGCACATCCCCTGTCAGGCATCAGCTCAGTGGCATAAATGTGAATAGCTATGAACCCTCTTGATCCCAGCTGTAGTTCTATACACACTATCCCACACCTCCTTCATGGCAAATGGGATAAAGAGGCACAACACTCCTTTTTAGTGATGTTTCTGCTACACTGGTGTGTTCACACTGTCAAAACAGCTTTGAGGTTAAGAAGAAATGAAAGCTAGAAGTGACTGGATGTTTGCATGTCAAATCAGGAGGGCAAGCAGCCTCTGGTGTTAGACTGAGTTTCAGCAAGCTTGTGTGTTCAGACTCAAGAACAAAACTCCACACTCGGGAGCCCCTCTTGCCAAGCTGGGCATTCTCTGCGTCCTGTGAAATCCTCTGTTGCCTCTGGTCAGTCTGAAGAGAAAGGAACAGTGGTGCACCTAAAGCCCAGGTGTATGAGAGTCATGATCAGGCTGCAGTGCTGACCCACATTAGGGAGCTGGAACCTGTTGCCAAGAATTAAGAGCATTTAGTTTGAGTATATTGTTGCCTTACTTGTTTTTTCCCCACAAGCTGTTGGGGACTTTCCTCGGCCCCTTTAAGAACCCCCTCACTGTGGAGCAGCTCCTGGTCCCTTTGGCCAGACGTGGCAGGAATGGATGGGCTGTGTACGGCGGGATCAATTGTAAAAAGTGGAATTAGTCATTCTAAATCATGCAGCTGTGGTCGAAGGGAGCTCTTCTAAAAATCATTAAACAATCATGTATTCCTATTGATTTATTCAAAATACCTTGAGGGAAAGCAGATTAAACACAAGGTAAAAGTAAACTAATGCAGATTAAATGGATGAAGGATGGGCCGATAGTTCCCTAGGTAGTTTTTTTACTAATGAGAGGAAAATTATATGTACACTATTACCAGTATAAAAGGGTCTATTAGAGGTCTTTTGCTTGACATATTTATGTATTTCAAATACTAAGTAGCACAGTGAATTAGGTTTACTCTGGACATTTGTTATTTTTATTGCATCTCCAAGTGATAAACAGGGCTTTCTCTTGAGGGCAGCACACTGCTTTTCTCAGGAGGCACAACCCTATCTGCATAGCAAAATGCTGAGATGACAATTGCATTTTGGATGACATTTATTAGCAATCCAAGTGCAGTTTTATGCCCACTTCTGAGGATCACAGCCAGTGTTTAAACTGAGGGGTGCAGGTGTAGGTCAGTATTTGCAGCCACCATCACCCCACCTTCTTTCTACTTCATCCTCCCATGCTGCTGCTTTTGAATGACATTCATCCAGAAGCCGTGTGAGGACTGGGGTGACATACTCACTGTTCCATTCACCACTGACATGCACTTGCAGCAGTGCCCTGAGGACAGCAACACTGCAGGGAAAATGATTTTGTTAAAATGCAGTGGAGTTGACACCTCAGATGTGCCTGCTCACATGTGCTTGCTCTGACTGCTGCTTGTGTTCAGGAGGAGCAGGGTCACACCCTGGAGATGGCCACATCCAACACCATTGGAAACAGGGTAATCATACTTGATGCAGTCAAGCTCCTGTTCAAATTTAGGGCAATAATCCTCACTTTTGGGTTATAAAAGTGTCTGAATGTGGTAAAATCAACCACATGGAGTATTGAATGCCAGGAGTCACTTCGTAATTTTGCAGAAACTCAGAATCAGAAACTGTAACACTGCTTTCTCCTGCAGATAAGGACAGGGCTGGTGGCCTCAACCTTCTTGCATTACACAGACTGCTTCTGGGGTTTTCTGCAATGACTCCAGATAGCAGTGCTTTTCTGAAAGAGATATCTCAGAGGAGATTAATATTGTACAGGAAATAATGTTGCTGTGCTGAGAGATTCATTTGTAAAGCCAAATTAACATTATTGGGAAAAATAAATATATGTGCTTTATTAAAAGGTATAGTGGTTTCCATTTTTGCCTATATATATGCAGAGTGGAATGTGAAGGAATCATAATTAAGTGGATTACTCGTATGCCTTATCTACTTTTGTAAGTATTGCTCTTGTCAAACAACGTATCTAAACTAACCTACAAAATGAGACCTTGTCATGACACACAGATAAAAAAGTTCAAAAACACATTGCTGATGATTTCATTATATGCTGCAATTAATTAAAATATGGGTAGCAACCTGCAGGTATTAATTTACAGAACTTTAGGTTTAATATGTAATTTGTGCATAAACCACAAGCTGTGGCACTGTTATGGTCTTGTTAGTACAGAAATATTTTCCCAACAGTTATTGGAGGATACAAGAATGCCTGAAGATGGGACACGCAAAGTTCAACTCACTCAGAAAGTGGAAATGTTTGATTTCATTAAGTACTAATTACTCACCAGCGCTGTTCTGTCCCTGTGGTGATACTGAAGGTGGCGTTGGCATGTTTGGGAAGGGTCTCACTCTGGCTAGCATGAGTGTGGTGTGGAGGAAAATCCTGGACTGTAAAAGTGTTCTTCTGCCTTTTGGCAAGTGATGTCCTGTGCAGTTTTGTTAGCAAAGAATTTCAGTGAGAGACCTTGTGGAAAGCTTCCACAGTTTGAACTGGGTTTGTGTTGAAAAGTGATTATGTTTTGTAAGTTTGTCTTCAAAACAAGTATTTCTGGGCTTTGTACACAGTGTGTCTGCTTCATAAAGTTCTCCTAATTAAAATAGAGATATTGGCTCAAGCACTGATAAGGTTTTAGGGTAAGTTAGTGGGTTCCTAGAAAGAACAGCAGTGGAGAAACAAGGTAGCGTTCAATCCAGCAGCAAGAGAGGAGCAGTCTCTGCATGGCCATACTGGAAGCTGCTGCTTCTGCCCACAGGTGCCTGTGCAGTGAGAGCAGGGTGCTGCAGCTCTGGCTGCTCTCCCTGCTGCTGGGGCTTGCATCCCTCCCATTCCCTGTAATGCCTCCAGCACCTCCCAAGGCCGTAATCTGTTGCCCAAAGGTATAAAGCAGCTTCCTCTGAAGCAGAAGGGGAGCACAAACAGCGTGTGATTTGGGGCTCTCATGTGCCTGTGATTCTGGATTTAACTGAAGTGATTAGATTGCTGATCCCCACGAGGAAAGGGAGAGGTTGCCGCCATACGGCAGGGGTCCAGCCTGCTGGAGAAGTGAATTCTGACCCCCTGCAGCTTGTAGGTGATTGTGTTATGCCAAACTCAGTCTGCCTCTTTAAAATTTAAAGCTGAAACTGGACAATTTTGAGTTGTTTCATGAGGGTTCAATCATTTTTGTTGTACAGGGTGATGCTTTATCAGTCCGACACCCACTTTAGTCAACTAATTTCAATTTGGTTTATTTTTCCCTTGCTTGCTTCCCAGGGCAGCATAACCATGTCCTGTCCCTTAGTCATAAGAAGCTGAAGGGTGAATCTCAGTCTCTGTTTCTATTATTATTTCTACCTGAAAATACTTTTCTTCAAAATCATGTTGTCCATAAGGAGATCTGTATCCTGTTATCAACACGGAGGTTTTGTTTCTGTTAAGTTTCCAAGTACAAGGCCTAGCTAGTGTTAGTACATAGAAGCACATGTTGAAAACCAATTTTTGTTTACATATGCAAATGATTGGCGTTTCCGGGCATTTAATGAACTGCAAAACATAGCAAATCTGTCTTTCCATGGACCAGGGAGTGCCCCATGGTGGAACTCTCTGTGGGAGGGAGTGCAATGGCAGTAGTGAGATGTAATGCCAAAATACCTCGTGGTTTAAAACAAACTTTTAGATAAGCTGCATCTATTACCAGGTAACAGGAAAAAAAGGGGAAACAGCTTCACTGTGCAGCTGTGAGCGGTAAGCTGCCTGATAGGCCTTGGTCCCCCTGTTTCACAGGAAAAAACTCCAGCTGATTGCATGTGTTTAGGTCCAGGTTTTCAGGAGGGTGCAGCCCTCCCCACTGGCTCAGAGAATCAACCCCATTCACCACTGTTCCTTTTCAGAGCTCTACTGTTCACCTTCTTGGGGAAGGTCTTGGAGCTTAAGAATGAACTCTTTGAAATTTCTTTTCTTAAGAGTTGTTCCAACATCACCTGAGGGAGAATTTGTGTGGGGGGTTGTTATTTAACTTTTTTGGCCCCTGTGTTCAGAACAGCAGAATTCAGTTTGAAACATTTTCAGGTTTTGCTAACTATAGCTTTCCACCAAGTCCTATCAGTAGGATCTTCACCACTCAAATTCAATAGATTTCACTTAATGTATTCAGTTTTTATATATTCAGAACTATGCATAGGGAAATTGAGATGGTTGACTGCAGGAACTCTTCTGCAAGAAGAGAGAATTCTCTGAAGGGGGCAGGTCAAGCTTTGGTGAGAATGGGCATTGCAATCATCTGCAGTAGAGCTCAGCCCGGTTCAAGATGACCTTAGCCCAGCAAGGAGCAAAAGGAGACATCAACTGCAAAGTAAAGTGCAAAGGCAGGCAGAAAGGGAGAGAAGTTCAGGATGAACTTCATTCATGTTTGAATCCTCTGAAACATGAAAAAATTTTCTTTCCTGGTGAAGAGGGAGGAGGTTCCTTATGTTCTAACTTACCGCCAGACAAAAAGCATTTGCACCTGGCATAGGAAGGCTTGCTTGTAAGCCAAAAAAAAAAAAAAAAAGGCAAAATATTTTGATGACTTAATTCCCTCTTGAAAAAGATCAATGTAGTCTATTTAAAAAAAAAAAATTACTATAGCCTGATTTTTTTAGAAAATAATTTATTGGTTTGTCAATTTGGAGATTTGTTTCCCTTGGCTGTTTCAGGAGGCTGTCTTGACTGCCAGTATCAGTTCAGCCTGGTTTTCTGTTCTGCAGGAAGATAAAACTGTAGAATTGTCAGACTTGATGAGGACAGGCAGTCCATCTGATCAACTATCCTGTCACCAGCTTACTTGAAAAATAAAGACAAGATTTGTTTGCTGCCTTTTTTTTTTTTTCTGCTCTTTAGCATCTTCAAATCCTCTTTGCACTACGTCTCTTACCTTGCTGTTCATGCCACCTCTAGAGCAGAGGGAGACAAGTGTTTCCAGAAAACCAGTTCATCCCACCTTTGCTACATATCAATTCTTGGGTAGGAATTCAGTCCCAGAACCTCCTTTGGAAACATAATTTAAAGTGATGATAGTTTCTTTAGAGGAATGAGGGAGTAAATTACAACAAAAGCTTGCCAAGTAGCACTAAGCAAAAATTAAATACCAGTCTGAGGAAGAGGAGGGAGAAAAGCTTCTGCAGTCAGAGCTGTATACCTTGTACAAGTCTGTCTTGAATGACTTCTGAGTCAGTAATAAATAGATATGATGAAATATAACCTGTGATCACGTTTGACTCACAAACTAACTTTCTGTTCACCTTTCCGTTTGTGAGGAAAAGACTTGCATTTTCCCCCTCTCCCTATGTATATGGGCACCATTTCAGTTTTTATTGTCACTGTGATAATGCAACCCATAAACAAAGCCAGTTATAAGCCTGTGAAGAGGTGGAAATTCCATCTCTAAGTGAAGCTGTTGCAAGGCAGTTCCCAACAGGTGCATATTGGAAGTAGAGAGGAGCCTCAGGAATCATAAGCAGAACAAACTTTTCCCTACCTAACTTCACAAATAATGAAGATATGGAGGAATAGGATGGCTTTTTAATAAGTTGGTAGTAACCCATTGGGTTTTTGTGCTCCCCATGCTTACACAGCGCACCACAGAGACATCAGTGAAAAGCTGCATTGTAACAAGCTGCAATGCCTTGCTGCATCAGACAAAATTCTCAGCTTTTGGTAAAGAGGTAGGAAAATAATAATCAGAATTAGTTGGAGACTGACCAGCTGAGTGCTCATTTAAGCTATTCCTTGCCTGTTTGCAAAGTCTGCTATGAATAAAGAACTTAACAACTGCTGGATATCCACCTAAGAAACAAAATACACATTTAACACGGTCAGTATCAGATGTGTTTTTACACCAAGCAAGCAGCGCTGCTGGCTTCTCTGGCTTAGCAGACAGTCACTGGAAGAAAGCCACTATATGGTGAATTATTAGGGTACTTGGAAAGTGAGATTTGATTTGTGAGGGTTTATGTTATTCAGCATTTAGCAAGCAATAACTCTGGATGCCCATGAGCTGTCAGGCCAGGTCCTTCCCTGGAAAAATGCCAAGCAAAGCTCATATTCATGTTTTGATGACATGAAATGCTTTGTGCCTTTTTGCCTGAGGCCCGATGTTTGTCACAGCCTAGACAGCAGTGACAAAAAACATGAAGCATGGGATTTTCATAAAGAGTGGTGCTATTTGTCAGTCACTTGGATCCAGGATATATTTGATGAGTTTAACCCTGTCCAGTTGATGTGCTAGCACGGCTTGGTTTGATGCTTTTAAATTATTAAACGTGGATGGATAATTTAAAATGTTTTCTTGCAAAATATGATAGGTTTATCTCACTCCATTTTTCAAATCAGGCATCTTGATATTAATTAGAGAAGCATAGGTCATTATCTTCCCTATTGAATAAAACTGGAAATCTGTCTTTTTTTATTTTGTTGTGGCCAAGCCATGACTTTTTGCTGTTTATGAGAAACAAGCAGACTTCTGTAAAATAACTATTGTCAATGAACTATGTTATCTGGCAGCAGTGAACACACCCAGTGGATTAAAACTGAAAGTCTGTCATGATCTGTGTGACAGACAATATCTCACTTCCTTCTCTTGGCTCCTTTCGATATGCAAGAAATCCCAGTACTGGGGATGGTTCTGCCAGCTGGGAATCTGTCCTGCAACTTCAGTGCCTGAGAGCTATGCTTGGCAGACACTGTTCTGCCCTCCACCTTCCTTGGGAGCAAAATAAAATTAAACATAATGGAAGGTCTATTTAACCATAGAATTTTTAAAATGAGACTCACTGATGCAAATCATGACCCAGAGCCCTTGAGAGTATGAGGTTGTTCTCAGCTGATTTCAACAAATTTTGGATAAGGCCATCCTGAGCTGTATGATTTTAACTGCACTCACAGTTACCAGATGTATTCACGTTTGTGTAAGCTTTTTCCCTTCCACACAGTCTATTTTTCCATCCCGCTCTGTCCCTGTAGCCTCAGTTTCAGTATCAGTTTCTGAGGTCCCTGTTCATTTTACAGCTTAGGAATGATGCCACCTGAGTACAGATAAGGGTCTTACCTGAACTGTAAACCACAAACAAAATCCACCCAGCGTGAAAAACAAAACTTGCTTTCAGACACAAGCACCTTCAACAATGACAAAGGAAATACTGAAAAATTACTGGTGAGGCAAATTGCTTCTTGGATTAAGTGCTCTTGCTTGAGAATTTGTCCTGTCACGAAAATCCTTTTCCAAATTCATCTCATGCCTCACGTCCAAGCACAGATGAGCATGCAAGAGGTCTTGCTATTTGACAGAGACAGAATTCTTTATGCTTGCCTTCAGTTCTCATAATATCTTTAATTTTCTGCCTTTCACATTAATTCAACTTGCAAAATTTGTTATGCAGATGCAATGCAAACCACTGCAGCAGAGACCAAGCTGAGCAAAACTTTCAGTCAGAATCAAGTAATATTCCTCCTTCTCAACAGCAAAACTATGCAGAAAAACCTACAAACCCACCCTGACTCTGCTGGGTGAGCTGTGACAGATCTGATTTTGCCACCTGAAGAAGTCCCTGCCCTTTCACCAAGAACATCTGCCCCAGCTGAGTTACTAGGGGCAGCCTGCGCTCCCAGGAACAGGGGGGGTCACAGTGAGGTGAAGATGAGTTGTGCTGGAATGCTTGACTCCCATTCTCCCTCTCCTCTGCCCACATGCAGGATGTTTCCCTGAAAACAGACACAAGGGATATTTGTTGTCATTTCAAGAGAGGGGCGCCTCACTTGCCACTATTTTCCTCTGTGTTGGCCAATTCTTCTGGAAAGTCAAGACAAAAAATTACTGTAAACTGTCACAGGCTGTTCTCCTCACCTGCATTGTATTCAATCAGGGAAACAACTCTCATCATCTTTTCAGCACAGGAAAAATAATATGAAAATTTGCAAGTGATTAAAAACCAGAAAAGAGAATGTTGATGACTGTAGCCAGCCCAAGAAAATTCAGTTCTGTTTAAGCAAGGCCATGCTTTTTATGTTCATTAAGTTTTAACATCTCCCAGTCTCACCTCAGTAGATTTCATTTTCTTGAAATAAATTGTTAACATTTGTATAACTTTGACATGATGATTTTGGAGACTCTTTGAGAGATGGTTTTGCTTCAAAGCTCAAACAAAAGTGCCTGAGAGAATTTTTGGCTCAGAACATGGGTTTGTTTCTGTTGTTTTGTTTGTTTGTTTGTTTTTAAATTGAATGTGCCTGCTGAGAACTCTGGCTTCCTCTACAAAAAAAAAATTATGAGACACACAAGCTTTCCAAATCTCTCAGTATTCTCACCATTATCCAACTGGCACTCCTGAGGAGGAGGGTCTGATCACTGTGTGTTCTCGTACAGAAAAACAGACTGCAGAGGAAAACTGGATGAAGCTCAGGTAGTTCTTAACTAAAGAGTGTTGTCTTGTTGCTGTTTGTTTCTCTGCTTCTTGCCCTTACCAACTCTTTTAGTAAGCTTGAATGCTGCAGCTGAGTGCTTGGCTTTGAGAGAGCATGCATATAACATCAGCTAGAGCTTTTCCAAGTAAAATCCACTATCACTTGGCCACTGAAATTATGTGGGAGACAGAGGATGCAGTATAAGAATTCTATTTTGCTGTAAGAGAAACAGAAGCAACGTTCTTTGCTACCTGTGAATTTAGTTCCTTGAGTCACTGAAAAGGAAAAAGAGAAGTGGATCTTTGAATCTGTACTGTGGTTCATCAAAACATATGACTCTGTTATAGAAAATGAAATCAACTTTCCATTTCCTACTGGAAAGGGATCAACACCCACAGGATTTCTCCTAGGACCACCCTACCATGGTCAAGAATGGGAAGAAAGGGCCAAAACTCACTCCAGATCAATCACTACTTGTCTGCATGAAAAAGAGCCCTGGAGAGATAATGTGCTATGAATACACTGTTACCATTTATCCACAAGTATAACAGACTCAACAAACTGAAAGCTCAGTGAAAATGAGCTGGATCCACCTAAAAATGCAGCAGTACTCCTGCTGCTGAGGAAGAACCTCAGAAATGGGAGTGTATCCTGAAATGTCTTGTTGAGAGCATTGCTTGAAGCTAGTGCTGTAGGCAATGCTTTAGATATTCCGTGCTATCAGGACCTTTGTGGCTTTGCTCTGTCCTACTTTGATTACCCACTCATGCTTTTCCTTAGTCTAGTAATCATGGGTCCAGCCACTGCTTGCATTGAGAACCACTTTCAGACTCTTTTCTTCCAGCCAGCACCCAAATCCTTTCCCTGCTTTCTCTCCCAGGCTCAATTCCCTGCAGGGTTTGGGACAAACTACTTGCAGACCAAGGGAACATAGTATTCCTGTTACAAGGAAACCTCAAAGCTACACGCTTGGCTCTCTTCCTTGCCTTTCATTTCTCCCTGTCTCATGTGTGCAATAAAAGTCAGTCTCCTAGCTCTTTGTGACAAGGATTAGGCATAATAAATGTGTTTAACAGTATGCCAGAAGAATGGGGTGCAGTGTTGGGGTCCTTCAATTAATTGGGATGCTAATTAGTAGTAGTGAGCTAATTGACTTAATTTCAGTTTGTGTTTCCTGTCACTTGTAAATTAAAAAAAAAAAAAAAAAAAGTAAGGGCACTGTGTTGGTTTTATTAGTAATAATAATTTTATTATATTTCACTAGATTGTTCCCTAGGGTTTTTAGACACCTAACCAAAATCTGGATGTGATGTGAAGTGAAACAAGTCCAGGTGTGTGCTCTGACTGGTTGCATAGAAGAAAAGCAGAAGAGCCACATGAACAAAGTCTGAGTTTCTAATGCAGTCATAATTCCCTAATGGAAAACATATTCTTAAAACTGTTTTCATAGAGAAAAATCTGAAAATACTGTGCAACTATCCACAGTAGTTAGAAATGTGAGTGCTTCTTGGAGCAAAAGGAGCTTGACAAATGACAAAATCCCTGCTCATGCATTCAGTACTTTGGTCCTAGCACACACACACACACTCACACATATCTGCAAGCAGAAAAGATGTGATTCGTCAGAGAAGCTCTCACTGTTTGCCAGAGGTCTTAAGAGGATCTTCTATTTCATTCGGTAGTAATGCCCTTTTTGTTGACAAAAGTAAATTGATGACAGGCAAGAGGGAAGCATTTGGTGGAAAAATTCTGTTGACCCTTCTCAGATTGAATTTGACCACAGAACAGGATACCAGCAGTTGCAGAAATGATAGATTTTTGTAATGACCAGCAGAATGGCCTTTTGGCATGTTTAAATGGCAGTAAATTTCACTAGGAAGAGGGCAATTTAACTACTTTAGGGCAGTGAGGATACTCTTTGTTTGAGGTGTAAATAAATTGCGGTTCATTAACAGTGCACATATTACGTTCACGGTGTAACTCTAAAGCAGGGGATGTTAATATTTAATTTAATTTAGGCAGGTATACTTTGACTGTCTGAGGCTTGGGCTTGTTGGGTTTTTTTTCACCTTAGGTAAAAATTTTTCAGGGCACTTCAACCTTCTAAGGCCCATCTGTGCACGGCTTTAGTAATGGCAAATAGAATAGGGTGCACAACAGAGTAAAACTGCTTGGCATGGCTTTTCCAGCTGGTATCATTAACTGAGCCAATTGGTACCAATTTACATCAGCAAAGCCTCCAGCTTTTGGTGTGTGGTGTTAAGTGCTAATTTAGTTATGACAAGTGTGGAGAGCCAAATCCTTGTTTGCTACACGGGTGCAAAACCAAAGGAAAGGCACTGAACTGAGCTGTTGGTGGCAGAACCACAGTGACATTATTGCTGGCAGGATTTATTTCTCATCTTTTACCTTGACTCTGAAATCCCTCCTGTCCCTCACTCATTATTTTGGCACAGTTCCTTGCTGAACTCTGCTATTCAGGGAAGGAGCGGGGGGGCAGGGAGGAGATGTACCCAATACAGTTTGACATTTCCTCAGAAAGATTGTATTAAAATCCACTTACATTTAGAGCGCACTCTCATTTTGGAATGCTAATAAGCCATCGTTTCATCAAGGTAAAGGGAGCAAAATCTAATCAAGCCAAAGACCAGCTTGCCTTGCTGTTGACTCTGTTCCTGGAACATCATTTTAAAAGGTTGCTTTTAAGCATAGCTAAAAATGACAGACTTATCAAAAGTTTATGAATAACCATGCCACTTGGCTACTTACCTCTGGCTCTAATAAGTGAGCCTTATTTCTTTATTAAAGATTTTGGGGGCTATGAGCTCATCTCCATGCTGCTGTTTACACCAGTGGGCAACCATCCCCCAGAATCATATTCAAGTGATGGGAAGGCTAAAAGATTTCTCCAGTTCTTGGCCGCTGTCTCAAATAACAGGGGCTTGGCCATGACTCGTCTTTTGGCTTTGAAAAACCAAACCTCAATGGAGGAGTTATTTTAAAATCTAGCAGTAATAGAGACAAACAAATCAAGGGGAAGAGGTCCCTAATAAACACCATTGCACAAGACCTGGAACCAGAGACAAATGCTTTGACCCTGACATAGCTAAATAGAGATGCAAGAAGGGAATTGCCAAGAAAGATGTGTAGAACTCAAAAATCTGGTTGAAATTGGTGTGACTATGATTCCTGTTCTGCAGAGAATATTTTTTAAACACAGCACCTGAGTGTCTTGCAATGCTGCACAAAACAGTGTGGGTCCTGGCTGTTTTACCTGTTCCTGGGATGGGGAAAAACTGCTAGTGAGGAGGGACAGGAGTGCCATAGCTCCTGGGTGGGCAATTGTGATCGGAATTTAGTCATGCCCCTGGTTAATGGGCTCCAAGCAGCTACTCTAGACAAGGCATCTCCCTGTGAAAGTCTCAATTTGCACTGCAGCCTCTCAACAGCCATCTACTGTTCACAAATGCGTTCAGGCTGGTAGGGGCACCAGAAGATTGGCCAAGACAATAAATGTCTTCAAAGGCCTAGCTGTGATGGGGTTATTAAGGTATGGCCTTTGGGTGGACACAGCAGGTTGCTTAGAGAAGGTAAATCCAGAAGGCATCATGTAAACAGGGAGTGAATGAGAATTCCGTAATGAGAATATTTCACATTTTCCTATGTGCAGGGACCTAGAAAGTCATAAGGGAATCATTCAAGATCTCCACCTTCTTGTAAGGTTCCACCAGTATCCTGCAGGTTGCTTGCCAAGATACTCAGTGACTACTAAGCACCAGTTTAAGGAGAGAACACCTCCAAGAGGTTTCCCAAGGGTGATGCTGATTTCTGTGCACACTAGGAGTGGAAGGGATGTGGCAGGGGGAGTTAGATCAGTCTCATCAGGTTACGGTAGTAAAGCTGATTTTTTTTGTGTGTGTTTTCTCTTTGAAAGATTTCTTACTCTCCTCCCTGTATTTAATGTTTTACATGTACAACCAATCATACTATTTTACCATTTTCCCCCAGTAATTAGAGTCTGAGGCTGAAGGTCGCATTTAAACCAACCATGTTTACATGGCTCACACAAGTTCCTTTTAGTTCCAGGGAATAAAGTAACATCATTGGCAATACATTCTTCTGATTCGTTCCTTTTGTGCCCATTTAAGGTTCATACCCTCTAGAAAATAGAAATTGCTATTTTTTATTACGCTAGCATATTGTTGAAATGCTGTGTTGAAAGAGAAAGAAGCACAGCATAATGTGTTGTCCCAGATTTGATAGCAGAGAATAATAATATCAGTTTCTGAAAGCTTCTTGAGAGACCATGGAGCAGAACAGAAAACCATTCCATAGTTGGTGCCTCTCCTGATTCTATCCCATCACCCACTCGAGCTTATATTTTATTATTTATTATTTGTATTAATGATTATTTATATTCACTATCTTTTATACTTATTGTTTATTTATGGTTGTAACACACTCATCATACAATATTAACCAACCTATAACACTGTCATTGACAGCTGTTTTTTCATTATCCTTCATGAATGTTTCAGTGTAGTCTGCCCAATTCTTCTATTTTAGAAAAGTGTTCAAAAGTGCGGTGTTGGGAGGTCCTATGAATACCAAAGTATACTTCCAAATGCCATTCATTGCATCTCCTTGGGCTGATTTAGATTTGTGTTATGGCAAATGTGTATTGATAGGAGGAGTCACCCAGACATATATAATGAAGGTGTAACTGAATAGTCTATGCTATAAATGCCTTCAGCATTTCCCAAAGAGGTCTGCCCCTCTCCTCTCCTCTCCTCTCCTCTCCTCTCCTCTCCTCTCCTCTCCTCTCCTCTCCTCTCCTCTCCTCTCCTCTCCTCTCCTCTCCTCTCCTCTCCTCTCCTCTCCTCTCCTCTCCTCTCCTCTCCTCTCCTCTCCTCTCCTCTCCTCTCCTCTCCTCTCCTCTCCTCTCCTCTCCTCTCCTCTCCTCTCCTCTCCTCTCCTCTCCTCTCCTCTCCTCTCCTCTCCTCTCCTCTCCTCTCCTCTCCTCTCCTCTCCTTTTAATTTTAGAAAAAGAATTGATTTTTTTTATTTTGGAATTGAATTTCTTAACAAGTTCCACGTGTTAAATTATCTCTTGTCCACTTTTACACTTCCTTTACCCTCAGAAGCAGAAGGGCTGTGCTGGATGAAACTTACTTGGGTGTAGTATCCTGACAACACCAGGAGACCAGGAATAGCTATGCAATAGGAAATTTAGAGACTTGCTAATTCCTTTCTGGTGGAAGCTGGATAATACCTGGGGCAGGAGAGTTTGTCTCTTCCAGAGCTCCTAGTCCCTTGTCCAGTGTTAGATACAGAGTAATTTTTATCCCAGTGCACAGCAATATGGAAAAACAACTGTAGTGGCTGCAGTTACCCTCAGTGCAATCCTGCTTTATCAAGTTACATGTTATCAAAATGACTCATTGACCAAAGGGTTGTTAGATCTTGCCTTGCAGTTGGAGAAGGAAAGTTGTTGAGAGGTTTTTCCCCCCCTCCTCAAATCCACTCTTGTGCTGGCTGCAAGATGAAGAACCCCCTAAACTAATCAAACTTATCCCAGCTAGGAATCTTTTTCCCTACTTCTCTCAGATAGAGCTGTCATCTCACAAGTTTTGAGCAGGAATCATGGCCAAGACAGGCTCAGCTCCTTCTTGGGGGATTCCCAACCCTAAGCACAGGGTATCCCTTCTTCTCTGATGATTCCCATTGAGCACTGTAGCAGCCCCTGTAATGATTAAGCCTCTCTCCAGTAAAATATTGTGCTTCCATTATCATGGCACCATAAACTAACCACCAGGGATGGGATCCTGTGGGGAGATGGAGCTCTGGCCTCATTCTCTTCACACTGATGCTCATATGGAATTTGCTGGGAGGAGGCTTTTGGCTGCTGTGGAAATGGGGGGGGGAGCGCAGCACCGTCCTCAAGGCCCTTTGAAAGCCTGCCATGGTCAGAGCACACCAGGCAGATCAGCACAACAGACCAGATGTGTGTTTTGCAAATTAATGAAATGCCTTTTGAAATGCTTTTAAGTAAATGAGAGTTAAATTCACCCTAATTGCATTAACCCCTGTGGAGAGCAGTATCCATTCAGGGTCGCGTCCGCCTGGGTTTCAGGCACGTTCGGCACCTTGCAAGCCAGGCTCCTCTGTATGCAGGGAAGGGAGGGTGGATACAGGGGTGCCTGAGCCGAGCCTAGGTCCCTTCAGGTGTGGAGGGACAGTTCTGGGCACCCACTGGAGTAAATGGGTGGTCATCCTTTGCCTCCCAGCAGATTCGAGTCTTGTGGGAGCAGAGCAGGTGCCAGGGTCAGGCCCATGGGATGCTCGGTGTGCTGCTGTGGGCAGGGGTAGGGGTGGAAGGTGAGAACATGGACTGGGCAGTGCTGGGCATCCTCCAGGAGCCAGCACCTGCAGACTTCATGGGAACTGGGAGGCAGGCAGGGACACGGGGAGAGTGAGGGCGAAGTGCTAGACAGCTTCTCCATCACCAGGGCCGCCGCTTTCATCTCCGTCGTGGTCCGCTCTCTTTTTTCAGATGGCACTTTGACAGAAGATTAATTCAAGTCAGCTGCTGAAAATAATTATTGCATTATGGGAGCAGTAATCATTATTTAGAACATGATTAAATATGTCTGCGTCTATTGACTCTGCCTATGATTTATGTATTTGTTTAGTCAATAGTCTAATGTAAATGATGTAATTAATTATAGATGGTGGTGTCAGGTCATTGGTAAAAACAATCTGATGAGAACAAGGGCTCTGTTTTTTTCCTGACAGATGCAGAGGGAGGGCGGGAGGGACGGGCAGAGTTGAGGGAATTCCAGGGGAACTTTTTCATGTGTGAATGGCGGCTGGGATCTCAATTTGCATGTTGTCTTTCTCTTGTTCAGCATTCGTTTAGAAATTGAAATAACTTGTTAAGCAAAGGGGAAGGGAACACATGATTGCAAAGAGGACACCTGGGAGTAGTGACGGCGCACAGCTAAAGAGCCAGCTGCTCCCTAACACGAGAGAGCGTGCCACTATCATTTACCGCTTCATAAAATTAAGTGTTTTCCAAATTAAATCAGTAGGCAGCATGCAGGAAGACCTACTATCTCTAATAACAATTTTTCAATCAATATCGGGGGCCTGGCTGATCTGGAATCAGAGCGGAGGAGTCTGGGATTGGCTTGGGGGGAGCAGGGAGACAAGGAGAGGAGGAGGTTGGGGGGGATGCTCAAGTACCGCAGCTTTCAATCAAAGCAAAAGCTAAAAAAAATATATATGCATGGTGGATTCTCCATCACTGTGAGTCTATTCCCCATAGATTTTTCTCTTAACTGATAATTCGGTCAGTCACATTCCTCAGAGGGAGGTCATGGGTCACCCCAGCCCCTGTCAGGCCTCAGAGAAACCATTTCCATTTTAATGCCACAGCTATAATCTATCAAAGATGTGATGTACAAGATACAATGAATTTAAGTGGTCTTCATATATCACTGAGCTTTCATGCCTTCACCTGGGTAATAGTCTGAATTACTCTCCCTACCTCACAATCTGTCACCCCCAGTAAAATAACTGCCACACGGGTGTTAATGGCAGGTTTGTCCAAATTGGGGCCGTGGTAGCCCAAGGCATTACACATCATAAACTTTAGCATTCAGTGCTTAGCCTGGCGGTGTCAGCAATTGAAAATTATTCTGTAAATACTTCCGAGGCGCTGTTCTGCTCATGTTTTTATTTATGGCAGCTAAAACAAGCACAGGGGGACAGCGCAGAGCACAGCTGCTGGTGCCACTGCACGCCTCCCCACACAGACAGCTGTGACAAAACTCTGGCTACCCAACACTGTGGAAATTTTGCCGCAGCAACCCGCTGGTGGACCTGGACGTAGGTGGGCTGATAGTTTCTGCAGCTGTTAGACCACAGCAAGGTCAGGTTATTTATCAGTATCCAGTGGCAGAGTTGTCTGTGTCCATACCAGCTAATGCCTAAATTTGATTGTCCTTCCATTACAAAACAGTTTGAGGGCATTCTTGGAGCTCCTAGGTTGCCCAGCCTCATTCATGGCCATGCAGAAAGTCGTGAGCCCAAAATCCATTCTTGTGTTCTCGGGTCTCGGGCAGGTCTCCTGAGTCACAGCTATGGTAATGATTGTAATTGCTGGTGTAATTATGTCTGTAGGAATATGGATTTCTTGCTTTCCTTTAAATGAGCTCCTGCACTAAAGCATGGCTCCAGTTAAGCAAGCTTCTCTCTCTACCCCTGGCTGCACGAGGACTGTTTGCTTGAGCATTGAGTGACACCTACTCGCTGACAATAAATTACATTTAAAAAAATTAATCTATCCCATTAAATCATACGAGGCCAAGCTAGGCCTATAAATCAGAGCAGTTGTGGAGGAAGGAGCTAGAGAGGAGGTCTGAAAAAGCAGAGAGTCTTAGAGAGGCCTTCCAAAGTTGTCTGCTGCTAAAGCCATCCTGCAGTGAAGGCTTAGGTGAGGCTTCATTTGGAAACATTTAGAGGAAGAGGCCAGGAAAGTCCTTGGGGCTGGGTAGGGGGAGTGCAGGGCCCTGACAGCTGGGGAAATGCCTCTGCCCTGTCTCTGTGCGAACACTGCACTTGACTCACCTCCACAGTGAAGCCTGGGCCAGGCACAAGCCCCGTAACATCAGGGCATCCACTTTGGAGGATGCAAGTATGGATTTTTTGTCTTGCTTTGTTGCTCTCTGTTGTATGAAGCTCAGAAAGTAGTGTTAGGTATGTCAATGAATGCAGTGATGCTCTCACCTGGTCTGTACTCTAAATATGCTGTGCTTGGGTGCTGTGTAGAACTAGAAGGATCATTTCCCACTTGAGTTATTTTCTTTTTGTAAATTAAAATAACATTGCTGTTGGTGGATAATCTGCTATGAATTCCTGATGTAGTTATGTCAAATCCTATTTATCCCTATGGCAGATGTAGCTGGTTTGGTACGTGCAGTTAGTAATAGACTCCCTTTAAATTCCAGCTCTTGCCCATAGGTTTATTGTGGCATTTGTTGTATTGTTGTTGTATTCTTTATTGTTGTATTGTTGTACAAACAGCAGGTTAAAAGCTTTTTGTGTTCTCTTGGTAGCTGTTGTCTTTAGTTTGAGATTGTGACCAAAGTCTCCCACACCCTGGCAAACACAAAACCCAGCTGAGGTGCTCCAACACACAGTGGTCTGTGAAGGTTGTGCCTGCAGTAAATACCCAGGTTGACAAAGGCAACGTGCGCAGTGATAAAGTGCAAAACTCCCAGGCAAACTTTTTCCTGTGGGAAAAACCCCTTACCTTGTAAAAACCAGCACAATGAGCACGGTTCTTCTTTGACCCCAGTGTTTGCTCACTTCAGAAGGCACAAAGCTCTCCTCAACCTTTCAGGGTCAGATTGGGCAATAAAAACCTGACTACACACTGGGAGTTCAGCCCTGCTCCTTGTGCTTGTTGCAGCCCTACAACCTATCTCCTACTGTCCTGGTGTTAATGCAGCTCAGAAGATATGTATAAAGTTTTATATTGTCCCAGATATTTCCAGAATATTTTTCAAGGGGTATAAAATGCCCCAGTGTCTCCTATAACATAGCACAGCCTTAAGTGCAACACCAAAGATGTGTCTAAGCAAAAGATATTTTTAATGATCTTTCTAAAGGAAGAAAACAACTATATCCTTTAGCTGCCCTAGTTGAAATATATGCTTGATTTTTTAAAGCACATCTTGGAGTACTTTCCTAAATCAGGATCTTTATTTCTAGCATTGGATATAATTTAAAATAAATCAAACTCTTTTCTCTTTTGACATATTATGCTGATCTATGGCTTGGCTTTCATTTTGTCCTGTTAAATGGAAACCCACTTCATCATGAAATATATCCCTCATACTTCTCCTACATAGTGAGAAATAAACATTGATAAAAATCAAGTGCCAGCCATTTCTCAAAAGCTTCCTACAGGTCTCAGGGAAGGAGATGGAAAACAAATGCTGTGCAAGTGCTACCAGTTCAGCAATAAGATGACTAGAGGAAGGGGTAGATGGGAGTGAACATTGGAGGGGACAGATCTTGGCAGGCTGTGCCTCTGGCTGTCTTACATCCAGCTTGTAGTAGGCCATAGAAAAAAAACCTCATTTTACTTCAGTTTAGGTGGAGATGGAGTAAAGCTGGTGTCTCTCATGTATAACCATATTGTTTTGTCTTCAGACAAAATGCTACACTTCCCCAGCACTCCCCCTGAGAGGGCAATGGGCTTTTTAAAATAGTCTCTTGTTGCAGTACTTAAAATTTCCCACAGAATTTCAGGTACAACTTGTTTCTTTGGCAGTTTTTAGGAAATAGGGTTAAGTCAGCTTTAGTCAAGGTATAAGGCAGGATAACATGGGCTGAGAGTGGGAATATTACAGCAAACCAGAGTTGTCTGTCTGTGTCCTCTCCAAATCTGCTGCAGTTGGCCCCTGTCTAATCCTTATGCATCCCAAACATTGGATTTTTAGACACTGAAATTTGCTGCCCGCTGTGCAACAGAGGAGAGCTGTTTGAGCTAAAGAACAATATTGGCAGAAGAACAAATGGCTTTGAACTGACTGTGAATAAATTTAAGCAATTGCATTATTTCTAGCCAGCAGAGGAGCCAAGCTCTGGAAGAGACTTCTTATAGGAAAAGAAGGAACTGAGCCCTGGCCAGCTTTAAGATGAAGCTTGATGGCTTTATGAAGATAATTATATGACAGAGTCCTCCATATCCCTCTGAATAACTGCAGGCTGGGTTCCTGGACCCGGCTGCCTCTTGCAGCCTGAAGCACACCCGCAGGGAAAATTGATGGGGTCTGTAGGTGAGGTGTGACATTCCTGTTGGTACTCCCAAGGGATTTCACAGGAGGGCTGTGGGAAAGCCCTGTTTTCTGTCAGTCCTGGTTTCCTTTCCTCCTTTCTTGCTCAGGAGATGAGCCTTATGGATTCTTTGGAGATACCTTGCGTGTAGCTACACAAACAGATGGGCCGTGGCTTGTGGACAGGGTCCTGTTAACCCAGGACTCTCAACTCTGTCTTTCCTAGCAGACAGGGAGATATACTGGCCGTGCAAAGTGACCCTGACACTGTGATTTCTGGGGCAAAAGCCTCTGGGACCCCTTCTCACAGCACCCAAAAACCCTGACAGGGCTGCCAGAGGTCCTCACCCAGGCTCCTATCCCATTTGACTGTGCTTGTACCATCAGAGACACAGTTTGCACCTCTGGGACTCTAGCTTCAAGTCAAAGTAGCATTATTCCTTTGTTTTCTTTCATCCCAGCCTTTTTCATTGGGTGAACAACGTCACTTGAACTTCCTGAAAGAATGACAGCCACACTTAGAGCAGGAGTTTGTAGTTTTGGCTTGCATTTGCACTTCAGTGCCTGGAGGCTGACGGGCCCCTGCTGCCATCACTGGTAGAAATCGTGAAAGATCAGACAGAGCCTACATTTTCATCCCTAAGTATGGGAATTTTGCTAACTTGGGAGAGGTCCATGGGGCAGCATCCCTACAGGGAGTGAATAGGTTTCCCTGAGGTATCAAGCACCCCAAATGCCAGATTTCAGCATTATATCTTGGCTAGGAAGGATATTGTCTGCTTTGTTACCTTGCAGGTGCTACAAGTCCTGCTCCTCATCACAAAAGATGTTTCACAGTGTGTGTACAGGACTGTGGGTCTCCAAGGCCCCTTGTTTTACAAAAGATCAGTGCACACTGGGAACTTTCCCTTTGCCTTCTGCCAGCCTGGCTCTGCCAAGATGCATCAGCACCATGGAGGAAGCCTGGGAGAGATCAGAAATGATGAGTCAGCAAAAATATAAGTTTAAAAAAAAAAAAACCTATAAAGAAATTAGACCAAGTTACTGATAAAGACACAAATTTGATTTTCTCCAAGTAAAGGACATTTTTATTAGGAGTTTAGTACTGTGATGGGGTGCAGATATACAGCATATAGGCTCTTTTTCAGAATTTCACTCTCAGTTCAGATGAGATTTGCCCATAAAGCTCTAGTAATATTTTTCTTCTAGTAGTGACACTTAACAAAATAATTAGGCAATTAATTGCTTAAGTCCACAAGGAGGAGCAATTATTTCTTTTACTTAAAACATACAAAAAGCTGTGTAATTTATTGATAGAGAGTCACATAATATTCCATGGCAGAACAGCCCTCTGGAGACATTACTCTATATGCTGCAAATGCATTTTGAGAATAATAAACAAAACTCAGCTAAATCTTTAATAGGCTCATTCCTGTATTCAAAAAATACTACCATTCATTAGAATTATTCATTGTTTATCAGTGCACAGACAACCGCAACCCAGCAAGAACCACTCGGCCAGTACCCTGAGGAATTTACAGCTGCAAGCTCTGTTCTCATACCAATACCTGCACAGCTGAACTCACAGGAGCTCTGATTCAGCAAAGGGCATGAGTGTGTGCCTGCCTTTAGGGAGGGCAGCACGCTCCCAGAAGCCCAAGCACATATTTCAAGAAGCTTGCTCAGTCCAAGCCTTCAGTGCTTCTTCCCCTGATACAGATGAGAAAATATGTGGACACCAGGCCTCCCAGCCAGCAAAAGTGGTAACAGGTGCCTAACTGTTTTAATGCAGAGCTTTAATTACAGTATTAATGCTCATTTTCAGACCAAGGGCTTGGCAAAGGTGAAAGTGTAGGTGGTGCCAGTGCTGTTGGTTTGCTTATTTTCGAGTACTACCTCTGACTGCTGAATAGAGTCAGGTGTGAGGTTTTCATTTATGCATTATACAGCAGGCGCTATCCTGGTTTTGTTGTCGCAAGTAGATGGACATAAATTCCTTGTAAACTACACATACCAATTTAAAGCCCTTGTAAGATTTAGTGTTATGTTTCATGGGTAGATTCTCTGGGGTTTGCTGCTTAATTCAGTCTGTA
Organism: Chamaea fasciata; assembly: GCF_029207755.1. Taxonomy (NCBI): domain Eukaryota; kingdom Metazoa; phylum Chordata; class Aves; order Passeriformes; family Sylviidae; genus Chamaea; species Chamaea fasciata. The sequence continues at coordinate 57,725,883 of NW_027094091.1, forward strand.
TGGTCTTTAACCTAGCAGCAGCCAAGGATCAAATCTTTTGGGTTACGGTACTGCTGTTATCAATATATTCAAGATACTGACTGTATTGATGTGCAAACTCATCCAAGATCAAGTGAAAACAATCTACATTCTCAAAAACTTGGACTTTTCACTTCCCAGAAAAGGAGAAATACCATCACTGTGGACTTGCCTGTATTCCTGTAGTACCAATGCACATGAAAGAGAGAAACAAAACTTGAAACTCCCAACTGGTGGCAAATCTGAATATTAGGGCGGGGTGGAACAGGCACTGGGTGGAAGCATTGCCCCTGAGCTGTGTGGCTAGCAGGCTTGGAAGCAATTTAATTACGGGCTGGTTTTTGCTTTGCAAGAAAACCACTGGAAAGCCCAATGTTGTCATAACACACTGCAGCAATGTTCTTTGCATGCTGCATTTTCGTATTTAATTTTGAAATTAAACTTTTAGTTTGGGGGGGGGGGTGATTCTATTTCAACATGCTTTTACAGTTAGACACTGAGCTTTTAAAATGCAAGTTGGAATGTTACTTGGCAAGTTGATGTCAGTTTGTCAGAAATGAAACGTTTTAAGTAGATCATCCTAAAAATCATTATTCTGGAGCTTTATTTTGCAAAGAATTTGGCAGCACTTCCTCCTCTGTGAAGCTAAACCAAATATTGAAACCGCAGAGCCTTTGCAAAGTGTACATGTGTCTCCGTACAACTCCGACAGATACACAGCTATTCTTTTTCCTTTCTTCCCAGATAAAGAGGAGTTTTATTTTAAACATGGGTTTTTTAATGCCTGAGAAAATAGGGCAGTCACAGAACCATGGCTTTAAACAAACTTTATTTGGGCGCTTGACTGACTGGCAATTGTGGGCAATCATTTTAGCTGTCACAAGGCCCAGAGAAATGTGGGAGAGCTCTTCCATGAAATGTTTATATTTCATAAACAAAATGATGTGCTTAACAGTCAGAGTGATGGGAGGGTTCCGGCTAATGCATTTTCCAATGTGTGAGGCAGATTATTAATGCGCTCCAGTAGCTGTTAATTTCAGTTTGCCGGAATGATTTATGGGGAGGTAAAGGAGAGAGACATAATCTAATTGAGATCAGAATCACTGTTCTAGTAGAGGAGCACCAGCATGGACCCCGGCCACAGCAGAATGATTAATATCTAATAAGCAAATAATCCGTTAAATTATTATAAACATTACTTTTGACAACTCTTTTGTTGCCGGGGGAGAAAGCAAAACAAGCAAGGAAGGCTAACAAAACCCCGGGTAAGTTTTGCAGGTGTTTCTCTTCTGCTGCATACAGATAAAGGTTTGGTGCTGAGGAAGGAGAAAACCCCAGGTTAGGAGGGAGCATGCTCCCTGATCAGCTGTAAATCAGTGGGGGAAGCTCTAATATGAGCAACAATTGTACGATCAGAAGGAAATCTGTCTTGCAGAGGAAGAGAGAGGCAGGGAAAACTCGCACGTTGTCGGCACGACCCGCGGCTCAGCTTGCAGCCAGCAGCCCCCTGGTCATTCCTGCCCCTCGTTAGTGTGTCCTGCCTGTGGCCCTGCGTGCACTGCCCTTTGTCCCAGCCAGGAGCACTCAGCGTCTCTTTATGGCATCCTCCCAAAAAAAAGGAGCTGATGGCCGTGCTGATGTCCCTCCTCCCCAACGCCCGCCGTCATTTTTGCATTTGTCAGTGGTTTTGCATTTAGTTTTCCTTGCCCAGCAGGGGACTTGGATTTAGTTCTTTGCCAGAAGTGCACAGGGAGCCGCCATAAATAATTTTGGCTGGTGGTGGTGTTCCTGTGGATATGTGTGGGCATCAAAATCATGTTAAAAAATAACCCAAGGGAGCCCGAAGAATGTGATACAGAGCAACACAAAGCTTTGGGCAAAATACCTTTCTCCTCAGTTTTTCTTCCAGGAGTGTGTGCAGGAGTAAATATTGTAGGTAAAATATGCACCAGGCCTTCCTTCGGTTTCCCTGTGCTGTAGGGTATTAGAAGTGTATTTTGAATTAGTTAAAACCAAAGGGACTTTATTTTTCATCAGATGATAAATGATCCATCAGAACTCTTGTGTGGTTGAGCAGGATGTTTTTCTTGACCAAAAATTAGGTATTTCATTCATTATCAGGGTTTTTTTTTTTAAATCAAATGAAATATGTTTTAAACAAATAAATGCTTCCAATGAAAAATAATGTGAGCACATTGAAAATATTAAGTAAATATTAACCTTTTTTTTTTTTTTCCTTCTGTGAGTGTGAGGATGTACATTGATTTCAAAGAGATTTGCCTTTACTTGGATATCTTTGCCTTTTTCCCTTCATCCCACCCCACTTTCCTGTGGCCTGCTCGAGAGTTTAGTTCTGGAGAGCAAGTGAATGAAGCTGCGAACCTGCTGCCAGAGCTGCAGGCTCTGCTATCCAATACACAGGGCAAGCCCTGGGAGAAGCAGAGGGGGACGCAGCATGTGCACAGTTGCAATTTGTAAAGTGTTTTCCTCTTCTTCATATGATGAGGTGGTTTTGGCAAACCAGGTATCCCAAGATTGTGCACCTGGCAGCAAACAGCCTTGTGCTACTGTGAATTGTCATTGCCTTTCCACAGAAAAGTGGCAGTTCAGTCTCTGCAAGAGTTACCCAAGAGAGCCACGCGTCCTACCTGAGGTTGGGCTTCTGAGAAGAAGCAGTCTTACATCTCTTGTTTGTTTAAATAATACAAAATCCCCAAAATAATGTCTGGAGTAAGAACAGTAAAGAACCTAAAGCAGTAAAAGAGCAAGTAGGATGATTCCAGTACCAGAAAAAAGTCACCAAATAAAGGATAACAACATAAACATCAAAACATTGGCTTTGGGCTCATACTTCTCTGAACTAAAGTCTGCTTTACATTAATGAGATGAGTAAGAGCTACAGGCTTTGAACTGGCATACAGGAATTCTTGATATGAGTTGTTGCTATTAATCTCATTTCCAAGGAAGTTCCTTTCCTTTGTTATTAACCCCATTCTCACTGTTCACGTTTATAAAATAATCATTATTATAATGATTAATGATTGATGATTATAAAATCATCATCATTATTATTATAAATAAGCCTTTCAGCTAGCTGGGGGAGACAAAACCACAAGTTCCTTCATTTTCTTGCTCAAAGGGAAGCCTTTCTGAGATGAACTCATGAAGTTGATTCAGCATCCATTGGAGGCAGCAAGGAATCTCCTGTTGGTGCAGCTCCTCTCCTGTCTACTGTGCCCCAAACCAAGCACCGCTGAAGAGGGCAACAGAAGGATTTTAAAGGGTCTTTTCAGACCTTGTTTCTCTGTTCAGCTTCTATATCTTGACAGAAACCTTTCATGGCAATGAAAAATAATTTCTTCTCATGTTCTTACACTCTGGCAAGCAGAAGTGGGGCTGATTTTTTAGAGCTGTAGGTCAAAGCAGAACGATACAGATCCAGCTGTGTTCCTTCCCATTCTTAGCCCCTGCAGCTTAAGAGGCTGTCCTATAATGGTGCTCTTACCTAGAGGCTGACACTGTAAGCATGGGATTAGTGAGCAAGCAGCGGCTTTTGTCATCAAATCAGACTGACACAAAGTCCACAAAAGTCAGAGAAGAAACTGGCTCTCCACATTGCCTCAAGTTTTCAACTCTTTAATGAGCAATGCTGTTAAACATGCAAAAATAACAACATAAACGGCAAGAACATGCATTTTCTCCCCCAAATAGCAGTGGCATTCGTGTGTAGCCAGGCACCGGAAAGGTTATTTAAAATCCTACTCCGTTCTCTCTGGGTTAATTCAGCCTGTGACCCAGTGTGCTGTTCATCCTAATATTAACTCTGAGAATCTTTCCTTTTCGTCATGTGGACTCTCTGTTTGTTATTGTGGCTGTTGCACTTGGCTCTGCTGGCTGTCCCACAGCCTCGCTGGATCCATGTACACACCCAGCCACCCCTCCCCAGAGCCAAGGGGATCTGCAGGGCTCCTTCTGCTTCACTTTTAGGCTCCTGCCTAGACTGAACTGAAGGCAGCCTGCCTGCAGACAAGCTGGCTAACATCCTCTGGTTCCAGACCTAGCTGGAGTGAGATGTGAAGCACAGATACTGAGCCAAACATCCTGCAAGAGACTTACAGCAGTTTTGAGTCTACAACGTAAGGCTAAAAAACCTTCAGGTGGTCCTTAGTCCTCCTTGGCAGGATTTCAGCTTCTTCTCAACCCACCCTCAGAAATATCCATGTGAAGAAGTTGTTTGAACCACTGGCTGCTTCAGGGAACACCAAAGCCTGGCCTTGATGTGCTCCTGTGCATGACAGGACCTTCAGAGAGGCACAGGCATCTTGTATTTCATGTTAAAAATCCTGGAAAGAAAAGTTACACAGGAACAGGCTACAGTGTGTGTTAGGTCACTTGGGATCATTAGGTTTTCTTTGCCAACTCCTAAGACTCTGCCAGGTTTCATTTCCTAGGTGTCAGATGTTGGCATTCTGTCCTGCAAAATGTGCATTCTTCTCTTATCTTCTTTCCAATATTCCCCACAGCGTATCTGACACCAGGAAAAAGAATGTGTGAAGTAATGGTCACCCTTTAGGTTATCAGGCCTGGGAACAGAGGCTGGTTTATTTGCAGTGCAAGCATTTAACTTCCTAGTGCTTCAGAGAGGCTGAGAAAAGCATGTTCAAAACACACAGAAAGTATTAGTTCGTGACCCTCTAGGATGAATTCCTGATAGGACAACACATGGAAATAATGTCCATACTTTAGCTTCAAGGGTATCAGCAAATTAAATACTGTTTAATATCTGACCCAATGTATTAAGAAAGGCTCTGTCAATAAATTAGTCCATTGGCTGTGGAGCCAAGTTGTACTGCAGGGAATTATGTCATGGCACCTAGACAACAAGTAACATTTAAACAGAAGCAGTAGAAAGTTTTAACTCAATAACCCAGAAATTTTGGAAGAAATGTTTGTTGGATTGGACTTATTTTAGGAGCAAAGTTGGACAGAAATGTACAGACTTAACAGTACCATTTCTGATTTGGCCTGGGGAAAATACCTGTGACTATGCTAAGGATAGTGTGTCCCATAAAAGCCATTCTTTCAGTAAGACATGAAACTCGTGGCAGTGTGCATCAGCACCTAACTTCACTTTCAGATCATTAGGGTCTCCACAAACCTTAGTGGAAGCTGGGTTTGACCTTTGAAACACAGAAATACAGTTTCAAGAAGTATAATTCTTCTTATCCTGAAACTGTTCCCATTGTAAATTATGGGGCTAACAGCTGGCTCCCAATGAAGCCAACTATTAATTAATTGTATGTTCACCACCCTGCCTTGTGTAAATCAATATGAGAAATAAGCAGTCTCCTACTATACAGCACAGACACTCTACACAGGGAAGTAATTTAGGGTGGATGTCAGCTCGCTCAGAAAGGCTTCTTTACTGCAAAGAAGACAACAAAAAACCCTTACTCTAGGGAAAGCTTCCTCTAGTTCCTGTTGGAGCCGACAGAAAAATCCTGTGGCTCTAGCAGTGAAACACAACCAGTGCCAACATTCTTGCACCAATATTGCTATCAAGATAAATTGTTGGCCAAACAAGCTGATTGTGCCAGCAATGACACAATGGATGATGTGCTACATGACCAGATTGTACCCTTGGATCAAGGGTGTACAATTTCAAGGATTTTATATTCTGAGGGGAATCATTTGGAATCACTTTGCTATTCACATTATGCCGGTAAAGTTAGTGGGATTATTGCAGTTTTCACCCCATGTGCCTCAAGCTGGGGCATAGCATGCTTCATGCCTCACTTTGTGCTAGAAAACTTGGAGAATTGCCTCAGTTGTCTGGTAGGGCTTGTGAGTCAAAATCACTGGCCCTGCTGAGAGCTGTCCAACAAAGTGCTGAGCTTTCATTCCTGGGTGTGCTTCGGTTACTTCTCACCTGCACTGGCAGGGAGACAACTGTCCCTTATGTGAGTAGCAAAAACTATATTTCAGCTTCTTTCCTGAATGAGGAAAAACCAGAAGTCACAATTCTGGTTGTGTTTGTTTGGCTCTTTTCTGGGAGTGTTGCCTGGAGTAAGAGTTTGGAAAACCAAGAGTAATGTGGGCCCATTACTAAATGGTTGAGGGGGGACCCTGATAAGAGAGGACACAGAGAAGGCAAAGTTAGTGAACACTTTTCTTTGTATCAGCCTTCACTGAAAAGACCAGCCCTCAGCAGTCTCTGACCCAGGAGACTGGGGTAAGGGGAATATTGGAAGGAAGACTTTCCCTTGGCCAGGAAGAATTGGGTTAAAGAACACCTACATAAATTTGTCCTGATGGGATGCATGCACAAGCGCTGTGAGAGCTGATGGACACCACAGTGATTGCTCACAGTCATCTCTGGTGATCAGGAGTGGTGCCTGAGGAAGAAAGAAAATATCGCTCCAGTTGTCCAAAAGGGCTAGAAGCTGGACCCACGGAACTACTGGCCAGTCAGTCTCACCTCAGTCCCAAGGAAAATGATGGAACAGTTCATTCTGGGGGCCATCTCTATCCACATGAATGACAAGAAGGGGATTGGGGTAGTCAGCATGGATTCATTGAAGATAAATCACTCTTGACCAACCTGATTGCCTTCTGTGATGAAACAGCTGCCTGGACAGACAAGGGGACAGCAGTGGACATTGTTCAATTCGGCTTCAGCAAGGCTTTTGACACCATCTCTCACAACATTCTCACAGGCAAATGAAGGAAGTGTGGGCTGGATGAGTGGACAGTCAGGTGGATTGAGCTGAACGACAGATCTCAGAGGGTCACAATCAGTGGCACAGGGTCTAGTTGGAGGCCTGTCCATAGTGGTGCCCTCAGAGATTCAATACTGGGCTCAGTATTGTTTAACCTGCTCACCAGTGACCTGGGTGAAGGGGCAGAGGCCTTCTCAGCAAGTTCACTGGTGTCACAAACCTGGGAGGAGTGACTGACACCTCAGAGGGCTGTGCAGCCCTTCCGAAGGGCCTCGGCAGTTTGGAGAGATGGGCAGAGAGGAACTGTCTGAAATTCAACACAGGCAAGTGCAGGGTCCTGCTCCTGGCACCAGCACAGGCTGGGGGTCAACCTCTTGAGAAGCAGCTCTGTGGAGAAGGAATTAGGGGTGCTGGTGGACAACAGGCTTTCCGTGAGCCAGCAGTGAGTCTTTGTGCCCAAGAAAGTCAACGGGGAACATAAGGAGAAACATTGCCAGCAGGCTGAGGGAGGTGATCCTGCCCCTCCGCTCAGCCCTGGTGAGGCACATCTGGAGTGCTGTGTCCAGTCCTGGGCTTCTCAGGACAGGAGAGACAGGGAGATCCTCGATGGGGTCCAGTGGAGAAGAAGAAAGATGATTAAGCCTGTGTCTGTTCAACCTCGAGAGGAGATGACTGAGAGGGCACCTCATCAGTGTCTGTCAGTATCTGAAGGAAGGATGCCAGGAGGATGGACCAGGATCTGCTCAGTGGTGCTGGGCAACAGGACAAGAAGCAATGGGCAGAAACTGATGCACAGGAAGTTCCACCTGAACACGAGGAAGTGCTTCTTTACTGCGCATGGCCTGGGACTTAGCACTGGAACAGGTCATCCAGAGAGGATGTGGACATGAACATCTCACTGGAGATATTCAAGGACCGTCATCAAGGACCATCTGGATGCAATCCTGTGTCATGTGCTCTTGCATGACCTTGCTTGAGCAGGGAGGTTGGACCACTGTGGTCCCTTCCAAACCTAACCATTCTGTGACTCTGTGATTCTGAGTGGACCCTGGAGGTCAGACCCCTTTCCCATGCCTGTTCCACTCTGGGGCCCAGCAGTGGGGCTTGCTGCCCTGCCCTGTCCTCAGGGACATGGTGATCTCACAAACTGACTCCCTGTTTTCCCTAAATTGAACTCACAACCCCCATGTAAAACCTCAGAGAGCTAATGCTCAGGAGTCAACAGTTATTTCCGTCAGCTAGAACCTGCCCAATCCACTTTGTCCCTTCAAGGAGAAGGAAAATATGAGAAAACTATCAAGTTTTAAGTGAAGCATTGTGAAGTAGTGGAGCATAACTGCACAAACCTTGTTTTCAGCAGTAGATTGGATTATCTGTATATTGTACCATAAATGGGTTAGAAGTACAAGCAGGAGATGCCCTGATGTTTTTTCATATCATTCTTCTGCCTTTTTTTTTTTTTTCCTGTAAATCGTGTGTCAGGAAATCTTTGACAAACATCATTTCCATACTTAAATTGAGAAATGAATTGAAACTAGCAAAAGAAAAGGGGAAGAGAATACATTCTATAGCTGTGCCTTTTAAATTGCTTTATCCATTGATAGTTTTGTCCCATACAAAATGCAATTTCAACAATATAGAAAGCGCAGCCTGAAAACTGAGCTCTAATTAAATCAGTAATGTTTCATTATTTCATGTGAACAATGTGAGTCTAAAGTGATCTTTCCACAGAAAAATTAAATCAGGTTCCATGTGAAAGTCTGCCATTTCAAATATATTTAATATCCTGTGTTCCTAAGAGGTTTGGGTTGCACAGAGGAGGACTGTGTGCTGTGAGAAAACTTCCCCAGAAGCAGCATTCCCATCTCATCAGTGCCCACCATAGAGCAGGGGAGCTCCTCAGGTTTTCCAAATGTGATACCAGAGTAATATCCCGTGGATACAGGAGTGACTTCCCTGTAAGAGATGTAACTGCAGCCCGTGCTAAATTAACAAATAGGTCTCTTTGGATGTGTAGTTAAAGTGGAACATATTTAAAAGCTGCTGGCTTATTGTGAAATTCAGCTGCATGTGCTCAGGGAGTGGATACTGCCCCACACTGTGCTTTAATAACGGTGCCGGCACGAGGCAGGGGCTGGGGTGTCATCTGCAAATATATTCCCTGCTCTCAAGCCACAGGGTTCATCTTACAGCATCCAAACCTACTCCCGAGCTGCGGGGAGAGCCCTTCCTCAAACTTTGCTGCAGTTTCTGAAAACAAACTGTCCCATCAGCTGGGACTTGCTGGTGTCACCCATAAATATCAGAGACCTTGCTGGTGGGTCAGAGAAGACCTTTGAGGAGTATGTCCCAGCAATCCTAGAGGGAAGTGGAACGTTGTAGCTTTTTGCTTCAGGTAACTTGAGTTTCGAGTGACTGCCCCTGCAAGGCATCCTACCAGGATGCCAGCGACAGATGCCTGTGCCTGCCGAGGCTACAGAGTGGCTCTTCTCCAGTACCTGTCACCTGAAAATTGCAACTGCCTGTGCCTGTTGCACTTAGCCTTTTTTGCCAGTGCCGTGGTTATTGCTGCTGTTGGTGAGGAAGCAGAGCTGTGGCAGTGCAGCCGGCTGGCAGAGCTGGCAGCCCCGCAGCTGCCCTGCTTCCCGCTCCTCCGCTAACGGAGCGCTTCCACACCGACGCCAGGCAAGGGGAAAACCACGGGGAGACCCAGAGGTGTGCGTTAACAAACTTCAGCAGCCCAGGAGTCCCAAAGTCACCCGAGCACAGTTGCCTTGCTAATCCACAATTTGTGATTCTGAAGAAAAAAGATGATGATGACGGCAAGGAAGGGGGAGTTCACAATTCACAAACCAATTTGTGTTGTTTCTGCAACACTGCAAAAGTGCGACTCATGAATATGTTAATGAAATCGCAGTGAGAGTTTTGGCGCGGTTTCATCACCTCGACTAGATTAGGGAGCAATCACACGGTGGGTTTACATGTCTTTGGGTACTGCTGGGGAGGGGGCAAATAGTTCTGCAATATTTATAATTCAACAAAAATTGCACTGCCTCTACCATAAAATAACGATAATGACTGTGAATTGCTGAGAAATGGCTTTTGAGTAAGCCGGGGGCTTGTTGGTAAGACCACTTCCCAGGCTGCTACACTGGTACAAAAGTCTCCTCTCCCAGAGGAGTGTGGTGCTGCAGTGCTGTCGCTCTCAAAAGGAGCAAGAGGAATCTCAGAAGGAAGCACTGGTATAGAAATAAGCCCACAGATCAGATTGCTTGCTCCTGTGAATAATCCCAGTGTGATGAAACCCTCCCTTGTGCCATTTCAGGTGAAATGGGAAATGCAAAAGGTGCGTTTCCTGCAGCAACCTTGTGGAGTTTTGTGCCAGTCTCTACCAGGCCCTCTTCTTGCTTTCTTATAGGCAGTCATAAACTCTCAGTGGAGCTGATCCTGTAATTAGATTAACTCTTTTATTTCTGAGGCATGCATGGGCCAGGTAAGAAAGTCATTGACTTTAGGCCACCTATTTAAATCTTGCGCCTGCAGCTGTCACCATGATTAGAGAATGCGCAGAATGGGACAGTGCTGGTTAATACCAAATGAGAATGTTTTTTCCCAAGAGGCTTCTGCAGTGACATTTCCAGCAGTGATGGTAAGTTCAAAAGAAACTTCAGTGTTGGACAGGGACTGAACCCAGGGCCACTGATGGAAATTTGCATGGAGTGTTTAAGGATCCCTATGCGCTGATTTGTTCAGGGTTTTACGCGTGCAGCCTGGGGCAATAAAAACAAATGCCATTGTTGTCATGTGGGAAGGGGGAAAGAAATTCCTCAAACCTGATAGAGAAGAATGTATCAATGCATGACAAGGTGTGTAAGGCACCATAAGAGTGCCTTACACTCTTTTGGAGAGAGTCATTTACCTGTTTGATACCTGGTAGGGAACTGGGACATCCAGTACTATCACCCTTGCTGGTTTATTTACTAACCATCATAGTTATTCTTTTCATTACCTCCACAGTGTAATGGTTATTTTATGAAGGCTCATTAAATTTAATGAGATACCACCAGATTTTATTGCCTTCTAATAAAATGGGTAGGGGGAGCTGTTTTCTTTCTGATTCATGCAGCTCCAGAGTACCTTAAAATAGTCAGGTATTCAGCTGGGTTATGAGCAGGGCCCCTGACATTCTTTCTGCTGGTCTCCTTGGGGGACATCAGCGATTAACAGCTATTCAAATAAAGATGTGTACAGGGATATGCCTAGATAGGTAAAGGTTTATTTTACAAACACACATATATATATATATATATATATATATATATATATATATATATATATATATATATATATATATATATATTAGACCTGGGCACTATTTTTTTTTTTCCAAATGGAAGATATTTTACCAAAATAGAAATGTATTGTTGGAGCATCTGGGCAGGAGCTTGTTAGCCCCCAGAAAAAAGACACTTGCCAAGGTCCTCAGCAGGTGACCTGACAAAGCAAGGATAGTTTCTTCTAGCAGAGAATCAGATTCATGACTGCTTGGCTTATTCATTTATTTATTGCACAGTTGTCCGTTGCAAGTGTTCATTTTATTTTTGCCTTTTAAATGTGGGAGGTAAATCTTGGAAAACTTTGTGAAAAAAATGCCTAAACCAGAAGGAAATCAAGCAAGAGTCTTCTATAAATATCTCTTCATGACATGAGCAAGAAGATGGAGCATAGAGCTCCTCCTCCAGTGGGATATTTACTGGGAGCATCATGTCACTTAAATAAGAAAAAAACCCAAACTCCCAAAAAAATGAAGTGAGCTTCTTGATAAGCTTCCTGATAAGCTAAGATGACTGGGAAGGGAAAGTCCAGTGAGGGTGCAATCTGTGGCTTGTGTCTGAATCACCTGCACTACAAAGAAAACAGAAGGTGGGGCAAGTGCTCGTTTGGGTTAGTCCTGATGGAAGTATTGGGGAAGAATTTGGCTGGCCCAGTCAGCAGCTAACTCTGGTCTGCAAAGGGTCTTGGGGTGAGAGGAGAGTCTCAGGGTGGCTGTGGAGGAAGAGCACAAGGAAACAGTGATGTGGCATGCAGGGATAGCAGGACACCAGCAGGACACCAGCAGCATGTACCAATAACACTGTTTTAATAAAGCAGTGCATTTAAAAATACAGGGCAAACCCCAAAAATGCTACAAGAGCAAGTCTCTCTCCTTCTGATGTTTTATACTGTAGTTGGAAGCTGTGAGTGTCTGAAATCACTCCATCAAGACAGAAAAAAAATTATACATAAAATACCTTGGAATTTGGTGATTGTGTTGTAACTTAAGTAACAGAGCAACCAGATTTAGGAATTGACGACTCTCTGAAAAATGTGTAGTGATGCAGCTTTGCTGCCTCCCAAGTGAGCAGCCTGAGGAAATTAAACTCTTCCATATAAAACTGGTTGAATTATTCATTATAAATAAATTATCCAATAAATGTAGCCCTTTCAGTGATCATAAATAACTAACAACCCGATCCTGATTTCAGTAGATGTTTTTGGTACCCAGAGGTATGTGAAGAAGGGGCTGTTTCCGGGCTGTTTCTTCTGAGGGTACCTCACTAGGTACTGTTGTGCCATTCACACTCTTTTCTTTTAAGATGAAAATAACGTTAGTGAGCAGGTGCTGCAAACTGATCGTTCAGGTTTTTTGTTGTTATGTCTGGCACATAAGCTCCCCAGCTCTCTCTTCTTTCCCTCTGGTGGTTCCAGCACCTTCCTGTGTATCCCTCAGCCCCCAGATGACTCCAGTCACACTACCATGGTGAGTCAGAGTGGGGGCTTTAGTGTATGTCCTGGTGCTCTTGGGCAATTGTTCTGGTGAAATGGTCATGTTGGGAACATAAGTCACACCATTATCCCTGCGTGTCAGTGTTTCATCCAATACCTGTACTTTAATCATCAATACAAACCTGTATTTCTAGCCTGATGTTTTGGCTTGATTTTATATGTTGAACTGATTAGGAATTTTCACTCCAGTGCAGGATTTTGCTGGAAAAAATATCTGCCAAGCCACATTTCTCCCCCTAGGAACGATAATCTGGATAAAGTTCTCCCATAGAAAGTGTCTGTGAAGGAGATTGGAATTATGCATCCAGTTTGGAAGGACGTGAGGGATGAGAGTCTTGATCAGTTAGAGTCCCAGTAGTGAGGGTATTTCCCTAAAAAACAGGATGTTTGGCCTCTCTGCTCAGCTCTGATGTAGTTTCTGACTCCAAGATGAGCAGCTCCATCCAGAGAGAAGTCCACACCACAGTATCCTGCAGCCCAGCAGCCAGGGGGTTGCAGGGGAGAAAGGAGACACGGGTAGAGGTCCTTGCTTTCCCTCAGAAGGGAAAAGGGAAAAAACCCATTGGGTTCAAACCGAGGTCTCTCATTTCCATGGTCTCTTCTATCTGGATTTTTTTTTTAATGAACTTTTGGGAAAAAAAAAATCTGGATTTGTCAAGTACAGAGTGCAAAGTATTATGAAAACTCACAAACACTTGCCAGATTAGGAACTGCTTTCCCATTCCGTTCAGCACTCCCAAGCAAAGTATTGCGGGGTTCTCCAAACGAGGCTTGTTGTCTCTGTGAGTTGGCAGTATCAGTCCTGGGAAAATGCCTCACCATCTATGAGTCCTGCTGATTTCAGTGATCTCACCTCCAGCATGCACATTTGGACATTGAGACTGGTGTTCCTCAGAGCAGGGCAGAGCAACCCTGGGCTCTCCATGACGGGGCAGGGGAAGGCATAGCAAGAAACCCAGATGCCCAATCTGGCAAACAGAAAAAGAATTTAAATGAACCAAGGGCTGTATTTATACCTTGCCAGTATAAAGCCAGAGGAGCTCCTGTGGCTTGATTTGTGGAACTGACAGCAAGATTTCTTCTCTGATACATACCCTATATCCTCATCATAAAGGGAGCAGTGAAGAGGTGTGTAAAAAAACCTGTCTGTCCTCATTGAAGTTGAGTATAGTCTATTTTTGCTTTAATGCAGTGATCTAATTAACCTTTAGCCAGAATTAAAATGACCTTGAATTGGCCTTGTGACCTCCAATGCTTAATGTTGTTAACTTTAAACAAGCTTTTTGGGGTGGTCAGAAGCAGCATCTGTTAAAATGGCCAAAAGGTCGAATCCATTTACTTAAATACACCTCCTGCACGCATTGCTGGTGGGTGTGCTGCCTGCGTTTATAGAGGGGATAGAGGATATGCCTTGGAGGAAAAAGGGCGGTTTATCTACGAGAAACCATGTGAGGAGGGTGAAAAACGGCTCTGAGGTTATGTTTTCACCATCTCGTTTTATTTCCTCGAGCAGTAAGCCTCCTCGGGTTTCAGTTTTAAGTTCTGCTATGTGCAGGCGATTACAGTGTGGAAAATGCTGCTGCTCGGTGGGCTCTGCAGCTGAGGTTACTGTTTGCAGAGGAAGGTGTGAGGCCGGTGGCCGCTTATCCCGGGCAGGAGGTGCCAGGTGTAGCAGCAGTGTCACATTTTTGGGCTGAGGTTTATGTTCCACTGGAGTCTGAGAAATGCATGTCCATGTTTAAAAAGAGGGAGATGCCCAGTGTCTAAAAAGAAGTAGATGCCCGGCAGACTTCCTGGACCTCAAGGTCACCGGTGGAAATTACTTTAAAAAACCAAAACCAAACCGCACTGTCAGGGCGAGGAATTTCAAAGGCGGCATGTAAGGATTTAGACGAGAACAATCTGTTCAGGCGCCTCCTCTGATGGATATTAAGGCGCTGGGACGTTCTGTACAGAAGTCGTTTTGGCTCTTGGAGTCGTGCACGGCCCCGCCTGTGCCGATGCCGCGGCCGGGCGGGGGTCCCGGCTGGGGGTGGGGGTCCCGCGGTGCCCCGCGTGGGTCATTTTTCCTGTCCCCGCGACAGCGACATCACTGTCGGGAACGCTGTCGGTATTGCTGCGGCCGTCCCGGTTCCCGGAACGTTTCCCGAGGCTGCTGCTTCTCCTTCCCCTGCGCAGCGCCGGCCCTGGCACGGCGGCTGTTTGCAGTGCATTACCATAGTACATTAACATTTGTAATGCGGCGATTATTTTACATAATCGATACCATCAAGTTCCTTTTCTTGGGGACCCTCGTGTTTATTTACACTTATTCCACACACGTCAGCTCCCATCAGGAGCAAAACCGATTTTCTTGTCCTGCATCTGCGCTCGGGATAACCTTAACTCGCCGTAAATCCGTCGGCGCTGCCGCCGCCGTGAGCCCGGTGTGATGTGGGGGCGTGGGGAGCGCCCCGGCTCCTCCGGCCCGAAACCGGCCCCGAGCGGCGCCGGACGGGAGGGAACGGGGCGGCCGCGGTATTAATTGTTGTTATTATTGTTTATTATTATTTCTATCGCGGTAGTTTCTGTTTATGGCGTGATGCATTTGAGCCCGAACACATTAGGTGCGTTATTCATTGGGTACATTTGTCAGAACATGCATGTGTATAAAGAACTAATGATCCATATTAAATTAATGACGCTATAAAAAAGAAAAATACCCCATACACGCAGTTTATGACGGCAACTCCCGACTTTGATAAACCATAGGAAAGACTTAATCAGATGAAGCATTGGACTGTTCCGTCTCCAAAATTACATTTCTCGAAATGTGCTTGTACACAATGTTGGTTTTATTAAAACAAATTAATTCAGTCATTAAGGAATCATACGGCAAGTGTCTCATAAGTCAGGACCTCCAGTGTAACAAATTGATTAAATGACTGTGTAATAGTCTCTTTAAACAAATCTAGTGTAACAAGTTAATAGATCTGCTCAATTACCATGCTGGGGTGATGAGGATGTGGGCAACTCTCTCATTAAATCCGGGATAGACTTGGGGGTGCGGAGGGGGGCAGCTCGGAGGTGCGTGTCGGCGGGGCAGGGCTGCGCCCCCGCAGCCCCGGCCAGGAAGGGACCGGGAAAGGTGCTGGAGCTGGGGCCGGGCAGGGATGGCTGCGGGCTCCGGGCAGGGCCGCCCCACGATCGCGCCGGCGGGCTCCTCCTGACACCCCAGAGCCGGGGACGCGGGCGGAAAATCTATTACCCCACTGCCATTTTGTTAAGTGTTTGCTCCCAGTTGTGACCCTGCCACTTTATCTGTTGATTTTTATTTTCTGAGTGCATGTTGCCCATATGTTACTCTAATAGTTGCTATAATTCTTGAGCAATAGGGCTCGTATTTTGCTGAGCTGAATTAAAAAGAATGCACTTTAATAAAAAACCCGAGCAATACACTAATGGCTTGACATTGATGTATTTGCATAAAGATGAATTATGTGGGCTCGCTTGACACGACTTTTAATAAATGATCGAGGACGTTATTACAGGGATGCACTTGGGTGTGCGGAAGCGCGTTATTGCCGCGGGGCCGGTGCCAGGCGCTCCCCGCAGCCCGCCGGCCCCGGAGGGCAGCGCCGGCACCGACCGGCCCCGCCGAGCGCCTCCCTCGAGCCCCGGGCCTCCGGACGAGGCTTGAACCCCCGGGGGATGCGGAGAGGCGCGGTGCTGCCTGCTCGTGCCCTTGTATCAATAACTTTATCCTTATCAACCACGTTCGCTGGGGCGCGGAGCCGCTGCCGGGCCCTCGGCGGGCGCGGTGCGGGGTGTGAGGTGCGGGGCGTCCGCTGCTCCCCGCGGCAGCGCCGCCGCCGCCTCCTCCTCCCCCGGCAGATGTTTGCATCCCTCACGGAGACTTGTAACCGCTGTTGGAGACAGCTGGCAAGCGCCGCCAGAAACGTGTAACTGGGAAATACCTATCGGTGCAGAAGGTAAAGGCGGAGCTGCAATTAGGAGGGAGCAGTTCATCTTACTTTTTAATTTGCGGCTAGCGTCGCCGGCTCTGGGCGGTGGATCCCGCAGCAAGCGCCTCTCCCAGCGGTGCCTCTCCCCGCGGCCGCCATACGGGGAGGACACGGAGTGTCCGGGCCGGGGCTGAAAGCCCATCACCCTCATTTAACCCCCGCGTTCTCTGGCCTGCGGGACCACTCGTGTCCCTAAAGCAAAGCCTCTGGGCGGCTGGCAGGGGTACAGCGAGGGTCTTGCACGAAACAACATCGCGGCAGAAAACGGAGGGAGAGCGGAGGGAAGACGCCGTGCGTGTGATATGGGAAGCGTTAAAAATTAATAGCACTGAGAAGTGATGAGGGATAACGGGATTTCAGGAGCTCAGCACAGCAGACCGCGTGTGAGGGAAAGGGCGGGAGAAGCCATCGCTCGCTGAAATGGTCGCGCTGTCCCCGCATGGCTTTCTGTCTGGGCATCCCTCTGGCAGGGTGTAGGCATTGCCTTGCCTGCTGCCTGCGCCGGGGGCTCTGAGCAGGAGTCGCTGTCGGAATGAGAGAGCCCGAAGGCCTCGGGGCTGTGCCAGCGCTGCTGTAGGGCCTCGTCAGGGGCCGGGTGACAGCGGCCTACGGACTGGGCTTTCCCCCAGCGCACACGCCACGAGTAGAGGCACCCCTTCATTACCCCGCTCTTCCTTTTCCCCCTCCCTGCGGCCGCTCCTGCCCTCCCGCCGGCCGTCGGCTTCCTCTTGTAATCTGTCCCCGCTGTGGTACGGCGGTGCGGATCCTGCCCGCGTCCATATGTCCGCATCCATATGGATGTGTCCCGCAGGCAGCAGCTGCCGGCCGGGAGCGGGGTACCGGGGACGGGGTGGTCCCCGGCCCTTCTTTTGCTTCCCCTGCCTCCCCTGCCTCCCTCCCTCCATCCCTCCCCTCAGTCCCGCGGGGCCCACGGCTATTGCAGGGCGTGGACCGGGTCCTGCGCTTGGGACGCTTCTACGGGGAAGAAAAAGTTTTTTCTCTGCCCACAGTGATGCTCGCTGGGGCTGCAGACGGTCGGGTTCCCTTTGCATAGTACCTCGACAAAGCAGAGGGGTTGGAAAAGTAGGGAGGATGCTTTGGGCACCCTGGGACTGCACAGCCGGGAACTTCTCCCGCGTTATCTTCTGCACCCCAGAGAAGGCACATGGCAGCGACCGAGATAGGTATTTCCTGGGGTAAACCCAGGAACAGCCTTCTCTATTTCCCCTGTGCCAGAAAATCCCAGAAAAAGCTGCCTTTATTTCCGCTGAGCCTGGAAATCCCGCACACGGAAGGGAGTGGGCTTTAAAACCGAGGGCTCCGTGACAGAAGGAAGGGAAAGCCAAAAGCTGCGTGCGAAGGGAGCTGTCGGGACCGGCCTGCTGTGGTCTCTCACCGCTTAGGCAGGGACCCGCCCGCAGCTCCCCACGCGTGTGCGCGGCCGCTTACTCCCCGCGGGGGTTTCGGCCCGGGCCCGAGCTCGGGGCGGCTGCCGGGGGGCGGCTCCGCCGGGCCCATTCCCTATGGACATGGCTGTGCAGCACTTTTTTAATATCGTTATCCCGGAGTTCATACAGTTCCGCCACAAATTCCTGCCTGCACGAAGGGCTGAGCCGAAACTGCGGCTGATTTCGGCCGGGCAGGCCCCCGCGCACGGGGGGAACCTCACGCCCCGTGAAGCCCGCTGACATTTGTCTTTTAATTGTTCGCCGTGCTGTCCGTGGCAGCGATCCCGAGGTTAGCTATTGAATCTCTTCCTAAAAAGTCCTTTCCTGGAGGAGAGCGAGCCCAGCCGGCTTTGGCTTCCAAAACATGTCCCGAAAAGGGGGGCTGCGAGCTCGTGTGAATCCCCTGCTCTTTCTTCCAGCACCCCAGACAAAACCAACCTAACCAAGCGGGCAGCATTGGGCTCTTTTCCCGCGATTCCACTTTGACGGTGCCAACTGCAACTGGTGGCCAGCTGGGTCTCTGTGCAGAAGTAAATTAACTGGAAAGCCTCAGTCGGTGCTGCGGTGAACTGGAAAACGGGCCGGGGACCGCCCGAGCGCTGGCGGCAGCCCGGGGGCACTCCGGAGGGCCGGGACCGGGCTGCGGGGGAGCGGGGCCGGCGGAGTGGCCGCCGGGGGAAGGGGCTGAGGGTGTGCGGGCGGTCCTGTCTCGGCGGAGACCCCCAGCCGGGCTCCGGCCGGTCCCCACCTCTGTGATCCGGACCCCACGGCATTTTGATTTCTCTCCCGCCGCCCCGCAAAACCCGCGGGGAAATCGTAACGGCGTGAGCCGGCAGGGCCGAGTCAGCTCTGTGGGAAACGACCGGCCTTTGCCTTCCTGCCTTCACAACGAATCGGGAAAGATGGGGGTGGGGACGGGAGTGTCGGTGGACGATGGGCAGCCCCTGGTACCTCGGTCAGGGAGAGCCGGGGCAGCCGCGCCGAGGCAGCCGGAGAGCGCCGGGCTCCTTCCCTTCTCCCGGCCCCGGCATTGTGTGAGCTGAAAGAGGAATAAAACCCTGCTCTACTTTTTTTTTCTTTTTTTTTTTTCTTTTTTTTTCTGTTTAGAAAATTATTCCCAAATAGATTTTTTTTTTCCTCCAGAATAGCTGGCCCTTTTTCTCTCTAATGTCAGTGATTCTGTTTGCTCTGCTGGTCCTTGGGAGGAAAAAAAAAAAAAGGCGATTGTTTCTGGACTGTTTAGATATGGAAATGATCGCGCTGGATAATGAGTTTCAATTTAAAACAGTTGTTCTGGTATTGGGTCTATTTGTTCTAGACGCTTAGCCGGGCTCTTATTTTATCCACTGTTTTCTTCTTGGAAAGCAGTTTCTTTCCCATAATAATGGTAACATTCTGTCGTTAATGAAACCCTGCGTCGCCCACTCTGAAAAAGTTGAAACAGCCTAATTTAGGCTGAGCCGAACTGCTCTAGTGGTCGGGTGGAAACTGCCTGCCCGCTCACGTCCCCAAACAACCAGCGGCTTATTTTATCTGTATCCTTCTTGAACTCCCACAACAAAATGGTCAACTTCCATTAAAAAAAAAAAAAAAGGCGCCCAAACAACAAAAAATCTTTTAACAAATCGAATATCAACAAAAAACCCTACTACTAAGAATCAACAACACACCAGGAAAATTATCTCTTCTTTTTTTTCCTCCCCCTGTACCGTGGTTTCATTATTTAATCTCTGATAAAATGAGATTATCTGTACCCTTTAGTGAAGGCAGCAGACGTCTTTAAACTGGTTTAATTGATTTATCGTTTTGTTGTTTTGTTTTGTTGTTTTTTTTTTTTTTTTTAACAGAAAGTGCATTACATTTAACTGGTCTTGCAAAGGGCTTTTCTTCTCTTTACAAACCGAATTATTTTTAATATAAATTAATAAATGTTAAGATGCTCTATCACGATATATCATCGTTATCAGCTTTAAAAAAAAAAGAAAACAATTTACATTCTCTAGTATTCCGTATGATACAAAAGAAAACACACTTTAAATTCAAATACAGCAACTAAATGAATTTTATATTTTGACTGACAGTGGTTGTGACAATTCCCACCAGCTACTTTTTCAACACGCGGTTGATTGGAAACGGTGTAAATGAAAGCAAACTCTGTCCCTCCGCCCTCTCCTCCCCCTCCCACCCCTCCCTTGCACGACGACCGCAACAGAAAGTGTTTCAAAAATACTAATAAATAGCACGCGGGGCCGCTGCAGTTTCGGCCCGAGGGAGGGACCGGTGGCGGCCACGGTGGCTTTTTCCTCGGCGGCCCCGCTGCCGCCGTCCCGGGGGCTCCTGCGGTGCCCCCGGTGCTGCCGGGACGGGCGGGGCGGCTGCGCCCTCGGCCCCCGCTGTACAAAAAAAAGAAGGTATTTTACATTTTAAATATTCACAGTAAGGAACGCCTATGGTCGCGGTTGACTCACGGTTTATTTACAAAGAGCCGGCAAAGACACGGCCGGGAGCGGGGCCGGGGGGTCGGGGCAGCCCCCGCCGCTCCCTCCGCCCGCCACCCTACAACAACACGCGGCGCCGGGGGCCGGGCGCGCCTGCCGGGGCCCGCTGCCCGCAGTCCTCTCTGCTCCCCCTCCGGCGTCTCCTCCTCCTCCCGGGCGCGTAGAGTCTAGAAAAATAGATCTGTACATCTCCGAAAGCGGCGGCGGGCGAAGCGGGCTAGACGGAGGCCTCCCCCTCCGGGGGATGCAGCAGCAGCCCGCCGCCCCCCGGCTTGTGTTTCTTCAGGAGCTGCGTTATCTTCTCGTCGTCCGAATTTGGGTCCAGGGGCTTGTTGTAGTCGTCGTCCTCCTCCTCGTTCTCCGAGGCGCCCTTCAGCCGCTCCGTCTCCGAGTCCTGCTTCTTTTTTGCCGTCGCCATCTCGGCCGCGTGCTTCTTCCGCCACTTGGTCCGTCGGTTCTGGAACCAGACCTGCCCCCGCCGCCACCGTCACCGTCACCGTCACCATCACCGGCACGGCCACCGCGGCGGCCGGCCCGGCCCGCTCCCATCCCGCCCGCTGCCCGGCCAGTCCCCGGCGTGCGGCAGCGGCTCCCGCTCCGCCGCCCTTCAGGCGATTTCCCCGCAACGAAAGCGGCCGAGCCCCGCGGCCCCGCGCTCCCGGCAGCCGCCGACACCCGGCCCGGCGCGGGGCCCGCCCGGCGTGGGCCAGCAGCCGAACCCAGCTCCCCCGGGACCCGCGCCGGGCCCGGGCCGCTCCCTGCCATCCTGCCTCGGGCGGGGAAACACGCGTTTGGGGCTGATTCCTTTCCCAGCTGCCCCTGCCCCGCCAGATGTATTTACTCTCCGGCAGGACGCTGCCAGAGGAGGGGGGCATTTTCATTGTAGAAACTGCAATAATTTATTCGCAACCATCGGGACGTATTTGCAGTGACAAAGGAGGCTCTGCGGATCAGACTGAAAGCGTGAGCACCGCCGAGGGGCCCCTCGGGCCCAGTCCGCCGAGCAAACGCCTCTGCATGTTCTTGGGGAGCTCAGCCCGCTCTCCCAACTCCTCACACCTCCGCTTTGCCCAAAGCCCCCAGTTTTTAACCAAAAGAGCGTGGGTGCGACAGTGCGACACCCCAACATCACCCTTTCCCTGGCTTTCTCAGTGCTCTGACCACCCCCGTGGTGTTCGCGGCTTCTCAGCCTTGCTTGGGTTTGTTTGGTTCAATTTGGTTGGTATTTTAAATGCCTTAAAATAACCTTCTCGGCCCCGCAGTAAGGCAACAAGGGGAGAAGCGCCGGTGGTTGCCGGGGAAGCCCTCGCCGTGTGCCCGCGGGCTCGGCCACGCCAGCCCGCAGCATCTCCGGCCGGTTCGGACGGATCCCGTCTCCGCGGTGGAGCCCTTTTGTTCCCCGCTTCTCCAGCCCCGCACCGCCCGGTGCGTGAGCCGCTGCTCTCACCTTGACTTGGCTCTCCGTCATCCCCAGGGAATAGGCCAGCCGGGCTCGCTCCGGGCCCGCCAGGTATTTCGTCTGTTCGAAAGTCTTTTCCAGAGCGAAAATCTGCTGGCCAGAAAAAGTGGGTCTTGTATGTTTTCTCTTTCCGTCCTTATCCAGCAAAATTGAGCCTTGATCTGGCGAAGGGAGGGGGGAGAGAAAGGGAAGGCAGGGACAGACAAGTTAATCTACGGATTTGGGAAAGCGCTTCACTCTCAAGCGGCCCCAGGGGACCGAGGGGTCTCTAAGCGGGGGGTGCGTGTGTAAGAAAACTACTGCCTAAGCAAGGCTCTGGCCTTTCGGCTCTCCCTGCTTATTTTTCCTTTAAGGATCAAAAATCTGAGCGGCCAAATGATTTTTTTTTTTTTTCTAAAAAAGCCACGGCCGGTGTGAGCGGGCGGTAACAGAAAGTCCTGCTCGGGGAAAGTTTGTGCGCGCCCCTAAAGCCAATCCCGGCCCCGAGAGTCCCCAGCAGCGGCGGCGGCGGCAGCGCGGCCCCTTCCCCTCGGAAGGCGCTCCTCTTCTCGCCGGCGACAACCAGCGACATATTACAGAGTTTAGCGCTGACCAGGGGGGGGACGGAGAGAGCAAAGCGAACTTAAGAATCGAAAACAAAAAAAAAATCGAGGCAAAGCCAGCCCCCTCGGCTACGGCCGGGCCCCGGGTGGAGGGGCAGGAGAGTCTCACAGCGATGCCGGAGCGCGGGGACTCCCCAGCACCGCCGGCACTCCCTGGGCCCTCTCCCCCCGCTGCCCCGCGACGCTGGGTACTCACGGGGGGCGCAGGCGAGGCGGGCGTCCCTCCAGGGCGGGCTCTGCATCACCCCCGGCCAGAAGATGGGCGTCCGGCCGGGCAGCTCGGCCAGCGGCTTGGGGTAGCGCCCGGCGGCCACGGCGGCGGCGGCGGCTGCGGCCCCGGGGCTGAAGTAGAGGGCGGGCGGCGGCGGCGGCGGGGGGCTGAGGCTGCCGAAGCGGGGCAGCCCGGCCAGCAGCCCGGCGGGCGCCGCGGAGGAGGCGGAGGGCGAGGCGGAGGCGAGCGCGGCGCCCGGCAGGGGCATGGAGGGCCGGCTGAGGATGTCGTTGATGCCGTGCGGGGTGGCGGCCGAGAGCTGCGGCGGGGCCGTGCCCAGCGCCGAGAGTCCGCCCGCGGCGGCGGCGGAGGCGGCGGGCGCCTTGAGGCCGGGGGAGCCGAGCGGCGGCGAGGGCGAGGCGGAGGCGGGCGAGGCGGAGGCGGAGGAGGAGGAGGCGGGCCCGGCGGGCAGGGGGTACGCGGGGTACAGCGGCGCCTTCATCTCGGCCATGCTGTGCAGGGCGGCCAGCGGCGGGCTGCCCAGCAGGAAGGCGCCCTGCCGGGGCGCGCCGTCCATCTGCCCCAGCGCCAGCATCCCCGCGCCGCCGCCGCCGCCGGCCCGGGGCGGGGGGCCGGGACGGCCCCTAGCGCCGCGGGGCCCCGGCGGCCGGCCCGGGGGTGCCGCCCGCACCGGCGACGCGCATCCAGCCCGCGGGGGCCGCCGCCTCTAGCGGGGAGCTAAGCGCCCGAGCGGCGGCCCCGCCGTCCCTTCGGGCATCGGGGCCGCGCCTCGGCGGACGCTCCCGGGGCGGAAAGCGGCGCTGCTGTCGGACGGCGGCCGTACGCGGGTGTCTGCGCGGCGGCCGTGCGCCTACGCGGATATACCGCCGCTCCCGCTGCCCGCCGGCGGCCGGTGGCTCACAGCGGCGCGGGGACCGCGATCGCCGCCCCTGCCTCCTCCCCGGCGCCCCGCATCCCTCCCGGCGCGGTTCCCGCTGGCTGCTGTCGGGGCTGCGGGCGCGGCTCGGGGCGCACTGCCGCGCCGCCCCGCTCCCTGCCTCCTTTAGCGGGGGCACGGCCGGCAGCGGGCGCGGCGGCGGCGGCGGCGGCGGGGCGGGGGCGGGGCGGCTGCCGGCCCTGCCCACCCGCGCCGCGCCCGCCCCGCCGCCAACTTCGGGCTCGCCTGGCTCCCCTCTGCTCCTGGCTTTTCTTTTATTGTCCCCTCTTCTCTCTTCTCCTTTTCTCCTCTCCTTTTTCCTCTTTTTCCTTTCCATTTTTCTATTTCCTCTTCCTTTTTCTTTTCTCTCTTTCGCCTTCTTTATTTTTCCCCTTTTCCTCTCCTTTTCCTCTCTTTTTCTTCTCTTTCCTTTCCCTTTCCTTTTTCTTTTCCCTTTACGCTTTTTCTTCTCCTTTTTCTTCTCCCTTTTTCTCTGTTTTACTTTCCCTTTTTTCTTCTCCTTTTCTCTCTTCTTTTAAATTTTCTTTCTTGCTTTCCGTTTTCCTTTGTTTTCTCCTTTCATTTTTTATTTTTTTTAAATTTTAATTTCTTTTTCTACACTTTATTTAATTTTCCTTTACTTTCTCGGTTCCCTTTTCCTTTCTCCTTTTCTCTCTCTTTCTCTTTTTATTTCCCCTCTCTCATTTAACTTTTCGTTCTGTATTCCTGTCTTTTCCCCATCTTTTTATCTATTGGTGTTACTCTTTCTTTCTTTCTTTCTTTCTTTCTTTCTTTCTTTCTTTCTTTCTTTCTTTCTTTCTTTCTTTCTTTCTTTCTTTCTTTCTTTCTTTCTTTCTTTCTTTCTTCCTTCCTTCCTTCCTTCCTTCCTTCCTTCCTTCCTTCCTTCCTTCCTTCCTTCCTTCCTTCCTTCCTTCCTTCCTTCCTTCCTTCCTTCCTTCCTTCCTTCCTTCCTTCCTTCCTTCCTTCCTTCCTTCCTTCCTTCCTTCCTTCCTTCCTTCCTTCCTTCTCCCTTTTTGCTTTCTCTCTCTCTCAGTCCATCTGTCTCGGTGCCTTGGGAGCGACTCCAGAGAGCGGAGCCGCTCGAGTCCCGGTCGGGCTAGGCCTGCCCCGGCTCTTCCTTGGGATGCGGGTGGTGTGAACTGACTCGGCCCTTCCCGCACGCTTCTGGACCGTGTGGATGCTCTCTGTCCCCGCTGGAACCAGGTGGTTTTGTGCCGCTGGGCACTGCTCAGTGCTGTACACCCGAGGCCCTCGGTACCAGCGAGCCCCCTGGACACTTGTGCCCAGCGTCCCCGGCTGCTCACGGCTCTTCCCGTAGCCTAAGACTGGAAGGGAAAAAAAAAAAAAAATCTCATGTGTCCCCTAAAAAGCATTCCACGGAAGAGTGATACAAAATCACCCTGAAGAATTTTTACCCTGTACTGACTGTGCCCGTGTGTTGTACCTGTGAGGAACTCTGTTTTCCTCGAGCGTGGAAAAACGGGATGGTGTGAAAATTAATTTCATTTTTATTACGAATCTTAGCTAAAGCGGAGGCATGTTGGTCCTCTACCTGAAACTATGCTTCCTTCTATTTCTAAATAATTCTTTGTTGCTCTGAATTGCTTTGGTTTAAATTCTAAAGCTGCGGAATACACTTGGAGAAAGGACGCGTAGGAGCTTGTCTCGCCTTAACTTTGGCACAGCCAGGCAAAGGGCACCTCTGGGAAGCTCGAGTTAAATATCCGAGTTTGATTTTTTTCCTCTCTATTTTCGTCCTTTTGTCAGTTCGCAAATATTCTAAAAGCAAAACAAAAAAAAAAAAAAAACAACAACAACAACAAAAAAGAGTGCTCTCCTGCTGGTTGCAGAGGAGCCAGCGAGTGCTCGGCCGCGGCAGCTCCGCACGGCCGGCCCTGCAGCCCCAGCCGCGCCCGGGTTCGGCTCCGGCGTCGGGCGTGGAGAGGGGGGAGCCTCCTCTGAAAGAGACCGATTTGCATCTGAATTGGCGGGGAGAGAAATGTTAAACCGCGTTTGGAAGTGCTGAGGCAGGCGCGGGGCGGCCCCGCTGCGCGTCCAGTACCCAGGGGAGCCTCTTTTCCTCCCTTCTGCAGAGGAGACGGTGCGGGGGCAGGGGCTCCCCCCGGCCCGGACCCGCTGCCTCCCTCCTCGCAGCGCCTCGAGGGAGCTCTGCCAGGGCCGGGTACCGGCAGCGGCGGCAGCTTCGGCCGCGGGTCCGCGCTGGCGAGGGGGAAGCGGGCCCTGAGCCCGCAGCGCGGTCCTGCCGGGCCGGCCCGAGCTGCGGTACCGCCCGGGGCTGTGCGGGCGGCGGGCGCTGCCAGCCCCGAGCTCGCCCCGGCGGTACCGGCGGTACCGGCCCTTTGCCCTCGCTCCGCGCCTCCTTCCCGGCCCGGCCGGGAGTTCGCCGCCCCGCACCCCTCGGCTTGTCTTCTAGCGGATGAAAAACAAAACAATCCCTCCAGCACAAGCGCTTTTCCTCCCTTTCTACTGTAAGGAACTGATGGCAAATTGAAAAAACGAGCGTTTAGTTGGGGGAGTCCTCACGCAACTTCTTTCTTAAAGACAGCATCGCCGGTGGGATGGCGCCCATAGGGCTGCCCTTGCGTGAGAAATGGGTTCTAAAGCAGACACCAGAATTACTTTCTCTCTGTCTTTAATAACCGAAATATTCGAAAATATTAATATTTGTTTTCTTTTCCATACTCAGCGTCTGTTTTCCCGAAGCTAGGGCAGTCAGTCCCTGAGCTAAAGTAGTCAGGCGAAGTAACTCAGTAGGCAGCCGGGGCTGTGCTGCGCCGCTCAGCAGCTGAGCAGCGGCTGGGGGACACCGTGAGCGCCCCGGGCAGCGGTGGGAGTGAAACCCACCCCAGAAACAAACTTCACTAACGGGGTGAGCCAGCGGCAGCCTGGAAACGCCGCAGCCGGAGCAGATGGGGATTGCTGACCGGACCGGCTGCAGCCGGGGCTGCTCACCAGTGCCCGGCTGCGTTTCACCAATTTCACGGGGTCTCATGCCAAGCGCCTCGCCGCTTCAGACAGAGCAACCACCAAATCCGATAATGAACGAGAGAACAGCCGCCAGGGCGGGCGGAGAGGAGGAGCGAGCGGCCGGCCCGCGGGGCAGCGGGGAGCGGGGGCGAGCGGCATCCCGGAGGATGGAAAGCCGCGAGAGGAGGGCAGCTTCCTCAGAATCCCCTCGGGGCCTCGGGGGAGCAGCCCGCAGAGCCCCGGCGACGGCAGGGTAGCAGGGACAGTGGGGTCCCGGGCTGCGAGGGGCGGGGGATGGGAGCAGGGAGGGGCTGAGGTGTGATGGGGAGCCCGGCCTCCCCGGGAGGAGGCGAAGAAGAGATGTGGATGAATTCACAGGTACATAGAAGAAGCGTTGTCAGGAAAAAAAAAATCAAAACAACAACAACAAAACCGCCCCTGTAGTTATTTGTTTCCTCGTTCGAGGCGGAGGGAGTACGAGTACTGGAGCAGCTGTGTCTCCAAAATTCACTTCGACCGGAATGGTTCCAACGTATCTGAAAGGGAAAAAACCCCAACCAAACCATGAGGACGCCTAAAAGTAAAAGGTCGAGCGTGCTTTGGCTTTGCAGGGTCAGATGTTCTTCAAGCTGGCGAGAGAGAACCCGCACTGCAGCGCCGTGCCGCCCGCGGGGTCCCGCTGTGTGCTGCCCTCGAGGGAAGGGCTGGCTCTGCCCCACAGAGCTCTTTCAGCTCCCCAGCAGCGGGGACAGCAAGCACCACCTTGCCCAGCTTTTTCCCTAGTAAGTCATCGTGGCTGTGAGGGGGGTCTGTCGGAACTAAATCAAGCAGTCGCTTTATTTAGCAAATAAAATATTTTGCCACTACCATATGTTCCTCATTGCACGCAAGCAGCCGGTTACTTTCCCAAAGTGGTGGATAGGTATATAGACACCTTTTTGTTGTAAAGCCACTGATTCATTTGTTGCCTGCCCTACATCGTGGGAAGGAACTGAGCCAGGAAAGCATAATGTTCTTCTGGGTGCTAATTCGAACTCTTAATCAAGATCTGATTACCAAAAAGGAAGACAGAGCATAAAAGCGCTATAAAGATTTAAATTTTTTTCTATCTTGGCCATAACTCTCCCCACAAATGTGTCCATTATGGCATTCACTCTAGCAGGAAAATTGTGGTGTTGTCGCAAGATTCCCTACAGCAGAGCTGCTGCCAATGATGATGAATAATCTCGGTCCATATGCTAGCTCTATACATCTCTACAGCACCAGCCTGCTCTCATCCTCTTTCTGCTTCCTCAAAAACACGGGATATTTGAAGAACAGTAAAAGCTAATTAAAAATAGTTAATAGGTTAATCAGACTTGGTCTTATATTTATCTAATGCAGAGCACTGATTCTTTAGTGATGTAGCCTGAGGCATTACCACGAGCCAAGAAAATGAATCAGACATTTAATGGAGATGGGGAAACGGAAATTTCTTGTAAGACTACAAAATCGCACGCCAATAATACACTAAAATATAATAAATTTATCATTAAAATTCCACGCATGAAATGCCATCCTGTGTCCTCTTGCAGGGCGATAAACTGAGACAAAGCCGGCCAGAAAGATTTTCGGGAGACGGGCCTTTGGGTCCATCTCACCCGCCTTTTAGCATTCTTGTCCCAGAGTGTCTGCCCGCGGACCTCTGGTGACAGCTAAGGTCCGAGGCGTCACTTCGCGGGCGACCCCACTGCGGACTGCCTGGGTCGCTCTTCAGGGTGCCGAGGACCATGAAACGCTGCCAGCTCTCTGCGGGGGTGTGCTGGAGGCGTCGCGCTAGGACTGGCACCGCTCTGCGTTACTTACTTGTTCTGACCGCGCAGGAATGGAATTTGCTCGGGGAGCAGCTTTTCCTTCCCAGCCGGTGGCGGATGCTGCGAGCTCTGCCTTCCCCGGGGGCTTCCAGCCACTTCTGAGGACACGCTCCCGTCACTTGGCCGCGCTAACGCTATGGTCCGCGCACTCTGTCCGAATTTCTCTTTGCATTTACACTGAAGCGTATCCAGAGTAACTGGGAGCGGAGGCTGAGACTGAGTGGGAACAGGACACGGTCATTGCGTTTTTAAAACAGCTGCGAAGAGGAGGGTGCTGCAGGCTGCTGCCTGCACTCGCCTCTGTTACCACTTCAATATTTCTTAATATGCTTTGCTTAAGTGAAATGTTCAAGCATTTTCCGTACCCTCAGGAGGGCAAAATATTTTTCTCGTTTCTGGAACATTGAGAATATTTGCTGCTGAAGCGGAGCAGTTACTTTTACTTTTGATTTGCGATCGTTGGTTCAGCCTGACCCCTGCTGGGGGAAAGCCAGGAGGAGAGTTACCGAGCGTCTATCCAGAATCCACAGGTTCACCGGAGACCATTCCTG
Source organism: Chamaea fasciata (assembly GCF_029207755.1). Lineage (NCBI taxonomy): Eukaryota > Metazoa > Chordata > Aves > Passeriformes > Sylviidae > Chamaea > Chamaea fasciata. Next base: position 57,755,018 of record NW_027094091.1, read on the forward strand.
GCGCAGTCCTGCTCCGAGCCCTGTTCCCGCTGCAGGCCCGTGCCCTGCTCAGGTTCTGCCCACGCTGCCCGCTCCCCTCTGGGCAGTACAAGCCCCACCTGAAGTTTGTCCAGCTCACACCTCCAGAACCTGTCAGCACCTCCACTGGCACACTGCACGGTGTAACATCACATAGCGATTTAATATGGCCACAGGGGTCTGCTGGAGCTGCACCCACCCCTCTGCTGGCATCCTGGCTCCAAAGCCCTGCTAGCAACAGCCCTGTGGCATCACTGATAACTAGCCCTCCGTCTATTCTAATTAGTGCACAACAGATTTCTCAATATTCCCGTGTTTGTGTATTCCTGTGTGGTGCTACCAAAGGCTGCAGCCAGCACAGATGTGCCCGTGGTGTGACCTGGCACTCAGATAAGGCATTTCCCTCTAACTTGCTGAGGACTGAAGTTCCTGTGGTAGGGATGATCCTTCTCTCCATCTGGGAGCAGCAGCAACGGGGCTGCTGCTGCCTCTGCACAGCTCAGTCTGTGGCGTGCTGCCTGGTGAGAGGCCTGCTCCATTTCCAGGTGGGAACTCCGTGGGGACTGGACGCATGTAACTGATCAGCCCCAGGCAAGGAAACGATTTTGGAAACCCACTGTTAACAGTGATGCCAAATTGTACGTGCTGTAGGCCAGGTGTGCAACAGCAGGGACGAGAAACACTGGTGCTCCATCTCCCTCATTCATCTTTGCCTAAGGACTCTGCAGGTGCCACTCTTCCAAAGTTACCTTCCTTTCCCCTTCCATTGCGCATTGCTGCGCAGAAACGTCCCACTCTGCAGTGTGTGTGCATGTGAGATGTGGATAAAGATGCAGTTTAGATCCAACAGAAGTTCACCTATCATCCCCCAGCCCTGGCTGACCAGTGCAGACTCCCAAGAACCTGCAGGGCAGTGAGTCCCCCCACAACTGTTGGATATGGATCAAGGCACTGCCCTGGCATCCACGTGAGGGATTTGTTGGTGTGGATAACCACATATCCCCTATGGCTAAAACTAATGTCTGGCTTTACTTCGGTCCCACATTAGCAGCAAAAATGTATGGAAATCTAATTGGCAGAGCTGGAGCTTTTATACAGTTTCTTTCACTCTGTGAGACAAATATATGTACACTAGGCCATCGCTGCTATTGATCTTTAAGCAGCCCCATGGAAATCAGCAGTGAGAGCTTTGCTTAGAAATTGTTGGCATGGGGTGGTCCAGTGTCAGGGAACTGAAAATCATTAAACTGATTATCTAAATGGGGGTGGGAGGGGGAAAGCAGAGGCGGTGGCTATCATTATGTGCATAATTTTATGGTTTTTAGAAAATCGTATTTCAGCATTTTCTGACACATCAAAAGCAGACAGGGCCACATTGATTAGCAGATTCAGCCCAAAGGACGGAGAAAACCACTGAGAGCGGTATACTTCGTACCACGACTTTGTTTAAGAAAAGATGTCGCTTTCTCCGTTTCAGTCTCAGTGTATCCGAAAGGAGTCGAGGAGCATCGGCGGTTTCAGGAGCACGGGGAGCTCGGGGCGCAGGGCTGGGACGCGGCGCGGCTCGGGGAGCGCCCGGCGATCCCGGGGCTGGTTCCCGGCGCTGCCGTGCTCGCTCCGGCAGCTCCACCTAGCGAGGAGTGCTCCCAGCCGCTGGAAACCACAGGAAGATTCAAATCTATTTGTCCAGCCAGGAAGGGCAGTATGCATCTGCCTGCCCCGTGCCGGTGGAGGCTGTTGTGCAGTCATGGAAGGAGCAAGAGCATCTCCCTGGATGGGCCAGGGCTGGAGCCTCCACCGTTGCTTTTGGTGTGCACAGTTCCTGCTTTTGGGACTTCCTGAAGCAGGAAAGAGTTACTCCCCTCCCTCAGAGGTGCAGTGTCATCCAGCCCGGCAAACTCCACTTTACTAGCCCCAACAACAGCACGGGAGTTGTTAAAGGGAATTGCGAGTGCTGTGCCATAGAACTGAGGGGACGTGGTGGCTTCTGTCAGGCTCGACCCCGTTCTCTGGTGGAGAGGATTAGGTGCTGCACGCGACAGAGGCAGCAGGCTCACAGCTGGGGATAACACTGTGCAGGGAAGATCAGGATGGCTGAACCTGCTCTCCAGAGGTGCAGGGGAGCTGCTGAGGAAGCAGGAAACAGATGGTCAGATTTTTCTGTGAGAAGCTGAATCCTTAGGGGAACTTTTCCGTATTTTAGGTTTGGTTTGGTTTGGTTTTTCCCATGCTTTTCCCTCTCTAGTGAAGAATTGGATGCAGGAGGACAAATCAGAGATGGTGCTGAAGGCAATCTTGCCCCCGATATATTGCAGCTGTGTTCATTACCAAAGAGTGGGAGCAGCCTTGCCCTCACAGCCATGGGTGTGATAAAAGAGTGAGTTAGCTGGTAGGGGGTTGGTTGAAGTTTGCTGTCTGTGCTGTGAGGAGGGAGGGACAGGAGGTCATGTAAGGGACAGAAAGGGTAAGATATTGTACGAGGGCCAGACAGGTGTAGGTGGCTGTGCTAGGGGCAGGAAGGAGTGAGCCAGAACTGCAGAAGGAAGAGAGGAGAGAAAGAGCCAGAGCTGTGTGGAGCTGCCCATGGGAGGCTAGATAGAAAAGGTATTAGAGACTTTTAGACAACAAGGAGCTTGGAGCCTTCTTTGGTGTCAGTCATACCTCCTCCATCATCTGGGCAAGTTTGCCTTCAGTACTATCTCTATGTGTCCCCCCACAACAGGAGATGTAGACCAGTAAGAAGCCTGCATCCAGAAGAGGCGATTTCCCACTGTGAGAGTTTGAATCCTGGTTCTTGCCTCAGTTTGCAGTGGCAATGCCAAGAACTCTTGGTATAAAGTATATTGCCATTTATTGCTTGACAGAGGAAACTGTCGTTTTTCTACAGGTTTCTCAGTCATCTCTATCAGCTCCTGCTCTGATTACATTCACACTTTCCTTTTTATCTCTCATAACCAGTGATTTCAAGTCATGTTCTGCAGTTTGCATGAACCTCTGGTGGCACTGGGGACAGGACAGCAGGGAATTCTTGGCTGTAATAAGATACCCAGGTAATTTCTTCCAGTACTATCTTTGGCTAGGTGTCATGAGGGCATGAAGGATGCTGTTCAGAAAGCACCGCGCTGGTACAGCAGCTGGCTGAAACTGAGTCTTCTTGTCCTGACAAACAGGGAATTTCTTTAGTTTGCAATTACATGGGAAAAAATGACCTAGATCAAAGAGTGAGTGAGCCTGAAGATACGCTTCTGGACTTCTTTCCCTTGTTCTGGCTTTACACTGTGAGCTTTAGGTAAGCAGACATTTGTCTGGCACAATGATAGAAGCAGCAGAAAGCCACATTCTATGGTTGCTTTCCATTCCCACTTTGGGTCCTGCTCTTCTGGCAGGTGCTGGGTGAGGACCTGCAAGTTTGGTCAGAACTCCCATAAGAGCTAAAAATATTAAAAAGCAGAACTGGTGCCTCTTTGGGGCAACTAGGACCCATTCCTCCTGGTGTTGCAGACCCCTCCTTCACTGTGATCAAGGCAGCAGCCAGCTGGGGGGGCTTGGGGGGCAGGCAGTAGGCTGATGGGGCCCAGATGCCTTTGCCTGTTTAGCACACAGAGCAAGCCTCCAGAAGAAGCTTTCCAAGATCAAGTGCTTTCCCAATAAATCTGACACCTTCGGGTAAGAAAAAGAGGCATAAGAAGAACTTCCTAGGAGCTGCCTCTGCATGTGTTGGTGACTTAGGGAGGAGAAAGGTGAGATCAGTAATGGGAGTGCTGTGGCATATATCCAAAAGTCATTGGTCAAGATTTATTGAGAGGCTTTCAGCCACAAACCTGGAAACACGGAGAAAAAAAAGAGAAGAGGCCATAAGTCTCTGTCTTTTGGAGTCTCTCACTTTGTCTTGGCTCCTCAAGTATGGGGAGGATGCTTCTCTCAACATGTATCCCCCTAGTAAAAACCTCAGGATCTCATATAGCACAGTTCCAGCCCACAGGGTTTGGAGAAAGATGGAAAAGATGTATAACCAGCTGGTAATTTCTAGTGTATTTTTGCACCCATACCACTGGAAGGTAACTTTCAGAGAATTCACCTAAGTGAACATGTGGGAGCGCCTTTGTAAAGTACGAGATGTACTTCAGTCTGAAGACTACCACAACAAAGTGGCAGCAAACCAAGACTTTACAGGGCAACCTTTCCAGATCATGACTGTAATATTTGGCTTAATTACATCCTGTCGGCTGCTCACCGCTTATAAAATACACTCTGAGTGTGCCATAATGCTCCTCCTGTCCCTTGAGGTAAGGTAGTTAGATGGTATTGCTGGCAAAACAGAGTAATATTTCATAAACTGCTAAAAATCAATGGTGATATGCCTGATCATACCTTAGATGAACTTTTCTCATGAACTGAAATGTAATGGAGTGGGTAATCCTGGAGCTCAATTAAATGAAATGATATAAAAGTTGTTGAAAGTGACACAAAGAGGAGGGGAAGAAATCCAGTGGCAGAGAGCAGAGACAAGTGCAGGCTGTGCTCTGTGCACCACAAATCCGGTAAACAGGAAATACTTCCTGTGGAAGTTACTCTGACCTGATATTGCTGAAGCTGTTAAAGAGCTTTTGCCTCGACCTAAGTTGCCAAAATTCCCACTGATGGGACCAGGGCTCAGCTTCATGTGTCGTGTGGGGGAGCCCATGACTTTTGCCAGAGGATAAAATGGGGATTGCTCATAGTGTGGTATGAAAGCCCATTCCCTGAGAGTCTGTCCATCAGAGAGCATCATGGTCTGCTCAGTTACATAGGAAGAACCAGAGCGACCTGGGATTGAAGAGGGAAGTTTGGGCACAAACACTGCTCCCCTGCCATCATACAGAAAGGATTCTCTTGCAGCTGGCTGTAAATTGCAGGCAGTTGTGGTGTTAAGGCTGGTGCCAACCATATATGTGTTAACATAAATGGTCTCCACCTCCAGGGAAACCGCTGGAAAGTGGCATGAGCACAATCAGTTTGCTTGGCCAAGTTCCTCCTGTCAAGGAGGTGTTGCTAGACAGAGTGATGGGAGCTGTGTAGGAGGTAATCACTTTCCTCTTCCTTTCTCCTGCCCTTTCTGCTGCAGGCTGTGGGTTAGGGCTCCTGGCCTTGTCCTGTGAGGGCTCAGGTGTCCCAACACCCTCTGAGTCTCCACCAGGCTGGTACTGATCTGAAGGTGCTGGGGAGCTACCGTGCATGGGGTCACCTGAAGGAGCTATTGTGTATCCACTGGGGCCTTTTTGAAAGCATCTTAGGAAGCTTTTTGAAGAATGGTTTGCTCTTCAGTCCTGCCCAAAGCACACAGAGGGTAAGCTAGTTCCTCCAAATACTTTAGACTGAGTCTGTTGGGAGACAGCTGATTCTGCCGTTGCTACATTTTGTGGGAGTTGTCTAGAATGGAGCCAACTCCTTTATTTTCTCCAGCAGCTGCTTGTGTTTTGACAGAGTGGTGCCATTTGTCCCTTTAAACAATCTAGTGGTTACCCTTTTAGCCTTTCCCAGTTGAAACTGTAAATGTATAGTCCTTACCCCTGGCAAGTCTTGTTTCCTCATCAGGCTTGTCTCCACCTTTTTCCGTGCCCACAGCTCCTTGCAAAAAGAAGACATGCAAGTTACGGTACTCCGAAGGGAGGCTTGTATGAAAAGAAAGGATCTGAATGGATAATGTAACATACAGTGCACATGTGATTGCACAGGGAGGGTGTGTTGTAATTTCATGGCATGTTCAGACAGCCTCAACAAGCTCAAGAATTAATTTCATGTCTAATCCAAGAATAGCAGCAGCTTGCTGAGTGCCCACCACATATGAACCCTGTTTTGTTGTTTTTTTTTTTTCTTCTTTTTTTTTAAGTACAACCATCTCTGGGATTATGGTAGAATAAAGGAACAAGAATAACTCAGTAGCTGTGCAATACTCAGTCACTTGGACCAAACAGAAGGTGACAGCTGCCTAGGGCAAAGGTTTCTGCTGCCAGAGCTTTCACAGCGGTCACTAGATTATGTTCCTCAGACTTTGGTGCATAACTTGGAAATAATGAGGTCAGTTTGTTTTGTTGCTTTGTTTTTTCTGGCGTACAAGTGGCCTATTTTATAAAGTTCAAATGTACAACTAATAAGCAAATAGTCGTCCACAAATGCACGGACTACAAGGTTTTTATGCCAGACTAGCAAATGTAAACAGATTACATGACATATTAACTAAACACAAAAGAACAATTCAGTGCTGTCAGTGGATTTAAATTACTAAAATACAGATATGTATGCACTCTTCAGGATTCCTTGGCAAAGTATCACTGGCTTTTGACCCCTGTTAAACCCAGTAAGACAGTATTAGAGCTCATGCTGTATTCATTTGAAGAGGAGAAAAGCAGCTTCTTTATTGACTCATACAAGCCCATGTTTCAGTGCAGCTTTCCCTTTTTCTAGCATCTGAGTCTAGCACCTAGAGCTGGAGGAGGATTCATCCCAGAGTGCACAGGTTGTGTAATAACGAGCTTCTGACCTGGAATTTCAGCTTTGAGCGTATCCTAAACACCTGGGCTCCCATGCACTGTCTCAAGGCAGCACCAGGCAGTGTTTTGCAGCTCTTGGTTTTGTCAGGGGAGCACAGAGTATTAATAGCTAGCCTTGTGCTTTGGAGAGCAATCACAGAGCCCGATTAAGGCTGTTGTATTGCTGTTTCCTCTGCTTCTTTCTGACTTGGGGTTATCCTCTTTAAAATGATTTAGGGATGCAAAAAGATTATAAATTGATTGAATGCAGCACATTACAATATTGTTCATAATTGATATTATTTAAGAGGATACTGAACTGTTGCTGACAAGGCCTGACATTGCTATCTGTGCTGACCAGTAGGTATTGACATTTTCCACTTGTCTCACCTCTGTGCATTAGTAGGAATCCATTAAGAAGAAACCCCAAACCCTGCAAACCACTTCTGTTTCCGAGACTGCGGGCAATAGGGATCCTCAGTGTTATAACTGCAGGCATACTGTTCTTTCCAACACGTGTTTTGAGCCAGATACTTTCCGTTCCCCAGCCTCTGACCAGACAGGGAACCAGTTCCTTCTATTTCCTTCTACTGCAGCAGCCATGAAGCAGCTCTGCTCTGCCTCTTCTCCATGCAAGGGGCTTACTGCTGCTCAGTGGAGACAGCAGCAGCTCCATGCCGGCTGCCTTTCCAGGAGGCTGGATGCAGCTTGTGTAAGGGCTTATATAACTCTTTTAATGTCAGGGCTCCGGCTTTGCGTCTGCCTGCAGAAAACTCCTCCTTTTGTACGCAGGTCTGGGCAGAGAGCAGAGGCAGCTCCGGGCTCAGCCGCCAGCAGGCGAGGCAGATCTGCCTGCTGTGGATAACCGGAGTGCAGGGGGCAGCATAGCCGGGGCAGGTGATGTGTCCTAACTCGGGGCAGCTGGGGGAAGTGCAGGGATTTGCTTGTTAGAGGCTTCCCTGTGCTGCAGATAATGTTGAATAGGTAGTTGAGGTTTGGGTTGTTTACTGGCAGCTTTGAGCCACTAAATTCATGCGGGAATACAAGGCGAGATAGAGCAGCACAAACCTCTGAGGTCTCACACATCAAGACAGTGAAATCCATTCAGGAGAGGTGACAGTATTTGAATATCAGGAGAGTTGTCAGCTGATGTGCTAATCCCTCTGTCCTGGGAGCATATGGAAGTTTCAGCCACACATTGTGAAACCATGCCCGGTCACAACATTTGGAGAAGTGATGTTACATTCCAGCCGGTGTAGTTACTTGCCCCAAAGGAACCTGAGTAACAGGGTGTTGACTTGGAAAATTCCCATCCGACCAGTCTAACCGGGTGCTGGGCTCCCATGGCTGCAAGGTGCTGCAGCTGAGAAGCGGGACAACCACACTGCCAGGATCTGCTTCATCCCTAAGCCCCCTGCCCCACAGCTCTTCTGGGAGCACCTTGCCTCTTTCCTCTGAGCTGGAGAGGCTTGAAATGCACAGCTGTAATGCAGCTGGTTTTTCTGTCCCTCCTCGCATTTCTGAGCACTTCGTGGGTGAAAAGGTGCATGACAGGAGCAGGAACACCCGTCTGGGAGAGAGGAGTGAAGCTAGGGCTGGATTCTTGCCTGATCCCACTGGGGCCTAGTCCTTGTTTTTAATTGTCTCTCTCCCAGTGGCCCTGCCCAGAAGATTGTTCACTCCCTCACCCCACTGTTACCAGTTGTTCATTGCTTGCTGTGCACTGACTCATCTACTTGAATTGCTCTACCCATTATTATGCATCGAGTACTTCACCTTTTCCTTCTTTGATATTATTGCTACTTTCTTCCAACACACCATTTGCTAAACAAATATTTTTTTTCCTCTGAGCTTTTCTAAACAAATTCTTTCCCCTTCACGGTTTGGGTTAAGGATGGAGCACAGATGTAGAAAAAATGGAGGTTCTTACTCTTCTCCTAGATGGGATGTAAAGATCTGCCTAATGATCTTTGTACAGGCATTGAAGCATGCTCTCTGTCTCATGATTTTTTTTTCTGTTGCAAAAGAAATCTAGTCATTCTAGCCCTGTAGTTTTCACTCCAGTTTTACCAGGAAAGGCTGTAACAAGGCATGTACTTCTTCAGCTAGACCCAGCTGCTCCACAGTGGAAATAGGGCAGTTGGTGTTCACCCCAGTCCAGGCTACTGACCAGTGTGTGGGACCCGCATGCTGGGGGAAACAGCCTGTGTGTCTGCTCCACACGCTGCAGCAACCATGGGTGGCAAAGCCGTGGGGACCAGACAAGCCACTTCTTATTCTCCCTACACAGAGAAAAAAAATGTTTATGCTTTACCCCAGACAGCTCCTCCCATTTGCAGGGTCAACAGGGTAAATGCACATCTTGCACTTGAAGTAAGGGGAACTGGTTTCTTCTGAGAGCTTTGCTGGAGGGACGCTCGCAAGGGGAAACTCAATAGGAGAAACATACTGAAAGAGGAGAGAATGGAAAGGATGCCTCCTTATTCACTGGGGTCCCCTCTGCTCACCCTGTATGGTTTAGGTTTCTGACCTGCTGGGGATCTGTTTCCCACCCTCTCCTATTCCGAGCAAGGAGAGCTGAATTTTTGCAACTCAATTTACCCCGTAATATTTCACTTATAGAGAAATACACCAAAATTGTATTTAGCAGGAGCAAAGTGTTGGAGAGGCCTGGCTGTATCACTGACCTGAGGTGAGCTGCTGCTTTCACCTTTGTCCTTAAGGGACACAATGCCAGGAACTGCTGTGTTGGCCTGTCTGGCCTGGCTTTGGGTGTCTGCTTTGCCTGGTGCTGGACTGGCCCTTCTCTTAGCACAGCATGTTTTTGCAGATTTTTGGGGGAATGCTGCAGATATACTACCCCTTGACACTGTCAGCAGTGCCCAGGTAAAATCTTTCACATAAATGGCTGTTTTTCTGGAATACTGGGGTGTCCACACCTCCTGGCAGCAAGACTGGAATTGTTTTACTAATGTCATAATCCATGTCCACCCACAGCATCAGTTCTGAACCGTGGCGTTTACATTAAAAACATGCCAAGCATACTTTGGGAGGGACATAATAATAATCTTGTTTATGTAATAAAACTAAAACAAAATAAAAAGAAATAAAACCAATCAAGCTTGGTGAAGCCAGTCACCATATGGATAATGTAAATGACAGCAGGAGTGGCTCGACACTGCCTTGCATGATATGCTGGCCCTGTGTTTGCAGGCACAGTAAGCCAGCGTGTGGACATTGAAGTGACAACTAGACTGAGTGTCTTTACAGGAATGCTCCCAGGCAGCCAGCTGTTACCATGGCCAGGCCGAGAGTAGCCACACAAACATGGTGCAGTGGCACAAGCACCGACACAGGGTGCTGCAGGAATTCAGCACGTGTGGCCGGCCTCGCAGAGCGCTTTTCTCGTAGCTCCTAGGCAGGCGTGTTTCGTTTCTGTGCAGGCTGGTGGCACCGCGCCCGGCAGGGCACATGGCACAGTGGGCCAGGGACGAGCCAAGCACCGCACCTGCCTTTATAAATGCATACAGAGCAGGAGGGCATGAGCATCCCAGAAGGAAACAAAGCACTCTACAGCTACCCGGCGATGCCCGCATGGGCGCTGACACCGGGGCTGCCTGGAGATGCCTGTCTCAGGCTCCCTGGGGATTCCACCGGCGGGCTACAGGCACGCAGCGTCCCGCGGCCATTCTGGCATGCAGGAGAGAACAACCTGGAGCTCCGGGCCCGCGTTACGGGGCTGTGCGAGTGCCCACCGCCGCAGCCGTCCGGCCTGGGGCGGACGGGCTGCCGCGGCCCGGGAGCCCCGCGGGCCCGGCCGCTCACTCCCGCCCCCGGGGGCGGTGCCGGCGGCGGGGGCGGAGCGCCGGGCGCACCTGGGCGACACCGCCCTCCCGCTCCGCTCCGCCCCGGCCGCGGCGACGCGGGCGCTCCTCCGCTCCCGGGGCGCCGGGTCCGGCCGCGCCCCCGAGCTGCGGCGGCGTCCGCAGCCGGAGCGCCGCCTCCGCGGTGGTGGGGACAGCGCCGGGCTCCGAGCGGGAGGAGGAGGAGGAGGAAGGAGAGCCGGCGGGCGGGTTCCGCGGCGCGGCCTCCGCGCCCTCCCCGTCCCGACCGCGGCCCCGCCTGCGCCCGCTCGCCGCCGGGTGGGCGCTGCGCTCCCGCGGCGCGATGTCGGCGCGGCGCCGGCGGAGGGCGGCTGCCGAGGAGGAGGAGGAAGAGGAGGAGGAGGAGGAGGCGGCGGAGGCGGGTAGCGACAAGGTGAGGACGCGCGGGGGCGGCGGCGGCTTTTGGGGCAGGGGGCAGCGCTGCCTCCCCCCACGGGCCCGGACCGTGTGTGGAGCTCCGCGCTGCGCTCCGGACCCGGCAGCCGGGACCCTCCCGGGCTGGAACCCGGCCGCGCTCTCGGGTGGCGGGAGTAGAGAGAGGGCCGGGTGCCAAGTTAGGGGTTGCGGGCCCACGCGTGTTTTGCCCCATTGCCATTCCCCCATGGCGAGACCGAAACGGGAGCGGCCGGGCTCTCTCCGGGCCCGCAGCGAAAGCTCAGCGCCGTAGCTGCGTGTCGTGTCTCACCTCTTGACGAGGGAGCTGATGGCGTGGTGTGACCCCAGCCGGGTGCTGAGTACCACTCGGCCGCTCCCTCACACCCCTCACTCCCCCTGCCCGGTGGGCTGGGGAGGAGAGTCGGGAAAAAAAGGTAAAATCCGTTGGCTGAGATAAGAACAGTTTAATAATTGAAGTGAAATAGTAATATTAATGAAAAAGGAGATGACAAAAAGATGATAAAACCCCAGGAAGTGCAAGTGGTGCAGAATACGATTGCTTCACCACCTGCCCAACAACGAGCAGCAATCGGCCTTTCTCAGCCAATACCCCCCAGGAGAGCCTTCGGCCAGGTCAGATCAGCTGCTCTGGCCATGCTCCCTCCTGGCTTCTTGTGCGCCTCCTCACTGGCAGAGCACGGGAAACAGAAAAGTCCTTGACTTGAGCTAAGCACTGCTCAGCCAAGCAAACACATCAGTGTGTTATCAACATCATTCTCCTGCTAAATCCAAAACACAGCACTGTAGCAGCTACTAGGAAGAAAATTAACTCTATCCCAGATGAAACTGGGACACTGACCCAGGCAAAGAGTGTGCTTCTGTGTGGTAGGGCTAGTCCAGTAGCACTGGAACTAACTCAGAACAGTGATCTGCTCCATTTAAAGGCTGTGTCAGCATTTCCCCAGCAACTCTCTCTGCTTTATGGCCTGTTAAGTGATAGGCATTCACCTCTGGCCTGGAAAGGACTTACAGTATGACATTTCTGCTAAGGCAAGAGGTTTTTGAAATACTAAGTCTATGCATCAGGTTCATTACAGTGGCAAAACAGCCACAGTGCTGTTCTTTTGTTTGCTGTGGAGTTAAGGCTTATCTCTACAAAAGCTAAGCACATCACCACATCACAGTTGCTAATTGTCTGAATAAAATGAAAGAGAAGGTCTCATTTGGGTAACTGGAATTAAAGTTTTTTAAAAAAAGCTTTCTGACTGCTAAATTGAGGTAGCAATACGTGTCTTTTTACTTGAATCAGTTACTCTTAAACTTGCATGGATGTCGATGTTGCAGAGTGTGTAGTCTGCCTTAGGCATTGTGGCAAGGAACTGGAAAGTGAAACTCAGGACTGTTTATTCCTTGCTTTGGTTGCTTTAACTAAAAGCAATGAACTTGCAAATTTGTAGTGCTGTATTGAGGGCTGTAATCACATAAGATAGTGTTTAGATTATAGCTGTGCACAGTATTTCTCTGTAGATCAAAATTAACTTTTAAATATAATTTCTCATCACAGTGTGCTCGAAAAGCTGTTTTTCTGTGGAGATACTCTGGTTTGCTTTGTTTTGCAGAGTAAGTTTATTTCTGAGGTGTGCAGTGAGCTGCCTTCAAAGAATTCTTGCCATTCAAAGCCTCTGCTACTCAGACCTCCATAGGGTGCCCCTAATCTTGGTTTACCTGTGTGATTTTCAGAAAGGAAAATGCTGTTCTAACTTACAGGCCTGCTGTGGTTTTACTCTAGCTGCTCGACAGCCTAGTGTTTCATCCCATTTGGGATGATGTTGGGCAGCCAGGAGGCTGGTGCTGTGTATGCAGCCAGGATGCTGGTTACAGGAGATGGATTTCAATGTGCATACATTTGTGTTCACTTGAATGACAGAAAAGGAAAGCCTTTTCCACTGCACAGGAGACTTTCTCATGGATTATTTGTGGGACCCTCCATGTTCCCGCTGGAGTTGTTTAACCCATCTGCAATGCGCCCAGCACTGGTGACCCTTGTCGTGGCTCACAAGTGACAGTAAGGATTGTTTTTACATATTAAGCTGGCTTTAGTGCCATTGTGGAGATGAACCAGTATTTTGTATGGAGGTTTCAATCAATGGGTCACAGTTTGGGACTCTGTTTTGAATATGAGCACACATGTAATGTTTGCTGCAGGTGATTTGATGAGCAGCATCTGGTCATCAGGATTCACAGGTGTCACATTATACAGCTTCCTAGATGGTTATCACTCTGCTCTATCTCCTGCCTGGACTTTACAACAAGTGGATACTTTTGTTGTCCTCTGGCTATTTTGAGATGCCCCATTTGGTGTGGTGATCTTGTATTTGGACTCAAAACTAGTTCTTTGGCTGATAACTACTCAGGATAGCCAGGCTGCAGTGGGTTTGCACTGCTTTCTCGAAGGCAGCTCAGGAACATCACCCTCTTCATCACTTGCAATGAAGGAGAAAACTTGTTTCTTTGGATTGTATGTGCTTTATTCTTCTTCTGCTCTTGTTGGCCCAGACCAAGACTTCCAGATACATAAAGGCAACATGCACCTTTTTTTTCCCAAGTAGAGAAGCCCTCTGTGTTTGTTGAAGAACTCCAGAAACACTAAATACTTCTGAAGGTTTTTCTGTATTCTACTTGGAGCCCTGTTTTCTGTGTGCTATCTGGTACTTTTCATGTTACACTTGCTATGTCCATAGATGCTCATTTCCTACTGAATTTAAGCGAAGCTGTTGGGGGTTTTCTTCCTCATCTGCATACCTTTTTGTCACTAATTGGAAACAACTGGTAGCTATTTCTATATTGATAAAGTTTCAAAGAAAAGTTAAATTCCTTGGTTTTGTGTGAAGGAATATGGTGTACCCTTTCTGAAAGCTTCTTGAAGTTCCCAAGCTCTGCAAGTCTTCGTGTCTCCAGTTGCTCACTAGCTTGTTGAGCTGGTGCCATTTTGCAAAATTGCTGTGAACATGCCTTTGCCTTATAGGGCCCTGCAATTTCATTAGTTTGTTGTTTTCTTTGTATTGTGCCGTGGCATGCAGGAGTGATTTTTTTGGTTGTCTCTTTCTTACTTCCTGCTGCTTGCCCTGGCTGCACTTTTCCTAAGAGTATCTGGTCAAAGTGCCTTCATAAATACTCTGAGAGCATTGGGGAAAAGAGAAATGACTTGGCATTCAGATACTTAATATGTATAAATCAATTAAAAATTTACAGGGTGATCTGCATGTGTTCGTGAGTCTTTTAAAATTTCAATTATTTGCATTCTTTGCTAAAAAGTAAGAGATAGTGCTTTCAAATGCTTCCAAAAAAATTAGTGTATCATACAGTTATTCCTCTTTGTACTGTACAGAGTTGTCGGAGTAGGACAGGGAGGGGAAAGTGTGATCATATTGCATTGCTGGCTGTTAATTATTTGTAACTACAACAAGCTTGGAATCACTGAATGCTGTTTCTCTTACGGTATTGAAAAAGCTGTTTCTGTTCTGTGGGACAGCCCTTTCAGGGAATCAATTGCCAGATAAGTTGCCCAGACCTGTGAAGCTCAGTTTGGCACTTGGATCTTTGATGTCCAAACCCCCACAAACCTGCTGGGAGATAAATTAAATTCCTAATTACAGTATAGCCTATAGATCTGTCTGTCTGCCATGGATCACTTAGTTACTTCATTGGGATTATTTCTCTTGGAGTACCCCGAAAATGGATCATTTTAATTTTCACAGAAAAGTCTGACCTCTATGCTTTCTGCTACAAGCGTGGTAATTATAATAAGGGCAGACTACTTCCAAGCTTCTGTTTTCTTGGAAATGGCGGTGAATTAATACTAATGCAGAGAGCAAAGGGTCTGTAGTTTCCAGTCATTGATTCAGTATGTGTAGGTCTCTCCCCTGTGTTTCTGCATATGTCAGGCTTTAATAGTTTGGAAACAAAGGTTTCATTATTCAGGATCTTACGATACTTTGATTCTTGGCTTCAGAGGAAAGTATCAAGGTACACCTAATTAAATACTCTACAATGTGTTCTAACTGAACTGTTGACTTTACTATGGAACCTGTGAGAGAGACTGCCAAAAGATCAAAGAGGAGAAAATTTACTTGGAGTAACACTTGGGCTTATAAAATGACAATAACTAAATGCTTTTGCTCATTGACTTTTTCACATAAATTCTTGGACAATGGCTTCATTTTTTTCAGTTGCTCTTCATGGAGACGCTACATTCTCAAAGAAGAACATATTTGCTGTCTACTTAGGAGTTCCTTGCGGCGTCCTGGAAAAACGCCGTACAAGAGGAACATTGCGAGTGCCTTTGTAACCAGAATAATTCTGCTGCGTGGCTTGCTTGGCACGTATTAATTGTCGTGGAGGGCGTGTGGTACAAAACAGCAATTCAGAAGTGTGAGGCCTTTTAGGTGATGAAAGATAGAGATGTCTATTTTTTTCTCCATGACACACAGCTGTATTTCATGAGCTGTTGCAAAATAGCCGGCAAGCAGACATCCACATGGAAGTGTAATTTATGGCGAGGTGTCACATGTTCTGAATTCCTGGTATGGAGACTCAAGCTCTTGACTAGCTGAGTTTCTCCCTTTGTGTTTGTGGTCTTGTACAGAAGACCTACCACAAGGATGAAATTCTTGTCTTTTGAGAATACCAAACTTAAACCACTACCCCTTACAGACACTTTGCGTGTGAATCAAGCAGGCAGGAGTGGCACACTCTCTGTGTATGAACAGTTCTGTCACCTACAGTTTGAAAACTCTAGAAAAAAATCCAAACCCCTTGGATAAAACTCTTAATTTGGAGTTGAAAGGTTTCCTAGGTACTTAGGACAGTACAATCTGTGCTGGTTTCAATTAGCCTTTGAAAACCTCATAAATACCTGCTCACAGTGTTGTACCCGCGGCATTTCCCATGGACCTTCACAAGTCCTTGATGTTACAGTGTACTAAGCTTGGCCACATCTCAGATCTGAAGAGCAGGAGAAGGAAGGGCTGCTTGGGTTTGTGCTAAACTTCAGAACTGCTTCTACAAGGTCAAGCTGCATTAACAAGGCTCTTGATGATTTTTTTTTTAATGCTTTTATAGTGATTAACTTAGTGTTTCCTTCCGTAATGACTGTTGTTATTTGTGGCTGTAAACTGGAATGTTTGTAATCAATCACGTAAAATAATTTAGAAAATGATTAGCAAGAAAGTCTCGTCCCCCAGTGATGAGGTTCTAAGCACCTAATGATGCAGAAGACAATTAACTAGCTTTTAGTGAGCAATGTCCTCTTTGGCTCCTGATTTTACAAATTAAATGCCTTATTCAGGAAATTGTTGTGGCTGTGATAACAGTTAACTGGAAAATAAAGCACTCATGGTAATTTTTGAAGTATGTTGCACAGGGAAATTGAAGAGAGTTGAGGTGTTGATTCCCACTGGTTATTTTAGAAATGTAAGGTGAAAAAAAGCACCAAGTTTTAAGCAACTTGCAGATTGCACCAGCCAAACTCCCATGAACTACTGAAAATCACATCAGATAAACACTGAGTCCTTCTCCAGGCTGGTTAGGTACTCTGAAGACAGCTGTGCCCTTGTGAATTCAGATGTTAGAAGTAGCAAATTTAAAATATTGCCGATAATGAGATGCTTATAAGTGATAGTTGTGTGCTAAAGATCAGAGGGATAAAACTAAGTGTGATTTTTTTTATATATATTGTTTAAACACAATTGTTTTCTGCAACACCAAAGTGGAATAAAAAAGTTTGCGGATATTCTTAGTTCTGAGTGCTTAGAAGGGAGAACATCTCTGCCATCTGCAAGCAGGGATTAATATTAAATACGCTAAGTCATGGTCTTAGGGCCCGGATTACTGCCCGTCATCTGCACGGTGAGTGGTGTCTCCCAGGACTGTACTGACAGCCTGCTGCACTCCAGAGCAGCTCACAGGGGTTGGAACATGCCTTTAGGAGAGAGCTGTGATCCCCCCCAGTTGCATCTATAGCTATTTTCCTGGGCTATGGTACAACACTCTGAATAGCAGGGTTGTGAGTGTGGTAATTTTAATTTATTTTTGTGCTTTTTCAGATGTTCCGCAGACTTTTTGAAATTTGGACCACAGCTTGTTTGCTCTTGTTACTTGTGTTAATTATAGGCAGAGTCTGCCTAATAATTATTCAGCTGTGGGGTTTCAAGGTCTGAGGAAGCATTGATCACCTTTTTGAGAGAAGTAAATGCTGTAAAATCGAGAATTTCATCTTGGGCATGTGGGTGGTACGTCAAATGAATGAGAAAAACCCGGGCCTAACTTAAAAAAAGAGAGAGGCAAGTACCCACTTGCCTTGTGCATGTGTATATTGTCAGCTCACTGCCTCGGGTTCTAAAAAGTTAAAAGCCCTGTCTAAGTGGAAAGGATGGTGTTTTCCCTCGGATCGGAGTCCCTGGAGAGCCAGGGGAGGGTCCGAGTTGGAGCCTGCCTGCAGCACCCTGGTCAGCTCCTGGCCCCTGGCCCCTCCGCAGCCAGCCCCGAGGTGTGGGCTCGGCCCTTGGCTTTGGGCGACCAGCTTTGGAAAACCTTATCTTCTGCCTCGTGTTGTTTGCAGAGGCCAGGCACTGGGACAGAGGCTACACCGAAGGGCAGCTGCGGGGAAAAGGCCACGGATTTTAAACAGAGTAACCATGCTGGGGTTGGGTGGGATGGCTGGGGGTGTAGGCATCTAAATTCCGTGGTGTCTTGTAGTGTGGGCAAAAGAGAGGCTATACCCGTGCTGGCTTAGAAAAAGTGACAAAAATACTCAGAACAAGGGAGGAAAGTAATATTGTTAAGGAAAAATAGGAAAGAAAAGCAGAAGTTTCTAATTAATGGAAATAAAGGAGAATGGAAATAAAGCAGAGAGAATGGAGATGAGGATGTTGGAAAGAGGGGGAGATGGAGAAATAGCATATAGCAGTGGTGAAGAAAGTTTTAAAGCACAGTGACTTAACAGTCCTGAGAATTGTTAAGAGCTGATGAACTTGAGGCAGCAGGGCAGGCTGGAAGCTGTTTGAGATTGTAAGAAGGTGAGGCGAGTCAGGGAGGTCAGGAGGAAGTTCATGTCTCAAGAGAGCCAGACACTGAGCTAGAGATTGCTCTCTGCATTACTGCTGTGCCAGGGCTGAGTGCAGATTTCCAGCTCCCTGGAGCTGTGATGTTTGCAACTTTAGAACGAGTGAAGTCACCCTTAGTGTTGGCTTTAACTAAGAAAAAAATAGTCCTGACAGTGTGCTCTGAGAGTTGGTGACAATTTGTACATTGTCACCAAAATATGTAGTGCCTGTTTTGCATTCGGGTTAGACACACAGTCTGTCTAGATGGTGTCTTCTCTAGCAGTCCTCAGCGAATACTGAAGGAAGAATCATAGTGCTGCAGTCGCACACAAAATTATTTTGAGTAATACAGTGTCCATGGGACACTTGGTCGCTTCACAATTTGGTTTTGGATTGTTCTTTTCAAGCCTGAGGGTTCAAGCCCTACCTTGTATAAAGCTGCTAGCAACTTCTTCTCATTGGATAAAGGGATGCATGTTTCTTCATGCATTACATCTCCTTTCTTTTCTTCTTAATGTGACATTAAGCCTTACCCTTATTCCATAGAAGGGTAGTTGGAGATGTAGATGAGGGAATGTGTTAGAGGCTTGGGGATTTCTGGCAAACTTCAGTATTCTGTGTCAGCTGTAGTATTTCTGGAAACGTATCCATGAAAAAGTGATGCCTAGAATGGAAAGTTTCTTGAATAGAGCAGGTAATGTCACAACATCCATGTACAGAGCTTCCTATAAACATTTACTGGCATACATTTGTCTCCTACAACATCTACAGTTTCACTAGTACACCTTTGCTGTCTTTTAGAAGGTAATGCAGATATTATCAGTTCCTAAATTAATGTTTGACTCAGAATACTGTTTTCTGACAAAATCGCTGATGATCTTTCATTTTGTATTGAGTTTTCTGATAGTTTTATTTTTCTTTTTGTGATAGGAAGTGGATTTGGAAGAAAGACTTCATGAGTTGGACCTTAGAAGTGATTCAGATATTCCTGATGTTCCTCCACCAACAGACAGCACTCCAGAAATCCTCAAAAGGGCTTTGTCAGGCTTGTCTGCCAGGTACAGTGAAACAAAGAGCTCTCAAATTTAACAGCTGGTGGCTAAAATTCATACAGATTATATTGCAGTTTTAAGTCTTGTACCGCAGTTTTAGGTTTCGTATGGTAGATGTGAAAATTTCAAGGATAAATTGTTGCTGGATATTACTGGTTTATTTATGCTTTGATAGTCCCTTCAGTGGAATGTTTTTTGCATAAACACCTGTATTTATCCATTGCGTGTTTTTCTAAGTAAACACAGTTTGCATAAACACCTACTGAGTCTGAGCATTGCAATAACATGAGCTAAAGAATTTGAATTACAGAATGATTATTTCTGGAGGTTGTAATAAACTGATTTCCTACCTCCAAGATTGAGAGGGAGTTTGGTTTATGAACAAAAAGATGTGTAAATTCTCCAGATAAGGTTTGCTAGATTTTTTGTGACATTTCCCCTTCTAAATAATTTGCTGTACAGTTAAATGCATCATGGCTGATACGTCCATACTTTTTAAAGCAGTGCTCATTTTTTCCTGCTGTTTCTTTTCAAACTTAGGTTTCTTCCTCCAGCCTCCCAGAAGCTTGATGGCCAACAAATGTGGGGGGATGTGTATGTGTGCAGATAGACAGATAATTGATAATTGTGTGGACCTGCATATTCATGAAGGCTGCTGGATAAAGTTCCTTGTATATTTTTTTATGCAGTCCCTTTACAACACCTGATCAGTCAAACCCTTTTGGAGCAAGCAAGTTGGATTGTTTTTTTCACTTATGCAATGAAAGAGCATTAGGTGATAGCAAAAAACTACCTACTAAAATGAATGTGGGTAATAATAATTATATATAAAATAATATATACATTATGCTCCATAAAACAAACTAAGCAATATACCGCGTATATTTTAGAAGCAATTTAGGTCTTGCAAGAGTCAAAAGAAGGATCACTAATCCAGACTATAATTAAAACCTTCCAAATCCCTGTAAAAAACCTGATCTCCTGCAGGTATCTCCAACAGCACTGCAAAATGAGTTTTTTTCCTTGCTCATTTTCTAATGTGTGGTCTGTTTCTGTTGTGTCCATGAGCTATAAGCAGATGTAATGTTTCAGGTTTTAAAAAGCCTGTGTCTAAACTGCAGCACCTGTGAGCAGAATGTGGTATTCTCCATTGCCATCACACTGCAAGGAGTGTCTGTTTCAGAATTCTGTCGTTGTGTTAAATGTGGAAGTCTTAGGTCTCCAAATCAGACTTGTTCCAAAGGACATGGTGATGCCTCAAACCTGTGACTAAGAGGTGCAGGTGAAACCTTTTGTGTTTCACATGCTTGAAATTCTTTATTGGGGTGTTTGCACAAAGGTATACAAAGGGTGCTTTGAGTGAAAAATTAAATTCCTGGTGCTTTATGAATGCTAGAGTTGAAATTACCTGACAGTTCAGTAGCCATCAGTCCCAGCAGAGCCACTGTCATCATGTGCAACATGAGTGGGTTGCACTGTAACTCTCAGAAATATGGATACTCCTTATCTTTGACTCTTGAAAGAAATAGTATCTATAACTTTCTAGCAGAGAGTTAGGATACAATGCACTTGTCAGGTGGCTTCCTAAATTCTGGAGCTTCTTGTCTTACTGAAGTTGTCTTTCCAGGGCTGTACTTGCCAACACTCCCAAAATACTGTGTGGTATTTTAACATTACTCATAAAGGACGCAGAATTCTTCTGGAGGAGCCTTGCTCACTATGGATATGCCACCAGGGCCAAGCTGCTACTGTATATCCCACATCATAGAGCAACATTAAACATGTTGTGATAAAGCCTCTCCTGCCTCTGTCCTGGTACTTAAGGCAAATCCAATTAGTGGCTGTAGCTGCCATTAACCTGTCAATGAGTCACATCCTAGAAAATCAAATTATTGTAGTTGAAGTTTACATTAGAACTGGAGTCTGATTCAAAACTAACACTGAATCAGATCTCTCCTGAATCAGGTGTATCTCTTGATGAAACAGTGAAACACAACACTGATGCAAAGCAAAACATTAGAAAGAATGTCTTCAAGCTGTAGTATGGGGCTTTGTGTTTAGCAGTAGCTTGTGATCAGTTGCTTCAGCGGACACTTAGAGGAAATGGCCTTAAATTGTGCCAAAGGACGTTTAGGTTGGATGTTACAAAAGATTTAATTTGGGAAAAAGGTTTGGAATTAAACCTTTGGAGAGATATAAATTAGGAAAAAGGTCAAGCATTGGAACAAGCTGCCTGGGGAACTGGTGCAATCACCATCCCTGGAGGTATTCAAAAGATGGGTAGATGTGGCAGTCAGGGACATGATTTAGCAGTGGACTTGGCAGTGCTAGTCTAACAGCTGAACTCGGTGATCTTAAATGTTTTTCCAGCTTAAATTATTCTATAGTAACAGATTTTTTTACTCTGTTTTCCTTAGGTAGCTACCAGCAGCTGCAAAGGTCTACAAGGACCAAAGAGTACAGCTAATGTGACCCATCAACCCCCATTGTCACATATTCTCCTGTGCTGGTTCCAGTGCTCACAAAAGCACTGGAATAGATATTCAATAGATAACCCTCTACCTGGCCAAAGAGCTACTTTGCAGCTGTAGAAAGTTGATGGTCATTTGTTTGGAGGTTTTGTTGTGTGTCTGTTACTCCCGAAAGAATCATTTGCTTTTTACCTGGCAGCCTTTCTTTCAAATGCCAGCCTTTGCATGGCTGGGCCCCCATCAGTCCTGCAGCTGACGTGCTTTTTCAGGGTCCTGATGTGTTTTCGCAGCAGCTTCAATATGGGGTTGTACCAGTTCATTGCAAAGAACATTTGGCAGGACTGAGGCAGCACAGGGGAAGAAGAAAGGTGTCTAACTTTAATTTCTTTTACTGTGCATCCTGTTTAGCGGGATAGTTGCTTGATTCTGTGTTTCTTGCTGTGCATTGATTGAAGACAAAAACTTCTGGTATTTCCACTGTTTCTAATACAGTTTAATCTCTAGTTAGCAGAGGAAGTGGAATTTATTTTCATTTATAACTGCTTGCTTTTTATTTTTTAATAGATGGAAAAATTGGTGGATACGTGGAATTCTCTCCCTAGCTATGATTTCTGGGTTTTTTCTGATTATATATCTGGGATCATTTATGCTGATGCTTCTGGTAAGTCTATTTAAATGCATTCTTCTGTGCAAGAGTTATTTGATCTCTTCATTCATCATGCCTAAGCTGAAAGTAAACTGCCTGGACAATTCAGAGTTATTGTCTTTTATTTCTGTAAATGTAAATGCTTTTGAAAAACACTTGAGGGATTCAAAGCTGGACCTTATAGATTAAGGACTTATTATATACTGTAATTACTTTTTTAGGTTTTAAACTAACTCCAAGAAGTTGTATTACTCTTGCCTTACTTAACTACTACTATTTCATTGACTAGTTTGTACCACCTACTGTTGCATGTTGAGGTTTGTTTTCAAAAGCAAACAAACAAAAAACAGACCAAAACCAACTCAAGAAAAACCCCAGACCCACTAATAACAGCAAAAATCTAAAGAAAAAAAAATTAAGAAACAGGTGCAATTTTGAGGCTAAGGAAAGCTGGCAGCCCTGGCCTTCTGTCTGCAGCTGGCACTGAAAGTCCTTCCTCAGACGTGCTCCTTTAATTCCATATTTCTCTATGGGGCTTCATTGTGGCTTTGCGTTTATCTGTAGGTTGGAGCTAGATCCCTTTCTGAGGTACAGACAAAGTGCATTTTTAGGTCATGAAGTGAAATGCTGATGAGGATAACAATAAAAAAGTTATCATATTCTTCATACATGCTGTACGGCAAGTCAGCCTTTGCTGCTTCTTTGCACCATTTTAATTGCTGGTATTTTTATGGAATGATGGTTTAACTATCTTTCCCAGTCTTGGCAAAGGAAAGGACAGGAATTTAGCTTTTAATGTGCTGAAATTGGTCCTTCCTTCTAGGTAACTGCTTCAGTTTTTAAGTTTGTTCAAGTATCTTTTTTTTTTTTTTTTTTAACTTTTTTCTTGGCCTCCCATGAGGCAATTTTAGGATTGTATTCCTAGAAACATTTAGGTTGGAAAATACCTTTAAAATAATTGAGTTGAGCTGTTAACCCAGCATTGCCAAGTCTACCACTAAACCACATCCCCAAGTCCCCATCTACACATCCTTTAAATATCTGCAGGGATGGTGACTCAACCACTGCCCTGAACAGCATCTTGCAATGCTTGACAGCCCTTATGGTGAAGAAATTTTTGTTAATATCCAATCTAAACCTCTGCTCCCTTCTAAACTTAGGCCATTTCCTTTCACTTGTTACTTAGGAGAAGAGATCAACCCCTGTCCCTGTCTCCCAGCTCAGGGGAGAAGGTAACCAGCTTAACAGCTGGTCTTAACATTAAAGAGGCAAAGGAAGCATTAAGAACCTCAGCCTTTTCCTCATTCTTTGTAACTGTGTTTCCTCCTGGGTCCAACAAAGGGTGGAGCTTCTCCTTAGCCCTACTTTTGCTTCTGATCCATTTATAGAGGTAGTTTTTATTGTCTTTAATGGCAGTAGCAGGACTAAGTTCTCATTGGGCTTTGGCCCTTCTATTTTTCTTCCTGCATAATCTCACAACATCCTTGTAGTCATTCTAAGTCGCCTGCCCCTTCTTCCAAAGGTCATAAAATCTAATGTCTTGAGAGACTGGAATGCTGTTTTGTCAGCATTATGGTCTGCATTACAGTTTCCGCACCTGAATTAGTCGGGTTAATATTTCCTGTTTTATGATGAATGACATAACGAACTACTAATTCATTGTCTCATTCATGGAGGATTTTCTTTTTTGCATGTGAAGAAACGAACAAACAGGAAAAAAAAGACCTTTTAAACTGCAGGTTGTTGTAAAAAGTTTTTTTTCCCCACAATCCTCCCTTTAGTAGTCTGTTACATTTGAGAATTATGATTATGAACAAAAAGGAGCTAATTAATTTGCAAGGTGATTTTGTGTATTCATGGTATACTGTGTGATTGCAGTCATGGGCAAGCTGTTAAGACATGAACAAAAAAGTAATTAAAGTTAGTATAGAATTTAAATAGAGTTCTTCTTTTGTGCCATAAAGCAAAACGTCTGTCTCCTAATGTAATGAGATGGTAATTAAGTTGATATTTGAGTTGATATTAAGTTTTCCCTTAACGAGACTACATACAAAGGAGAATGGAGGGAAAAACCAGTCTTGTTCATAATTATTTAATTTAACTGGAATAAAATAGCTTGTTTTTAAATAACAGTTGTTATGTTAAAACTGAACTTCAATACTGGGACTGAAAATGCCCAGAGCTTTGTGGGAGGAGTAATCCAGTGAGGTTTGGAGGACAAGACTGCTGTAAAGAGCTGGGATGTATGTTCTGCATTTGCTGGCTACTCGGGTACCAGACTTCCATGGCTTGGACTCTGGTGCCCTTTTCCACTGCAAGGTGTGATCCTGTAGTATTGCTCTTGCCTACAGCATTTAGTTTTATAAGGTTGGCCAAGCAGAAGGAAGAGCACAAGATAGGGGAGCTTCAAAATGAATTGGCTGGGGTGGTGTAAGCCTCTGAAGCTGCGTTCACAGGTTGAGCAAGATGAGCTGAGTTGGTGAGGGGGTGCCCAAAACCTTGCGTGCCGACACGCGCTGGCTGCCTGGGCGGGTTCTCGCTCCAACCCCTGCACGGGATCACCCCTGGAGGGAGTTTGGCAATTCCATACGTCTGGGTAGGGTGATCTGCTCGCAGCCTGCGGATTGGACAGGAGTGGCAGAGTCCTTTGAAACCCAAAGGCATGACAGGACATACTGCCCGACTCAGACAGGCAAGGCAGGGAAGCAGTGAGATCAGCAAAACAGAAGGAAGGCCTGGGAGGCTGTGACATTCCGACGTGGGTTAGATGACCTTTGCCTCTAATCATAAATGCTAATTCCCTTAATGAGATGCTTACAAGTGAAAGACCTGGGTGTCCAAGTTGTGTTGCACAGCTAGTTTTTTCCATTGGGTCCAGAAAATACTTCTAGAATTAAATGTAAAGGTAAAACTTAGCCAAAAGAAATAGGAGAGCTTTCTTTACAGGAAGCACTTCTGACCTGCTGCTGTCAAACTGTGTTAGTGCAGAAAGGTCAGGAGCCTTCCCTTGTTTCACGAGTATGTTCTTGAAAGTAGCCCAATGTAGGGTTTTTTCCCTTCATGTACAGTGGTTTGGAGATTTTTTTTGAAGTTTTGAATGGAGCTTAGTTTTTCCTTGGATTTGATTTGAAGCAGTTTTCTGAGTGAAATTTGACTTCAGAGTAATGTCTTCCCTTAATGCAGGCTACAGTGCTCCTTACTGCCTGTAAGAAACTACTGTAGCATATTTACCAAGCTTTTTATTTCTTTTTTTTTAGGTCTTAAGCATCCAAGTGAAGTGTTATCATGAAATCATTACTATTGGTTACAGAGTCTACCACTCATATGATTTACCATGGTTTAGATCCCTCAGCTGGTGAGTAGCAAACCAGAACATCAATAAGCCAGGATGTGAAACTTAAATCACCTTCTTCCTCTCCTGTTGTGGTGGAATGACAGCTCAGTGGGTCATGTGCAGACCCACATGAGACATCTGCCTGTAACGCAGAATTTTGTAATTGTGTTCCCCCAGTGAACTTGGACAAATCAGTTGGCCTTTTACTACTTCTTTCTTTAAGTTGTAATAAATAAATCCTTGTTTGTTTGTTTTGTTTTTATAAATTGCATATAATATTTATTGTCTTATTAAAATAACTGTTAGCTGTTGCATACTGCAGGTACTTTTTGCTGTGTGTGAACTACTTCTTTTATGGAGAGACTGTAGCTGATTACTTCGCTACGTTTGTGCAAAGAAGAGAACAGCTGCAATTCCTCATTCGTTACCACAGATTTATATCTTTTGCACTCTATTTAACAGGT
The DNA here is from genome assembly GCF_029207755.1 of Chamaea fasciata. NCBI lineage: Eukaryota > Metazoa > Chordata > Aves > Passeriformes > Sylviidae > Chamaea > Chamaea fasciata. The sequence continues at coordinate 57,780,874 of NW_027094091.1, forward strand.
AAGTGCAGGAAATCACAAAAATGAAAGAACTTTGTGCAGTATTTCTTTATTTAATTTAAATGTATATATAATTGTTCCCCATCTTTATACACTTCCAGTTTCTTTTTCCTCTGAATGCTTGAGGAAATAAGGTGGTTGCAGTTGCATTTTTCCTGTGAAAAGATGAGTACAAATTTTGCATTCACTGAGAAGAAGAAACCAACCTAAATAAGGAAATGGTCTTGAGACAGTTGAGACAATAGTGCTGAAAAGAGGCTGACAAGCATTAATTTTGATTGCTGAAGGGCTGGTGCTATTTTGGCAGGCTGTAGAGATGACTTCTGTGTGTAATTGCTGTACTGGGTTGATTCTTTACTGTGCAAGTGTTCTCCTAGGTCTCCAGTAATAGGATTTACTAATACATTTTTAAACTGATTAGTCAAAATGCCTGAGTCTTAATTTTGTCTGCACGATATTCAGATACTTGCCTCATGGAAAAATTTACTCCCCGTCCAGAGAAAACCTATTTAAAAGCCTTTTTTCTAGGAAGGAGAGACACAAGTTGGCACTCTTGTGGGGTATTGCTTTGTGAACATGTTACTATGCTTTTTCAGGAATGCAGTTTAGCAAAATTAAATCAGCTGAAGACTCAGATTGGCTTAAGGGACAGGGGCCTGTCATGCTACAAATATTTCTGAAGTGTACTGAGAAATCTGACCTTTGTGATGATCTGTCAGTTTTTCTTTTTTCTTTTTTTTTCTTAAACCAAATAAAAATTGAGCTTAGATCACAAACTTGAAACCAGCTTTGCAGAACTTGACCTTTTTCAGCTGGCTTTGGCTTGGAGAAACTGACTTTAAAAATGCCTTCTCAGTTTGTGAGGGGAGTCATGAGGCAGGCTAAGCAGGAGCAAAAAGAGGAGGCAGAGTGTAGCAGAGCCCATTGGGATTGTGGGGTCACTTAGGGGCTGTCCCCAGGGTTCAGGGTCTTTTGAGGGTCTCTGGCACCCTGTTAGTGCAGGAAGTTGCCATAGGAGAGAAGAGGTGCTCAATTAGCCACCCAGAAAATCCTTTTTGGTCGGCTGAATTCTCCAACACCTGTGCTTCACACTTGCATTGCGTGCACCCATATGCCTGTCTGGGGAAAAGGGGCAACTCGGTCTTTTCCTTTCATTTATTTCTGTTAATTATTCAAAACCAGTTTGTTAACCTGGCTTTTGAGTGGTTTTTAAAAATGATGATCTCCTTTACTAAGAATTGATGTCCACAATGGGACCTTGTATGTGCCTAGATGCATGTTCTTTACAGATGGTTTACTAGGGATGTTCATTACTGGTGTTAGCTAAACCTGTGTTAAATAAATGAGAATAACTCTATATGTACTTTTAACTGAATATAAGCCAACACTTCTAGCAGCAGAGGCATTAAAAACTGCTTCAAAGGAAGAGAATTACTGGTATATCACAGTTCAGTGTCATTAAATATAAGATGGTACAAACTGCACTTGCTTTGTTTTACAGGATTCTGCATGTTTGTTTTGAGTTTAGTGAAGAAACATTATCGTCTGCAGTTTTACATGGTGTGTATTACCCACTTTGCTGTGGTCATTCACGTTATGAGTCACTAGAAACAATCATGTCCATATGCTCATAAAATAGTTTGGAAGAGGGGTGTGGAAAATGTGCTTTAATTGGGAGTAACATGAAATCAAGTCATGCTGGACTGTATCTGTTCACCTTCCAGATGATGATGATGATTATTATTATATCCCAGGATGTGGCCTCTCAGGCAGTACAAGCCGTCCTTGGTGAGGCCTTGTGCATGTCCAACATGATATGTTTCCCTTAGTGATAGGCCTTGAGAGGCTACCTAGAACAGAGGCTAGACAGAGTTAAAGGAATAAAGTAGATATTTATTAAAAGGCCTTCAAAGGATACCGTTGGGCAGTACCAGAGCCTGGCCAGGGCTACACCCAAGATGGACAACGAGTCACAAATTTTCACACTTTTAAAAATTTGGGCCATTTACATATTGGGGTTAATCGTCCAGTTGCAGCTTCAGGTTATGAAGTCCCATCCCCCCAGACTGCTTTCCTCAATTCATTGTTGTTTATACTTTTTGGGCCTGAAGCTGCAACGGTGTCCTTGGTTCTCAGGCTGGAAAAGGATTGTTTTGTCCAACTAAACTGTGAGGAGAACTTGCTAACACTTTATATGAAGTTCAGAGTTACATACTAATGCGGTATAGAATCTGAAAAAATATGAAAGCTAAAACTTAAGGCATCAATATGAAAGAGGTTGCTGGAGAAGGGGGATGCCTCTCCCTGCCATGTCTGAAGCCGAACAGTTCAACATTGTGTGGAAAGTGGTTCTTGTGACTCTAGTGTTGTTTTCTGGAGGCCCCACTGAAGTACCATGAGGAGAACTTGATCTTAACCCCTGTATGGAATATTTATTCTGTGACACTTGACAGCTGTTCTGGTCTTCTGCTCTGCAGTGTCTCAATAGATCATTGATGTATTAAAAGAAACCAGCATTGTCCTCTTTCATATTTGTCCACCTAATAATCAGCATAGTAGCTAAGCAACTGCATTAACCTTTTTCTTACGTGTATCTTATACATTGAAAACTGATTCTGTAACATTACAGGTTAAAACCAAAGCAAATGAAACACTCAAAACACCCCACTGACAACGCCCCACCTCCCACTTCTATATAGGAATGATTAGAAATCACAGGGAAACAGCAGTGCAGTACAGCTCCTGTCTTGAAAGAACTTGAGCAATCAGGGCATTGCACAATTTAAAGATTTCCTAAAGCTTTGGGAATGTGGTTAACCCTGCTGTTTCTGCAGTGCTTTAGGTAGCACTTGGAGGATCCCCAGTTATAAACTAGGACTTAACTGAGCTATATAATAACATCTAAAAAAGTCCTTTACTTAAAATAATGTACCCTGTTTGTAGGAGAACTTACCTGACAGTGAGATGCAGCTTTTCTAGGAGGTATAGTCTTTATCTTCTAATCTGCAAAAAACCTCCTCATCTTCAGACTGGTACAACCTAAATATATTAACTTGCCATGATTTTTTTTTCCTTTTTCCTCTTCTGGAAAGAAGGTGAAAATGTGTCATGTCAGTCACGTGACTTGGTGTCTGCCCAAAAAGCCATTAAAATGTGATTACCCAGGAATTGCAACAAAGCAGAGTGAAGCCATGTATCTGCTGTGTAGCAACACAGTGTTTAGGAAGAAAAGGAGAGTCTATCCCATCCCTGTAAGTGTCCAAAGCCAGGCTGGATGGGGCCCTGAGCAACCCAGTTTGGTGGAAGGTGTCCCTGCTTGTGGTGAGGGGGTTGGAACTATGTGATCTTTAAGGTCCTTTCCAACCAAACTGTTCCATGATTCCAGTAGAGTAGGCATTTGGCTTTAGGTGGTGTTCCAGTGTCACCATACAAATAGTGAAAACTTTGCTGCAGAGCTGCAATAATTAACCAGCAGGCAGTCTTTTCAGAAACCTTTTGTCATTTCTTGTACCGTCCCTCCCCCTACTTTAAGGCTTCTGGAGTTGTCTTATCTGGAAGTAGAGTCTGGCTGCCATAGGTAAACACATGTGATAAGAGAATTAAAGAAGCAGGACATTTAGAGTGCTTAAGTTTGGTGTGTCATGAGAAAACTACCAGTTCTTGACTTTGAAGTGCTTGGAAAATAAAATCTATCGCAGAATCTTTACTGGTAACCTGTTTGGAAACCACTTTATTATACACTGGCTCTGCAGATTAAGCATCAAGTACATATAGTAGTACTGAACTAAATGGTTGTTTAAATGACCATGCCCTTAAAAACAAACACTTTATTTTTGCTAATCCTGAGAATTTTCGTGTTTCATAAGAATATTCTGTTAAGAGAGAAATCCACATCTGTGTTACATGACTCTTTCATGAGTAGTTCATTGCCATTTTATTGTTACAGTTCTAACATGTCTGTTACATGTATATACAGAATATCACATTGCTTAAACTTCTTTGCTGCTTTCATGCTGGAGGTGTATGTCTTATTAAATCAGGTGTTAAAACTGCATGTTAAAAAATTCTGGGTGGAGGTAAGTGATGAAGAGACCTGCTGAAGTTTCAGAACTTGCTTCAGAAAGCCAGCTCACCTGTGATATACTGTATGCACACATCTCTCACATTATCACTAGAACTGGTCTTCCCAGGGAGCTCCTCAGTAGCTCCTGTAGCTGATGTGCCAGGATTTATGGAGGTGCACGGGTCGGTGTTTTCACTAACTGTTGTGTTGTTGCACTGTTAACAGTTCGCATGGACTCATGTCACTTTGCTGATCACTGTAACTCAATCTCATCTTGTCATCCAAAATCTCTTTGAAGGCATGATCTGGTAAGGGGACAGTATCAAACTGATTTGTACCTCTATTGCATTGAAAGGTTGGTTCTTTTGCATAGATCTGTGCAGGGAATAACTGTGGGAACAGTTAAGGCAGTACAAAATATGGGAGCATTAGTGTCTAATTGGTAGGGGAGTTGGAGGAATTGGGAGTGATGAGGTAAGGCATACAGGAAGGGAAGCAGAAACCTCTTTATCTAGATTGACAGACACAAGTCTGATAGCTTTGAACAACCGCTTCATTTACTTGCAGGGAAAAGGATTGATTGCATGCTATGTCAAATAATTTCCACAGCATTTTGCTGAACGGATGAATATCCAGCAATTCTTTTGCAATTACTTGGGAGCTTCGGGTTGCTCAGAGCTATTGAAGTTGGACCATTTAATTTGAAATCCCCCATCTGGCCACGTTCCCTGCGGCCTGTCCTGTTCAAATAAATTCAGAGTACTTAAAATAGTTTAAGAGTTTTAATCTTGGTTATGGTTGGGCAATCTTTGTGCCTCATTTTCAGTAATACATTAAATTTTGGCAGTGCAGTTAAGCTTGATTATGTAAAGCCACTCCTCAGAGAGCGGGTGTGTTTTCCTACCCCTCACTTCTTCAGGGACAGGGTAAATTTCAAGTTGAGAAAGAAGAAGGAAGCACGTGGAAGATGGTTTGTGTTCTTCCAAGGACATAATGCTGTATGTTTTCCTCTTCCTGAGATATGTGCATCTGGGGAGATTATTGCAGACAAGGCATGCTTACAGTTAGAAAGAAAGCCCAAAGCCTTTGACAAAGTTTCTATATAGAAATTCTTTTAGTAGTGATTATGTTCATGTATCAAAAACTGAACTTAGTTGCTTTGCTAGTCTACTGTTTCATATTGCCACTCTTGCTACACAGTTTGGCAGATGATCAAAAAATCTGACTTTGAGCTTATTAATACATCCCTGCTTTGAAAGGAAGAAAAAAAAAAAACAAAAAGAGAGCTTAATAGGCTTGAATAACAACTTCAGATGCAACCTGCATGCAAAGAACACTTAAAAAGCCGCTCCAAACTGACAAGAGGGGGGAAAATATAAGGAAAACTATTTTTTTAAAAAAATTTAGCTGTCATTTAAACTTTTTGAGTAATTTGCTTGTTTTGATGTTACCAAAAACATTAACATGTTTATATCTGTTGATTTCTTCTTACTTATGGTACCAGTCTTTAAGCCTGATAGGAAAAAGCCAGCCTGTTCATGTTTAAGCTCATGCACCAAAATAACACTAACTTGAACTAACATGAATCTGTTATGATCTAGTTTGGCTGAAGACTAAAACCAGCTAAATGTGTAGCTAAATGTGGTGCTCATGGGGGAACAAGGCGAACACATTATGCAACATAATTCCTCCTAAATTCTGCAGAAAAAGTTCCCAGAAAGAAATTCTGCTCTTTCAATTTTTGTCCTGTGTTTAGGTTCAGGCAGTTTTTCTCTGTGAAACTTTTAATGTCTTTCTCTAGGTTTCTGGTTCCAATTTCAAGTGTTATCTGCAATGACATTACCGCTTATATTTTTGGATTTTTCTTTGGCAGAACTCCATTAATTAAGGTAGGTGCTTAGGCACTTCCTCGCTAACAAGCTTTTACAATTTATAGCAATTTTGTTACTTGTTCAAAAGCATGTTAATGGAAAAAAATACTTAACACTGTACTGCATGATTCACATCTCTGCTAAAAAAGCCCAAACTGACTATCCTGTTCCTGAAAATTTGTCTATGGGAAACTGGGATTTATGTGAATGTGATATTGGCATTACAGGATAATGCAGTTTGAGTCTATTATTGCATCATCATTTATCATTGCCTTATTTTTGGATTTCAGATGCAGGTTTGGCTGCATACTTACTGCACAGAAACTGTAATTTGAAATAAGCCACTAGGTCATATATACCTGCTCCTCTTGTTGACTGAGAAGGGCTCAGACATCAATCTTCCTATCTTGGTAGAATATGCAAGACCTCACAGAAAGCCATTAATTATTTTCATGATGTTGCCATGTTAACTTTTGAGGATTTAGTTGGTTCTGATACTAAAATGCTCTTTAATTGAAAATGTGATAGAATTTGGTGACTGTTTGGCACACTGGTCTCTCTAGCTATTTGCTGTATTGGCTATCCAGTGTGTCTGCAGAAAGCTGGTGTCTCCTTGGGAGCATCCACAACAGTGGTTGTGTCACATCCACATTTCTGGAACTATCTAAATGGACACTTGCTTGCAGAGCTCTCCAACAGAGCTGAGGTGTGCTCATGCATGTCTCCCAGTCTTCTGCTTGAAGGGAGTTCAGCTGCATAATCTGGGTCAGATGCAGCCAAAGGCCAGCAGCAGCAGCCTCCAGACAGCAGCAGCAGATGGGATGGGAGCTCTCCCTTCCCTCAAACTGGCCAGTGGTACCAACCAAATTGTGGCTTTTCCCCACCTTGCCTGGGACAGGTCGTGGCCATACTCTTCTATTTATCACAGTCAGTGGCTGCAGATCCTGGCATTCAATATTTCACACAAGCCTTTGAAAAACAAAGCAGCAGCTTAATTTTCACAAGTAAGATCAAGAAACAGAGTAAAAAAGGGTGCAGTGATTTAACTGATGGACTAACCCTGTCTCTTTTGTGCCTAGCTGTCTCCCAAGAAGACCTGGGAAGGGTTCATTGGAGGCTTCTTTTCCACTGTTGTATTTGGATTTGTTGTAAGTAACCGTGGGATATTCACAGAACCAAAGAATGGTTGTGTTTGGAAGGGATCTCCAAAATCATCTCATTACAGTCCCCCTGCCATGGACAGAAACCCCTTCCACTACCCTAGGTTGCTCAGAGCCCATCTAACTGGTCTTGAACACTTCCAGGCATGAGAGTCTTCTTCTATAGATTCAGTCTTCATATTTTGACTTGAACGAACCAAATTTATCACTGATTTTATCTCAAACTCCTGAAAGCCTCCGAGTTAGGGTTTGGTGGTTTTTGGGGTTTTTTTTTGCCTAGAGAATTCTGTCAATTCATAACTAGCTGGAAAAGCCAGGCAAGCTTTCAACCTCTCCTGAATAGACTGACCATTTTTTGCTGTTTCTGTTACAGTATCTGGAATAGTTTTATCTATTAAATAGTTTTATAGATTTAATAGTTCTCATACTTTCATCTATTGCATCCCTATTTTGAAATTGAAGTTTATCTATAGCATTATTTATGCTTTGTGAAGTACTACTCCTTCTGTGTTACATGCTTTATAATGCTGTTTCTCCTGGAAAGCAATTTACTGATATGCACATATGATAATACCAGCATAAATAACTGTTGTGATAAGTAATTTGTCACCAAGGTCAGCAGAACTCATAATAGCCAAACTTATCAGAAGAGATATTCAGGTTTTAATGGACAAGTGAACTGCAGAAAATTATGAGTGGATGACATTTCTGGATTTTATAATGCAGAAGATACAGTAGATACAAATCTGAGAGATAGAAAAAGGAAAACAATTGGGGAAATCATCACTAAGCTCATTGAACATCTGCCTTGTTGAGACATTCTCTAGTTTAAGCAGGCTGATTTTTCTCCATTCTGTGTCTCTTATTAGAAAGATTTTTATTACGCTGAGCTTGTGGTGATAAAGCCATTCATTAAAGCGTGATTTTTGAGTGCAATAACAAAAAATGCCTAATTCAGGGGTTCTTGTTTTGCTTTTCAGTTTTCTTATTTTTTGGCTCAACATCAGTACTTTGTCTGCCCTGTGGAGTACAACAGTGAAACCAACAGATTTGTGACAGAGTGTGAACCTTCAGAGCTCTTCCAGATGAAGAAGTACTCTGTGCCACCACTGCTTCAGGCTGTGTTGGGATGGGTAAGGAAAAAACCTCAGGCTTCGGTTAATATTGAAATCATGCTTCCCAGCTTAAATGTGTTTCCAAACCATTTTAGAAAGGTCTCTCAATGCTAAGGTAAAGCTTAAGGTTAAGAACTGAATCAATAGCATGAGCCTCTCCATTGCTCATACAGGGAACGTGGTCACCCAGTCAAAATCTCTGCTGGAGGTCACCCAAGGGAATCTGCCTGTGTTCTTGAGGCCTGTATTCCCTTTGTGCTGCACATGGATGCCACTTGACCATTTTGCAGACTTATCTTTAAAGAGCAACCTTTGAATTTTTTTGTGGGAAGTGGACAAAGGCTTGTTATGGCCTGAACTAGTGGCAAGCTGAAGTAAGCCTGTAGAACTTCATTCTCTTTTCAGCTAGTGTGTAACTGCTGTTAGGATTGGAGTTTTACTCTCTTCACCACACAGCATCCTATGTGTTAGTGCCTTTACTTCCATGCTGAGTGAAGAAGTACTACCAGCAGTAGTTACGTGTAATGTACTCTCCGACCCGTTGAATATGTAAGCTAAAAATGCCTACAATTGAACATATTAAAACACAGTGTTCATTATTTTTCTTGTAGGAAACGGTGAATATGTACCCATTTCAGATGCACAGCTTTGCATTGTCAACATTTGCCTCATTAATTGGGCCATTTGGAGGATTCTTTGCCAGTGGATTTAAAAGAGCTTTCAAAATCAAAGTACGTAATGAATCCTGTAAGCCTCTAAGTTTTGGGTTGGTTTTCTCTTAGGATTAGATAAATTAGTGGGTTAGGGTTTTTTTTAAATCCTTCACTGTAGTGTTTTTGCTAAGTTGCAACAATGTTTTGGCTGGCTTTTAGTATCAGAAACAAGATTTTGTTTTATCAGGGGTGTGTGTGTGTGTGATATTCTTCAAATCTTGCATAGTCAGCGTGTGACTTCAGTGCTGGAAATCTAAGAATAATTTGGTTACATAGTTTGGTCAATAATTACTCTTCCAAATCATGTTGCAGAAGTGGTTTAGACAAGCAAGATGCGAGATATTATACTTGACATGAAGGGCAATCTGTAGATAGCTCAGAAGGGCTTGACAGTGGTTTACCCTTCAGATTTTGGCTAGTTTTCACCAGTGATATTGGTGTCACGGGCAGATGCTGGTGTGTCAGGCTCCCCAAAGCATGCAATGTTTGGCTGCCTTTGCCAATATAGTGCTGCCTTGTAATGGGAGCGTGCATTGGCAAATTATGTGACCTGCTACCCTCTGTTTATTGCAAGGTGTGCACTGTTGCTTGTGGCAATGCTACCCTTGGCTGGTATTAAATGGCAGCAGGAGTATGGCAAGAGGGCAGCCCCAAATTTCTCCTGACCTTCTTTATGTCTTGGTAGGACTGCTGTAATTCTTTCCCTGTTGCTTGTTGTCGTTCATGTTGTTGTTCCATATGTCCACCAAGCTGGCATGTGCTTTGCACAGAAGTGTGTAAACCTCTCTGCTTGTGCTGAACTCCTGTACCTGTGCTTGTACTTACCCCTCTTGCTCATGCTGGTCCCAGCAGCTTGCCCAGCACTTTGCTGTCCACAGCACTCTCGTACCTGTATGGCCATGTAGCAAAAGACTGTTGGTGTGAAGAAGGAATTTGGGATGAAAAAAATGCCGCTAAAAAGCAGCACTTATTCTTAAAATAGAATATTAAAAAGCAGATTCCTTTTAAAACTTTTGGGCCCCGAAGTGATGACTTAAGGACTGTCAGGGATATTGTGGAATTACTGCTGAAGGCAGTGCACTGCATGCCTGCCCCACACTGGGCAGGACTAGTTTAATTTGCTGGCAGTCACCCCACGTAACTGACTAAGGTCAGAGAGGACACGAGTGAATGTGGCTGGCAGAAAGGATAACTGAAGGTATTTTGATTGATAAAGCTGTTCTGTAGACAAGACAGATAACACAAAGGTAGTGTATCGAGCTTTGTTTGCATCCGAATTTTTTTTTGAAGTAGTGACCATTTTTTCACAGTGTGTTTTTTGATTCTGTTAGATAAATTTCTATTGTTTGCACATATGGTTTTTAACTATGCTAGAGGATAAAGCAAAAAAGGTATTAAAGAGGAGAATTAGATTCTGCAGAGGCAAGATACAACAGCCAGTAGCTTAAGAGGTGTGCTACAAAATGAGGTGTGTATAGGCACACAAGTATTCTCAGTACGGGCACACCTGCACCTGACCTGCTGCTGTCCTCTTGTGCAATACTGTGGACAGATTGCTGCTTCTCCTCTTTTTCTTCTCACTCCTTGGCTCTCCTTTGCAATTGAAAACTCCTTTAGCAAAGGAGCCTCTTGCTAACTTTTGGCTCCATGCAGTGAAACCATGGCTTACTTGCAGCCCTAACATGCTGCTGCCAAGTGATAACATCATTTGTGTGTTTCTCAGGAACCACTGACCATCTTTTTTTTTTTTTTTTTTTCTTCTTTCCCCTTCTTGTCCTTCACACCCAAAAGGATTTTGCAGACACAATCCCTGGTCATGGTGGGATAATGGATCGCTTTGATTGTCAGTACTTGATGGCCACTTTTGTTCATGTCTATATCACCAGTTTCATAAGGTATGGACTTTTTACAATATTAACCACTGAAGCAAGCACAGGAGCTGTGCCATTATGAATGCACAGGAGTTATGTTAGCATAGTAGAGCTTGCAGGTTGCTAAATAGGATTTATCCAATCACTTCAAAAACAGGACTATTAAGAAAACAATGTCCCTGCCTAGGATTTGTGTTGGGCTCAAGCTATGCCTTAATGTTTCTGTGACTGCTGTTGAAGGTAACCTGTGCACCTGAATTACCAGAAAGCTTTATGTAGCAGCCTATTAGAAGTTTTACTGGAATTTACTGAATACAGAAGGGTGTAGGATGGGGTTTCAGGCAGGAGGATTGTGCAGCATCTGCTTTCCCTGTGTGGTCCCTAAAGAGCCTGTCGGTTGTGACATCACAGTTCTTCCCATGAGTTTCAAGATTTCTCAGTTGCTTGGCCTGGGATTTTCTGTTTAAGATGAAAATGCTATAGTTAAAGAAAGGAGACAACTGCCTAAAATACTGCTCATCTTCCCTGAACCACATCAGCTTTAAAGAAGAAATCATGGGAATCACAATTCTCTTAAAACAGACATTTTAGTTTCTGAGGTAGGGGTGGTTCAAGGGGCCAAATCAAAATATGCTCTTAGATTTGTAAATGTATATGGTAAAATAATTATTAGATACCTAATCAGCAACAGATTCTTTGCCTACATTTGGCTCATCTTAGAAGTAGATTGTAAGTAAGTGGCTAGCTAAAAATGAGGCTGATATTTAGAAAAGCGTGGTTTAATTTGCAGTTTTCTTTACGGACCTGGCCAATTTCCCATTTAGTTCAGTAGTACATAGCTTATCTGGCAGGCAACAGATACTAAATTAAAATCTGCTAATAAAAAATGTTGATTACAGTGATAAAGGATGAATCAAGGAATCTTATTTGTCAAAAGCCTTCTTAATATCCCCATTTGACAGCAAATAGAAATGCTTTTTAGTTTCTGTTTATATTGAGCTAAGAATACGCTTTGCCAGTAATACTGGCCCGTGCATCCTGAGGAGACACACTGGGAGAAATCCATAATTTGGTGCTCTCAAGAAAGGGAAGGCATTGTTTGGGCAGCAAGAAGAAATCTAAAAGACTCTTTAAAGCTGTGGTCACAAAAAAATACATATTTTTTTCATTGACAGGGGTCCAAATCCTAGCAAATTACTGAAACAGCTGTTGATACTTCAGCCTGAACAACAATTAAGTGTGTACAAAACCCTGAAATCTCACCTCGTTGAAAAAGGGATCTTGCAGCCGTCTCTAAGAGGGTAGTTTGTCAAAACAGAGGACTAGAAGAAAACTCCATCTACAAGAAGCCTGTGGAAAAACATTGCAAAAGTGCGCATAAATGATGGCTAAAGGAAGAGTAGTTTGTAGTCTGGAAAAGGTGAATGTTTCCTGAAATGAATGTGAATGCTAGGACTTCCTACTAGGACACGAACGATCTCTTACTCCTAAAATAATTCAAATGCTGACAGAGTAATGGTACACGTGCTGTGTATTTTGGTTCCTGAAGTGGATGGCAGCAGTCTTTGTTCAGCACCCAGCCTGACACTCTTTGTATTTAAGAAAAAAAATAATGAAATTCACTGTAAGTTTTTAATGAATTATTTAAATCTGTATATCTTAGCAATACCTTTTTGATCTCCAGTGGTTACTGAAGTGTAAAGACATCGGGGAGGCAGTAACTTCTATACAGGCTGATGCTGAAATTACTATTGGCCAGAAAACACTTGTTAGCCTGGTCAAAGAAGTACTTTGAGCCTGCTGTATCAGACTACCTGTATTTACTTAATTGTTATGAAGATTAAACCTAGCTCTGTTTTTAATTTAACAGCTTTCTTATGAAACCATTTCATGCTTTCAGGAGAAAAGTACATTTATGGAAGTACATCTGGACTTTGAAATACAGTTGGGCAGTTTGGGCCTGTGGAGCTGCTTTTTTTGTTGTTGTTGTTGTTAACATTACAGATAATAAACAAGTGTGTACCACCAGGAGTAGAGATTACCTGAGAAAACAGAATTCTTCAGCCCAATAAACAGATCAAGGAGAATCTGAAGCTTAAGTCCCTAGTTTCCATGGCCAGGTCGGTGTCTGAAGACAGTAATTCAAGCCTTATTCCTTGTGCCTCTTAACTGCTGTGTAGAATTGGGGTATTTCCTTCTTTTTAAAAGCACTTTGAGATCCTGAGTAAAAAGTGAGGTTTGAGTGGTGTTTATCAGTGTGTTACTCAGTGAAGGCAGAAACTTTTATCTCATGAATGTGCACAGTGCAAGACAGAATGCGTGGTTCTTCTGCTGTGTGTTATTATTTATTAAGAAGATCCTCAAGCAAGCTTGGGTAACCACAGAGGAGTTTGAATGGAGAATTTTTATAGAAAGCAGCTCTTCTGTAGGCTTAGTGGGGTATATGAGGAGAATTAATGCTTTATTATTCTCAATCCTAGTTGTTTTACAACTTTTTTCATCATGTAACGTCTTGATGCAAATAAAAATACGATTTTTTTTGAAATGATAAAAATTACTGCTGTTCAAACAGAAAGCACAAATGCCAATTTTGTTTTCATATACTGTAAATGGATACAATTTCATTTTTCCAACTAATTGTAAATAAGTTTCTCCACAGACCGATGCTACATCTATGTATGTGTATATAAATTATTAAAAGATGTATGTATATGTACTAAAGATGAAAATTTAAATGGTTGGTGCTACTTGAGGATACAACCATGGAGAAAATCACTTGGGTGGGTGAGAAGATTTATCTGTAAAATTCAAACTGCTTTTTGATGAATACCATGTAGCTGAGACCACAGTGCACTCTGTTTTGCACTTGGGCTGGTACAGCTTGTGTAAGGAAAGGCACCTCCTTGTACATTCAACACAGTCCTGCTCTAAAGTAATTCCTCTTGATGTCAAGTATTGACAGAGTTAAATTATGTCTGACCTGGAGATTGCAGTACTGTATTGAAGGAACACTCCAAGAGGTGAAAAACATCACCTGCTGCTTGTCTGTAAGTGGCTCTGTGACTTGGCGTATTAGGTGGAGGGGACTGAAATTCAGCCCTCACTCCAGATAAAGCATAACCTGAAGTTAAAAGGTAGCACAGCTACCTTTGGAAAGGTGTTTTAAAAAGAAGGGAAGAGAAAATGAGAGGGAAACCAAAGTAGAATATCTTCAAAACTAGCTTTTAGATGAGGCTTTGGTTATGTATGGGACTCTGGTAGATGTAATGATAAAATACAGCCATACTGGAGCTGGTATATCTTTATCCTGGGTATTCAAAAAAATCTAAATATTTAAAAATTATATAGAGAATATATATGTAAAAGGGTAATTGATACTTCAGAAACTTGAAATTTTTAGTGTAATTTTATAGCATGTACAATAAGGAAGTTAAATATATTTTAGTATTTAATACAACAGAGCATTTGAAATTAATTGCTATCTATGTGCACAATAGAAAATTCAACACTGCAATTCTGCTTTTCAATGTTAAAATGAAGATGGATCACCTGTGAACTCACTCATCAATTTTCTAAATAGAGTAAAAGCTTCCTTCTGGTTTAGGCTTGGTGTAAACACAGCTGAGCAGGATATGTCACTGTGAAGTGACACCTATGCTTGGTTACTATAAACAGAATTTACCACACTGGCTACTTCTGTTAATTCAAGCATTGAAACATGATCAACAGGGAAGCTGAACTTCTTACATCAGTGATTCTTTTCACTTGCACTTTTGTCCCAAGTGGCTATAATTACCTGCTGAGCAAAAAAGAAAAATGTATATTCTGTAAATATTGTAAATGGTATGAGCATATAATGTCTGTTTTAGTTTGACTGTTTCAATCTTTCATTGAAGCAGGTATTGTAAAAAAATAAAATAAAATTGGGACAGAAGCCCTCCTCTCTTTTATTTCCTATAGTGTGTACAGTGGGTGGAGTTTTCTTAACAAGAATTTGTAGTCCTGTAGATTCCTTACATTTGTGTTCTTAATAGAAAATCTGCTATAAATTTCCAACCTATTGCCCCTTAAGACTTCAAACCATCCATGTCTGTTGCTGAAACTTGTACAATGTGCCTCATGTCCAAAGATATGCAAGCTTGTCACCTTTTCCTAAAGGTGTTCACTCCAACAATACTGGTATAGACCTGTCAGTATTCACCATTTGTGGTGCTGATGGGGTGGCAGCTGGCAGCTACGTCTCCTGCTTTCCTGTTCCTTCCCTTTTAAGTCTTGGATTTAAGGCCCTTCACCTCCTGCAGCCTCAAACAAGCCAGGTAAGAAATGCATCATATTTCTAAATTACACAGACTGTAAAATCTGTTTAACACTCACCCTCAGCCAACTCCGTGTGTGCTGTGCACCTCCTTGGATTTTAGAAACTTGAGGAGAAGCACAGAGCTTTCCTGTGGTCTGCATCTACTTCCTAATGGTCTTCTGAGGAAAGGAAGGGGGAAATTAGCGGTGAGTTTTCTTCTGCTAGACAAATAAGGTTTGGGACTGGTACCTGCACAGAGTCCTTTTGTCCAGCTGGTACTACTACCTGCACATAGCTAAGTTGCAATTTCCCTTTCTTTTTGCAAGTAATTTCCCAATTATAAAATGGATATCCAGTTTCTTGTTTAGCAGTTTCAAATTGCATGAACTTAGGTGTGAGTCCTGTTCCTGACAGGATGCCAGAAACAGGTGGGAATGTGTCACCCATAAACACACACCAAATTTAGGTTGGAAAATACCCTTTAGATGATCGAGTCTAGCCATTAGCCCAGCACTCCAAGTCCTCCATTAATGTACAGCTGAGTCCTACAGGTGCTGGGGTTTGTTCATTGGATACATACTGCACCCTGACTTCTCAATATTGATGCTTCTTCCTTGAGTTACAGGGACACATTTTGATCCCTGAAGGATCCCTTTGTCACCTGACAAAGACTGGTATATAGATTAAAGATTATTATAAAGATTTTGTTAACATGTACCCTTTTTCAAGTGATTGTGTGAAGGCAACATATTTTCACAGGGAAGTCAAGGTGTAAAGCTTCAGCCCCCTTTAGTTGCCAGCAGGTGACTTGCACTTGGCTGTGTCAAGGTGCAATAGAAGCAATTTGCTTCCTCAAGTGGTTGCTGCTCCCATTTGAAGTGGCTGGGCCAGTTGTCCCCAGCTCAGCAGGAACTTGAATTTTGAGCTAGTCCCACAGAGTTTTCAGAGCAAGAGGCTGGATTTTCACTTTGGCTGTTGGGACCCTGCTCTTTGATTGCAGGAAGTGAAATACTTGTGCTATCTGGCAGATATCTTGCACACCTCTAAAGAAAACATACAGAGAGCTCTAATTGCCCAATAGTGGCATATATTACCTACCTAACTGGGGCTTATCATTGACGGTTGTATGCACTTGAAGGGTGTGTGTAGCTCTGCATACTTTGACCTTGTTTCTGATGTGACAAACTATGATACAAGCATAGGCTATTCTGGGACAGGGAGAAAAGCAAGCTCTGCCAGACTCCATGCTCTGTCATGTCCAGCTGCACAAAGCAAGTTTTGCCTCCAAATTCAGCTGGAAAAAAAACCTACAAGAGCATGTCTGTTGGCCCAGCTGGTCCCATGGACATCAAGGATGAGCCAGCCATATCCCTGAGTCAAATGTTGTCCAAGGGAGGGCAGGCCTGGCCCAGCCATCACGGGCAGCAGTACCCAGGCCAGCTCAGCGCCACCACAACCACAAGCACCAGCCATGCACATCCACTCCTTCCTGGGAAGAGCCCCCAGTGCCTGGAGTGCAGGCAGGACGTTGTCTGATAACTGCAGAGCCCCTTGATGACAGGTCTCTTCCCCTGTCCCGGGCACTATGGCAACAGCAGTCCCTGCTAGGAGGGCACTCAGGGCTGTGTGCAGGGCATTCCTTGGCATCCACCGCCCATGGCAGATGCACTGCCCTGCTCCCAGCGCCAGGCAGCTGCCTGAGGATGGCTGCTCTGAGCCTCAGCAGCGTCCTCTGGGAGACTGACACAGGGACACACAGCAGGGATGGATGCAGGGACAGTGCCTCAGGCTTCTGGCTGTCCCCAGGCCATCCTGCTGCCAGATCGTTCTCGGCCATGTCTTGTTAACACCAGCCTACGGTTCCCCTTCAGACACACTATAATTAGATCTGGTTCATCATTTTACCACTCACATTTTGCAAATAGACTGTATTTTATATGCATTTGTATAGAACAGGTTATAATTTTTCTTCAATAAAACTCTCAGTGTAGCCCGACTAACTGACTTGTGTGCATACAAAAAATCGGTTCAATTCAAAAAGCTGAGAAAAAGTACAGTTTAAAATTTCAGAGACTACTTTTATTATCTCTAAGCAGGTGACAGCTCCTGCAGGTATCAGAACCATCTGTCTTATAGTTCTTCTACCTGCTTAAGGTACGAGAAGCGAGGGATATAAAGGTTTTGTATATTTGCTTCTGTCTGTCATGGAAAAGGTGCAGTGGGAGCGGGATCTGGGCTCAGCTGCCGGGCCTTTGTGATGACGGGCGCTGCATCATGCCCAGAGACCACTGTGACATCGCAGGCCCGTGGGGGATTAGAGGAGCGCAGAGCCCTGGCGTGCCCACTCTCAGCAGAGCCCTTCCCACAGGCGGCTGCACCTCCCCTGGAGCCCCTGGCAGCTCTGCAGCAGAGGGTCACAGACAGACATGGAGAAGCATTTGACGGATGCCGGTTCTCCGACACACGGGGGCCTGCCGAGCCTGGACTGGGTACGCCGGGTGAGGGACGGGGCAGGAGGGACAGGCTCGTGGTGGGAGGGGGCCGCACGGAGCTGCCTGGGGGCCGGGGCTGGGCTTGCTGCCACTGTGAGGGACGCTGTGCCAAGGCAGCTGCCTTCAGCCCACTCCTCTTCCTCCTCCTGGTGTCGCTTCCCAAGGGGATGTCACAGGCAGCCAGAGGCAGCACCTCTGGAGAGCCAGGCCTAGGCCACGTCCCTCCATGGGGACAGTCTCAGACCTCTCCTCCGCCCACAGAGCTCGCAGAATGGAGGAAGCCCCCCCCAGCCATCATGTCAAACGAGCGGAAGCCTCTGCAAGGGTTGGATGAAACTGGCCAGGCCCATCCTCTGCAGAGGAATGCCATCCTGCCATGGCAGCAGGACGGCCTGGAGGAGAAAGCTCCCAAAGCAGGAACGCAAGGGGCAGCTTGCCTCCCTGACATGGTCTTGGTGGCTCCGTGGCAGACTCGGGCAGGTGACTTCCAAGGACAGGATGGGACAGGGCAGGATGGGACAGGATGGGACAAGGGAATGAGCCTCCCTCTGACCAGGGCCAGTTGCTGCACTTCACCACTGCAGCCCCATCATCTCCCACAGTCCTGCCCCAGCAGCTGCTGCTGCCAGGTCTCCAGCAGGCATTTCCTGGAGGGAGCCCGGTGACTTTTACAAATAACGGGATCACTGAATCACGTATAAAATCACAGGTATTAGGATTGGAAGGGATCTCAGGAGATTGTCCAGTCCAACACCCTGCTAGAGCAGGGTCACCTTGAGCAGGTTACACACAGAAAAGTTCAGCTGGCTTTGGAATGCCTCCAGAGGGGGACACCCCACAACCTCCCTGGATAGGCTATTCCGGGGCTCTGCCACCTAAGTGTAAAGAAGTTCTTGCTCAAGCTGAGGAAGAACTCCCCAAGAAATGCCCCTCTCTCCTTTCTCACCTGCCAGGGGAAAGCATTTCTCCACCTTGGGCGGCCATTGCCAGCAGGCCCGAAGGAGTTGGAGGCCGTTTGGAGGAGGCAGAAGGTGCTGTGGTGGCTTGAATTCTACGTTCCCAGTGATCCGGGGACCTTGGCCAAGGAGGACGAGGACTGCGAAAACAAGACTGACAAGGAGCAGACCCGTGAGATACTCAAAGAGGACATCACACGCCCGCTGCCCTCAGAGAGATGGGAAGACAGCGGCCAACGCCAGGAGTCCCGCCGCGTGTCAAAAGAGTACAATGGCCAAGAGCAGTTTCAGTGGGAAGAAGACGGGAGCACAGCAGCAACAGGAGAGGCTATCGACAAACTTCAGAGCACGTCTCCTGCCCTGGCTGGTTCCACGGGCACCAAGCATGAGCCAGCCACGTCCCCAACTCAAGCATCACACCAGCAAGGGAAGGCCAGCAGCACCGCACCCACAAGCACTGGCCACGCACCACGCACTCCATCCTGGAAAGTGTCCTCAGTGCCAGAAGTGCAGGCAGGAGCTCGCCTGCTGCCCTCAGAGGCCCCTGGAGACAGATCTCCTTCCCTCACAGCCGCTCGTGCCCCGGAGCAACTGCAGCCACCATCCCTGCTCAGGAGGGCACTCAGGGCTGTGTGCAGGGCGTTCCTTGGCATCCACCGCCCACGGCGGCGGCGGCGGCGGCAGCAGTAGTGCCCTGCTCCCAGCGCCAGGCAGGTGCCTGAGGATGGCCGCTCTGAGCCTCAGCAGCGTCCTCTGGGAGACTGACACAGGGACACACAGCAGGGATGGATGCAGGGACAGTGCCTCAGGCTTCTGGCTGTCCCCAGGCCATCCTGCTGCCAGATCGTTCTCGGCCATGTCTTGTTAACACCAGCCTACGGTTCCCCTTCAGACACACTATAATTAGATCTGGTTCATCATTTTACCACTCACATTTTGCAAATAGACTGTATTTTATATGCATTTGTATAGAACAGGTTATAATTTTTCTTCAATAAAACTCTCAATGTAGCCCGACTAACTGACTTGTGTGCATACAAAAAATCGGTTCCATTCAAAAAGCTGAGAAAAAGTACAGTTTAAAATTTCAGAGACTACTTTTATTATCTCTAAGCAGGTGACAGCTCCTGCAGGTATCAGAACCATCTGTCTTATAGTTCTTCTACCTGCTTAAGGTACGAGAAGCGAGGGATATAAAGGTTTTGTATATTTTCTTCCGTCTGTCATGGAAAAGGTGCAGTGGGAGCGGGATGTGGGCTCAGCTGCCGGGCCTTTGTGATGAGGGGCGCTGCATCATGCCCAGAGACCACTGTGACATCGCAGGCCCGTGGGGGATTAGAGGAGCGCAGAGCCCTGGCGTGCCCACTCTCAGCAGAGCCCTTCCCACAGGCGGCTGCACCTCCCCTGGAGCCCCTGGCAGCTCTGCAGCAGAGGGTCACAGACAGACATGGAGAAGCATTTGACGGATGCCGGTTCTCCGACACACGGGGGCCTGCCGAGCCTGGACTGGGTACGCCGGGTGAGGGACGGGGCAGGAGGGACAGGCTCGTGGTGGGATGGGGCCGCACGGAGCTGCCTGGGGGCCGGGGCTGGGCTTGCTGCCACTGTGAGGGACGCTGTGCCAAGGCAGCTGCCTTCAGCCCACTCCTCTTCCTCCTCCTGGTGTCGCTTCCCAAGGGGATGTCACTGGCAGCCAGAGGCAGCACCTCTGGAGAGCCAGGCCTAGGCCACGTCCCTCCATGGGGACAGTCTCAGACCTCTCCTCCGCCCCCAGAGCTCGCAGAATGGAGGAAGCTCCCCCCAGCCATCATGTCAAACGAGCGGAAGCCTCTGCAAGGGTTGGATAAAACTGGCCAGGCCCATCCTCTGCAGAGGAATGCCATCCTGCCATGGCAGCAGGACAGCCTGGAGGAGAAAGCTCCCAAAGCAGGAACGCAAGGGGCAGCTTGCCTCCCTGACATGGTCTTGGTGGCTCCGTGGCAGACTCGGGCAGGTGACTTCCAAGGACAGGATGGGACAGGGCAGGATGGGACAGGATGGGACAAGGGAATGAGTCTCCCTCTGACCAGGGCCAGTTGCTGCACTTCACCACTGCAGCCCCATCATCTCCCACAGTCCTGCCCCAGCAGCTGCTGCTGCCAGGTCTCCAGCAGGCATTTCCTGGAGGGAGCCAGGTGACTTTTACAAATAACGGGATCACTGAATCACGTATAAAATCACAGGTATTAGGATTGGAAGGGATCTCAGGAGATTGTCCAGTCCAACACCCTGCTAGAGCAGGGTCACCTTGAGCAGGTTACACACAGAAAAGTTCAGCTGGCTTTGGAATGCCTCCAGAGGGGGACACCCCACAACCTCCCTGGATAGGCTATTCCGGGGCTCTGCCACCTAAGTGTAAAGAAGTTCTTGCTCAAGCTGAGGAAGAACTCCCCAAGAAATGCCCCTCTCTCCTTGCTTACCTGCCAGGGGAAAGCATTTCTCCACCTTGGGCGGCCATTGCCAGCAGGCCCGAAGGAGTTGGAGGCCGTTTGGAGGAGGCAGAAGGTGCTGTGGTGGCTTGAATTCTACGTTCCCAGTGATCCGGGGACCTTGGCCAAGGAGGACGAGGACTGCGAAAACAAGACTGACAAGGAGCAGACCCGTGAGATACTCAAAGAGGACATCACACGCCCGCTGCCCTCAGAGAGATGGGAAGACAGCGGCCAACGCCAGGAGTCCCGCCGCGTGTCAAAAGAGTACAATGGCCAAGAGCAGTTTCAGTGGGAAGAAGATGGGCGCACAGCAGCAACAGGAGAGGCTATCGACAAACTTCAGAGCACGTCTCCTGCCCTGGCTGGTTCCACGGGCACCAAGCATGAGCCAGCCACGTCCCCAACTCAAGCATCACACCAGCAAGGGAAGGCCAGCAGCACCGCACCCACAAGCACTGGCCACGCACCACGCACTCCATCCTGGAAAGTGTCCTCAGTGCCAGAAGTGCAGGCAGGAGCTCGCCTGCTGCCCTCAGAGGCCCCTGGAGACAGATCTCCTTCCCTCACAGCCGCTCGTGCCCCGGAGCAACTGCAGCCACCATCCCTGCTCAGGAGGGCACTCAGGGCTGTGTGCAGGGCGTTCCTTGGCATCCACCGCCCACGGCGGCGGCGGCGGCGGCAGCAGTAGTGCCCTGCTCCCAGCGCCAGGCAGGTGCCTGAGGATGGCCGCTCTGAGCCTCAGCAGCGTCCTCTGGGAGACTGACACAGGGACACACAGCAGGGATGGATGCAGGGACAGTGCCTCAGGCTTCTGGCTGTCCCCAGGCCATCCTGCTGCCAGATCGTTCTCGGCCATGTCTTGTTAACACCAGCCTACGGTTCCCCTTCAGACACACTATAATTAGATCTGGTTCATCATTTTACCACTCACATTTTGCAAATAGACTGTATTTTATATGCATTTGTATAGAACAGGTTATAATTTTTCTTCAATAAAACTCTCAATGTAGCCCGACTAACTGACTTGTGTGCATACAAAAAATCGGTTCAATTCAAAAAGCTGAGAAAAAGTACAGTTTAAAATTTCAGAGACTACTTTTATTATCTCTAAGCAGGTGACAGCTCCTGCAGGTATCAGAACCATCTGTCTTATAGTTCTTCTACCTGCTTAAGGTACGAGAAGCAAGGGTTTTAAAGGTTTTGTATATTTTCTTCTGTCTGTCATGGAAAAGGTGCAGTGGGAGCGGGATGTGGGCTCAGCTGCCGGGCCTTTGTGATGAGGGGCGCTGCATCATGCCCAGAGACCACTGTGACATCGCAGGCCCGTGGGGGATTAGAGGAGCGCAGAGCCCTGGCGTGCCCACTCTCAGCAGAGCCCTTCCCACAGGCGCCTGCACCTCCCCTGGAGCCCCTGGCAGCTCTGCAGCAGAGGGTCACAGACAGACATGGAGAAGCATTTGACGGATGCCGGTTCTCCGACACACGGGGGCCTGCCGAGCCTGGACTGGGTACGCCGGGTGAGGGACGGGGCAGGAGGGACAGGCTCGTGGTGGGATGGGGCCGCACGGAGCTGCCTGGGGGCCGGGGCTGGGCTTGCTGCCACTGTGAGGGACGCTGTGCCAAGGCAGCTGCCTTCAGCCCACTCCTCTTCCTCCTCCTGGTGTCGTTTCCCAAGGGGATGTCACAGGCAGCCAGAGGCGGCAGCTCTGGAGAGCCAGGCTTAGGCCACGTCCCTCCATGGGGACAGTCTCAGACCTCTCCTCCGGCCCCAGAGCTCGCAGAATGGAGGAAGCCCTCCCCGGCCATCATGTCAAACGAGCGGAAGCCTCTGCAAGGGTTGGATAAAACTGGCCAGGCCCATCCTCTGCAGAGGAATGCCATCCTGTCATGGCAGCAGGACAGCCTGGAGGAGAAAGCTCCCAAAGCAGGAACGCAAGGAGCAGCTTGCCTCCCTGACATGGTCTTGGTGGCTCCGTGGCAGACTCGGGCAGGTGACTTCCAAGGACAGGATGGGACAGGGCAGGATGGGACAGGATGGGACAAGGGAATGAGCCTCCCTCTGACCAGGGCCAGTTGCTGCACTTCACCACTGCAGCCCCATCATCTCCCACAGTCCTGCCCCAGCAGCTGCTGCTGCCAGGTCTCCAGCAGACATTTCCTGGAGGGAGCCAGGTGACTTTTACAAATAACGGGATCACTGAATCACGTATAAAATCACAGGTATTAGGATTGGAAGGGATCTCAGGAGATTGTCCAGTCCAACACCCTGCTAGAGCAGGGTCACCTTGAGCAGGTTACACACAGAAAAGTTCAGCTGGCTTTGGAATGCCTCCAGAGGGGGACACCCCACAACCTCCCTGGATAGGCTATTCCGGGGCTCTGCCACCTAAGTGTAAAGAAGTTCTTGCTCAAGCTGAGGAAGAACTCCCCAAGAAATGCCCCTCTCTCCTTTCTCACCTGCCAGGGGAAAGCATTTCTCCACCTTGGGCGGCCATTGCCAGCAGGCCCGAAGGAGTTGGAGGCCGTTTGGAGGAGGCAGAAGGTGCTGTGGTGGCTTGAATTCTACGTTCCCAGTGATCCGGGGACCTTGGCCAAGGAGGACGAGGACTGCGAAAACAAGACTGACAAGGAGCAGACCCGTGAGATACTCAAAGAGGACATCACACGCCCGCTGCCCTCACAGAGATGGGAAGACAGCGGCCAACGCCAGGAGTCCCGCCGCGTGTCAAAAGAGTACAATGGCCAAGAGCAGTTTCAGTGGGAAGAAGACGGGAGCACAGCAGCAACAGGAGAGGCTATCGACAAACTTCAGAGCACGTCTCCTGCCCTGGCTGGTTCCACGGGCACCAAGCATGAGCCAGCCACGTCCCCAACTCAAGCATCACACCAGCAAGGGAAGGCCAGCAGCACCGCACCCACAAGCACTGGCCACGCACCACGCACTCCATCCTGGAAAGTGTCCTCAGTGCCAGAAGTGCAGGCAGGAGCTCGCCTGCTGCCCTCAGAGGCCCCTGGAGACAGATCTCCTTCCCTCACAGCCGCTCGTGCCCCGGAGCAACTGCAGCCACCATCCCTGCTCAGGAGGGCACTCAGGGCTGTGTGCAGGGCGTTCCTTGGCATCCACCGCCCACGGCGGCGGCGGCGGCGGCAGCAGTAGTGCCCTGCTCCCAGCGCCAGGCAGGTGCCTGAGGATGGCCGCTCTGAGCCTCAGCAGCGTCCTCTGGGAGACTGACACAGGGACACACAGCAGGGATGGATGCAGGGACAGTGCCTCAGGCTTCTGGCTGTCCCCAGGCCATCCTGCTGCCAGATCGTTCTCGGCCATGTCTTGTTAACACCAGCCTACGGTTCCCCTTCAGACACACTATAATTAGATCTGGTTCATCATTTTACCACTCACATTTTGCAAATAGACTGTATTTTATATGCATTTGTATAGAACAGGTTATAATTTTTCTTCAATAAAACTCTCAATGTAGCCCGACTAACTGACTTGTGTGCATACAAAAAATCGGTTCCATTCAAAAAGCTGAGAAAAAGTACAGTTTAAAATTTCAGAGACTACTTTTATTATCTCTAAGCAGGTGACAGCTCCTGCAGGTATCAGAACCATCTGTCTTACAGTTCTTCTACCTGCTTAAGGTACGAGAAGCGAGGGATATAAAGGTTTTGTATATTTTCTTCCGTCTGTCATGGAAAAGGTGCAGTGGGAGCGGGATCTGGGCTCAGCTGCCGGGCCTTTGTGATGACGGGCGCTGCATCATGCCCAGAGACCACTGTGACATCGCAGGCCCGTGGGGGATTAGAGGAGCGCAGAGCCCTGGCGTGCCCACTCTCAGCAGAGCCCTTCCCACAGGCGCCTGCACCTCCCCTGGAGCCCCTGGCAGCTCTGCAGCAGAGGGTCACAGACAGACATGGAGAAGCATTTGACGGATGCCGGTTCTCCGACACACGGGGGCCTGCCGAGCCTGGACTGGGTACGCCGGGTGAGGGACGGGGCAGGAGGGACAGGCTCGTGGTGGGATGGGGCCGCACGGAGCTGCCTGGGGGCCGGGGCTGGGCTTGCTGCCACTGTGAGGGACGCTGTGCCAAGGCAGCTGCCTTCAGCCCACTCCTCTTCCTCCTCCTGGTGTCGTTTCCCAAGGGGATGTCACAGGCAGCCAGAGGCGGCAGCTCTGGAGAGCCAGGCTTAGGCCACGTCCCTCCATGGGGACAGTCTCAGACCTCTCCTCCGGCCACAGAGCTCGCAGAATGGAGGAAGCCCCCCCCAGCCATCATGTCAAACGAGCGGAAGCCTCTGCAAGGGTTGGATAAAACTGGCCAGGCCCGTCCTCCTCAGAGGAATGCCATCCTGCCATGGCAGCAGGACAGCCTGGAGGAGAAAGCTCCCAAAGCAGGAACGCAAGGGGCAGCTTGCCTCCCTGGCATGGTCTTGGTGGCTCCGTGGCAGACTCGGGCAGGTGACTTCCAAGGACAGGATGGGACAGGGCAGGATGGGACAGGATGGGACAAGGGAATGAGCCTCCCTCTGACCAGGGCCAGTTGCTGCACTTCACCACTGCAGCCCCATCATCTCCCACAGTCCTGCCCCAGCAGCTGCTGCTGCCAGGTCTCCAGCAGGCATTTCCTGGAGGGAGCCAGGTGACTTTTACAAATAACGGGATCACTGAATCACGTATAAAATCACAGGTATTAGGATTGGAAGGGATCTCAGGAGATTGTCCAGTCCAACACCCTGCTAGAGCAGGGTCACCTTGAGCAGGTTACACACAGAAAAGTTCAGCTGGCTTTGGAATGCCTCCAGAGGGGGACACCCCACAACCTCCCTGGATAGGCTATTCCGGGGCTCTGCCACCTAAGTGTAAAGAAGTTCTTGCTCAAGCTGAGGAAGAACTCCCCAAGAAATGCCCCTCTCTCCTTTCTCACCTGCCAGGGGAAAGCATTTCTCCACCTTGGGCGGCCATTGCCAGCAGGCCCGAAGGAGTTGGAGGCCGTTTGGAGGAGGCAGAAGGTGCTGTGGTGGCTTGAATTCTACGTTCCCAGTGATCCGGGGACCTTGGCCAAGGAGGACGAGGACTGCGAAAACAAGACTGACAAGGAGCAGACCCGTGAGATACTCAAAGAGGACATCACACGCCCGCTGCCCTCAGAGAGATGGGAAGACAGCGGCCAACGCCAGGAGTCCCGCCGCGTGTCAAAAGAGTACAATGGCCAAGAGCAGTTTCAGTGGGAAGAAGACGGGCGCACAGCAGCAACAGGAGAGGCTATCGACAAACTTCAGAGCACGTCTCCTGCCCTGGCTGGTTCCACGGGCACCAAGCATGAGCCAGCCACGTCCCCAACTCAAGCATCACACCAGCAAGGGAAGGCCAGCAGCACCGCACCCACAAGCACTGGCCACGCACCACGCACTCCATCCTGGAAAGTGTCCTCAGTGCCAGAAGTGCAGGCAGGAGCTCACCTGCTGCCCTCAGAGGCCCCTGGAGACAGATCTCCTTCCCTCACAGCCGCTCGTGCCCCGGAGCAACTGCAGCCACCATCCCTGCTCAGGAGGGCACTCAGGGCTGTGTGCAGGGCATTCCTTGGCATCCACCGCCCACGGCGGCGGCGGCGGCGGCAGCAGTAGTGCCCTGCTCCCAGCGCCAGGCAGGTGCCTGAGGATGGCCGCTCTGAGCCTCAGCAGCGTCCTCTGGGAGACTGACACAGGGACACACAGCAGGGATGGATGCAGGGACAGTGCCTCAGGCTTCTGGCTGTCCCCAGGCCATCCTGCTGCCAGATCGTTCTCGGCCATGTCTTGTTAACACCAGCCTACGGTTCCCCTTCAGACACACTATAATTAGATCTGGTTCATCATTTTACCACTCACATTTTGCAAATAGACTGTATTTTATATGCATTTGTATAGAACAGGTTATAATTTTTCTTCAATAAAACTCTCAATGTAGCCCGACTAACTGACTTGTGTGCATACAAAAAATCGGTTCAATTCAAAAAGCTGAGAAAAAGTACAGTTTAAAATTTCAGAGACTACTTTTATTATCTCTAAGCAGGTGACAGCTCCTGCAGGTATCAGAACCATCTGTCTTATAGTTCTTCTACCTGCTTAAGGTACGAGAAGCGAGGGTTTTAAAGGTTTTGTATATTTTCTTCTGGCTGTCATGGAAAAGGTGCAGTGGGAGCGGGATGTGGGCTCAGCTGCCGGGCCTTTGTGATGACGGGCGCTGCATCATGCCCAGAGACCACTGTGACATCGCAGGCCCGTGGGGGATTAGAGGAGCGCAGAGCCCTGGCGTGCCCACTCTCAGCAGAGCCCTTCCCACAGGCGCCTGCACCTCCCCTGGAGCCCCTGGCAGCTCTGCAGCAGAGGGTCACAGACAGACATGGAGAAGCATTTGACGGATGCCGGTTCTCCGACACACGGGGGCCTGCCGAGCCTGGACTGGGTACGCCGGGTGAGGGACAGGGCAGGAGGGACAGGCTCGTGGTGGGATGGGGCCGCACGGAGCTGCCTGGGGGCCGGGGCTGGGCTTGCTGCCACTGTGAGGGACGCTGTGCCAAGGCAGCTGCCTTCAGCCCACTCCTCTTCCTCCTCCTGGTGTCGTTTCCCAAGGGGATGTCACAGGCAGCCAGAGGCGGCAGCTCTGGAGAGCCAGGCTTAGGCCACGTCCCTCCATGGGGACAGTCTCAGACCTCTCCTCCGGCCACAGAGCTCGCAGAATGGAGGAAGCCCCCCCCAGCCATCGTGTCAAACGAGCGGAAGCCTCTGCAAGGGTTGGATAAAACTGGCCAGGCCCGTCCTCCTCAGAGGAATGCCATCCTGCCATGGCAGCAGGACAGCCTGGAGGAGAAAGCTCCCAAAGCAGGAACGCAAGGGGCAGCTTGCCTCCCTGACATGGTCTTGGTGGCTCCGTGGCAGACTCGGGCAGGTGACTTCCAAGGACAGGATGGGACAGGGCAGGATGGGACAGGATGGGACAAGGGAATGAGCCTCCCTCTGACCAGGGCCAGTTGCTGCACTTCACCACTGCAGCCCCATCATCTCCCACAGTCCTGCCCCAGCAGCTGCTGCTGCCAGGTCTCCAGCAGACATTTCCTGGAGGGAGCCAGGTGACTTTTACAAATAACGGGATCACTGAATCACGTATAAAATCACAGGTATTAGGATTGGAAGGGATCTCAGGAGATTGTCCAGTCCAACACCCTGCTAGAGCAGGGTCACCTTGAGCAGGTTACACACAGAAAAGTTCAGCTGGCTTTGGAATGCCTCCAGAGGGGGACACCCCACAACCTCCCTGGATAGGCTATTCCGGGGCTCTGCCACCTAAGTGTAAAGAAGTTCTTGCTCAAGCTGAGGAAGAACTCCCCAAGAAATGCCCCTCTCTCCTTTCTCACCTGCCAGGGGAAAGCATTTCTCCACCTTGGGCGGCCATTGCCAGCAGGCCCGAAGGAGTTGGAGGCCGTTTGGAGGAGGCAGAAGGTGCTGTGGTGGCTTGAATTCTACGTTCCCAGTGATCCGGGGACCTTGGCCAAGGAGGACGAGGACTGCGAAAACAAGACTGACAAGGAGCAGACCCGTGAGATACTCAAAGAGGACATCACACGCCCGCTGCCCTCAGAGAGATGGGAAGACAGCGGCCAACGCCAGGAGTCCCGCCGCGTGTCAAAAGAGTACAATGGCCAAGAGCAGTTTCAGTGGGAAGAAGACGGGCGCACAGCAGCAACAGGAGAGGCTATCGACAAACTTCAGAGCACGTCTCCTGCCCTGGCTGGTTCCACGGGCACCAAGCATGAGCCAGCCACGTCCCCAACTCAAGCATCACACCAGCAAGGGAAGGCCAGCAGCACCGCACCCACAAGCACTGGCCACGCACCACGCACTCCATCCTGGAAAGTGTCCTCAGTGCCAGAAGTGCAGGCAGGAGCTCACCTGCTGCCCTCAGAGGCCCCTGGAGACAGATCTCCTTCCCTCACAGCCGCTCGTGCCCCGGAGCAACTGCAGCCACCATCCCTGCTCAGGAGGGCACTCAGGGCTGTGTGCAGGGCATTCCTTGGCATCCACCGCCCATGGCGGCGGCGGCGGCGGCAGCAGTAGTGCCCTGCTCCCAGCGCCAGGCAGGTGCCTGAGGATGGCCGCTCTGAGCCTCAGCAGCGTCCTCTGGGAGACTGACACAGGGACACACAGCAGGGATGGATGCAGGGACAGTGCCTCAGGCTTCTGGCTGTCCCCAGGCCATCCTGCTGCCAGATCGTTCTCGGCCATGTCTTGTTAACACCAGCCTACGGTTCCCCTTCAGACACACTATAATTAGATCTGGTTCATCATTTTACCACTCACATTTTGCAAATAGACTGTATTTTATATGCATTTGTATAGAACAGGTTATAATTTTTCTTCAATAAAACTCTCAATGTAGCCCGACTAACTGACTTGTGTGCATACAAAAAATCGGTTCAATTCAAAAAGCTGAGAAAAAGTACAGTTTAAAATTTCAGAGACTACTTTTATTATCTCTAAGCAGGTGACAGCTCCTGCAGGTATCAGAACCATCTGTCTTATAGTTCTTCTACCTGCTTAAGGTACGAGAAGCGAGGGTTTTAAAGGTTTTGTATATTTTCTTCTGGCTGTCATGGAAAAGGTGCAGTGGGAGCGGGATGTGGGCTCAGCTGCCGGGCCTTTGTGATGACGGGCGCTGCATCATGCCCAGAGACCACTGTGACATCGCAGGCCCGTGGGGGATTAGAGGAGCGCAGAGCCCTGGCGTGCCCACTCTCAGCAGAGCCCTTCCCACAGGCGCCTGCACCTCCCCTGGAGCCCCTGGCAGCTCTGCAGCAGAGGGTCACAGACAGACATGGAGAAGCATTTGACGGATGCCGGTTCTCCGACACACGGGGGCCTGCCGAGCCTGGACTGGGTACGCCGGGTGAGGGACAGGGCAGGAGGGACAGGCTCGTGGTGGGATGGGGCCGCACGGAGCTGCCTGGGGGCCGGGGCTGGGCTTGCTGCCACTGTGAGGGACGCTGTGCCAAGGCAGCTGCCTTCAGCCCACTCCTCTTCCTCCTCCTGGTGTCGTTTCCCAAGGGGATGTCACAGGCAGCCAGAGGCGGCAGCTCTGGAGAGCCAGGCTTAGGCCACGTCCCTCCATGGGGACAGTCTCAGACCTCTCCTCCGGCCACAGAGCTCGCAGAATGGAGGAAGCCCCCCCCAGCCATCGTGTCAAACGAGCGGAAGCCTCTGCAAGGGTTGGATAAAACTGGCCAGGCCCGTCCTCCTCAGAGGAATGCCATCCTGCCATGGCAGCAGGACAGCCTGGAGGAGAAAGCTCCCAAAGCAGGAACGCAAGGGGCAGCTTGCCTCCCTGACATGGTCTTGGTGGCTCCGTGGCAGACTCGGGCAGGTGACTTCCAAGGACAGGATGGGACAGGGCAGGATGGGACAGGATGGGACAAGGGAATGAGCCTCCCTCTGACCAGGGCCAGTTGCTGCACTTCACCACTGCAGCCCCATCATCTCCCACAGTCCTGCCCCAGCAGCTGCTGCTGCCAGGTCTCCAGCAGACATTTCCTGGAGGGAGCCAGGTGACTTTTACAAATAACGGGATCACTGAATCACGTATAAAATCACAGGTATTAGGATTGGAAGGGATCTCAGGAGATTGTCCAGTCCAACACCCTGCTAGAGCAGGGTCACCTTGAGCAGGTTACACACAGAAAAGTTCAGCTGGCTTTGGAATGCTTCCAGAGGGGGACACCCCACAACCTCCCTGGATAGGCTATTCCGGGGCTCTGCCACCTAAGTGTAAAGAAGTTCTTGCTCAAGCTGAGGAAGAACTCCCCAAGAAATGCCCCTCTCTCCTTGCTTACCTGCCAGGGGAAAGCATTTCTCCACCTTGGGCGGCCATTGCCAGCAGGCCCGAAGGAGTTGGAGGCCGTTTGGAGGAGGCAGAAGGTGCTGTGGTGGCTTGAATTCTACGTTCCCAGTGATCCGGGGACCTTGGCCAAGGAGGACGAGGACTGCGAAAACAAGACGGACAAGGAGCAGACCCGTGAGATACTGAAAGAGGACATCACACGCCCGCTGCCCTCAGAGAGATGGGAAGACAGCGGCCAACGCCAGGAGTCCCGCCGCGTGTCAAAAGAGTACAATGGCCAAGAGCAGTTTCAATGGGAAGAAGATGGGCGCACAGCAGCAACAGGAGAGGCTATCGACAAACTTCAGAGCACGTCTCCTGCCCTGGCTGGTTCCACGGGCACCAAGCATGAGCCAGCCACGTCCCCAACTCAAGCATCACACCAGCAAGGGAAGGCCAGCAGCACCGCACCCACAAGCACTGGCCACGCACCACGCACTCCATCCTGGAAAGTGTCCTCAGTGCCAGAAGTGCAGGCAGGAGCTCGCCTGCTGCCCTCAGAGGCCCCTGGAGACAGATCTCCTTCCCTCACAGCCGCTCGTGCCCCGGAGCAACTGCAGCCACCATCCCTGCTCAGGAGGGCACTCAGGGCTGTGTGCAGGGCGTTCCTTGGCATCCACCGCCCACGGCGGCGGCGGCAGCAGTAGTGCCCTGCTCCCAGCGCCAGGCAGGTGCCTGAGGATGGCCGCTCTGAGCCTCAGCAGCGTCCTCTGGGAGACTGACACAGGGACACACAGCAGGGATGGATGCAGGGACAGTGCCTCAGGCTTCTGGCTGTCCCCAGGCCATCCTGCTGCCAGATCGTTCTCGGCCATGTCTTGTTAACACCAGCCTACGGTTCCCCTTCAGACACACTATAATTAGATCTGGTTCATCATTTTACCACTCACATTTTGCAAATAGACTGTATTTTATATGCATTTGTATAGAACAGGTTATAATTTTTCTTCAATAAAACTCTCAATGTAGCCCGACTAACTGACTTGTGTGCATACAAAAAATCGGTTCAATTCAAAAAGCTGAGAAAAAGTACAGTTTAAAATTTCAGAGACTACTTTTATTATCTCTAAGCAGGTGACAGCTCCTGCAGGTATCAGAACCATCTGTCTTACAGTTCTTCTACCTGCTTAAGGTACGAGAAGCGAGGGATATAAAGGTTTTGTATATTTTCTTCCGTCTGTCATGGAAAAGGTGCAGTGGGAGCGGGATGTGGGCTCAGCTGCCGGGCCTTTGTGATGAGGGGCGCTGCATCATGCCCAGAGACCACTGTGACATCGCAGGCCCGTGGGGGATTAGAGGAGCGCAGAGCCCTGGCGTGCCCACTCTCAGCAGAGCCCTTCCCACAGGCGCCTGCACCTCCCCTGGAGCCCCTGGCAGCTCTGCAGCAGAGGGTCACAGACAGACATGGAGAAGCATTTGACGGATGCCGGTTCTCCGACACACGGGGGCCTGCCGAGCCTGGACTGGGTACGCCGGGTGAGGGACGGGGCAGGAGGGACAGGCTCGTGGTGGGATGGGGCCGCACGGAGCTGCCTGGGGGCCGGGGCTGGGCTTGCTGCCACTGTGAGGGACGCTGTGCCAAGGCAGCTGCCTTCAGCCCACTCCTCTTCCTCCTCCTGGTGTCGTTTCCCAAGGGGATGTCACAGGCAGCCAGAGGCGGCAGCTCTGGAGAGCCAGGCTTAGGCCACGTCCCTCCATGGGGACAGTCTCAGACCTCTCCTCCGGCCACAGAGCTCGCAGAATGGAGGAAGCCCCCCCCAGCCATCATGTCAAACGAGCGGAAGCCTCTGCAAGGGTTGGATAAAACTGGCCAGGCCCGTCCTCTGCAGAGGAATGCCATCCTGCCATGGCAGCAGGACAGCCTGGAGGAGAAAGCTCCCAAAGCAGGAACGCAAGGGGCAGCTTGCCTCCCTGACATGGTCTTGGTGGCTCCGTGGCAGACTCGGGCAGGTGACTTCCAAGGACAGGATGGGACAGGGCAGGATGGGACAGGATGGGACAAGGGAATGAGCCTCCCTCTGACCAGGGCCAGTTGCTGCACTTCACCACTGCAGCCCCATCATCTCCCACAGTCCTGCCCCAGCAGCTGCTGCTGCCAGGTCTCCAGCAGACATTTCCTGGAGGGAGCCAGGTGACTTTTACAAATAACGGGATCACTGAATCACGTATAAAATCACAGGTATTAGGATTGGAAGGGATCTCAGGAGATTGTCCAGTCCAACACCCTGCTAGAGCAGGGTCACCTTGAGCAGGTTACACACAGAAAAGTTCAGCTGGCTTTGGAATGCCTCCAGAGGGGGACACCCCACAACCTCCCTGGATAGGCTATTCCGGGGCTCTGCCACCTAAGTGTAAAGAAGTTCTTGCTCAAGCTGAGGAAGAACTCCCCAAGAAATGCCCCTCTCTCCTTTCTCACCTGCCAGGGGAAAGCATTTCTCCACCTTGGGCGGCCATTGCCAGCAGGCCCGAAGGAGTTGGAGGCCGTTTGGAGGAGGCAGAAGGTGCTGTGGTGGCTTGAATTCTACGTTCCCAGTGATCCGGGGACCTTGGCCAAGGAGGACGAGGACTGCGAAAACAAGACTGACAAGGAGCAGACCCGTGAGATACTCAAAGAGGACATCACACGCCCGCTGCCCTCAGAGAGATGGGAAGACAGCGGCCAACGCCAGGAGTCCCGCCGCGTGTCAAAAGAGTACAATGGCCAAGAGCAGTTTCAGTGGGAAGAAGACGGGCGCACAGCAGCAACAGGAGAGGCTATCGACAAACTTCAGAGCACGTCTCCTGCCCTGGCTGGTTCCACGGGCACCAAGCATGAGCCAGCCACGTCCCCAACTCAAGCATCACACCAGCAAGGGAAGGCCAGCAGCACCGCACCCACAAGCACTGGCCACGCACCACGCACTCCATCCTGGAAAGTGTCCTCAGTGCCAGAAGTGCAGGCAGGAGCTCACCTGCTGCCCTCAGAGGCCCCTGGAGACAGATCTCCTTCCCTCACAGCCGCTCGTGCCCCGGAGCAACTGCAGCCACCATCCCTGCTCAGGAGGGCACTCAGGGCTGTGTGCAGGGCATTCCTTG
This sequence comes from Chamaea fasciata, assembly GCF_029207755.1. Lineage (NCBI taxonomy): Eukaryota > Metazoa > Chordata > Aves > Passeriformes > Sylviidae > Chamaea > Chamaea fasciata. The sequence goes on from NW_027094091.1 coordinate 57,814,866, forward strand.
GCATCCACCGCCCACGGCGGCGGCGGCGGCGGCAGCAGTAGTGCCCTGCTCCCAGCGCCAGGCAGGTGCCTGAGGATGGCCGCTCTGAGCCTCAGCAGCGTCCTCTGGGAGACTGACACAGGGACACACAGCAGGGATGGATGCAGGGACAGTGCCTCAGGCTTCTGGCTGTCCCCAGGCCATCCTGCTGCCAGATCGTTCTCGGCCATGTCTTGTTAACACCAGCCTACGGTTCCCCTTCAGACACACTATAATTAGATCTGGTTCATCATTTTACCACTCACATTTTGCAAATAGACTGTATTTTATATGCATTTGTATAGAACAGGTTATAATTTTTCTTCAATAAAACTCTCAATGTAGCCCGACTAACTGACTTGTGTGCATACAAAAAATCGGTTCAATTCAAAAAGCTGAGAAAAAGTACAGTTTAAAATTTCAGAGACTACTTTTATTATCTCTAAGCAGGTGACAGCTCCTGCAGGTATCAGAACCATCTGTCTTATAGTTCTTCTACCTGCTTAAGGTACGAGAAGCGAGGGTTTTAAAGGTTTTGTATATTTTCTTCTGGCTGTCATGGAAAAGGTGCAGTGGGAGCGGGATGTGGGCTCAGCTGCCGGGCCTTTGTGATGAGGGGCGCTGCATCATGCCCAGAGACCACTGTGACATCGCAGGCCCGTGGGGGATTAGAGGAGCGCAGAGCCCTGGCGTGCCCACTCTCAGCAGAGCCCTTCCCACAGGCGCCTGCACCTCCCCTGGAGCCCCTGGCAGCTCTGCAGCAGAGGGTGACAGACAGACATGGAGAAGCATTTGACGGATGCCGGTTCTCCGACACACGGGGGCCTGCCGAGCCTGGACTGGGTACGCCGGGTGAGGGACGGGGCAGGAGGGACAGGCTCGTGGTGGGATGGGGCCGCACGGAGCTGCCTGGGGGCCGGGGCTGGGCTTGCTGCCACTGTGAGGGACGCTGTGCCAAGGCAGCTGCCTTCAGCCCACTCCTCTTCCTCCTCCTGGTGTCGTTTCCCAAGGGGATGTCACAGGCAGCCAGAGGCGGCAGCTCTGGAGAGCCAGGCTTAGGCCACGTCCCTCCATGGGGACAGTCTCAGACCTCTCCTCCGGCCACAGAGCTCGCAGAATGGAGGAAGCCCCCCCCAGCCATCGTGTCAAACGAGCGGAAGCCTCTGCAAGGGTTGGATAAAACTGGCCAGGCCCGTCCTCCTCAGAGGAATGCCATCCTGCCATGGCAGCAGGACAGCCTGGAGGAGAAAGCTCCCAAAGCAGGAACGCAAGGGGCAGCTTGCCTCCCTGACATGGTCTTGGTGGCTCCGTGGCAGACTCGGGCAGGTGACTTCCAAGGACAGGATGGGACAGGGCAGGATGGGACAGGATGGGACAAGGGAATGAGCCTCCCTCTGACCAGGGCCAGTTGCTGCACTTCACCACTGCAGCCCCATCATCTCCCACAGTCCTGCCCCAGCAGCTGCTGCTGCCAGGTCTCCAGCAGACATTTCCTGGAGGGAGCCAGGTGACTTTTACAAATAACGGGATCACTGAATCACGTATAAAATCACAGGTATTAGGATTGGAAGGGATCTCAGGAGATTGTCCAGTCCAACACCCTGCTAGAGCAGGGTCACCTTGAGCAGGTTACACACAGAAAAGTTCAGCTGGCTTTGGAATGCCTCCAGAGGGGGACACCCCACAACCTCCCTGGATAGGCTATTCCGGGGCTCTGCCACCTAAGTGTAAAGAAGTTCTTGCTCAAGCTGAGGAAGAACTCCCCAAGAAATGCCCCTCTCTCCTTGCTTACCTGCCAGGGGAAAGCATTTCTCCACCTTGGGCGGCCATTGCCAGCAGGCCCGAAGGAGTTGGAGGCCGTTTGGAGGAGGCAGAAGGTGCTGTGGTGGCTTGAATTCTACGTTCCCAGTGATCCGGGGACCTTGGCCAAGGAGGACGAGGACTGCGAAAACAAGACGGACAAGGAGCAGACCCGTGAGATACTGAAAGAGGACATCACACGCCCGCTGCCCTCAGAGAGATGGGAAGACAGCGGCCAACGCCAGGAGTCCCGCCGCGTGTCAAAAGAGTACAATGGCCAAGAGCAGTTTCAATGGGAAGAAGATGGGCGCACAGCAGCAACAGGAGAGGCTATCGACAAACTTCAGAGCACGTCTCCTGCCCTGGCTGGTTCCACGGGCACCAAGCATGAGCCAGCCACGTCCCCAACTCACGCATCACACCAGCAAGGGAAGGCCAGCAGCACCGCACCCACAAGCACTGGCCACGCACCACGCACTCCATCCTGGAAAGTGTCCTCAGTGCCAGAAGTGCAGGCAGGAGCTCGCCTGCTGCCCTCAGAGGCCCCTGGAGACAGATCTCCTTCCCTCACAGCCGCTCGTGCCCCGGAGCAACTGCAGCCACCATCCCTGCTCAGGAGGGCACTCAGGGCTGTGTGCAGGGTGTTCCTTGGCATCCACCGCCCACGGCGGCGGCGGCAGCAGTAGTGCCCTGCTCCCAGCGCCAGGCAGGTGCCTGAGGATGGCCGCTCTGAGCCTCAGCAGCGTCCTCTGGGAGACTGACACAGGGACACACAGCAGGGATGGATGCAGGGACAGTGCCTCAGGCTTCTGGCTGTCCCCAGGCCATCCTGCTGCCAGATCGTTCTCGGCCATGTCTTGTTAACACCAGCCTACGGTTCCCCTTCAGACACACTATAATTAGATCTGGTTCATCATTTTACCACTCACATTTTGCAAATAGACTGTATTTTATATGCATTTGTATAGAACAGGTTATAATTTTTCTTCAATAAAACTCTCAATGTAGCCCGACTAACTGACTTGTGTGCATACAAAAAATCGGTTCAATTCAAAAAGCTGAGAAAAAGTACAGTTTAAAATTTCAGAGACTACTTTTATTATCTCTAAGCAGGTGACAGCTCCTGCAGGTATCAGAACCATCTGTCTTACAGTTCTTCTACCTGCTTAAGGTACGAGAAGCGAGGGATATAAAGGTTTTGTATATTTTCTTCCGTCTGTCATGGAAAAGGTGCAGTGGGAGCGGGATGTGGGCTCAGCTGCCGGGCCTTTGTGATGAGGGGCGCTGCATCATGCCCAGAGACCACTGTGACATCGCAGGCCCGTGGGGGATTAGAGGAGCGCAGAGCCCTGGCGTGCCCACTCTCAGCAGAGCCCTTCCCACAGGCGCCTGCACCTCCCCTGGAGCCCCTGGCAGCTCTGCAGCAGAGGGTGACAGACAGACATGGAGAAGCATTTGACGGATGCCGGTTCTCCGACACACGGGGGCCTGCCGAGCCTGGACTGGGTACGCCGGGTGAGGGACGGGGCAGGAGGGACAGGCTCGTGGTGGGATGGGGCCGCACGGAGCTGCCTGGGGGCCGGGGCTGGGCTTGCTGCCACTGTGAGGGACGCTGTGCCAAGGCAGCTGCCTTCAGCCCACTCCTCTTCCTCCTCCTGGTGTCGTTTCCCAAGGGGATGTCACAGGCAGCCAGAGGCGGCAGCTCTGGAGAGCCAGGCTTAGGCCACGTCCCTCCATGGGGACAGTCTCAGACCTCTCCTCCGGCCACAGAGCTCGCAGAATGGAGGAAGCCCCCCCCAGCCATCGTGTCAAACGAGCGGAAGCCTCTGCAAGGGTTGGATAAAACTGGCCAGGCCCGTCCTCCTCAGAGGAATGCCATCCTGCCATGGCAGCAGGACAGCCTGGAGGAGAAAGCTCCCAAAGCAGGAACGCAAGGGGCAGCTTGCCTCCCTGACATGGTCTTGGTGGCTCCGTGGCAGACTCGGGCAGGTGACTTCCAAGGACAGGATGGGACAGGGCAGGATGGGACAGGATGGGACAAGGGAATGAGCCTCCCTCTGACCAGGGCCAGTTGCTGCACTTCACCACTGCAGCCCCATCATCTCCCACAGTCCTGCCCCAGCAGCTGCTGCTGCCAGGTCTCCAGCAGACATTTCCTGGAGGGAGCCAGGTGACTTTTACAAATAACGGGATCACTGAATCACGTATAAAATCACAGGTATTAGGATTGGAAGGGATCTCAGGAGATTGTCCAGTCCAACACCCTGCTAGAGCAGGGTCACCTTGAGCAGGTTACACACAGAAAAGTTCAGCTGGCTTTGGAATGCCTCCAGAGGGGGACACCCCACAACCTCCCTGGATAGGCTATTCCGGGGCTCTGCCACCTAAGTGTAAAGAAGTTCTTGCTCAAGCTGAGGAAGAACTCCCCAAGAAATGCCCCTCTCTCCTTTCTCACCTGCCAGGGGAAAGCATTTCTCCACCTTGGGCGGCCATTGCCAGCAGGCCCGAAGGAGTTGGAGGCCGTTTGGAGGAGGCAGAAGGTGCTGTGGTGGCTTGAATTCTACGTTCCCAGTGATCCGGGGACCTTGGCCAAGGAGGACGAGGACTGCGAAAACAAGACTGACAAGGAGCAGACCCGTGAGATACTCAAAGAGGACATCACACGCCCGCTGCCCTCAGAGAGATGGGAAGACAGCGGCCAACGCCAGGAGTCCCGCCGCGTGTCAAAAGAGTACAATGGCCAAGAGCAGTTTCAGTGGGAAGAAGACGGGCGCACAGCAGCAACAGGAGAGGCTATCGACAAACTTCAGAGCACGTCTCCTGCCCTGGCTGGTTCCACGGGCACCAAGCATGAGCCAGCCACGTCCCCAACTCAAGCATCACACCAGCAAGGGAAGGCCAGCAGCACCGCACCCACAAGCACTGGCCACGCACCACGCACTCCATCCTGGAAAGTGTCCTCAGTGCCAGAAGTGCAGGCAGGAGCTCACCTGCTGCCCTCAGAGGCCCCTGGAGACAGATCTCCTTCCCTCACAGCCGCTCGTGCCCCGGAGCAACTGCAGCCACCATCCCTGCTCAGGAGGGCACTCAGGGCTGTGTGCAGGGCATTCCTTGGCATCCACCGCCCACGGCGGCGGCGGCGGCGGCAGCAGTAGTGCCCTGCTCCCAGCGCCAGGCAGGTGCCTGAGGATGGCCGCTCTGAGCCTCAGCAGCGTCCTCTGGGAGACTGACACAGGGACACACAGCAGGGATGGATGCAGGGACAGTGCCTCAGGCTTCTGGCTGTCCCCAGGCCATCCTGCTGCCAGATCGTTCTCGGCCATGTCTTGTTAACACCAGCCTACGGTTCCCCTTCAGACACACTATAATTAGATCTGGTTCATCATTTTACCACTCACATTTTGCAAATAGACTGTATTTTATATGCATTTGTATAGAACAGGTTATAATTTTTCTTCAATAAAACTCTCAATGTAGCCCGACTAACTGACTTGTGTGCATACAAAAAATCGGTTCAATTCAAAAAGCTGAGAAAAAGTACAGTTTAAAATTTCAGAGACTACTTTTATTATCTCTAAGCAGGTGACAGCTCCTGCAGGTATCAGAACCATCTGTCTTACAGTTCTTCTACCTGCTTAAGGTACGAGAAGCGAGGGTTTTAAAGGTTTTGTATATTTTCTTCTGGCTGTCATGGAAAAGGTGCAGTGGGAGCGGGATGTGGGCTCAGCTGCCGGGCCTTTGTGATGACGGGCGCTGCATCATGCCCAGAGACCACTGTGACATCGCAGGCCCGTGGGGGATTAGAGGAGCGCAGAGCCCTGGCGTGCCCACTCTCAGCAGAGCCCTTCCCACAGGCGGCTGCACCTCCCCTGGAGCCCCTGGCAGCTCTGCAGCAGAGGGTCACAGACAGACATGGAGAAGCATTTGACGGATGCCGGTTCTCCGACACACGGGGGCCTGCCGAGCCTGGACTGGGTACGCCGGGTGAGGGACGGGGCAGGAGGGACAGGCTCGTGGTGGGATGGGGCCGCACGGAGCTGCCTGGGGGCCGGGGCTGGGCTTGCTGCCACTGTGAGGGACGCTGTGCCAAGGCAGCTGCCTTCAGCCCACTCCTCTTCCTCCTCCTGGTGTCGTTTCCCAAGGGGATGTCACAGGCAGCCAGAGGCGGCAGCTCTGGAGAGCCAGGCTTAGGCCACGTCCCTCCATGGGGACAGTCTCAGACCTCTCCTCCGGCCACAGAGCTCGCAGAATGGAGGAAGCCCCCCCCAGCCATCGTGTCAAACGAGCGGAAGCCTCTGCAAGGGTTGGATAAAACTGGCCAGGCCCGTCCTCCTCAGAGGAATGCCATCCTGCCATGGCAGCAGGACAGCCTGGAGGAGAAAGCTCCCAAAGCAGGAACGCAAGGGGCAGCTTGCCTCCCTGACATGGTCTTGGTGGCTCCGTGGCAGACTCGGGCAGGTGACTTCCAAGGACAGGATGGGACAGGGCAGGATGGGACAGGATGGGACAAGGGAATGAGCCTCCCTCTGACCAGGGCCAGTTGCTGCACTTCACCACTGCAGCCCCATCATCTCCCACAGTCCTGCCCCAGCAGCTGCTGCTGCCAGGTCTCCAGCAGACATTTCCTGGAGGGAGCCAGGTGACTTTTACAAATAACGGGATCACTGAATCACGTATAAAATCACAGGTATTAGGATTGGAAGGGATCTCAGGAGATTGTCCAGTCCAACACCCTGCTAGAGCAGGGTCACCTTGAGCAGGTTACACACAGAAAAGTTCAGCTGGCTTTGGAATGCCTCCAGAGGGGGACACCCCACAACCTCCCTGGATAGGCTATTCCGGGGCTCTGCCACCTAAGTGTAAAGAAGTTCTTGCTCAAGCTGAGGAAGAACTCCCCAAGAAATGCCCCTCTCTCCTTTCTCACCTGCCAGGGGAAAGCATTTCTCCACCTTGGGCGGCCATTGCCAGCAGGCCCGAAGGAGTTGGAGGCCGTTTGGAGGAGGCAGAAGGTGCTGTGGTGGCTTGAATTCTACGTTCCCAGTGATCCGGGGACCTTGGCCAAGGAGGACGAGGACTGCGAAAACAAGACTGACAAGGAGCAGACCCGTGAGATACTCAAAGAGGACATCACACGCCCGCTGCCCTCAGAGAGATGGGAAGACAGCGGCCAACGCCAGGAGTCCCGCCGCGTGTCAAAAGAGTACAATGGCCAAGAGCAGTTTCAGTGGGAAGAAGACGGGCGCACAGCAGCAACAGGAGAGGCTATCGACAAACTTCAGAGCACGTCTCCTGCCCTGGCTGGTTCCACGGGCACCAAGCATGAGCCAGCCACGTCCCCAACTCAAGCATCACACCAGCAAGGGAAGGCCAGCAGCACCGCACCCACAAGCACTGGCCACGCACCACGCACTCCATCCTGGAAAGTGTCCTCAGTGCCAGAAGTGCAGGCAGGAGCTCACCTGCTGCCCTCAGAGGCCCCTGGAGACAGATCTCCTTCCCTCACAGCCGCTCGTGCCCCGGAGCAACTGCAGCCACCATCCCTGCTCAGGAGGGCACTCAGGGCTGTGTGCAGGGCATTCCTTGGCATCCACCGCCCACGGCGGCGGCGGCGGCGGCAGCAGTAGTGCCCTGCTCCCAGCGCCAGGCAGGTGCCTGAGGATGGCCGCTCTGAGCCTCAGCAGCGTCCTCTGGGAGACTGACACAGGGACACACAGCAGGGATGGATGCAGGGACAGTGCCTCAGGCTTCTGGCTGTCCCCAGGCCATCCTGCTGCCAGATCGTTCTCGGCCATGTCTTGTTAACACCAGCCTACGGTTCCCCTTCAGACACACTATAATTAGATCTGGTTCATCATTTTACCACTCACATTTTGCAAATAGACTGTATTTTATATGCATTTGTATAGAACAGGTTATAATTTTTCTTCAATAAAACTCTCAATGTAGCCCGACTAACTGACTTGTGTGCATACAAAAAATCGGTTCAATTCAAAAAGCTGAGAAAAAGTACAGTTTAAAATTTCAGAGACTACTTTTATTATCTCTAAGCAGGTGACAGCTCCTGCAGGTATCAGAACCATCTGTCTTATAGTTCTTCTACCTGCTTAAGGTACGAGAAGCGAGGGTTTTAAAGGTTTTGTATATTTTCTTCTGGCTGTCATGGAAAAGGTGCAGTGGGAGCGGGATGTGGGCTCAGCTGCCGGGCCTTTGTGATGAGGGGCGCTGCATCATGCCCAGAGACCACTGTGACATCGCAGGCCCGTGGGGGATTAGAGGAGCGCAGAGCCCTGGCGTGCCCACTCTCAGCAGAGCCCTTCCCACAGGCGCCTGCACCTCCCCTGGAGCCCCTGGCAGCTCTGCAGCAGAGGGTGACAGACAGACATGGAGAAGCATTTGACGGATGCCGGTTCTCCGACACACGGGGGCCTGCTGAGCCTGGACTGGGTACGCCGGGTGAGGGACGGGGCAGGAGGGACAGGCTCGTGGTGGGATGGGGCCGCACGGAGCTGCCTGGGGGCCGGGGCTGGGCTTGCTGCCACTGTGAGGGACGCTGTGCCAAGGCAGCTGCCTTCAGCCCACTCCTCTTCCTCCTCCTGGTGTCGTTTCCCAAGGGGATGTCACAGGCAGCCAGAGGCGGCAGCTCTGGAGAGCCAGGCTTAGGCCACGTCCCTCCATGGGGACAGTCTCAGACCTCTCCTCCGGCCACAGAGCTCGCAGAATGGAGGAAGCCCCCCCCAGCCATCGTGTCAAACGAGCGGAAGCCTCTGCAAGGGTTGGATAAAACTGGCCAGGCCCGTCCTCCTCAGAGGAATGCCATCCTGCCATGGCAGCAGGACAGCCTGGAGGAGAAAGCTCCCAAAGCAGGAACGCAAGGGGCAGCTTGCCTCCCTGACATGGTCTTGGTGGCTCCGTGGCAGACTCGGGCAGGTGACTTCCAAGGACAGGATGGGACAGGGCAGGATGGGACAGGATGGGACAAGGGAATGAGCCTCCCTCTGACCAGGGCCAGTTGCTGCACTTCACCACTGCAGCCCCATCATCTCCCACAGTCCTGCCCCAGCAGCTGCTGCTGCCAGGTCTCCAGCAGACGTTTCCTGGAGGGAGCCAGGTGACTTTTACAAATAACGGGATCACTGAATCACGTATAAAATCACAGGTATTAGGATTGGAAGGGATCTCAGGAGATTGTCCAGTCCAACACCCTGCTAGAGCAGGGTCACCTTGAGCAGGTTACACACAGAAAAGTTCAGCTGGCTTTGGAATGCCTCCAGAGGGGGACACCCCACAACCTCCCTGGATAGGCTATTCCGGGGCTCTGCCACCTAAGTGTAAAGAAGTTCTTGCTCAAGCTGAGGAAGAACTCCCCAAGAAATGCCCCTCTCTCCTTGCTTACCTGCCAGGGGAAAGCATTTCTCCACCTTGGGCGGCCATTGCCAGCAGGCCCGAAGGAGTTGGAGGCCGTTTGGAGGAGGCAGAAGGTGCTGTGGTGGCTTGAATTCTACGTTCCCAGTGATCCGGGGACCTTGGCCAAGGAGGACGAGGACTGCGAAAACAAGACGGACAAGGAGCAGACCCGTGAGATACTGAAAGAGGACATCACACGCCCGCTGCCCTCAGAGAGATGGGAAGACAGCGGCCAACGCCAGGAGTCCCGCCGCGTGTCAAAAGAGTACAATGGCCAAGAGCAGTTTCAATGGGAAGAAGATGGGCGCACAGCAGCAACAGGAGAGGCTATCGACAAACTTCAGAGCACGTCTCCTGCCCTGGCTGGTTCCACGGGCACCAAGCATGAGCCAGCCACGTCCCCAACTCACGCATCACACCAGCAAGGGAAGGCCAGCAGCACCGCACCCACAAGCACTGGCCACGCACCACGCACTCCATCCTGGAAAGTGTCCTCAGTGCCAGAAGTGCAGGCAGGAGCTCGCCTGCTGCCCTCAGAGGCCCCTGGAGACAGATCTCCTTCCCTCACAGCCGCTCGTGCCCCGGAGCAACTGCAGCCACCATCCCTGCTCAGGAGGGCACTCAGGGCTGTGTGCAGGGTGTTCCTTGGCATCCACCGCCCACGGCGGCGGCGGCAGCAGTAGTGCCCTGCTCCCAGCGCCAGGCAGGTGCCTGAGGATGGCCGCTCTGAGCCTCAGCAGCGTCCTCTGGGAGACTGACACAGGGACACACAGCAGGGATGGATGCAGGGACAGTGCCTCAGGCTTCTGGCTGTCCCCAGGCCATCCTGCTGCCAGATCGTTCTCGGCCATGTCTTGTTAACACCAGCCTACGGTTCCCCTTCAGACACACTATAATTAGATCTGGTTCATCATTTTACCACTCACATTTTGCAAATAGACTGTATTTTATATGCATTTGTATAGAACAGGTTATAATTTTTCTTCAATAAAACTCTCAATGTAGCCCGACTAACTGACTTGTGTGCATACAAAAAATCGGTTCAATTCAAAAAGCTGAGAAAAAGTACAGTTTAAAATTTCAGAGACTACTTTTATTATCTCTAAGCAGGTGACAGCTCCTGCAGGTATCAGAACCATCTGTCTTACAGTTCTTCTACCTGCTTAAGGTACGAGAAGCGAGGGATATAAAGGTTTTGTATATTTTCTTCCGTCTGTCATGGAAAAGGTGCAGTGGGAGCGGGATGTGGGCTCAGCTGCCGGGCCTTTGTGATGAGGGGCGCTGCATCATGCCCAGAGACCACTGTGACATCGCAGGCCCGTGGGGGATTAGAGGAGCGCAGAGCCCTGGCGTGCCCACTCTCAGCAGAGCCCTTCCCACAGGCGCCTGCACCTCCCCTGGAGCCCCTGGCAGCTCTGCAGCAGAGGGTGACAGACAGACATGGAGAAGCATTTGACGGATGCCGGTTCTCCGACACACGGGGGCCTGCCGAGCCTGGACTGGGTACGCCGGGTGAGGGACGGGGCAGGAGGGACAGGCTCGTGGTGGGATGGGGCCGCACGGAGCTGCCTGGGGGCCGGGGCTGGGCTTGCTGCCACTGTGAGGGACGCTGTGCCAAGGCAGCTGCCTTCAGCCCACTCCTCTTCCTCCTCCTGGTGTCGTTTCCCAAGGGGATGTCACAGGCAGCCAGAGGCGGCAGCTCTGGAGAGCCAGGCTTAGGCCACGTCCCTCCATGGGGACAGTCTCAGACCTCTCCTCCGGCCACAGAGCTCGCAGAATGGAGGAAGCCCCCCCCAGCCATCATGTCAAACGAGCGGAAGCCTCTGCAAGGGTTGGATAAAACTGGCCAGGCCCGTCCTCCTCAGAGGAATGCCATCCTGCCATGGCAGCAGGACAGCCTGGAGGAGAAAGCTCCCAAAGCAGGAACGCAAGGGGCAGCTTGCCTCCCTGACATGGTCTTGGTGGCTCCGTGGCAGACTCGGGCAGGTGACTTCCAAGGACAGGATGGGACAGGGCAGGATGGGACAGGATGGGACAAGGGAATGAGCCTCCCTCTGACCAGGGCCAGTTGCTGCACTTCACCACTGCAGCCCCATCATCTCCCACAGTCCTGCCCCAGCAGCTGCTGCTGCCAGGTCTCCAGCAGACATTTCCTGGAGGGAGCCAGGTGACTTTTACAAATAACGGGATCACTGAATCACGTATAAAATCACAGGTATTAGGATTGGAAGGGATCTCAGGAGATTGTCCAGTCCAACACCCTGCTAGAGCAGGGTCACCTTGAGCAGGTTACACACAGAAAAGTTCAGCTGGCTTTGGAATGCCTCCAGAGGGGGACACCCCACAACCTCCCTGGATAGGCTATTCCGGGGCTCTGCCACCTAAGTGTAAAGAAGTTCTTGCTCAAGCTGAGGAAGAACTCCCCAAGAAATGCCCCTCTCTCCTTTCTCACCTGCCAGGGGAAAGCATTTCTCCACCTTGGGCGGCCATTGCCAGCAGGCCCGAAGGAGTTGGAGGCCGTTTGGAGGAGGCAGAAGGTGCTGTGGTGGCTTGAATTCTACGTTCCCAGTGATCCGGGGACCTTGGCCAAGGAGGACGAGGACTGCGAAAACAAGACTGACAAGGAGCAGACCCGTGAGATACTCAAAGAGGACATCACACGCCCGCTGCCCTCAGAGAGATGGGAAGACAGCGGCCAACGCCAGGAGTCCCGCCGCGTGTCAAAAGAGTACAATGGCCAAGAGCAGTTTCAGTGGGAAGAAGACGGGCGCACAGCAGCAACAGGAGAGGCTATCGACAAACTTCAGAGCACGTCTCCTGCCCTGGCTGGTTCCACGGGCACCAAGCATGAGCCAGCCACGTCCCCAACTCAAGCATCACACCAGCAAGGGAAGGCCAGCAGCACCGCACCCACAAGCACTGGCCACGCACCACGCACTCCATCCTGGAAAGTGTCCTCAGTGCCAGAAGTGCAGGCAGGAGCTCGCCTGCTGCCCTCAGAGGCCCCTGGAGACAGATCTCCTTCCCTCACAGCCGCTCGTGCCCCGGAGCAACTGCAGCCACCATCCCTGCTCAGGAGGGCACTCAGGGCTGTGTGCAGGGCGTTCCTTGGCATCCACCGCCCACGGCGGCGGCGGCGGCGGCAGCAGTAGTGCCCTGCTCCCAGCGCCAGGCAGGTGCCTGAGGATGGCCGCTCTGAGCCTCAGCAGCGTCCTCTGGGAGACTGACACAGGGACACACAGCAGGGATGGATGCAGGGACAGTGCCTCAGGCTTCTGGCTGTCCCCAGGCCATCCTGCTGCCAGATCGTTCTCGGCCATGTCTTGTTAACACCAGCCTACGGTTCCCCTTCAGACACACTATAATTAGATCTGGTTCATCATTTTACCACTCACATTTTGCAAATAGACTGTATTTTATATGCATTTGTATAGAACAGGTTATAATTTTTCTTCAATAAAACTCTCAATGTAGCCCGACTAACTGACTTGTGTGCATACAAAAAATCGGTTCAATTCAAAAAGCTGAGAAAAAGTACAGTTTAAAATTTCAGAGACTACTTTTATTATCTCTAAGCAGGTGACAGCTCCTGCAGGTATCAGAACCATCTGTCTTACAGTTCTTCTACCTGCTTAAGGTACGAGAAGCGAGGGTTTTAAAGGTTTTGTATATTTTCTTCTGTCTGTCATGGAAAAGGTGCAGTGGGAGCGGGATCTGGGCTCAGCTGCCGGGCCTTTGTGATGACGGGCGCTGCATCATGCCCAGAGACCACTGTGACATCGCAGGCCCGTGGGGGATTAGAGGAGCGCAGAGCCCTGGCGTGCCCACTCTCAGCAGAGCCCTTCCCACAGGCGCCTGCACCTCCCCTGGAGCCCCTGGCAGCTCTGCAGCAGAGGGTCACAGACAGACATGGAGAAGCATTTGACGGATGCCGGTTCTCCGACACACGGGGGCCTGCCGAGCCTGGACTGGGTACGCCGGGTGAGGGACGGGGCAGGAGGGACAGGCTCGTGGTGGGATGGGGCCGCACGGAGCTGCCTGGGGGCCGGGGCTGGGCTTGCTGCCACTGTGAGGGACGCTGTGCCAAGGCAGCTGCCTTCAGCCCACTCCTCTTCCTCCTCCTGGTGTCGTTTCCCAAGGGGATGTCACAGGCAGCCAGAGGCGGCAGCTCTGGAGAGCCAGGCTTAGGCCACGTCCCTCCATGGGGACAGTCTCAGACCTCTCCTCCGGCCACAGAGCTCGCAGAATGGAGGAAGCCCCCCCCAGCCATCGTGTCAAACGAGCGGAAGCCTCTGCAAGGGTTGGATAAAACTGGCCAGGCCCGTCCTCCTCAGAGGAATGCCATCCTGCCATGGCAGCAGGACAGCCTGGAGGAGAAAGCTCCCAAAGCAGGAACGCAAGGGGCAGCTTGCCTCCCTGACATGGTCTTGGTGGCTCCGTGGCAGACTCGGGCAGGTGACTTCCAAGGACAGGATGGGACAGGGCAGGATGGGACAGGATGGGACAAGGGAATGAGCCTCCCTCTGACCAGGGCCAGTTGCTGCACTTCACCACTGCAGCCCCATCATCTCCCACAGTCCTGCCCCAGCAGCTGCTGCTGCCAGGTCTCCAGCAGACATTTCCTGGAGGGAGCCAGGTGACTTTTACAAATAACGGGATCACTGAATCACGTATAAAATCACAGGTATTAGGATTGGAAGGGATCTCAGGAGATTGTCCAGTCCAACACCCTGCTAGAGCAGGGTCACCTTGAGCAGGTTACACACAGAAAAGTTCAGCTGGCTTTGGAATGCCTCCAGAGGGGGACACCCCACAACCTCCCTGGATAGGCTATTCCGGGGCTCTGCCACCTAAGTGTAAAGAAGTTCTTGCTCAAGCTGAGGAAGAACTCCCCAAGAAATGCCCCTCTCTCCTTTCTCACCTGCCAGGGGAAAGCATTTCTCCACCTTGGGCGGCCATTGCCAGCAGGCCCGAAGGAGTTGGAGGCCGTTTGGAGGAGGCAGAAGGTGCTGTGGTGGCTTGAATTCTACGTTCCCAGTGATCCGGGGACCTTGGCCAAGGAGGACGAGGACTGCGAAAACAAGACTGACAAGGAGCAGACCCGTGAGATACTCAAAGAGGACATCACACGCCCGCTGCCCTCAGAGAGATGGGAAGACAGCGGCCAACGCCAGGAGTCCCGCCGCGTGTCAAAAGAGTACAATGGCCAAGAGCAGTTTCAATGGGAAGAAGATGGGCGCACAGCAGCAACAGGAGAGGCTATCGACAAACTTCAGAGCACGTCTCCTGCCCTGGCTGGTTCCACGGGCACCAAGCATGAGCCAGCCACGTCCCCAACTCAAGCATCACACCAGCAAGGGAAGGCCAGCAGCACCGCACCCACAAGCACTGGCCACGCACCACGCACTCCATCCTGGAAAGTGTCCTCAGTGCCAGAAGTGCAGGCAGGAGCTCGCCTGCTGCCCTCAGAGGCCCCTGGAGACAGATCTCCTTCCCTCACAGCCGCTCGTGCCCCGGAGCAACTGCAGCCACCATCCCTGCTCAGGAGGGCACTCAGGGCTGTGTGCAGGGCGTTCCTTGGCATCCACCGCCCACGGCGGCGGCGGCAGCAGTAGTGCCCTGCTCCCAGCGCCAGGCAGGTGCCTGAGGATGGCCGCTCTGAGCCTCAGCAGCGTCCTCTGGGAGACTGACACAGGGACACACAGCAGGGATGGATGCAGGGACAGTGCCTCAGGCTTCTGGCTGTCCCCAGGCCATCCTGCTGCCAGATCGTTCTCGGCCATGTCTTGTTAACACCAGCCTACGGTTCCCCTTCAGACACACTATAATTAGATCTGGTTCATCATTTTACCACTCACATTTTGCAAATAGACTGTATTTTATATGCATTTGTATAGAACAGGTTATAATTTTTCTTCAATAAAACTCTCAATGTAGCCCGACTAACTGACTTGTGTGCATACAAAAAATCGGTTCAATTCAAAAAGCTGAGAAAAAGTACAGTTTAAAATTTCAGAGACTACTTTTATTATCTCTAAGCAGGTGACAGCTCCTGCAGGTATCAGAACCATCTGTCTTACAGTTCTTCTACCTGCTTAAGGTACGAGAAGCGAGGGATATAAAGGTTTTGTATATTTTCTTCCGTCTGTCATGGAAAAGGTGCAGTGGGAGCGGGATGTGGGCTCAGCTGCCGGGCCTTTGTGATGACGGGCGCTGCATCATGCCCAGAGACCACTGTGACATCGCAGGCCCGTGGGGGATTAGAGGAGCGCAGAGCCCTGGCGTGCCCACTCTCAGCAGAGCCCTTCCCACAGGCGCCTGCACCTCCCCTGGAGCCCCTGGCAGCTCTGCAGCAGAGGGTGACAGACAGACATGGAGAAGCATTTGACGGATGCCGGTTCTCCGACACACGGGGGCCTGCCGAGCCTGGACTGGGTACGCCGGGTGAGGGACGGGGCAGGAGGGACAGGCTCGTGGTGGGATGGGGCCGCACGGAGCTGCCTGGGGGCCGGGGCTGGGCTTGCTGCCACTGTGAGGGACGCTGTGCCAAGGCAGCTGCCTTCAGCCCACTCCTCTTCCTCCTCCTGGTGTCGTTTCCCAAGGGGATGTCACAGGCAGCCAGAGGCGGCAGCTCTGGAGAGCCAGGCTTAGGCCACGTCCCTCCATGGGGACAGTCTCAGACCTCTCCTCCGGCCACAGAGCTCGCAGAATGGAGGAAGCCCCCCCCAGCCATCGTGTCAAACGAGCGGAAGCCTCTGCAAGGGTTGGATAAAACTGGCCAGGCCCGTCCTCCTCAGAGGAATGCCATCCTGCCATGGCAGCAGGACAGCCTGGAGGAGAAAGCTCCCAAAGCAGGAACGCAAGGGGCAGCTTGCCTCCCTGACATGGTCTTGGTGGCTCCGTGGCAGACTCGGGCAGGTGACTTCCAAGGACAGGATGGGACAGGGCAGGATGGGACAGGATGGGACAAGGGAATGAGCCTCCCTCTGACCAGGGCCAGTTGCTGCACTTCACCACTGCAGCCCCATCATCTCCCACAGTCCTGCCCCAGCAGCTGCTGCTGCCAGGTCTCCAGCAGACATTTCCTGGAGGGAGCCAGGTGACTTTTACAAATAACGGGATCACTGAATCACGTATAAAATCACAGGTATTAGGATTGGAAGGGATCTCAGGAGATTGTCCAGTCCAACACCCTGCTAGAGCAGGGTCACCTTGAGCAGGTTACACACAGAAAAGTTCAGCTGGCTTTGGAATGCCTCCAGAGGGGGACACCCCACAACCTCCCTGGATAGGCTATTCCGGGGCTCTGCCACCTAAGTGTAAAGAAGTTCTTGCTCAAGCTGAGGAAGAACTCCCCAAGAAATGCCCCTCTCTCCTTTCTCACCTGCCAGGGGAAAGCATTTCTCCACCTTGGGCGGCCATTGCCAGCAGGCCCGAAGGAGTTGGAGGCCGTTTGGAGGAGGCAGAAGGTGCTGTGGTGGCTTGAATTCTACGTTCCCAGTGATCCGGGGACCTTGGCCAAGGAGGACGAGGACTGCGAAAACAAGACGGACAAGGAGCAGACCCGTGAGATACTCAAAGAGGACATCACACGCCCGCTGCCCTCAGAGAGATGGGAAGACAGCGGCCAACGCCAGGAGTCCCGCCGCGTGTCAAAAGAGTACAATGGCCAAGAGCAGTTTCAGTGGGAAGAAGACGGGCGCACAGCAGCAACAGGAGAGGCTATCGACAAACTTCAGAGCACGTCTCCTGCCCTGGCTGGTTCCACGGGCACCAAGCATGAGCCAGCCACGTCCCCAACTCAAGCATCACACCAGCAAGGGAAGGCCAGCAGCACCGCACCCACAAGCACTGGCCACGCACCACGCACTCCATCCTGGAAAGTGTCCTCAGTGCCAGAAGTGCAGGCAGGAGCTCGCCTGCTGCCCTCAGAGGCCCCTGGAGACAGATCTCCTTCCCTCACAGCCGCTCGTGCCCCGGAGCAACTGCAGCCACCATCCCTGCTCAGGAGGGCACTCAGGGCTGTGTGCAGGGCGTTCCTTGGCATCCACCGCCCACGGCGGCGGCGGCGGCGGCAGCAGTAGTGCCCTGCTCCCAGCGCCAGGCAGGTGCCTGAGGATGGCCGCTCTGAGCCTCAGCAGCGTCCTCTGGGAGACTGACACAGGGACACACAGCAGGGATGGATGCAGGGACAGTGCCTCAGGCTTCTGGCTGTCCCCAGGCCATCCTGCTGCCAGATCGTTCTCGGCCATGTCTTGTTAACACCAGCCTACGGTTCCCCTTCAGACACACTATAATTAGATCTGGTTCATCATTTTACCACTCACATTTTGCAAATAGACTGTATTTTATATGCATTTGTATAGAACAGGTTATAATTTTTCTTCAATAAAACTCTCAATGTAGCCCGACTAACTGACTTGTGTGCATACAAAAAATCGGTTCAATTCAAAAAGCTGAGAAAAAGTACAGTTTAAAATTTCAGAGACTACTTTTATTATCTCTAAGCAGGTGACAGCTCCTGCAGGTATCAGAACCATCTGTCTTACAGTTCTTCTACCTGCTTAAGGTACAAGAAGCGAGGGTTTTAAAGGTTTTGTATATTTTCTTCTGGCTGTCATGGAAAAGGTGCAGTGGGAGCGGGATCTGGGCTCAGCTGCCGGGCCTTTGTGATGACGGGCGCTGCATCATGCCCAGAGACCACTGTGACATCGCAGGCCCGTGGGGGATTAGAGGAGCGCAGAGCCCTGGCGTGCCCACTCTCAGCAGAGCCCTTCCCACAGGCGGCTGCACCTCCCCTGGAGCCCCTGGCAGCTCTGCAGCAGAGGGTCACAGACAGACATGGAGAAGCATTTGACGGATGCCGGTTCTCCGACACACGGGGGCGTGCCGAGCCTGGACTGGGTACGCCGGGTGAGGGACGGGGCAGGAGGGACAGGCTCGTGGTGGGATGGGGCCGCACGGAGCTGCCTGGGGGCCGGGGCTGGGCTTGCTGCCACTGTGAGGGACGCTGTGCCAAGGCAGCTGCCTTCAGCCCACTCCTCTTCCTCCTCCTGGTGTCGTTTCCCAAGGGGATGTCACAGGCAGCCAGAGGCGGCAGCTCTGGAGAGCCAGGCTTAGGCCACGTCCCTCCATGGGGACAGTCTCAGACCTCTCCTCCGGCCACAGAGCTCGCAGAATGGAGGAAGCCCCCCCCAGCCATCGTGTCAAACGAGCGGAAGCCTCTGCAAGGGTTGGATAAAACTGGCCAGGCCCGTCCTCCTCAGAGGAATGCCATCCTGCCATGGCAGCAGGACAGCCTGGAGGAGAAAGCTCCCAAAGCAGGAACGCAAGGGGCAGCTTGCCTCCCTGACATGGTCTTGGTGGCTCCGTGGCAGACTCGGGCAGGTGACTTCCAAGGACAGGATGGGACAGGGCAGGATGGGACAGGATGGGACAAGGGAATGAGCCTCCCTCTGACCAGGGCCAGTTGCTGCACTTCACCACTGCAGCCCCATCATCTCCCACAGTCCTGCCCCAGCAGCTGCTGCTGCCAGGTCTCCAGCAGACATTTCCTGGAGGGAGCCAGGTGACTTTTACAAATAACGGGATCACTGAATCACGTATAAAATCACAGGTATTAGGATTGGAAGGGATCTCAGGAGATTGTCCAGTCCAACACCCTGCTAGAGCAGGGTCACCTTGAGCAGGTTACACACAGAAAAGTTCAGCTGGCTTTGGAATGCCTCCAGAGGGGGACACCCCACAACCTCCCTGGATAGGCTATTCCGGGGCTCTGCCACCTAAGTGTAAAGAAGTTCTTGCTCAAGCTGAGGAAGAACTCCCCAAGAAATGCCCCTCTCTCCTTTCTCACCTGCCAGGGGAAAGCATTTCTCCACCTTGGGCGGCCATTGCCAGCAGGCCCGAAGGAGTTGGAGGCCGTTTGGAGGAGGCAGAAGGTGCTGTGGTGGCTTGAATTCTACGTTCCCAGTGATCCGGGGACCTTGGCCAAGGAGGACGAGGACTGCGAAAACAAGACTGACAAGGAGCAGACCCGTGAGATACTCAAAGAGGACATCACACGCCCGCTGCCCTCAGAGAGATGGGAAGACAGCGGCCAACGCCAGGAGTCCCGCCGCGTGTCAAAAGAGTACAATGGCCAAGAGCAGTTTCAGTGGGAAGAAGACGGGCGCACAGCAGCAACAGGAGAGGCTATCGACAAACTTCAGAGCACGTCTCCTGCCCTGGCTGGTTCCACGGGCACCAAGCATGAGCCAGCCACGTCCCCAACTCAAGCATCACACCAGCAAGGGAAGGCCAGCAGCACCGCACCCACAAGCACTGGCCACGCACCACGCACTCCATCCTGGAAAGTGTCCTCAGTGCCAGAAGTGCAGGCAGGAGCTCGCCTGCTGCCCTCAGAGGCCCCTGGAGACAGATCTCCTTCCCTCACAGCCGCTCGTGCCCCGGAGCAACTGCAGCCACCATCCCTGCTCAGGAGGGCACTCAGGGCTGTGTGCAGGGCGTTCCTTGGCATCCACCGCCCACGGCGGCGGCGGCGGCGGCAGCAGTAGTGCCCTGCTCCCAGCGCCAGGCAGGTGCCTGAGGATGGCCGCTCTGAGCCTCAGCAGCGTCCTCTGGGAGACTGACACAGGGACACACAGCAGGGATGGATGCAGGGACAGTGCCTCAGGCTTCTGGCTGTCCCCAGGCCATCCTGCTGCCAGATCGTTCTCGGCCATGTCTTGTTAACACCAGCCTACGGTTCCCCTTCAGACACACTATAATTAGATCTGGTTCATCATTTTACCACTCACATTTTGCAAATAGACTGTATTTTATATGCATTTGTATAGAACAGGTTATAATTTTTCTTCAATAAAACTCTCAATGTAGCCCGACTAACTGACTTGTGTGCATACAAAAAATCGGTTCAATTCAAAAAGCTGAGAAAAAGTACAGTTTAAAATTTCAGAGACTACTTTTATTATCTCTAAGCAGGTGACAGCTCCTGCAGGTATCAGAACCATCTGTCTTATAGTTCTTCTACCTGCTTAAGGTACGAGAAGCGAGGGTTTTAAAGGTTTTGTATATTTTCTTCTGGCTGTCATGGAAAAGGTGCAGTGGGAGCGGGATGTGGGCTCAGCTGCCGGGCCTTTGTGATGACGGGCGCTGCATCATGCCCAGAGACCACTGTGACATCGCAGGCCCGTGGGGGATTAGAGGAGCGCAGAGCCCTGGCGTGCCCACTCTCAGCAGAGCCCTTCCCACAGGCGCCTGCACCTCCCCTGGAGCCCCTGGCAGCTCTGCAGCAGAGGGTCACAGACAGACATGGAGAAGCATTTGACGGATGCCGGTTCTCCGACACACGGGGGCCTGCCGAGCCTGGACTGGGTACGCCGGGTGAGGGACGGGGCAGGAGGGACAGGCTCGTGGTGGGATGGGGCCGCACGGAGCTGCCTGGGGGCCGGGGCTGGGCTTGCTGCCACTGTGAGGGACGCTGTGCCAAGGCAGCTGCCTTCAGCCCACTCCTCTTCCTCCTCCTGGTGTCGTTTCCCAAGGGGATGTCACAGGCAGCCAGAGGCGGCAGCTCTGGAGAGCCAGGCTTAGGCCACGTCCCTCCATGGGGACAGTCTCAGACCTCTCCTCCGGCCACAGAGCTCGCAGAATGGAGGAAGCCCCCCCCAGCCATCGTGTCAAACGAGCGGAAGCCTCTGCAAGGGTTGGATAAAACTGGCCAGGCCCGTCCTCCTCAGAGGAATGCCATCCTGCCATGGCAGCAGGACAGCCTGGAGGAGAAAGCTCCCAAAGCAGGAACGCAAGGGGCAGCTTGCCTCCCTGACATGGTCTTGGTGGCTCCGTGGCAGACTCGGGCAGGTGACTTCCAAGGACAGGATGGGACAGGGCAGGATGGGACAGGATGGGACAAGGGAATGAGCCTCCCTCTGACCAGGGCCAGTTGCTGCACTTCACCACTGCAGCCCCATCATCTCCCACAGTCCTGCCCCAGCAGCTGCTGCTGCCAGGTCTCCAGCAGACATTTCCTGGAGGGAGCCAGGTGACTTTTACAAATAACGGGATCACTGAATCACGTATAAAATCACAGGTATTAGGATTGGAAGGGATCTCAGGAGATTGTCCAGTCCAACACCCTGCTAGAGCAGGGTCACCTTGAGCAGGTTACACACAGAAAAGTTCAGCTGGCTTTGGAATGCCTCCAGAGGGGGACACCCCACAACCTCCCTGGATAGGCTATTCCGGGGCTCTGCCACCTAAGTGTAAAGAAGTTCTTGCTCAAGCTGAGGAAGAACTCCCCAAGAAATGCCCCTCTCTCCTTTCTCACCTGCCAGGGGAAAGCATTTCTCCACCTTGGGCGGCCATTGCCAGCAGGCCCGAAGGAGTTGGAGGCCGTTTGGAGGAGGCAGAAGGTGCTGTGGTGGCTTGAATTCTACGTTCCCAGTGATCCGGGGACCTTGGCCAAGGAGGACGAGGACTGCGAAAACAAGACGGACAAGGAGCAGACCCGTGAGATACTGAAAGAGGACATCACACGCCCGCTGCCCTCAGAGAGATGGGAAGACAGCGGCCAACGCCAGGAGTCCTGCCGCGTGTCAAAAGAGTACAATGGCCAAGAGCAGTTTCAGTGGGAAGAAGATGGGCGCACAGCAGCAACAGGAGAGGCTATCGACAAACTTCAGAGCACGTCTCCTGCCCTGGCTGGTTCCACGGGCACCAAGCATGAGCCAGCCACGTCCCCAACTCAAGCATCACACCAGCAAGGGAAGGCCAGCAGCACCGCACCCACAAGCACTGGCCACGCACCACGCACTCCATCCTGGAAAGTGTCCTCAGTGCCAGAAGTGCAGGCAGGAGCTCGCCTGCTGCCCTCAGAGGCCCCTGGAGACAGATCTCCTTCCCTCACAGCCGCTCGTGCCCCGGAGCAACTGCAGCCACCATCCCTGCTCAGGAGGGCACTCAGGGCTGTGTGCAGGGCGTTCCTTGGCATCCACCGCCCACGGCGGCGGCGGCGGCGGCAGCAGTAGTGCCCTGCTCCCAGCGCCAGGCAGGTGCCTGAGGATGGCCGCTCTGAGCCTCAGCAGCGTCCTCTGGGAGACTGACACAGGGACACACAGCAGGGATGGATGCAGGGACAGTGCCTCAGGCTTCTGGCTGTCCCCAGGCCATCCTGCTGCCAGATCGTTCTCGGCCATGTCTTGTTAACACCAGCCTACGGTTCCCCTTCAGACACACTATAATTAGATCTGGTTCATCATTTTACCACTCACATTTTGCAAATAGACTGTATTTTATATGCATTTGTATAGAACAGGTTATAATTTTTCTTCAATAAAACTCTCAATGTAGCCCGACTAACTGACTTGTGTGCATACAAAAAATCGGTTCAATTCAAAAAGCTGAGAAAAAGTACAGTTTAAAATTTCAGAGACTACTTTTATTATCTCTAAGCAGGTGACAGCTCCTGCAGGTATCAGAACCATCTGTCTTACAGTTCTTCTACCTGCTTAAGGTACGAGAAGCGAGGGATATAAAGGTTTTGTATATTTTCTTCCGTCTGTCATGGAAAAGGTGCAGTGGGAGCGGGATGTGGGCTCAGCTGCCGGGCCTTTGTGATGAGGGGCGCTGCATCATGCCCAGAGACCACTGTGACATCGCAGGCCCGTGGGGGATTAGAGGAGCGCAGAGCCCTGGCGTGCCCACTCTCAGCAGAGCCCTTCCCACAGGCGCCTGCACCTCCCCTGGAGCCCCTGGCAGCTCTGCAGCAGAGGGTCACAGACAGACATGGAGAAGCATTTGACGGATGCCGGTTCTCCGACACACGGGGGCGTGCCGAGCCTGGACTGGGTACGCCGGGTGAGGGACGGGGCAGGAGGGACAGGCTCGTGGTGGGATGGGGCCGCACGGAGCTGCCTGGGGGCCGGGGCTGGGCTTGCTGCCACTGTGAGGGACGCTGTGCCAAGGCAGCTGCCTTCAGCCCACTCCTCTTCCTCCTCCTGGTGTCGTTTCCCAAGGGGATGTCACAGGCAGCCAGAGGCGGCAGCTCTGGAGAGCCAGGCTTAGGCCACGTCCCTCCATGGGGACAGTCTCAGACCTCTCCTCCGGCCACAGAGCTCGCAGAATGGAGGAAGCCCCCCCCAGCCATCATGTCAAACGAGCGGAAGCCTCTGCAAGGGTTGGATAAAACTGGCCAGGCCCGTCCTCCTCAGAGGAATGCCATCCTGCCATGGCAGCAGGACAGCCTGGAGGAGAAAGCTCCCAAAGCAGGAACGCAAGGGGCAGCTTGCCTCCCTGACATGGTCTTGGTGGCTCCGTGGCAGACTCGGGCAGGTGACTTCCAAGGACAGGATGGGACAGGGCAGGATGGGACAGGATGGGACAAGGGAATGAGCCTCCCTCTGACCAGGGCCAGTTGCTGCACTTCACCACTGCAGCCCCATCATCTCCCACAGTCCTGCCCCAGCAGCTGCTGCTGCCAGGTCTCCAGCAGACATTTCCTGGAGGGAGCCAGGTGACTTTTACAAATAACGGGATCACTGAATCACGTATAAAATCACAGGTATTAGGATTGGAAGGGATCTCAGGAGATTGTCCAGTCCAACACCCTGCTAGAGCAGGGTCACCTTGAGCAGGTTACACACAGAAAAGTTCAGCTGGCTTTGGAATGCCTCCAGAGGGGGACACCCCACAACCTCCCTGGATAGGCTATTCCGGGGCTCTGCCACCTAAGTGTAAAGAAGTTCTTGCTCAAGCTGAGGAAGAACTCCCCAAGAAATGCCCCTCTCTCCTTTCTCACCTGCCAGGGGAAAGCATTTCTCCACCTTGGGCGGCCATTGCCAGCAGGCCCGAAGGAGTTGGAGGCCGTTTGGAGGAGGCAGAAGGTGCTGTGGTGGCTTGAATTCTACGTTCCCAGTGATCCGGGGACCTTGGCCAAGGAGGACGAGGACTGCGAAAACAAGACTGACAAGGAGCAGACCCGTGAGATACTCAAAGAGGACATCACACGCCCGCTGCCCTCAGAGAGATGGGAAGACAGCGGCCAACGCCAGGAGTCCCGCCGCGTGTCAAAAGAGTACAATGGCCAAGAGCAGTTTCAGTGGGAAGAAGACGGGCGCACAGCAGCAACAGGAGAGGCTATCGACAAACTTCAGAGCACGTCTCCTGCCCTGGCTGGTTCCACGGGCACCAAGCATGAGCCAGCCACGTCCCCAACTCAAGCATCACACCAGCAAGGGAAGGCCAGCAGCACCGCACCCACAAGCACTGGCCACGCACCACGCACTCCATCCTGGAAAGTGTCCTCAGTGCCAGAAGTGCAGGCAGGAGCTCACCTGCTGCCCTCAGAGGCCCCTGGAGACAGATCTCCTTCCCTCACAGCCGCTCGTGCCCCGGAGCAACTGCAGCCACCATCCCTGCTCAGGAGGGCACTCAGGGCTGTGTGCAGGGCGTTCCTTGGCATCCACCGCCCACGGCGGCGGCGGCGGCGGCAGCAGTAGTGCCCTGCTCCCAGCGCCAGGCAGGTGCCTGAGGATGGCCGCTCTGAGCCTCAGCAGCGTCCTCTGGGAGACTGACACAGGGACACACAGCAGGGATGGATGCAGGGACAGTGCCTCAGGCTTCTGGCTGTCCCCAGGCCATCCTGCTGCCAGATCGTTCTCGGCCATGTCTTGTTAACACCAGCCTACGGTTCCCCTTCAGACACACTATAATTAGATCTGGTTCATCATTTTACCACTCACATTTTGCAAATAGACTGTATTTTATATGCATTTGTATAGAACAGGTTATAATTTTTCTTCAATAAAACTCTCAATGTAGCCCGACTAACTGACTTGTGTGCATACAAAAAATCGGTTCCATTCAAAAAGCTGAGAAAAAGTACAGTTTAAAATTTCAGAGACTACTTTTATTATCTCTAAGCAGGTGACAGCTCCTGCAGGTATCAGAACCATCTGTCTTACAGTTCTTCTACCTGCTTAAGGTACGAGAAGCGAGGGATATAAAGGTTTTGTATATTTTCTTCCGTCTGTCATGGAAAAGGTGCAGTGGGAGCGGGATGTGGGCTCAGCTGCCGGGCCTTTGTGATGACGGGCGCTGCATCATGCCCAGAGACCACTGTGACATCGCAGGCCCGTGGGGGATTAGAGGAGCGCAGAGCCCTGGCGTGCCCACTCTCAGCAGAGCCCTTCCCACAGGCGCCTGCACCTCCCCTGGAGCCCCTGGCAGCTCTGCAGCAGAGGGTCACAGACAGACATGGAGAAGCATTTGACGGATGCCGGTTCTCCGACACACGGGGGCCTGCCGAGCCTGGACTGGGTACGCCGGGTGAGGGACGGGGCAGGAGGGACAGGCTCGTGGTGGGATGGGGCCGCACGGAGCTGCCTGGGGGCCGGGGCTGGGCTTGCTGCCACTGTGAGGGACGCTGTGCCAAGGCAGCTGCCTTCAGCCCACTCCTCTTCCTCCTCCTGGTGTCGTTTCCCAAGGGGATGTCACAGGCAGCCAGAGGCGGCAGCTCTGGAGAGCCAGGCTTAGGCCACGTCCCTCCATGGGGACAGTCTCAGACCTCTCCTCCGGCCACAGAGCTCGCAGAATGGAGGAAGCCCCCCCCAGCCATCGTGTCAAACGAGCGGAAGCCTCTGCAAGGGTTGGATAAAACTGGCCAGGCCCGTCCTCCTCAGAGGAATGCCATCCTGCCATGGCAGCAGGACAGCCTGGAGGAGAAAGCTCCCAAAGCAGGAACGCAAGGGGCAGCTTGCCTCCCTGACATGGTCTTGGTGGCTCCGTGGCAGACTCGGGCAGGTGACTTCCAAGGACAGGATGGGACAGGGCAGGATGGGACAGGATGGGACAAGGGAATGAGCCTCCCTCTGACCAGGGCCAGTTGCTGCACTTCACCACTGCAGCCCCATCATCTCCCACAGTCCTGCCCCAGCAGCTGCTGCTGCCAGGTCTCCAGCAGACATTTCCTGGAGGGAGCCAGGTGACTTTTACAAATAACGG
Source organism: Chamaea fasciata (assembly GCF_029207755.1). Lineage (NCBI taxonomy): Eukaryota > Metazoa > Chordata > Aves > Passeriformes > Sylviidae > Chamaea > Chamaea fasciata. The sequence continues at coordinate 57,841,083 of NW_027094091.1, forward strand.
GATCACTGAATCACGTATAAAATCACAGGTATTAGGATTGGAAGGGATCTCAGGAGATTGTCCAGTCCAACACCCTGCTAGAGCAGGGTCACCTTGAGCAGGTTACACACAGAAAAGTTCAGCTGGCTTTGGAATGCCTCCAGAGGGGGACACCCCACAACCTCCCTGGATAGGCTATTCCGGGGCTCTGCCACCTAAGTGTAAAGAAGTTCTTGCTCAAGCTGAGGAAGAACTCCCCAAGAAATGCCCCTCTCTCCTTTCTCACCTGCCAGGGGAAAGCATTTCTCCACCTTGGGCGGCCATTGCCAGCAGGCCCGAAGGAGTTGGAGGCCGTTTGGAGGAGGCAGAAGGTGCTGTGGTGGCTTGAATTCTACGTTCCCAGTGATCCGGGGACCTTGGCCAAGGAGGACGAGGACTGCGAAAACAAGACTGACAAGGAGCAGACCCGTGAGATACTCAAAGAGGACATCACACGCCCGCTGCCCTCAGAGAGATGGGAAGACAGCGGCCAACGCCAGGAGTCCCGCCGCGTGTCAAAAGAGTACAATGGCCAAGAGCAGTTTCAGTGGGAAGAAGACGGGAGCACAGCAGCAACAGGAGAGGCTATCGACAAACTTCAGAGCACATCTCCTGCCCTGGCTGGTTCCACGGGCACCAAGCATGAGCCAGCCACGTCCCCAACTCAAGCATCACACCAGCAAGGGAAGGCCAGCAGCACCGCACCCACAAGCACTGGCCACGCACCACGCACTCCATCCTGGAAAGTGTCCTCAGTGCCAGAAGTGCAGGCAGGAGCTCGCCTGCTGCCCTCAGAGGCCCCTGGAGACAGATCTCCTTCCCTCACAGCCGCTCGTGCCCCGGAGCAACTGCAGCCACCATCCCTGCTCAGGAGGGCACTCAGGGCTGTGTGCAGGGCATTCCTTGGCATCCACCGCCCACGGCGGCGGCGGCGGCGGCAGCAGTAGTGCCCTGCTCCCAGCGCCAGGCAGGTGCCTGAGGATGGCCGCTCTGAGCCTCAGCAGCGTCCTCTGGGAGACTGACACAGGGACACACAGCAGGGATGGATGCAGGGACAGTGCCTCAGGCTTCTGGCTGTCCCCAGGCCATCCTGCTGCCAGATCGTTCTCGGCCATGTCTTGTTAACACCAGCCTACGGTTCCCCTTCAGACACACTATAATTAGATCTGGTTCATCATTTTACCACTCACATTTTGCAAATAGACTGTATTTTATATGCATTTGTATAGAACAGGTTATAATTTTTCTTCAATAAAACTCTCAATGTAGCCCGACTAACTGACTTGTGTGCATACAAAAAATCGGTTCAATTCAAAAAGCTGAGAAAAAGTACAGTTTAAAATTTCAGAGACTACTTTTATTATCTCTAAGCAGGTGACAGCTCCTGCAGGTATCAGAACCATCTGTCTTACAGTTCTTCTACCTGCTTAAGGTACAAGAAGCGAGGGATATAAAGGTTTTGTATATTTTCTTCCGTCTGTCATGGAAAAGGTGCAGTGGGAGCGGGATGTGGGCTCAGCTGCCGGGCCTTTGTGATGAGGGGCGCTGCATCATGCCCAGAGACCACTGTGACATCGCAGGCCCGTGGGGGATTAGAGGAGCGCAGAGCCCTGGCGTGCCCACTCTCAGCAGAGCCCTTCCCACAGGCGCCTGCACCTCCCCTGGAGCCCCTGGCAGCTCTGCAGCAGAGGGTCACAGACAGACATGGAGAAGCATTTGACGGATGCCGGTTCTCCGACACACGGGGGCGTGCCGAGCCTGGACTGGGTACGCCGGGTGAGGGACGGGGCAGGAGGGACAGGCTCGTGGTGGGATGGGGCCGCACGGAGCTGCCTGGGGGCCGGGGCTGGGCTTGCTGCCACTGTGAGGGACGCTGTGCCAAGGCAGCTGCCTTCAGCCCACTCCTCTTCCTCCTCCTGGTGTCGTTTCCCAAGGGGATGTCACAGGCAGCCAGAGGCGGCAGCTCTGGAGAGCCAGGCTTAGGCCACGTCCCTCCATGGGGACAGTCTCAGACCTCTCCTCCGGCCACAGAGCTCGCAGAATGGAGGAAGCCCCCCCCAGCCATCATGTCAAACGAGCGGAAGCCTCTGCAAGGGTTGGATAAAACTGGCCAGGCCCGTCCTCCTCAGAGGAATGCCATCCTGCCATGGCAGCAGGACAGCCTGGAGGAGAAAGCTCCCAAAGCAGGAACGCAAGGGGCAGCTTGCCTCCCTGACATGGTCTTGGTGGCTCCGTGGCAGACTCGGGCAGGTGACTTCCAAGGACAGGATGGGACAGGGCAGGATGGGACAGGATGGGACAAGGGAATGAGCCTCCCTCTGACCAGGGCCAGTTGCTGCACTTCACCACTGCAGCCCCATCATCTCCCACAGTCCTGCCCCAGCAGCTGCTGCTGCCAGGTCTCCAGCAGACATTTCCTGGAGGGAGCCAGGTGACTTTTACAAATAACGGGATCACTGAATCACGTATAAAATCACAGGTATTAGGATTGGAAGGGATCTCAGGAGATTGTCCAGTCCAACACCCTGCTAGAGCAGGGTCACCTTGAGCAGGTTACACACAGAAAAGTTCAGCTGGCTTTGGAATGCCTCCAGAGGGGGACACCCCACAACCTCCCTGGATAGGCTATTCCGGGGCTCTGCCACCTAAGTGTAAAGAAGTTCTTGCTCAAGCTGAGGAAGAACTCCCCAAGAAATGCCCCTCTCTCCTTTCTCACCTGCCAGGGGAAAGCATTTCTCCACCTTGGGCGGCCATTGCCAGCAGGCCCGAAGGAGTTGGAGGCCGTTTGGAGGAGGCAGAAGGTGCTGTGGTGGCTTGAATTCTACGTTCCCAGTGATCCGGGGACCTTGGCCAAGGAGGACGAGGACTGCGAAAACAAGACGGACAAGGAGCAGACCCGTGAGATACTGAAAGAGGACATCACACGCCCGCTGCCCTCAGAGAGATGGGAAGACAGCGGCCAACGCCAGGAGTCCCGCCGCGTGTCAAAAGAGTACAATGGCCAAGAGCAGTTTCAGTGGGAAGAAGACGGGAGCACAGCAGCAACAGGAGAGGCTATCGACAAACTTCAGAGCACGTCTCCTGCCCTGGCTGGTTCCACGGGCACCAAGCATGAGCCAGCCACGTCCCCAACTCAAGCATCACACCAGCAAGGGAAGGCCAGCAGCACCGCACCCACAAGCACTGGCCACGCACCACGCACTCCATCCTGGAAAGTGTCCTCAGTGCCAGAAGTGCAGGCAGGAGCTCGCCTGCTGCCCTCAGAGGCCCCTGGAGACAGATCTCCTTCCCTCACAGCCGCTCGTGCCCCGGAGCAACTGCAGCCACCATCCCTGCTCAGGAGGGCACTCAGGGCTGTGTGCAGGGCGTTCCTTGGCATCCACCGCCCACGGCGGCGGCGGCGGCGGCAGCAGTAGTGCCCTGCTCCCAGCGCCAGGCAGGTGCCTGAGGATGGCCGCTCTGAGCCTCAGCAGCGTCCTCTGGGAGACTGACACAGGGACACACAGCAGGGATGGATGCAGGGACAGTGCCTCAGGCTTCTGGCTGTCCCCAGGCCATCCTGCTGCCAGATCGTTCTCGGCCATGTCTTGTTAACACCAGCCTACGGTTCCCCTTCAGACACACTATAATTAGATCTGGTTCATCATTTTACCACTCACATTTTGCAAATAGACTGTATTTTATATGCATTTGTATAGAACAGGTTATAATTTTTCTTCAATAAAACTCTCAATGTAGCCCGACTAACTGACTTGTGTGCATATAAAAAATCGGTTCAATTCAAAAAGCTGAGAAAAAGTACAGTTTAAAATTTCAGAGACTACTTTTATTATCTCTAAGCAGGTGACAGCTCCTGCAGGTATCAGAACCATCTGTCTTACAGTTCTTCTACCTGCTTAAGGTACGAGAAGCGAGGGATATAAAGGTTTTGTATATTTTCTTCCGTCTGTCATGGAAAAGGTGCAGTGGGAGCGGGATGTGGGCTCAGCTGCCGGGCCTTTGTGATGAGGGGCGCTGCATCATGCCCAGAGACCACTGTGACATCGCAGGCCCGTGGGGGATTAGAGGAGCGCAGAGCCCTGGCGTGCCCACTCTCAGCAGAGCCCTTCCCACAGGCGGCTGCACCTCCCCTGGAGCCCCTGGCAGCTCTGCAGCAGAGGGTCACAGACAGACATGGAGAAGCATTTGACGGATGCCGGTTCTCCGACACACGAGGGCCTGCCGAGCCTGGACTGGGTACGCCGGGTGAGGGACGGGGCAGGAGGGACAGGCTCGTGGTGGGATGGGGCCGCACGGAGCTGCCTGGGGGCCGGGGCTGGGCTTGCTGCCACTGTGAGGGACGCTGTGCCAAGGCAGCTGCCTTCAGCCCACTCCTCTTCCTCCTCCTGGTGTCGCTTCCCAAGGGGATGTCACAGGCAGCCAGAGGCAGCACCTCTGGAGAGCCAGGCCTAGGCCACGTCCCTCCATGGGGACAGTCTCAGACCTCTCCTCCGCCCCCAGAGCTCGCAGAATGGAGGAAGCCCCCCCCAGCCATCATGTCAAACGAGCGGAAGCCTCTGCAAGGGTTGGATAAAACTGGCCAGGCCCGTCCTCTGCAGAGGAATGCCATCCTGCCATGGCAGCAGGACAGCCTGGAGGAGAAAGCTCCCAAAGCAGGAACGCAAGGGGCAGCTTGCCTCCCTGGCATGGTCTTGGTGGCTCCGTGGCAGACTCGGGCAGGTGACTTCCAAGGACAGGATGGGACAGGGCAGGATGGGACAGGATGGGACAAGGGAATGAGCCTCCCTCTGACCAGGGCCAGTTGCTGCACTTCACCACTGCAGCCCCATCATCTCCCACAGTCCTGCCCCAGCAGCTGCTGCTGCCAGGTCTCCAGCAGGCATTTCCTGGAGGGAGCCAGGTGACTTTTACAAATAACGGGATCACTGAATCACGTATAAAATCACAGGTATTAGGATTGGAAGGGATCTCAGGAGATTGTCCAGTCCAACACCCTGCTAGAGCAGGGTCACCTTGAGCAGGTTACACACAGAAAAGTTCAGCTGGCTTTGGAATGCCTCCAGAGGGGGACACCCCACAACCTCCCTGGATAGGCTATTCCGGGGCTCTGCCACCTAAGTGTAAAGAAGTTCTTGCTCAAGCTGAGGAAGAACTCCCCAAGAAATGCCCCTCTCTCCTTTCTCACCTGCCAGGGGAAAGCATTTCTCCACCTTGGGCGGCCATTGCCAGCAGGCCCGAAGGAGTTGGAGGCCGTTTGGAGGAGGCAGAAGGTGCTGTGGTGGCTTGAATTCTACGTTCCCAGTGATCCGGGGACCTTGGCCAAGGAGGACGAGGACTGCGAAAACAAGACGGACAAGGAGCAGACCCGTGAGATACTGAAAGAGGACATCACACGCCCGCTGCCCTCAGAGAGATGGGAAGACAGCGGCCAACGCCAGGAGTCCCGCCGCGTGTCAAAAGAGTACAATGGCCAAGAGCAGTTTCAGTGGGAAGAAGACGGGAGCACAGCAGCAACAGGAGAGGCTATCGACAAACTTCAGAGCACGTCTCCTGCCCTGGCTGGTTCCACGGGCACCAAGCATGAGCCAGCCACGTCCCCAACTCAAGCATCACACCAGCAAGGGAAGGCCAGCAGCACCGCACCCACAAGCACTGGCCACGCACCACGCACTCCATCCTGGAAAGTGTCCTCAGTGCCAGAAGTGCAGGCAGGAGCTCGCCTGCTGCCCTCAGAGGCCCCTGGAGACAGATCTCCTTCCCTCACAGCCGCTCGTGCCCCGGAGCAACTGCAGCCACCATCCCTGCTCAGGAGGGCACTCAGGGCTGTGTGCAGGGCGTTCCTTGGCATCCACCGCCCACGGCGGCGGCGGCGGCGGCAGCAGTAGTGCCCTGCTCCCAGCGCCAGGCAGGTGCCTGAGGATGGCCGCTCTGAGCCTCAGCAGCGTCCTCTGGGAGACTGACACAGGGACACACAGCAGGGATGGATGCAGGGACAGTGCCTCAGGCTTCTGGCTGTCCCCAGGCCATCCTGCTGCCAGATCGTTCTCGGCCATGTCTTGTTAACACCAGCCTACGGTTCCCCTTCAGACACACTATAATTAGATCTGGTTCATCATTTTACCACTCACATTTTGCAAATAGACTGTATTTTATATGCATTTGTATAGAACAGGTTATAATTTTTCTTCAATAAAACTCTCAATGTAGCCCGACTAACTGACTTGTGTGCATATAAAAAATCGGTTCAATTCAAAAAGCTGAGAAAAAGTACAGTTTAAAATTTCAGAGACTACTTTTATTATCTCTAAGCAGGTGACAGCTCCTGCAGGTATCAGAACCATCTGTCTTACAGTTCTTCTACCTGCTTAAGGTACGAGAAGCGAGGGATATAAAGGTTTTGTATATTTTCTTCCGTCTGTCATGGAAAAGGTGCAGTGGGAGCGGGATGTGGGCTCAGCTGCCGGGCCTTTGTGATGAGGGGCGCTGCATCATGCCCAGAGACCACTGTGACATCGCAGGCCCGTGGGGGATTAGAGGAGCGCAGAGCCCTGGCGTGCCCACTCTCAGCAGAGCCCTTCCCACAGGCGGCTGCACCTCCCCTGGAGCCCCTGGCAGCTCTGCAGCAGAGGGTCACAGACAGACATGGAGAAGCATTTGACGGATGCCGGTTCTCCGACACACGAGGGCCTGCCGAGCCTGGACTGGGTACGCCGGGTGAGGGACGGGGCAGGAGGGACAGGCTCGTGGTGGGATGGGGCCGCACGGAGCTGCCTGGGGGCCGGGGCTGGGCTTGCTGCCACTGTGAGGGACGCTGTGCCAAGGCAGCTGCCTTCAGCCCACTCCTCTTCCTCCTCCTGGTGTCGCTTCCCAAGGGGATGTCACAGGCAGCCAGAGGCAGCACCTCTGGAGAGCCAGGCCTAGGCCACGTCCCTCCATGGGGACAGTCTCAGACCTCTCCTCCGCCCCCAGAGCTCGCAGAATGGAGGAAGCCCCCCCCAGCCATCATGTCAAACGAGCGGAAGCCTCTGCAAGGGTTGGATAAAACTGGCCAGGCCCGTCCTCTGCAGAGGAATGCCATCCTGCCATGGCAGCAGGACAGCCTGGAGGAGAAAGCTCCCAAAGCAGGAACGCAAGGGGCAGCTTGCCTCCCTGGCATGGTCTTGGTGGCTCCGTGGCAGACTCGGGCAGGTGACTTCCAAGGACAGGATGGGACAGGGCAGGATGGGACAGGATGGGACAAGGGAATGAGCCTCCCTCTGACCAGGGCCAGTTGCTGCACTTCACCACTGCAGCCCCATCATCTCCCACAGTCCTGCCCCAGCAGCTGCTGCTGCCAGGTCTCCAGCAGGCATTTCCTGGAGGGAGCCAGGTGACTTTTACAAATAACGGGATCACTGAATCACGTATAAAATCACAGGTATTAGGATTGGAAGGGATCTCAGGAGATTGTCCAGTCCAACACCCTGCTAGAGCAGGGTCACCTTGAGCAGGTTACACACAGAAAAGTTCAGCTGGCTTTGGAATGCCTCCAGAGGGGGACACCCCACAACCTCCCTGGATAGGCTATTCCGGGGCTCTGCCACCTAAGTGTAAAGAAGTTCTTGCTCAAGCTGAGGAAGAACTCCCCAAGAAATGCCCCTCTCTCCTTTCTCACCTGCCAGGGGAAAGCATTTCTCCACCTTGGGCGGCCATTGCCAGCAGGCCCGAAGGAGTTGGAGGCCGTTTGGAGGAGGCAGAAGGTGCTGTGGTGGCTTGAATTCTACGTTCCCAGTGATCCGGGGACCTTGGCCAAGGAGGACGAGGACTGCGAAAACAAGACGGACAAGGAGCAGACCCGTGAGATACTGAAAGAGGACATCACACGCCCGCTGCCCTCAGAGAGATGGGAAGACAGCGGCCAACGCCAGGAGTCCCGCCGCGTGTCAAAAGAGTACAATGGCCAAGAGCAGTTTCAGTGGGAAGAAGACGGGAGCACAGCAGCAACAGGAGAGGCTATCGACAAACTTCAGAGCACGTCTCCTGCCCTGGCTGGTTCCACGGGCACCAAGCATGAGCCAGCCACGTCCCCAACTCAAGCATCACACCAGCAAGGGAAGGCCAGCAGCACCGCACCCACAAGCACTGGCCACGCACCACGCACTCCATCCTGGAAAGTGTCCTCAGTGCCAGAAGTGCAGGCAGGAGCTCGCCTGCTGCCCTCAGAGGCCCCTGGAGACAGATCTCCTTCCCTCACAGCCGCTCGTGCCCCGGAGCAACTGCAGCCACCATCCCTGCTCAGGAGGGCACTCAGGGCTGTGTGCAGGGCGTTCCTTGGCATCCACCGCCCACGGCGGCGGCGGCGGCGGCAGCAGTAGTGCCCTGCTCCCAGCGCCAGGCAGGTGCCTGAGGATGGCCGCTCTGAGCCTCAGCAGCGTCCTCTGGGAGACTGACACAGGGACACACAGCAGGGATGGATGCAGGGACAGTGCCTCAGGCTTCTGGCTGTCCCCAGGCCATCCTGCTGCCAGATCGTTCTCGGCCATGTCTTGTTAACACCAGCCTACGGTTCCCCTTCAGACACACTATAATTAGATCTGGTTCATCATTTTACCACTCACATTTTGCAAATAGACTGTATTTTATATGCATTTGTATAGAACAGGTTATAATTTTTCTTCAATAAAACTCTCAATGTAGCCCGACTAACTGACTTGTGTGCATATAAAAAATCGGTTCAATTCAAAAAGCTGAGAAAAAGTACAGTTTAAAATTTCAGAGACTACTTTTATTATCTCTAAGCAGGTGACAGCTCCTGCAGGTATCAGAACCATCTGTCTTACAGTTCTTCTACCTGCTTAAGGTACGAGAAGCGAGGGATATAAAGGTTTTGTATATTTTCTTCCGTCTGTCATGGAAAAGGTGCAGTGGGAGCGGGATGTGGGCTCAGCTGCCGGGCCTTTGTGATGAGGGGCGCTGCATCATGCCCAGAGACCACTGTGACATCGCAGGCCCGTGGGGGATTAGAGGAGCGCAGAGCCCTGGCGTGCCCACTCTCAGCAGAGCCCTTCCCACAGGCGGCTGCACCTCCCCTGGAGCCCCTGGCAGCTCTGCAGCAGAGGGTCACAGACAGACATGGAGAAGCATTTGACGGATGCCGGTTCTCCGACACACGGGGGCCTGCCGAGCCTGGACTGGGTACGCCGGGTGAGGGACGGGGCAGGAGGGACAGGCTCGTGGTGGGATGGGGCCGCACGGAGCTGCCTGGGGGCCGGGGCTGGGCTTGCTGCCACTGTGAGGGACGCTGTGCCAAGGCAGCTGCCTTCAGCCCACTCCTCTTCCTCCTCCTGGTGTCGCTTCCCAAGGGGATGTCACAGGCAGCCAGAGGCAGCACCTCTGGAGAGCCAGGCCTAGGCCACGTCCCTCCATGGGGACAGTCTCAGACCTCTCCTCCGCCCCCAGAGCTCGCAGAATGGAGGAAGCCCCCCCCAGCCATCATGTCAAACGAGCGGAAGCCTCTGCAAGGGTTGGATAAAACTGGCCAGGCCCGTCCTCTGCAGAGGAATGCCATCCTGCCATGGCAGCAGGACAGCCTGGAGGAGAAAGCTCCCAAAGCAGGAACGCAAGGGGCAGCTTGCCTCCCTGGCATGGTCTTGGTGGCTCCGTGGCAGACTCGGGCAGGTGACTTCCAAGGACAGGATGGGACAGGGCAGGATGGGACAGGATGGGACAAGGGAATGAGCCTCCCTCTGACCAGGGCCAGTTGCTGCACTTCACCACTGCAGCCCCATCATCTCCCACAGTCCTGCCCCAGCAGCTGCTGCTGCCAGGTCTCCAGCAGGCATTTCCTGGAGGGAGCCAGGTGACTTTTACAAATAACGGGATCACTGAATCACGTATAAAATCACAGGTATTAGGATTGGAAGGGATCTCAGGAGATTGTCCAGTCCAACACCCTGCTAGAGCAGGGTCACCTTGAGCAGGTTACACACAGAAAAGTTCAGCTGGCTTTGGAATGCCTCCAGAGGGGGACACCCCACAACCTCCCTGGATAGGCTATTCCGGGGCTCTGCCACCTAAGTGTAAAGAAGTTCTTGCTCAAGCTGAGGAAGAACTCCCCAAGAAATGCCCCTCTCTCCTTTCTCACCTGCCAGGGGAAAGCATTTCTCCACCTTGGGCGGCCATTGCCAGCAGGCCCGAAGGAGTTGGAGGCCGTTTGGAGGAGGCAGAAGGTGCTGTGGTGGCTTGAATTCTACGTTCCCAGTGATCCGGGGACCTTGGCCAAGGAGGACGAGGACTGCGAAAACAAGACGGACAAGGAGCAGACCCGTGAGATACTGAAAGAGGACATCACACGCCCGCTGCCCTCAGAGAGATGGGAAGACAGCGGCCAACGCCAGGAGTCCTGCCGCGTGTCAAAAGAGTACAATGGCCAAGAGCAGTTTCAGTGGGAAGAAGACGGGAGCACAGCAGCAACAGGAGAGGCTATCGAAAAACTTCAGAGCACGTCTCCTGCCCTGGCTGGTTCCACGGGCACCAAGCATGAGCCAGCCACGTCCCCAACTCACGCATCTCACCAGCAAGGGAAGGCCAGCAGCACCGCACCCACAAGCACTGGCCACGCACCACGCACTCCATCCTGGAAAGTGTCCTCAGTGCCAGAAGTGCAGGCAGGAGCTCGCCTGCTGCCCTCAGAGGCCCCTGGAGACAGATCTCCTTCCCTCACAGCTGCTCGTGCCCCGGAGCAACTGCAGCCACCATCCCTGCTCAGGAGGGCACTCAGGGCTGTGTGCAGGGCGTTCCTTGGCATCCACCGCCCACGGCGGCGGCGGCGGCGGCAGCAGTAGTGCCCTGCTCCCAGCGCCAGGCAGGTGCCTGAGGATGGCCGCTCTGAGCCTCAGCAGCGTCCTCTGGGAGACTGACACAGGGACACACAGCAGGGATGGATGCAGGGACAGTGCCTCAGGCTTCTGGCTGTCCCCAGTCCATCCTGCTGCCAGATCGTTCTCGGCCATGTCTTGTTAACACCAGCCTACGGTTCCCCTTCAGACACACTATAATTAGATCTGGTTCATCATTTTACCACTCACATTTTGCAAATAGACTGTATTTTATATGCATTTGTATAGAACAGGTTATAATTTTTCTTCAATAAAACTCTCAATGTAGCCCGACTAACTGACTTGTGTGCATACAAAAAATCGGTTCCATTCAAAAAGCTGAGAAAAAGTACAGTTTAAAATTTCAGAGACTACTTTTATTATCTCTAAGCAGGTGACAGCTCCTGCAGGTATCAGAACCATCTGTCTTACAGTTCTTCTACCTGCTTAAGGTACGAGAAGCGAGGGATATAAAGGTTTTGTATATTTTCTTCTGTCTGTCATGGAAAAGGTGCAGTGGGAGCGGGATGTGGGCTCAGCTGCCGGGCCTTTGTGATGACGGGCGCTGCATCATGCCCAGAGACCACTGTGACATCGCAGGCCCGTGGGGGATTAGAGGAGCGCAGAGCCCTGGCGTGCCCACTCTCAGCAGAGCCCTTCCCACAGGCGCCTGCACCTCCCCTGGAGCCCCTGGCAGCTCTGCAGCAGAGGGTCACAGACAGACATGGAGAAGCATTTGACGGATGCCGGTTCTCCGACACACGGGGGCCTGCCGAGCCTGGACTGGGTACGTCGGGTGAGGGACGGGGCAGGAGGGACAGGCTCGTGGTGGGATGGGGCCGCACGGAGCTGCCTGGGGGCCGGGGCTGGGCTTGCTGCCACTGTGAGGGACGCTGTGCCAAGGCAGCTGCCTTCAGCCCACTCCTCTTCCTCCTCCTGGTGTCGTTTCCCAAGGGGATTTCACAGGCAGCCAGAGGCGGCAGCTCTGGAGAGCCAGGCTTAGGCCACGTCCCTCCATGGGGACAGTCTCAGACCTCTCCTCCGGCCCCAGAGCTCGCAGAATGGAGGAAGCCCCCCCCGGCCATCATGTCAAACGAGCGGAAGCCTCTGCAAGGGTTGGATAAAACTGGCCAGGCCCATCCTCTGCAGAGGAATGCCATCCTGCCATGGCAGCAGGACAGCCTGGAGGAGAAAGCTCCCAAAGCAGGAACGCAAGGGGCAGCTTGCCTCCCTGACATGGTCTTGGTGGCTCCGTGGCAGACTCGGGCAGGTGACTTCCAAGGACAGGATGGGACAGGGCAGGATGGGACAGGATGGGACAAGGGAATGAGTCTCCCTCTGACCAGGGCCAGTTGCTGCACTTCACCACTGCAGCCCCATCATCTCCCACAGTCCTGCCCCAGCAGCTGCTGCTGCCAGGTCTCCAGCAGACATTTCCTGGAGGGAGCCAGGTGACTTTTACAAATAACGGGATCACTGAATCACGTATAAAATCACAGGTATTAGGATTGGAAGGGATCTCAGGAGATTGTCCAGTCCAACACCCTGCTAGAGCAGGGTCACCTTGAGCAGGTTACACACAGAAAAGTTCAGCTGGCTTTGGAACGCCTCCAGAGGGGGACACCCCACAACCTCCCTGGATAGGCTATTCCGGGGCTCTGCCACCTAAGTGTAAAGAAGTTCTTGCTCAAGCTGAGGAAGAACTCCCCAAGAAATGCCCCTCTCTCCTTTCTCACCTGCCAGGGGAAAGCATTTCTCCACCTTGGGCGGCCATTGCCAGCAGGCCCGAAGGAGTTGGAGGCCGTTTGGAGGAGGCAGAAGGTGCTGTGGTGGCTTGAATTCTACGTTCCCAGTGATCCGGGGACCTTGGCCAAGGAGGACGAGGACTGCGAAAACAAGACGGACAAGGAGCAGACCCGTGAGATACTGAAAGAGGACATCACACGCCCGCTGCCCTCAGAGAGATGGGAAGACAGCGGCCAACGCCAGGAGTCCCGCCACGTGTCAAAAGAGTACAATGGCCAAGAGCAGTTTCAATGGGAAGAAGACGGGAGCACAGCAGCAACAGGAGAGGCTATCGACAAACTTCAGAGCACGTCTCCTGCCCTGGCTGGTTCCACGGGCACCAAGCATGAGCCAGCCACGTCCCCAACTCACGCATCACACCAGCAAGGGAAGGCCAGCAGCACCGCACCCACAAGCACTGGCCACGCACCACGCACTCCATCCTGGAAAGTGTCCTCAGTGCCAGAAGTGCAGGCAGGAGCTCGCCTGCTGCCCTCAGAGGCCCCTGGAGACAGATCTCCTTCCCTCACAGCCGCTCGTGCCCCGGAGCAACTGCAGCCACCATCCCTGCTCAGGAGGGCACTCAGGGCTGTGTGCAGGGCGTTCCTTGGCATCCACCGCCCACGGCGGCGGCGGCGGCGGCAGCAGTAGTGCCCTGCTCCCAGCGCCAGGCAGGTGCCTGAGGATGGCCGCTCTGAGCCTCAGCAGCGTCCTCTGGGAGACTGACACAGGGACACACAGCAGGGATGGATGCAGGGACAGTGCCTCAGGCTTCTGGCTGTCCCCAGGCCATCCTGCTGCCAGATCGTTCTCGGCCATGTCTTGTTAACACCAGCCTACGGTTCCCCTTCAGACACACTATAATTAGATCTGGTTCATCATTTTACCACTCACATTTTGCAAATAGACTGTATTTTATATGCATTTGTATAGAACAGGTTATAATTTTTCTTCAATAAAACTCTCAATGTAGCCCGACTAACTGACTTGTGTGCATACAAAAAATCGGTTCCATTCAAAAAGCTGAGAAAAAGTACAGTTTAAAATTTCAGAGACTACTTTTATTATCTCTAAGCAGGTGACAGCTCCTGCAGGTATCAGAACCATCTGTCTTACAGTTCTTCTACCTGCTTAAGGTACGAGAAGCGAGGGATATAAAGGTTTTGTATATTTGCTTCTGTCTGTCATGGAAAAGGTGCAGTGGGAGCGGGATGTGGGCTCAGCTGCCGGGCCTTTGTGATGACGGGCGCTGCATCATGCCCAGAGACCACTGTGACATCGCAGGCCCGTGGGGGATTAGAGGAGCGCAGAGCCCTGGCGTGCCCACTCTCAGCAGAGCCCTTCCCACAGGCGCCTGCACCTCCCCTGGAGCCCCTGGCAGCTCTGCAGCAGAGGGTCACAGACAGACATGGAGAAGCATTTGACGGATGCCGGTTCTCCGACACACGGGGGCCTGCCGAGCCTGGACTGGGTACGCCGGGTGAGGGACGGGGCAGGAGGGACAGGCTCGTGGTGGGATGGGGCCGCACGGAGCTGCCTGGGGGCCGGGGCTGGGCTTGCTGCCACTGTGAGGGACGCTGTGCCAAGGCAGCTGCCTTCAGCCCACTCCTCTTCCTCCTCCTGGTGTCGTTTCCCAAGGGGATTTCACAGGCAGCCAGAGGCGGCAGCTCTGGAGAGCCAGGCTTAGGCCACGTCCCTCCATGGGGACAGTCTCAGACCTCTCCTCCGGCCCCAGAGCTCGCAGAATGGAGGAAGCCCCCCCCGGCCATCATGTCAAACGAGCGGAAGCCTCTGCAAGGGTTGGATAAAACTGGCCAGGCCCATCCTCTGCAGAGGAATGCCATCCTGCCATGGCAGCAGGACAGCCTGGAGGAGAAAGCTCCCAAAGCAGGAACGCAAGGGGCAGCTTGCCTCCCTGACATGGTCTTGGTGGCTCCGTGGCAGACTCGGGCAGGTGACTTCCAAGGACAGGATGGGACAGGGCAGGATGGGACAGGATGGGACAAGGGAATGAGTCTCCCTCTGACCAGGGCCAGTTGCTGCACTTCACCACTGCAGCCCCATCATCTCCCACAGTCCTGCCCCAGCAGCTGCTGCTGCCAGGTCTCCAGCAGACATTTCCTGGAGGGAGCCAGGTGACTTTTACAAATAACGGGATCACTGAATCACGTATAAAATCACAGGTATTAGGATTGGAAGGGATCTCAGGAGATTGTCCAGTCCAACACCCTGCTAGAGCAGGGTCACCTTGAGCAGGTTACACACAGAAAAGTTCAGCTGGCTTTGGAATGCCTCCAGAGGGGGACACCCCACAACCTCCCTGGATAGGCTATTCCGGGGCTCTGCCACCTAAGTGTAAAGAAGTTCTTGCTCAAGCTGAGGAAGAACTCCCCAAGAAATGCCCCTCTCTCCTTTCTCACCTGCCAGGGGAAAGCATTTCTCCACCTTGGGCGGCCATTGCCAGCAGGCCCGAAGGAGTTGGAGGCTGTTTGGAGGAGGCAGAAGGTGCTGTGGTGGCTTGAATTCTACGTTCCCAGTGATCCGGGGACCTTGGCCAAGGAGGACGAGGACTGCGAAAACAAGACGGACAAGGAGCAGACCCGTGAGATACTGAAAGAGGACATCACACGCCCGCTGCCCTCAGAGAGATGGGAAGACAGCGGCCAACGCCAGGAGTCCCGCCGCGTGTCAAAAGAGTACAATGGCCAAGAGCACTTTCAATGGGAAGAAGACGGGAGCACAGCAGCAACAGGAGAGGCTATCGACAAACTTCAGAGCACGTCTCCTGCCCTGGCTGGTTCCACGGGCACCAAGCATGAGCCAGCCACGTCCCCAACTCAAGCATCACACCAGCAAGGGAAGGCCAGCAGCACCGCACCCACAAGCACTGGCCACGCACCACGCACTCCATCCTGGAAAGTGTCCTCAGTGCCAGAAGTGCAGGCAGGAGCTCGCCTGCTGCCCTCAGAGGCCCCTGGAGACAGATCTCCTTCCCTCACAGCCGCTCGTGCCCCGGAGCAACTGCAGCCACCATCCCTGCTCAGGAGGGCACTCAGGGCTGTGTGCAGGGCGTTCCTTGGCATCCACCGCCCACGGCGGCGGCGGCGGCGGCAGCAGTAGTGCCCTGCTCCCAGCGCCAGGCAGGTGCCTGAGGATGGCCGCTCTGAGCCTCAGCAGCGTCCTCTGGGAGACTGACACAGGGACACACAGCAGGGATGGATGCAGGGACAGTGCCTCAGGCTTCTGGCTGTCCCCAGGCCATCCTGCTGCCAGATCGTTCTCGGCCATGTCTTGTTAACACCAGCCTACGGTTCCCCTTCAGACACACTATAATTAGATCTGGTTCATCATTTTACCACTCACATTTTGCAAATAGACTGTATTTTATATGCATTTGTATAGAACAGGTTATAATTTTTCTTCAATAAAACTCTCAATGTAGCCCGACTAACTGACTTGTGTGCATACAAAAAATCGGTTCAATTCAAAAAGCTGAGAAAAAGTACAGTTTAAAATTTCAGAGACTACTTTTATTATCTCTAAGCAGGTGACAGCTCCTGCAGGTATCAGAACCATCTGTCTTATAGTTCTTCTACCTGCTTAAGGTACGAGAAGCGAGGGATATAAAGGTTTTGTATATTTGCTTCTGTCTGTCATGGAAAAGGTGCAGTGGGAGCGGGATCTGGGCTCAGCTGCCGGGCCTTTGTGATGAGGGGCGCTGCATCATGCCCAGAGACCACTGTGACATCGCCGGCCCGTGGGGGATTAGAGGAGCGCAGAGCCCTGGCGTGCCCACTCTCAGCAGAGCCCTTCCCACAGGCGGCTGCACCTCCCCTGGAGCCCCTGGCAGCTTTGCAGCAGAGGGTCACAGACAGACATGGAGAAGCATGTGACGGATGCCGGTTCTCCGACACACGGGGGCCTGCCGAGCCTGGACTGGGTACGTCGGGTGAGGGACGGGGCAGGAGGGACAGGCTCGTGGTGGGATGGGGCCGCACGGAGCTGCCTGGGGGCCGGGGCTGGGCTTGCTGCCACTGTGAGGGACGCTGTGCCAAGGCAGCTGCCTTCAGCCCACTCCTCTTCCTCCTCCTGGTGTCGCTTCCCAAGGGGATGTCACAGGCAGCCAGAGGCGGCACCTCTGGAGAGCCAGGCCTAGGCCACGTCCCTCCATGGGGACAGTCTCAGACCTCTCCTCGGCCCCCAGAGCTCACAGAATGGAGGAAGCTCCCCCCAGCCATCATGTCAAACGAGCGGAAACCTCCGCAAGGGTTGGATAAAACTGGCCAGGCCCATCCTCTGCAGAGGAATGCCATCCTGCCATGGCAGCAGGACAGCCTGGAGGAGAAAGCTCCCAAAGCAGGAACGCAAGGGGCAGCTTGCCTCCCTGACATGGTCTTGGTGGCTCCGTGGCAGACTCGGGCAGGTGACTTCCAAGGACAGGATGGGACAGGGCAGGATGGGACAGGATGGGACAAGGGAATGAGTCTCCCTCTGACCAGGGCCAGTTGCTGCACTTCACCACTGCAGCCCCATCATCTCCCACAGTCCTGCCCCAGCAGCTGCTGCTGCCAGGTCTCCAGCAGGCATTTCCTGGAGGGAGCCAGGTGACTTTTACAAATAACGGGATCACTGAATCACGTATAAAATCACAGGTATTAGGATTGGAAGGGATCTCAGGAGATTGTCCAGTCCAACACCCTGCTAGAGCAGGGTCACCTTGAGCAGGTTACACACAGAAAAGTTCAGCTGGCTTTGGAATGCCTCCAGAGGGGGACACCCCACAACCTCCCTGGATAAGCTATTCCGGGGCTCTGCCCCCTAAGTGTAAAGAAGTCCCTGCTCAAGCTGAGGAAGAACTCCCCAAGAAATGCCCCTCTCTCCTTTCTCACCTGCCAGGGGAAAGCATTTCTCCACCTTGGGTGGCCATTGCCAGCAGGCCCGAAGGAGTTGGAGGCCGTTTGGAGGAGGCAGAAGGTGCTGTGGTGGCTTGAATTCTACGTTCCCAGTGATCCGGGGACCTTGGCCAAGGAGGACGAGGACTGCGAAAACAAGACGGACAAGGAGCAGACCCGTGAGATACTGAAAGAGGACATCACACGCCCGCTGCCCTCAGAGAGATGGGAAGACAGCGGCCAACGCCAGGAGTCCCGCCGCGTGTCAAAAGAGTACAATGGCCAAGAGCACTTTCAATGGGAAGAAGACGGGAGCACAGCAGCAACAGGAGAGGCTATCGACAAACTTCAGAGCACGTCTCCTGCCCTGGCTGGTTCCACGGGCACCAAGCATGAGCCAGCCACGTCCCCAACTCAAGCATCACACCAGCAAGGGAAGGCCAGCAGCACCGCACCCACAAGCACTGGCCACGCACCACGCACTCCATCCTGGAAAGTGTCCTCAGTGCCAGAAGTGCAGGCAGGAGCTCGCCTGCTGCCCTCAGAGGCCCCTGGAGACAGATCTCCTTCCCTCACAGCCGCTCGTGCCCCGGAGCAACTGCAGCCACCATCCCTGCTCAGGAGGGCACTCAGGGCTGTGTGCAGGGCGTTCCTTGGCATCCACCGCCCACGGCGGCGGCGGCGGCGGCAGCAGTAGTGCCCTGCTCCCAGCGCCAGGCAGGTGCCTGAGGATGGCCGCTCTGAGCCTCAGCAGCGTCCTCTGGGAGACTGACACAGGGACACACAGCAGGGATGGATGCAGGGACAGTGCCTCAGGCTTCTGGCTGTCCCCAGGCCATCCTGCTGCCAGATCGTTCTCGGCCATGTCTTGTTAACACCAGCCTACGGTTCCCCTTCAGACACACTATAATTAGATCTGGTTCATCATTTTACCACTCACATTTTGCAAATAGACTGTATTTTATATGCATTTGTATAGAACAGGTTATAATTTTTCTTCAATAAAACTCTCAATGTAGCCCGACTAACTGACTTGTGTGCATACAAAAAATCGGTTCCATTCAAAAAGCTGAGAAAAAGTACAGTTTAAAATTTCAGAGACTACTTTTATTATCTCTAAGCAGGTGACAGCTCCTGCAGGTATCAGAACCATCTGTCTTACAGTTCTTCTACCTGCTTAAGGTACGAGAAGCGAGGGATATAAAGGTTTTGTATATTTTCTTCCGTCTGTCATGGAAAAGGTGCAGTGGGAGCGGGATGTGGGCTCAGCTGCCGGGCCTTTGTGATGACGGGCGCTGCATCATGCCCAGAGACCACTGTGACATCGCAGGCCCGTGGGGGATTAGAGGAGCGCAGAGCCCTGGCGTGCCCACTCTCAGCAGAGCCCTTCCCACAGGCGGCTGCACCTCCCCTGGAGCCCCTGGCAGCTCTGCAGCAGAGGGTCACAGACAGACATGGAGAAGCATTTGACGGATGCCGGTTCTCCGACACACGGGGGCCTGCCGAGCCTGGACTGGGTACGCTGGGTGAGGGACGGGGCAGGAGGGACAGGCTCGTGGTGGGATGGGGCCGCACGGAGCTGCCTGGGGGCCGGGGCTGGGCTTGCTGCCACTGTGAGGGACGCTGTGCCAAGGCAGCTGCCTTCAGCCCACTCCTCTTCCTCCTCCTGGTGTCGCTTCCCAAGGGGATGTCACAGGCAGCCAGAGGCAGCACCTCTGGAGAGCCAGGCCTAGGCCACGTCCCTCCATGGGGACAGTCTCAGACCTCTCCTCCGGCCCACAGAGCTCGCAGAATGGAGGAAGCCCCCCCCGGCCATCATGTCAAACGAGCGGAAGCCTCTGCAAGGGTTGGATAAAACTGGCCAGGCCCATCCTCTGCAGAGGAATGCCATCCTGCCATGGCAGCAGGACAGCCTGGAGGAGAAAGCTCCCAAAGCAGGAACGCAAGGGGCAGCTTGCCTCCCTGGCATGGTCTTGGTGGCTCCGTGGCAGACTCGGGCAGGTGACTTCCAAGGACAGGATGGGACAGGGCAGGATGGGACAGGATGGGACAAGGGAATGAGCCTCCCTCTGACCAGGCCCAGTTGCTGCACTTCACCACTGCAGCCCCATCATCTCCCACAGTCCTGCCCCAGCAGCTGCTGCTGCCAGGTCTCCAGCAGGCATTTCCTGGAGGGAGCCAGGTGACTTTTACAAATAACGGGATCACTGAATCACGTATAAAATCACAGGTATTTGGATCGGAAGGGATCTCAGGAGACTGTCCAGTCCAACACCCTGCTAGAGCAGGGTCACCTTGAGCAGGTTACACACAGAAAAGTTCAGCTGGCTTTGGAATGCCTCCAGAGGGGGACACCCCACAACCTCCCTGGATAGGCTATTCCGGGGCTCTGCCACCTAAGTGTAAAGAAGTCCCTGCTCAAGCTGAGGAAGAACTCCCCAAGAAATGCCCCTCTCTCCTTTCTCACCTGCCAGGGGAAAGCATTTCTCCACCTTGGGCGGCCATTGCCAGCAGGCCCGAAGGAGTTGGAGGCCGTTTGGAGGAGGCAGAAGGTGCTGTGGTGGCTTGAATTCTACGTTCCCAGTGATCCGGGGACCTTGGCCAAGGAGGACGAGGACTGCGAAAACAAGACTGACAAGGAGCAGACCCGTGAGATACTGAAAGAGGACATCACACGCCCGCTGCCCTCAGAGAGATGGGAAGACAGCGGCCAACGCCAGGAGTCCCGCCACGTGTCAGAAGAGTACAATGGCCAAGAGCAGTTTCAGTGGGAAGAAGACGGGAGCACAGCAGCAACAGGAGAGGCTATCGACAAACTTCAGAGCAAGTCTCCTGCCCTGGCTGGTTCCACGGGCACCAAGCATGAGGCAGCCACGTCCCCAACTCAAGCATCACACCAGCAAGGGAAGGCCAGCAGCACCGCACCCACAAGCACTGGCCACGCACCACGCACTCCATCCTGGAAAGTGTCCTCAGTGCCAGAAGTGCAGGCAGGAGCTCGCCTGCTGCCCTCAGAGGCCCCTGGAGACAGATCTCCTTCCCTCACAGCCGCTCGTGCCCCGGAGCAACTGCAGCCACCATCCCTGCTCAGGAGGGCACTCAGGGCTGTGTGCAGGGCGTTCCTTGGCATCCACCGCCCACGGCGGCGGCGGCGGCGGCAGCAGTAGTGCCCTGCTCCCAGCGCCAGGCAGGTGCCTGAGGATGGCCGCTCTGAGCCTCAGCAGCGTCCTCTGGGAGACTGACACAGGGACACACAGCAGGGATGGATGCAGGGACAGTGCCTCAGGCTTCTGGCTGTCCCCAGGCCATCCTGCTGCCAGATCGTTCTCGGCCATGTCTTGTTAACACCAGCCTACGGTTCCCCTTCAGACACACTATAATTAGATCTGGTTCATCATTTTACCACTCACATTTTGCAAATAGACTGTATTTTATATGCATTTGTATAGAACAGGTTATAATTTTTCTTCAATAAAACTCTCAATGTAGCCCGACTAACTGACTTGTGTGCATACAAAAAATCGGTTCCATTCAAAAAGCTGAGAAAAAGTACAGTTTAAAATTTCAGAGACTACTTTTATTATCTCTAAGCAGGTGACAGCTCCTGCAGGTATCAGAACCATCTGTCTTACAGTTCTTCTACCTGCTTAAGGTACGAGAAGCGAGGGATATAAAGGTTTTGTATATTTTCTTCTGTCTGTCATGGAAAAGGTGCAGTGGGAGCGGGATGTGGGCTCAGCTGCCGGGCCTTTGTGATGGCGGGCGCTGCATCATGCCCAGAGACCACTGTGACATCGCAGGCCCGTGGGGGATTAGAGGAGCGCAGAGCCCTGGCGTGCCCACTCTCAGCAGAGCCCTTCCCACAGGCGGCTGCACCTCCCCTGGAGCCCCTGGCAGCTCTGCAGCAGAGGGTCACAGACAGACATGGAGAAGCATTTGACGGATGCCGGTTCTCCGACACACGGGGGCCTGCCGAGCCTGGACTGGGTACGCCGGGTGAGGGACGGGGCAGGAGGGACAGGCTCGTGGTGGGATGGGGCCGCACGGAGCTGCCTGGGGGCCGGGGCTGGGCTTGCTGCCACTGTGAGGGACGCTGTGCCAAGGCAGCTGCCTTCAGCCCACTCCTCTTCCTCCTCCTGGTGTCGCTTCCCAAGGGGATGTCACAGGCAGCCAGAGGCAGCACCTCTGGAGAGCCAGGCCTAGGCCTCGTCCCTCCATGGGGACAGTCTCAGACCTCTCCTCCGCCCCCAGAGCTCGCAGAATGGAGGAAGCCCCCCCCAGCCATCATGTCAAACGAGCGGAAGCCTCTGCAAGGGTTGGATAAAACTGGCCAGGCCCATCCTCTGCAGAGGAATGCCATCCTGCCATGGCAGCAGGACAGCCTGGAGGAGAAAGCTCCCAAAGCAGGAACGCAAGGGGCAGCTTGCCTCCCTGACATGGTCTTGGTGGCTCCGTGGCAGACTCGGGCAGGTGACTTCCAAGGACAGGATGGGACAGGGCAGGATGGGACAGGATGGGACAAGGGAATGAGCCTCCCTCTGACCAGGCCCAGTTGCTGCACTTCACCACTGCAGCCCCATCATCTCCCACAGTCCTGCCCCAGCAGCTGCTGCTGCCAGGTCTCCAGCAGGCATTTCCTGGAGGGAGCCAGGTGACTTTTACAAATAACGGGATCACTGAATCACGTATAAAATCACAGGTATTTGGATCGGAAGGGATCTCAGGAGACTGTCCAGTCCAACACCCTGCTAGAGCAGGGTCACCTTGAGCAGGTTACACACAGAAAAGTTCAGCTGGCTTTGGAATGCCTCCAGAGGGGGACACCCCACAACCTCCCTGGATAGGCTATTCCGGGGCTCTGCCACCTAAGTGTAAAGAAGTCCCTGCTCAAGCTGAGGAAGAACTCCCCAAGAAATGCCCCTCTCTCCTTTCTCACCTGCCAGGGGAAAGCATTTCTCCACCTTGGGCGGCCATTGCCAGCAGGCCCGAAGGAGTTGGAGGCCGTTTGGAGGAGGCAGAAGGTGCTGTGGTGGCTTGAATTCTACGTTCCCAGTGATCCGGGGACCTTGGCCAAGGAGGACGAGGACTGCGAAAACAAGACTGACAAGGAGCAGACCCGTGAGATACTGAAAGAGGACATCACACGCCCGCTGCCCTCAGAGAGATGGGAAGACAGCGGCCAACGCCAGGAGTCCCGCCGCGTGTCAAAAGAGTACAATGGCCAAGAGCAGTTTCAATGGGAAGAAGACGGGAGCACAGCAGCAACAGGAGAGGCTATCGACAAACTTCAGAGCACGTCTCCTGCCCTGGCTGGTTCCACGGGCACCAAGCATGAGGCAGCCACGTCCCCAACTCAAGCATCACACCAGCAAGGGAAGGCCAGCAGCACCGCACCCACAAGCACTGGCCACGCACCACGCACTCCATCCTGGAAAGTGTCCTCAGTGCCAGAAGTGCAGGCAGGAGCTCGCCTGCTGCCCTCAGAGGCCCCTGGAGACAGATCTCCTTCCCTCACAGCCGCTCGTGCCCCGGAGCAACTGCAGCCACCATCCCTGCTCAGGAGGGCACTCAGGGCTGTGTGCAGGGCGTTCCTTGGCATCCACCGCCCACGGCGGCGGCGGCGGCGGCAGCAGTAGTGCCCTGCTCCCAGCGCCAGGCAGGTGCCTGAGGATGGCCGCTCTGAGCCTCAGCAGCGTCCTCTGGGAGACTGACACAGGGACACACAGCAGGGATGGATGCAGGGACAGTGCCTCAGGCTTCTGGCTGTCCCCAGGCCATCCTGCTGCCAGATCGTTCTCGGCCATGTCTTGTTAACACCAGCCTACGGTTCCCCTTCAGACACACTATAATTAGATCTGGTTCATCATTTTACCACTCACATTTTGCAAATAGACTGTATTTTATATGCATTTGTATAGAACAGGTTATAATTTTTCTTCAATAAAACTCTCAATGTAGCCCGACTAACTGACTAGTGTGCATACAAAAAATCGGTTCCATTCAAAAAGCTGAGAAAAAGTACAGTTTAAAATTTCAGAGACTACTTTTATTATCTCTAAGCAGGTGACAGCTCCTGCAGGTATCAGAACCATCTGTCTTATAGTTCTTCTACCTGCTTAAGGTACGAGAAGCGAGGGATATAAAGGTTTTGTATATTTGCTTCTGTCTGTCATGGAAAAGGTGCAGTGGGAGCGGGATGTGGGCTCAGCTGCCGGGCCTTTGTGATGACGGGCGCTGCATCATGCCCAGAGACCACTGTGACATCGCAGGCCCGTGGGGGATTAGAGGAGCGCAGAGCCCTGGCGTGCCCACTCTCAGCAGAGCCCTTCCCACAGGCGGCTGCACCTCCCCTGGAGCCCCTGGCAGCTCTGCAGCAGAGGGTCACAGACAGACATGGAGAAGCATTTGACGGATGCCGGTTCTCCGACACACGGGGGCCTGCCGAGCCTGGACTGGGTACGCCGGGTGAGGGACGGGGCAGGAGGGACAGGCTCGTGGTGGGATGGGGCCGCACGGAGCTGCCTGGGGGCCGGGGCTGGGCTTGCTGCCACTGTGAGGGACGCTGTGCCAAGGCAGCTGCCTTCAGCCCACTCCTCTTCCTCCTCCTGGTGTCGCTTCCCAGGGGGATGTCACAGGCAGCCAGAGGCGGCACCTCTGGAGAGCCAGGCCTAGGCCTCGTCCCTCCATGGGGACAGTCTCAGACCTCTCCTCCGCCCCCAGAGCTCGCATGATGGAGGAAGCCCCCCCCAGCCATCATGTCAAACGAGCGGAAGCCTCTGCAAGGGTTGGATAAAACTGGCCAGGCCCATCCTCTGCAGAGGAATGCCATCCTGCCATGGCAGCAGGACAGCCTGGAGGAGAAAGCTCCCAAAGCAGGAACGCAAGGGGCAGCTTGCCTCCCTGACATGGTCTTGGTGGCTCCGTGGCAGACTCGGGCAGGTGACTTCCAAGGACAGGATGGGACAGGGCAGGATGGGACAGGATGGGACAAGGGAATGAGCCTCCCTCTGACCAGGCCCAGTTGCTGCACTTCACCACTGCAGCCCCATCATCTCCCACAGTCCTGCCCCAGCAGCTGCTGCTGCCAGGTCTCCAGCAGGCATTTCCTGGAGGGAGCCAGGTGACTTTTACAAATAACGGGATCACTGAATCACGTATAAAATCACAGGTATTAGGATTGGAAGGGATCTCAGGAGATTGTCCAGTCCAACACCCTGCTAGAGCAGGGTCACCTTGAGCAGGTTACACACAGAAAAGTTCAGCTGGCTTTGGAATGCCTCCAGAGGGGGACACCCCACAACCTCCCTGGATAGGCTATTCCGGGGCTCTGCCACCTAAGTGTAAAGAAGTCCCTGCTCAAGCTGAGGAAGAACTCCCCAAGAAATGCCCCTCTCTCCTTTCTCACCTGCCAGGGGAAAGCATTTCTCCACCTTGGGCGGCCATTGCCAGCAGGCCCGAAGGAGTTGGAGGCCGCTTGGAGGAGGCAGAAGGTGCTGTGGTGGCTTGAATTCTACGTTCCCAGTGATCCGGGGACCTTGGCCAAGGAGGACGAGGACTGCGAAAACAAGACGGACAAGGAGCAGACCCGTGAGATACTCAAAGAGGACATCACACGCCCGCTGCCCTCAGAGAGATGGGAAGACAGCGGCCAACGCCAGGAGTCCCGCCGCGTGTCAAAAGAGTACAATGGCCAAGAGCACTTTCAATGGGAAGAAGACGGGAGCACAGCAGCAACAGGAGAGGCTATCGACAAACTTCAGAGCACGTCTCCTGCCCTGGCTGGTTCCACGGGCACCAAGCATGAGCCAGCCACGTCCCCAACTCAAGCATCACACCAGCAAGGGAAGGCCAGCAGCACCGCACCCACAAGCACTGGCCACGCACCACGCACTCCATCCTGGAAAGTGTCCTCAGTGCCAGAAGTGCAGGCAGGAGCTCGCCTGCTGCCCTCAGAGGCCCCTGGAGACAGATCTCCTTCCCTCACAGCCGCTCGTGCCCCGGAGCAACTGCAGCCACCATCCCTGCTCAGGAGGGCACTCAGGGCTGTGTGCAGGGCGTTCCTTGGCATCCGCCGCCCACGGCGGCGGCGGCGGCGGCAGCAGTAGTGCCCTGCTCCCAGCGCCAGGCAGGTGCCTGAGGATGGCCGCTCTGAGCCTCAGCAGCGTCCTCTGGGAGACTGACACAGGGACACACAGCAGGGATGGATGCAGGGACAGTGCCTCAGGCTTCTGGCTGTCCCCAGGCCATCCTGCTGCCAGATCGTTCTCGGCCATGTCTTGTTAACACCAGCCTACGGTTCCCCTTCAGACACACTATAATTAGATCTGGTTCATCATTTTACCACTCACATTTTGCAAATAGACTGTATTTTATATGCATTTGTATAGAACAGGTTATAATTTTTCTTCAATAAAACTCTCAATGTAGCCCGACTAACTGACTTGTGTGCATACAAAAAATCGGTTCCATTCAAAAAGCTGAGAAAAAGTACAGTTTAAAATTTCAGAGACTACTTTTATTATCTCTAAGCAGGTGACAGCTCCTGCAGGTATCAGAACCATCTGTCTTATAGTTCTTCTACCTGCTTAAGGTACGAGAAGCGAGGGATATAAAGGTTTTGTATATTTGCTTCTGTCTGTCATGGAAAAGGTGCAGTGGGAGCGGGATGTGGGCTCAGCTGCCGGGCCTTTGTGATGACGGGCGCTGCATCATGCCCAGAGACCACTGTGACATCGCAGGCCCGTGGGGGATTAGAGGAGCGCAGAGCCCTGGCGTGCCCACTCTCAGCAGAGCCCTTCCCACAGGCGGCTGCACCTCCCCTGGAGCCCCTGGCAGCTCTGCAGCAGAGGGTCACAGACAGACATGGAGAAGCATTTGACGGATGCCGGTTCTCCGACACACGGGGGCCTGCCGAGCCTGGACTGGGTACGCCGGGTGAGGGACGGGGCAGGAGGGACAGGCTCGTGGTGGGATGGGGCCGCACGGAGCTGCCTGGGGGCCGGGGCTGGGCTTGCTGCCACTGTGAGGGACGCTGTGCCAAGGCAGCTGCCTTCAGCCCACTCCTCTTCCTCCTCCTGGTGTCGCTTCCCAGGAGGATGTCACAGGCAGCCAGAGGCGGCACCTCTGGAGAGCCAGGCCTAGGCCTCGTCCCTCCATGGGGACAGTCTCAGACCTCTCCTCCGCCCCCAGAGCTCGCAGAATGGAGGAAGCCCCCCCCAGCCATCGTGTCAAACGAGCGGAAGCCTCTGCAAGGGTTGGATAAAACTGGCCAGGCCCATCCTCTGCAGAGGAATGCCATCCTGCCATGGCAGCAGGACAGCCTGGAGGAGAAAGCTCCCAAAGCAGGAACGCAAGGGGCAGCTTGCCTCCCTGACATGGTCTTGGTGGCTCCGTGGCAGACTCGGGCAGGTGACTTCCAAGGACAGGATGGGACAGGGCAGGATGGGACAGGATGGGACAAGGGAATGAGCCTCCCTCTGACCAGGGCCAGTTGCTGCACTTCACCACTGCAGCCCCATCATCTCCCACAGTCCTGCCCCAGCAGCTGCTGCTGCCAGGTCTCCAGCAGGCATTTCCTGGAGGGAGCCAGGTGACTTTTACAAATAACGGGATCACTGAATCACGTATAAAATCACAGGTATTAGGATTGGAAGGGATCTCAGGAGATTGTCCAGTCCAACACCCTGCTAGAGCAGGGTCACCTTGAGCAGGTTACACACAGAAAAGTTCAGCTGGCTTTGGAATGCCTCCAGAGGGGGACACCCCACAACCTCCCTGGATAGGCTATTCCGGGGCTCTGCCACCTAAGTGTAAAGAAGTTCTTGCTCAAGCTGAGGAAGAACTCCCCAAGAAATGCCCCTCTCTCCTTTCTCACCTGCCAGGGGAAAGCATTTCTCCACCTTGGGCGGCCATTGCCAGCAGGCCCGAAGGAGTTGGAGGCCGTTTGGAGGAGGCAGAAGGTGCTGTGGTGGCTTGAATTCTACGTTCCCAGTGATCCGGGGACCTTGGCCAAGGAGGACGAGGACTGCGAAAACAAGACGGACAAGGAGCAGACCCGTGAGATACTGAAAGAGGACATCACACGCCCGCTGCCCTCAGAGAGATGGGAAGACAGCGGCCAACGCCAGGAGTCCCGCCGCGTGTCAAAAGAGTACAATGGCCAAGAGCAGTTTCAATGGGAAGAAGACGGGAGCACAGCAGCAACAGGAGAGGCTATCGACAAACTTCAGAGCACGTCTCCTGCCCTGGCTGCTTCCACGGGCACCAAGCATGAGGCAGCCACGTCCCCAACTCAAGCATCACACCAGCAAGGGAAGGCCAGCAGCACCGCACCCACAAGCACTGGCCACGCACCACGCACTCCATCCTGGAAAGTGTCCTCAGTGCCAGAAGTGCAGGCAGGAGCTCGCCTGCTGCCCTCAGAGGCCCCTGGAGACAGATCTCCTTCCCTCACAGCCGCTCGTGCCCCGGAGCAACTGCAGCCACCATCCCTGCTCAGGAGGGCACTCAGGGCTGTGTGCAGGGCGTTCCTTGGCATCCACCGCCCACGGCGGCGGCGGCGGCGGCAGCAGTAGTGCCCTGCTCCCAGCGCCAGGCAGGTGCCTGAGGATGGCCGCTCTGAGCCTCAGCAGCGTCCTCTGGGAGACTGACACAGGGACACACAGCAGGGATGGATGCAGGGACAGTGCCTCAGGCTTCTGGCTGTCCCCAGGCCATCCTGCTGCCAGATCGTTCTCGGCCATGTCTTGTTAACACCAGCCTACGGTTCCCCTTCAGACACACTATAATTAGATCTGGTTCATCATTTTACCACTCACATTTTGCAAATAGACTGTATTTTATATGCATTTGTATAGAACAGGTTATAATTTTTCTTCAATAAAACTCTCAGTGTAGCCCGACTAACTGACTTGTGTGCATACAAAAAATCGGTTCCATTCAAAAAGCTGAGAAAAAGTACAGTTTAAAATTTCAGAGACTACTTTAATTATCTCTAAGTAGGTGACAGCTCCTGCAGGTATCAGAACCATCTGTCTTATAGTTCTTCTACCTGCTTAAGGTACGAGAAGCGAGGGATATAAAGGTTTTGTATATTTGCTTCTGTCTGTCATGGAAAAGGTGCAGTGGGAGCGGGATGTGGGCTCAGCTGCCGGGCCTTTGTGATGAGGGGCGCTGCATCATGCCCAGAGACCACTGTGACATCGCAGGCCCGTGGGGGATTAGAGGAGCGCAGAGCCCTGGCGTGCCCACTCTCAGCAGAGCCCTTCCCACAGGCGCCTGCACCTCCCCTGGAGCCCCTGGCAGCTCTGCAGCAGAGGGTCACAGACAGACATGGAGAAGCATTTGACGGATGCCGGTTCTTTGACACACGGGGGCGTGCCGAGCCTGGACTGGGTACGCCGGGTGAGGGACGGGGCAGGAGGGACAGGCTCGTGGTGGGATGGGGCCGCACGGAGCTGCCTGGGGGCCGGGGCTGGGCTTGCTGCCACTGTGAGGGACGCTGTGCCAAGGCAGCTGCCTTCAGCCCACTCCTCTTCCTCCTCCTGGTGTCGCTTCCCAAGGGGATGTCACAGGCAGCCAGAGGCAGCACCTCTGGAGAGCCAGGCCTAGGCCACGTCCCTCCATGGGGACAGTCTCAGACCTCTCCTCCGCCCCCAGAGCTCGCAGAATGGAGGAAGCCCCCCCCAGCCATCATGTCAAACGAGCGGAAGCCTCTGCAAGGGTTGGATAAAACTGGCCAGGCCCATCCTCTGCAGAGGAATGCCATCCTGCCATGGCAGCAGGACAGCCTGGAGGAGAAAGCTCCCAAAGCAGGAACGCAAGGGGCAGCTTGCCTCCCTGGCATGGTCTTGGTGGCTCCGTGGCAGACTCGGGCAGGTGACTTCCAAGGACAGGATGGGACAGGGCAGGATGGGACAGGATGGGACAAGGGAATGAGCCTCCCTCTGACCAGGGCCAGTTGCTGCACTTCACCACTGCAGCCCCATCATCTCCCACAGTCCTGCCCCAGCAGCTGCTGCTGCCAGGTCTCCAGCAGGCATTTCCTGGAGGGAGCCAGGTGACTTTTACAAATAACGGGATCACTGAATCACGTATAAAATCACAGGTATTAGGATTGGAAGGGATCTCAGGAGATTGTCCAGTCCAACACCCTGCTAGAGCAGGGTCACCTTGAGCAGGTTACACACAGAAAAGTTCAGCTGGCTTTGGAATGCCTCCAGAGGGGGACACCCCACAACCTCCCTGGATAGGCTATTCCGGGGCTCTGCCACCTAAGTGTAAAGAAGTTCTTGCTCAAGCTGAGGAAGAACTCCCCAAGAAATGCCCCTCTCTCCTTTCTCACCTGCCAGGGGAAAGCATTTCTCCACCTTGGGCGGCCATTGCCAGCAGGCCCGAAGGAGTTGGAGGCCGTTTGGAGGAGGCAGAAGGTGCTGTGGTGGCTTGAATTCTACGTTCCCAGTGATCCGGGGACCTTGGCCAAGGAGGACGAGGACTGCGAAAACAAGACGGACAAGGAGCAGACCCGTGAGATACTGAAAGAGGACATCACACGCCCGCTGCCCTCAGAGAGATGGGAAGACAGCGGCCAACGCCAGGAGTCCCGCCGCGTGTCAAAAGAGTACAATGGCCAAGAGCACTTTCAATGGGAAGAAGACGGGAGCACAGCAGCAACAGGAGAGGCTATCGACAAACTTCAGAGCATGTCTCCTGCCCTGGCTGGTTCCACGGGCACCAAGCATGAGCCAGCCACGTCCCCAACTCACGCATCACACCAGCAAGGGAAGGCCAGCAGCACCGCACCCACAAGCACTGGCCACGCACCACGCACTCCATCCTGGAAAGTGTCCTCAGTGCCAGAAGTGCAGGCAGGAGCTCGCCTGCTGCCCTCAGAGGGCCCTGGAGACAGATCTCCTTCCCTCACAGCCGCTCGTGCCCCGGAGCAACTGCAGCCACCATCCCTGCTCAGGAGGGCACTCAGGGCTGTGTGCAGGGCGTTCCTTGGCATCCACCGCCCACGGCGGCGGCGGCGGCGGCAGCAGTAGTGCCCTGCTCCCAGCGCCAGGCAGGTGCCTGAGGATGGCCGCTCTGAGCCTCAGCAGCGTCCTCTGGGAGACTGACACAGGGACACACAGCAGGGATGGATGCAGGGACAGTGCCTCAGGCTTCTGGCTGTCCCCAGGCCATCCTGCTGCCAGATCGTTCTCGGCCATGTCTTGTTAACACCAGCCTACGGTTCCCCTTCAGACACACTATAATTAGATCTGGTTCATCATTTTACCACTCACATTTTGCAAATAGACTGTATTTTATATGCATTTGTATAGAACAGGTTATAATTTTTCTTCAATAAAACTCTCAATGTAGCCCGACTAACTGACTTGTGTGCATACAAAAAATCGGTTCCATTCAAAAAGCTGAGAAAAAGTACAGTTTAAAATTTCAGAGACTACTTTTATTATCTCTAAGCAGGTGACAGCTCCTGCAGGTATCAGAACCATCTGTCTTATAGTTCTTCTACCTGCTTAAGGTACGAGAAGCGAGGGATATAAAGGTTTTGTATATTTGCTTCTGTCTGTCATGGAAAAGGTGCAGTGGGAGCGGGATCTGGGCTCAGCTGCCGGGCCTTTGTGATGGCGGGCGCTGCATCATGCCCAGAGACCACTGTGACATCGCAGGCCCGTGGGGGATTAGAGGAGCGCAGAGCCCTGGCGTGCCCACTCTCAGCAGAGCCCTTCCCACAGGCGGCTGCACCTCCCCTGGAGCCCTTGGCAGATCTGCAGCAGAGGGTCACAGACAGACATGGAGAAGCATTTGACGGATGCCGGTTCTCCGACACACGGGGGCCTGCCGAGCCTGGACTGGGTACGCCGGGTGAGGGACGGGGCAGGAGGGACAGGCTCGTGGTGGGATGGGGCCGCACGGAGCTGCCTGGGGGCCGGGGCTGGGCTTGCTGCCACTGTGAGGGACGCTGTGCCAAGGCAGCTGCCTTCAGCCCACTCCTCTTCCTCCTCCTGGTGTCGCTTCCCAAGGGGATGTCACAGGCAGCCAGAGGCAGCACCTCTGGAGAGCCAGGCCTAGGCCTCGTCACTCCATGGGGACAGTCTCAGACCTCTCCTCCGCCCCCAGAGCTCGCAGAATGGAGGAAGCCCCCCCCAGCCATCATGTCAAACGAACGGAAGCCTCTGCAAGGGTTGGATAAAACTGGCCAGGCCCATCCTCTGCAGAGGAATGCCATCCTGCCATGGCAGCAGGACAGCCTGGAGGAGAAAGCTCCCAAAGCAGGAACGCAAGGGGCAGCTTGCCTCCCTGGCATGGTCTTGGTGGCTCCGTGGCAGACTCGGGCAGGTGACTTCCAAGGACAGGATGGGACAGGGCAGGATGGGACAGGATGGGACAAGGGAATGAGCCTCCCTCTGACCAGGGCCAGTTGCTGCACTTCACCACTGCAGCCCCATCATCTCCCACAGTCCTGCCCCAGCAGCTGCTGCTGCCAGGTCTCCAGCAGGCATTTCCTGGAGGGAGCCAGGTGACTTTTACAAATAACGGGATCACTGAATCACGTATAAAATCACAGGTATTAGGATTGGAAGGGATCTCAGGAGATTGTCCAGTCCAACACCCTGCTAGAGCAGGGTCACCTTGAGCAGGTTACACACAGAAAAGTTCAGCTGGCTTTGGAATGCCTCCAGAGGGGGACACCCCACAACCTCCCTGGATAGGCTATTCCGGGGCTCTGCCACCTAAGTGTAAAGAAGTTCTTGCTCAAGCTGAGGAAGAACTCCCCAAGAAATGCCCCTCTCTCCTTTCTCACCTGCCAGGGGAAAGCATTTCTCCACCTTGGGCGGCCATTGCCAGCAGGCCCGAAGGAGTTGGAGGCCGTTTGGAGGAGGCAGAAGGTGCTGTGGTGGCTTGAATTCTACGTTCCCAGTGATCCGGGGACCTTGGCCAAGGAGGACGAGGACTGCGAAAACAAGACGGACAAGGAGCAGACCCGTGAGATACTGAAAGAGGACATCACACGCCCGCTGCCCTCAGAGAGATGGGAAGACAGCGGCCAACGCCAGGAGTCCCGCCGCGTGTCAAAAGAGTACAATGGCCAAGAGCACTTTCAATGGGAAGAAGACGGGAGCACAGCAGCAACAGGAGAGGCTATCGACAAACTTCAGAGCACGTCTCCTGCCCTGGCTGCTTCCACGGGCACCAAGCATGAGGCAGCCACGTCCCCAACTCAAGCATCACACCAGCAAGGGAAGGCCAGCAGCACCGCACCCACAAGCACTGGCCACGCACCACGCACTCCATCCTGGAAAGTGTCCTCAGTGCCAGAAGTGCAGGCAGGAGCTCGCCTGCTGCCCTCAGAGGCCCCTGGAGACAGATCTCCTTCCCTCACAGCCGCTCGTGCCCCGGAGCAACTGCAGCCACCATCCCTGCTCAGGAGGGCACTCAGGGCTGTGTGCAGGGCGTTCCTTGGCATCCACCGCCCACGGCGGCGGCGGCGGCGGCAGCAGTAGTGCCCTGCTCCCAGCGCCAGGCAGGTGCCTGAGGATGGCCGCTCTGAGCCTCAGCAGCGTCCTCTGGGAGACTGACACAGGGACACACAGCAGGGATGGATGCAGGGACAGTGCCTCAGGCTTCTGGCTGTCCCCAGGCCATCCTGCTGCCAGATCGTTCTCGGCCATGTCTTGTTAACACCAGCCTACGGTTCCCCTTCAGACACACTATAATTAGATCTGGTTCATCATTTTACCACTCACATTTTGCAAATAGACTGTATTTTATATGCATTTGTATAGAACAGGTTATAATTTTTCTTCAATAAAACTCTCAGTGTAGCCCGACTAACTGACTTGTGTGCATACAAAAAATCGGTTCAATTCAAAAAGCTGAGAAAAAGTACAGTTTAAAATTTCAGAGACTACTTTAATTATCTCTAAGTAGGTGACAGCTCCTGCAGGTATCAGAACCATCTGTCTTATAGTTCTTCTACCTGCTTAAGGTACGAGAAGCGAGGGATATAAAGGTTTTGTATATTTGCTTCTGTCTGTCATGGAAAAGGTGCAGTGGGAGCGGGATGTGGGCTCAGCTGCCGGGCCTTTGTGATGAGGGGCGCTGCATCATGCCCAGAGACCACTGTGACATCGCAGGCCCGTGGGGGATTAGAGGAGCGCAGAGCCCTGGCGTGCCCACTCTCAGCAGAGCCCTTCCCACAGGCGCCTGCACCTCCCCTGGAGCCCCTGGCAGCTCTGCAGCAGAGGGTCACAGACAGACATGGAGAAGCATTTGACGGATGCCGGTTCTTTGACACACGGGGGCGTGCCGAGCCTGGACTGGGTACGCCGGGTGAGGGACGGGGCAGGAGGGACAGGCTCGTGGTGGGATGGGGCCGCACGGAGCTGCCTGGGGGCCGGGGCTGGGCTTGCTGCCACTGTGAGGGACGCTGTGCCAAGGCAGCTGCCTTCAGCCCACTCCTCTTCCTCCTCCTGGTGTCGCTTCCCAAGGGGATGTCACAGGCAGCCAGAGGCAGCACCTCTGGAGAGCCAGGCCTAGGCCACGTCCCTCCATGGGGACAGTCTCAGACCTCTCCTCCGCCCCCAGAGCTCGCAGAATGGAGGAAGCCCCCCCCAGCCATCATGTCAAACGAGCGGAAGCCTCTGCAAGGGTTGGATAAAACTGGCCAGGCCCATCCTCTGCAGAGGAATGCCATCCTGCCATGGCAGCAGGACAGCCTGGAGGAGAAAGCTCCCAAAGCAGGAACGCAAGGGGCAGCTTGCCTCCCTGGCATGGTCTTGGTGGCTCCGTGGCAGACTCGGGCAGGTGACTTCCAAGGACAGGATGGGACAGGGCAGGATGGGACAGGATGGGACAAGGGAATGAGCCTCCCTCTGACCAGGGCCAGTTGCTGCACTTCACCACTGCAGCCCCATCATCTCCCACAGTCCTGCCCCAGCAGCTGCTGCTGCCAGGTCTCCAGCAGGCATTTCCTGGAGGGAGCCAGGTGACTTTTACAAATAACGGGATCACTGAATCACGTATAAAATCACAGGTATTAGGATTGGAAGGGATCTCAGGAGATTGTCCAGTCCAACACCCTGCTAGAGCAGGGTCACCTTGAGCAGGTTACACACAGAAAAGTTCAGCTGGCTTTGGAATGCCTCCAGAGGGGGACACCCCACAACCTCCCTGGATAGGCTATTCCGGGGCTCTGCCACCTAAGTGTAAAGAAGTTCTTGCTCAAGCTGAGGAAGAACTCCCCAAGAAATGCCCCTCTCTCCTTTCTCACCTGCCAGGGGAAAGCATTTCTCCACCTTGGGCGGCCATTGCCAGCAGGCCCGAAGGAGTTGGAGGCCGTTTGGAGGAGGCAGAAGGTGCTGTGGTGGCTTGAATTCTACGTTCCCAGTGATCCGGGGACCTTGGCCAAGGAGGACGAGGACTGCGAAAACAAGACGGACAAGGAGCAGACCCGTGAGATACTGAAAGAGGACATCACACGCCCGCTGCCCTCAGAGAGATGGGAAGACAGCGGCCAACGCCAGGAGTCCCGCCGCGTGTCAAAAGAGTACAATGGCCAAGAGCAGTTTCAATGGGAAGAAGACGGGAGCACAGCAGCAACAGGAGAGGCTATCGACAAACTTCAGAGCACGTCTCCTGCCCTGGCTGGTTCCACGGGCACCAAGCATGAGGCAGCCACGTCCCCAACTCAAGCATCACACCAGCAAGGGAAGGCCAGCAGCACCGCACCCACAAGCACTGGCCACGCACCACGCACTCCATCCTGGAAAGTGTCCTCAGTGCCAGAAGTGCAGGCAGGAGCTCGCCTGCTGCCCTCAGAGGCCCCTGGAGACAGATCTCCTTCCCTCACAGCCGCTCGTGCCCCGGAGCAACTGCAGCCACCATCCCTGCTCAGGAGGGCACTCAGGGCTGTGTGCAGGGCGTTCCTTGGCATCCACCGCCCACGGCGGCGGCGGCGGCGGCAGCAGTAGTGCCCTGCTCCCAGCGCCAGGCAGGTGCCTGAGGATGGCCGCTCTGAGCCTCAGCAGCGTCCTCTGGGAGACTGACACAGGGACACACAGCAGGGATGGATGCAGGGACAGTGCCTCAGGCTTCTGGCTGTCCCCAGGCCATCCTGCTGCCAGATCGTTCTCGGCCATGTCTTGTTAACACCAGCCTACGGTTCCCCTTCAGACACACTATAATTAGATCTGGTTCATCATTTTACCACTCACATTTTGCAAATAGACTGTATTTTATATGCATTTGTATAGAACAGGTTATAATTTTTCTTCAATAAAACTCTCAATGTAGCCCGACTAACTGACTTGTGTGCATACAAAAAATCGGTTCCATTCAAAAAGCTGAGAAAAAGTACAGTTTAAAATTTCAGAGACTACTTTTATTATCTCTAAGCAGGTGACAGCTCCTGCAGGTATCAGAACCATCTGTCTTATAGTTCTTCTACCTGCTTAAGGTACGAGAAGCGAGGGATATAAAGGTTTTGTATATTTGCTTCTGTCTGTCATGGAAAAGGTGCAGTGGGAGCGGGATGTGGGCTCAGCTGCCGGGCCTTTGTGATGAGGGGCGCTGCATCATGCCCAGAGACCACTGTGACATCGCAGGCCCGTGGGGGATTAGAGGAGCGCAGAGCCCTGGCGTGCCCACTCTCAGCAGAGCCCTTCCCACAGGCGCCTGCACCTCCCCTGGAGCCCCTGGCAGCTCTGCAGCAGAGGGTCACAGACAGACATGGAGAAGCATTTGACGGATGCCGGTTCTTTGACACACGGGGGCGTGCCGAGCCTGGACTGGGTACGCCGGGTGAGGGACGGGGCAGGAGGGACAGGCTCGTGGTGGGATGGGGCCGCACGGAGCTGCCTGGGGGCCGGGGCTGGGCTTGCTGCCACTGTGAGGGACGCTGTGCCAAGGCAGCTGCCTTCAGCCCACTCCTCTTCCTCCTCCTGGTGTCGCTTCCCAAGGGGATGTCACAGGCAGCCAGAGGCAGCACCTCTGGAGAGCCAGGCCTAGGCCACGTCCCTCCATGGGGACAGTCTCAGACCTCTCCTCCGCCCCCAGAGCTCGCAGAATGGAGGAAGCCCCCCCCAGCCATCATGTCAAACGAGCGGAAGCCTCTGCAAGGGTTGGATAAAACTGGCCAGGCCCATCCTCTGCAGAGGAATGCCATCCTGCCATGGCAGCAGGACAGCCTGGAGGAGAAAGCTCCCAAAGCAGGAACGCAAGGGGCAGCTTGCCTCCCTGGCATGGTCTTGGTGGCTCCGTGGCAGACTCGGGCAGGTGACTTCCAAGGACAGGATGGGACAGGGCAGGATGGGACAGGATGGGACAAGGGAATGAGCCTCCCTCTGACCAGGGCCAGTTGCTGCACTTCACCACTGCAGCCCCATCATCTCCCACAGTCCTGCCCCAGCAGCTGCTGCTGCCAGGTCTCCAGCAGGCATTTCCTGGAGGGAGCCAGGTGACTTTTACAAATAACGGGATCACTGAATCACGTATAAAATCACAGGTATTAGGATTGGAAGGGATCTCAGGAGATTGTCCAGTCCAACACCCTGCTAGAGCAGGGTCACCTTGAGCAGGTTACACACAGAAAAGTTCAGCTGGCTTTGGAATGCCTCCAGAGGGGGACACCCCACAACCTCCCTGGATAGGCTATTCCGGGGCTCTGCCACCTAAGTGTAAAGAAGTTCTTGCTCAAGCTGAGGAAGAACTCCCCAAGAAATGCCCCTCTCTCCTTTCTCACCTGCCAGGGGAAAGCATTTCTCCACCTTGGGCGGCCATTGCCAGCAGGCCCGAAGGAGTTGGAGGCCGTTTGGAGGAGGCAGAAGGTGCTGTGGTGGCTTGAATTCTACGTTCCCAGTGATCCGGGGACCTTGGCCAAGGAGGACGAGGACTGCGAAAACAAGACGGACAAGGAGCAGACCCGTGAGATACTGAAAGAGGACATCACACGCCCGCTGCCCTCAGAGAGATGGGAAGACAGCGGCCAACGCCAGGAGTCCCGCCGCGTGTCAAAAGAGTACAATGGCCAAGAGCACTTTCAATGGGAAGAAGACGGGAGCACAGCAGCAACAGGAGAGGCTATCGACAAACTTCAGAGCACGTCTCCTGCCCTGGCTGGTTCCACGGGCACCAAGCATGAGGCAGCCACGTCCCCAACTCAAGCATCACACCAGCAAGGGAAGGCCAGCAGCACCGCACCCACAAGCACTGGCCACGCACCACGCACTCCATCCTGGAAAGTGTCCTCAGTGCCAGAAGTGCAGGCAGGAGCTCGCCTGCTGCCCTCAGAGGCCCCTGGAGACAGATCTCCTTCCCTCACAGCCGCTCGTGCCCCGGAGCAACTGCAGCCACCATCCCTGCTCAGGAGGGCACTCAGGGCTGTGTGCAGGGCGTTCCTTGGCATCCACCGCCCACGGCGGCGGCGGCGGCGGCAGCAGTAGTGCCCTGCTCCCAGCGCCAGGCAGGTGCCTGAGGATGGCCGCTCTGAGCCTCAGCAGCGTCCTCTGGGAGACTGACACAGGGACACACAGCAGGGATGGATGCAGGGACAGTGCCTCAGGCTTCTGGCTGTCCCCAGGCCATCCTGCTGCCAGATCGTTCTCGGCCATGTCTTGTTAACACCAGCCTACGGTTCCCCTTCAGACACACTATAATTAGATCTGGTTCATCATTTTACCACTCACATTTTGCAAATAGACTGTATTTTATATGCATTTGTATAGAACAGGTTATAATTTTTCTTCAATAAAACTCTCAATGTAGCCCGACTAACTGACTTGTGTGCATACAAAAAATCGGTTCCATTCAAAAAGCTGAGAAAAAGTACAGTTTAAAATTTCAGAGACTACTTTTATTATCTCTAAGCAGGTGACAGCTCCTGCAGGTATCAGAACCATCTGTCTTATAGTTCTTCTACCTGCTTAAGGTACGAGAAGCGAGGGATATAAAGGTTTTGTATATTTGCTTCTGTCTGTCATGGAAAAGGTGCAGTGGGAGCGGGATCTGGGCTCAGCTGCCGGGCCTTTGTGATGACGGGCGCTGCATCATGCCCAGAGACCACTGTGACATCGCAGGCCCGTGGGGGATTAGAGGAGCGCAGAGCCCTGGCGTGCCCACTCTCAGCAGAGCCCTTCCCACAGGCGGCTGCACATCCCCTGGAGCCCCTGGCAGCTCTGCAGCAGAGGGTGACAGACAGACATGGAGAAGCATTTGACGGATGCCGGTTCTCCGACACACGGGGGCCTGCCGAGCCTGGACTGGGTACGCCGGGTGAGGGACGGGGCAGGAGGGACAGGCTCGTGGTGGGATGGGGCCGCACGGAGCTGCCTGGGGGCCGGGGCTGGGCTTGCTGCCACTGTGAGGGACGCTGTGCCAAGGCAGCTGCCTTCAGCCCACTCCTCTTCCTCCTCCTGGTGTCGCTTCCCAAGGGGATGTCACAGGCAGCCAGAGGCAGCACCTCTGGAGAGCCAGGCCTAGGCCACGTCCCTCCATGGGGACAGTCTCAGACCTCTCCTCCGCCCACAGAGCTCGCAGAATGGAGGAAGCCCCCCCCAGCCATCATGTCAAACGAGCGGAAGCCTCTGCAAGGGTTGGATGAAACTGGCCAGGCCCGTCCTCTGCAGAGGAATGCCATCCTGCCATGGCAGCAGGACAGCCTGGAGGAGAAAGCTCCCAAAGCAGGAACGCAAGGGGCAGCTTGCCTCCCTGACATGGTCTTGGTGGCTCCGTGGCAGACTCGGGCAGGTGACTTCCAAGGACAGGATGGGACAGGGCAGGATGGGACAGGATGGGACAAGGGAATGAGCCTCCCTCTGACCAGGGCCAGTTGCTGCACTTCACCACTGCAGCCCCATCATCTCCCACAGTCCTGCCCCAGCAGCTGCTGCTGCCAGGTCTCCAGCAGGCATTTCCTGGAGGGAGCCAGGTGACTTTTACAAATAACGGGATCACTGAATCACGTATAAAATCACAGGTATTAGGATTGGAAGGGATCTCAGGAGATTGTCCAGTCCAACACCCTGCTAGAGCAGGGTCACCTTGAGCAGGTTACACACAGAAAAGTTCAGCTGGCTTTGGAATGCCTCCAGAGGGGGACACCCCACAACCTCCCTGGATAGGCTATTCCGGGGCTCTGCCACCTAAGTGTAAAGAAGTTCTTGCTCAAGCTGAGGAAGAACTCCCCAAGAAATGCCCCTCTCTCCTTTCTCACCTGCCAGGGGAAAGCATTTCTCCACCTTGGGCGGCCATTGCCAGCAGGCCCGAAGGAGTTGGAGGCCGTTTGGAGGAGGCAGAAGGTGCTGTGGTGGCTTGAATTCTACGTTCCCAGTGATCCGGGGACCTTGGCCAAGGAGGACGAGGACTGCGAAAACAAGACGGACAAGGAGCAGACCCGTGAGATACTGAAAGAGGACATCACACGCCCGCTGCCCTCAGAGAGATGGGAAGACAGCGGCCAACGCCAGGAGTCCCGCCACGTGTCAAAAGAGTACAATGGCCAAGAGCACTTTCAATGGGAAGAAGACGGGAGCACAGCAGCAACAGGAGAGGCTATCGACAAACTTCAGAGCACGTCTCCTGCCCTGGCTGGTTCCACGGGCACCAAGCATGAGCCAGCCACGTCCCCAACTCACGCATCACACCAGCAAGGGAAGGCCAGCAGCACCGCACCCACAAGCACTGGCCACGCACCACGCACTCCATCCTGGAAAGTGTCCTCAGTGCCAGAAGTGCAGGCAGGAGCTCACCTGCTGCCCTCAGAGGGCCCTGGAGACAGATCTCCTTCCCTCACAGCCGCTCGTGCCCCGGAGCAACTGCAGCCACCATCCCTGCTCAGGAGGGCACTCAGGGCTGTGTGCAGGGCGTTCCTTGGCATCCACCGCCCACGGCGGCGGCGGCGGCGGCAGCAGTAGTGCCCTGCTCCCAGCGCCAGGCAGGTGCCTGAGGATAGCCGCTCTGAGCCTCAGCAGCGTCCTCTGGGAGACTGACACAGGGACACACAGCAGGGATGGATGCAGGGACAGTGCCTCAGGCTTCTGGCTGTCCCCAGGCCATCCTGCTGCCAGATCGTTCTCGGCCATGTCTTGTTAACACCAGCCTACGGTTCCCCTTCAGACACACTATAATTAGATCTGGTTCATCATTTTACCACTCACATTTTGCAAATAGACTGTATTTTATATGCATTTGTATAGAACAGGTTATAATTTTTCTTCAATAAAACTCTCAATGTAGCCCGACTAACTGACTTGTGTGCATACAAAAAATCGGTTCCATTCAAAAAGCTGAGAAAAAGTACAGTTTAAAATTTCAGAGACTACTTTTATTATCTCTAAGCAGGTGACAGCTCCTGCAGGTATCAGAACCATCTGTCTTATAGTTCTTCTACCTGCTTAAGGTACGAGAAGCGAGGGATATAAAGGTTTTGTATATTTGCTTCTGTCTGTCATGGAAAAGGTGCAGTGGGAGCGGGATCTGGGCTCAGCTGCCGGGCCTTTGTGATGAGGGGCGCTGCATCATGCCCAGAGACCACTGTGACATCGCAGGCCCGTGGGGGATTAGAGGAGCGCAGAGCCCTGGCGTGCCCACTCTCAGCAGAGCCCTTCCCACAGGCGGCTGCACCTCCCCTGGAGCCCTTGGCAGCTCTGCAGCAGAGGGTGACAGACAGACATGGAGAAGCATTTGACGGATGCCGGTTCTCCGACACACGGGGGCCTGCCGAGCCTGGACTGGGTACGCCGGGTGAGGGACGGGGCAGGAGGGACAGGCTCGTGGTGGGATGGGGCCGCACGGAGCTGCCTGGGGGCCGGGGCTGGGCTTGCTGCCACTGTGAGGGACGCTGTGCCAAGGCAGCTGCCTTCAGCCCACTCCTCTTCCTCCTCCTGGTGTCGCTTCCCAAGGGGATGTCACAGGCAGCCAGAGGCAGCACCTCTGGAGAGCCAGGCCTAGGCCACGTCCCTCCATGGGGACAGTCTCAGACCTCTCCTCCGCCCACAGAGCTCGCAGAATGGAGGAAGCCCCCCCCAGCCATCATGTCAAACGAGCGGAAGCCTCTGCAAGGGTTGGATAAAACTGGCCAGGCCCATCCTCTGCAGAGGAATGCCATCCTGCCATGGCAGCAGGACAGCCTGGAGGAGAAAGCTCCCAAAGCAGGAACGCAAGGGGCAGCTTGCCTCCCTGGCATGGTCTTGGTGGCTCCGTGGCAGACTCGGGCAGGTGACTTCCAAGGACAGGATGGGACAGGGCAGGATGGGACAGGATGGGACAAGGGAATGAGCCTCCCTCTGACCAGGGCCAGTTGCTGCACTTCACCACTGCAGCCCCATCATCTCCCACAGTCCTGCCCCAGCAGCTGCTGCTGCCAGGTCTCCAGCAGGCATTTCCTGGAGGGAGCCAGGTGACTTTTACAAATAATGGGATCACTGAATCACGTATAAAATCACAGGTATTAGGATTGGAAGGGATCTCAGGAGATTGTCCAGTCCAACACCCTGCTAGAGCAGGGTCACCTTGAGCAGGTTACACACAGAAAAGTTCAGCTGGCTTTGGAATGCCTCCAGAGGGGGACACCCCACAACCTCCCTGGATAGGCTATTCCGGGGCTCTGCCACCTAAGTGTAAAGAAGTTCTTGCTCAAGCTGAGGAAGAACTCCCCAAGAAATGCCCCTCTCTCCTTTCTCACCTGCCAGGGGAAAGCATTTCTCCACCTTGGGCGGCCATTGCCAGCAGGCCCGAAGGAGTTGGAGGCCGTTTGGAGGAGGCAGAAGGTGCTGTGGTGGCTTGAATTCTACGTTCCCAGTGATCCGGGGACCTTGGCCAAGGAGGACGAGGACTGCGAAAACAAGACGGACAAGGAGCAGACCCGTGAGATACTGAAAGAGGACATCACACGCCCGCTGCCCTCAGAGAGATGGGAAGACAGCGGCCAACGCCAGGAGTCCCGCCACGTGTCAGAAGAGTACAATGGCCAAGAGCACTTTCAATGGGAAGAAGACGGGAGCACAGCAGCAACAGGAGAGGCTATCGACAAACTTCAGAGCACGTCTCCTGCCCTGGCTGGTTCCACGGGCACCAAGCATGAGCCAGCCACGTCCCCAACTCACGCATCACACCAGCAAGGGAAGGCCAGCAGCACCGCACCCACAAGCACTGGCCACGCACCACGCACTCCATCCTGGAAAGTGTCCTCAGTGCCAGAAGTGCAGGCAGGAGCTCACCTGCTGCCCTCAGAGGGCCCTGGAGACAGATCTCCTTCCCTCACAGCCGCTCGTGCCCCGGAGCAACTGCAGCCACCATCCCTGCTCAGGAGGGCACTCAGGGCTGTGTGCAGGGCGTTCCTTGGCATCCACCGCCCACGGCGGCGGCGGCGGCGGCAGCAGTAGTGCCCTGCTCCCAGCGCCAGGCAGGTGCCTGAGGATAGCCGCTCTGAGCCTCAGCAGCGTCCTCTGGGAGACTGACACAGGGACACACAGCAGGGATGGATGCAGGGACAGTGCCTCAGGCTTCTGGCTGTCCCCAGGCCATCCTGCTGCCAGATCGTTCTCGGCCATGTCTTGTTAACACCAGCCTACGGTTCCCCTTCAGACACACTATAATTAGATCTGGTTCATCATTTTACCACTCACATTTTGCAAATAGACTGTATTTTATATGCATTTGTATAGAACAGGTTATAATTTTTCTTCAATAAAACTCTCAATGTAGCCCGACTAACTGACTTGTGTGCATACAAAAAATCGGTTCCATTCAAAAAGCTGAGAAAAAGTACAGTTTAAAATTTCAGAGACTACTTTTATTATCTCTAAGCAGGTGACAGCTCCTGCAGGTATCAGAACCATCTGTCTTATAGTTCTTCTACCTGCTTAAGGTACGAGAAGCGAGGGATATAAAGGTTTTGTATATTTGCTTCTGTCTGTCATGGAAAAGGTGCAGTGGGAGCGGGATCTGGGCTCAGCTGCCGGGCCTTTGTGATGAGGGGCGCTGCATCATGCCCAGAGACCACTGTGACATCGCAGGCCCGTGGGGGATTAGAGGAGCGCAGAGCCCTGGCGTGCCCACTCTCAGCAGAGCCCTTCCCACAGGCGCCTGCACCTCCCCTGGAGCCCCTGGCAGCTCTGCAGCAGAGGGTCACAGACAGACATGGAGAAGCATTTGACGGATGCCGGTTCTCCGACACACGGGGGCCTGCCGAGCCTGGACTGGGTACGCCGGGTGAGGGACGGGGCAGGAGGGACAGGCTCGTGGTGGGATGGGGCCGCACGGAGCTGCCTGGGGGCCGGGGCTGGGCTTGCTGCCACTGTGAGGGACGCTGTGCCAAGGCAGCTGCCTTCAGCCCACTCCTCTTCCTCCTCCTGGTGTCGCTTCCCAAGGGGATGTCACAGGCAGCCAGAGGCAGCACCTCTGGAGAGCCAGGCCTAGGCCACGTCCCTCCATGGGGACAGTCTCAGACCTCTCCTCCGCCCACAGAGCTCGCAGAATGGAGGAAGCCCCCCCCAGCCATCATGTCAAACGAGCGGAAGCCTCTGCAAGGGTTGGATAAAACTGGCCAGGCCCATCCTCTGCAGAGGAATGCCATCCTGCCATGGCAGCAGGACAGCCTGGAGGAGAAAGCTCCCAAAGCAGGAACGCAAGGGGCAGCTTGCCTCCCTGGCATGGTCTTGGTGGCTCCGTGGCAGACTCGGGCAGGTGACTTCCAAGGACAGGATGGGACAGGGCAGGATGGGACAGGATGGGACAAGGGAATGAGCCTCCCTCTGACCAGGGCCAGTTGCTGCACTTCACCACTGCAGCCCCATCATCTCCCACAGTCCTGCCCCAGCAGCTGCTGCTGCCAGGTCTCCAGCAGGCATTTCCTGGAGGGAGCCAGGTGACTTTTACAAATAACGGGATCACTGAATCACGTATAAAATCACAGGTATTAGGATTGGAAGGGATCTCAGGAGATTGTCCAGTCCAACACCCTGCTAGAGCAGGGTCACCTTGAGCAGGTTACACACAGAAAAGTTCAGCTGGCTTTGGAATGCCTCCAGAGGGGGACACCCCACAACCTCCCTGGATAGGCTATTCCGGGGCTCTGCCACCTAAGTGTAAAGAAGTTCTTGCTCAAGCTGAGGAAGAACTCCCCAAGAAATGCCCCTCTCTCCTTTCTCACCTGCCAGGGGAAAGCATTTCTCCACCTTGG
Organism: Chamaea fasciata; assembly: GCF_029207755.1. Taxonomy (NCBI): domain Eukaryota; kingdom Metazoa; phylum Chordata; class Aves; order Passeriformes; family Sylviidae; genus Chamaea; species Chamaea fasciata. Next base: position 57,885,821 of record NW_027094091.1, read on the forward strand.
GCGGCCATTGCCAGCAGGCCCGAAGGAGTTGGAGGCCGTTTGGAGGAGGCAGAAGGTGCTGTGGTGGCTTGAATTCTACGTTCCCAGTGATCCGGGGACCTTGGCCAAGGAGGACGAGGACTGCGAAAACAAGACGGACAAGGAGCAGACCCGTGAGATACTGAAAGAGGACATCACACGCCCGCTGCCCTCAGAGAGATGGGAAGACAGCGGCCAACGCCAGGAGTCCCGCCGCGTGTCAAAAGAGTACAATGGCCAAGAGCACTTTCAATGGGAAGAAGACGGGAGCACAGCAGCAACAGGAGAGGCTATCGACAAACTTCAGAGCATGTCTCCTGCCCTGGCTGGTTCCACGGGCACCAAGCATGAGCCAGCCACGTCCCCAACTCACGCATCACACCAGCAAGGGAAGGCCAGCAGCACCGCACCCACAAGCACTGGCCACGCACCACGCACTCCATCCTGGAAAGTGTCCTCAGTGCCAGAAGTGCAGGCAGGAGCTCACCTGCTGCCCTCAGAGGGCCCTGGAGACAGATCTCCTTCCCTCACAGCCGCTCGTGCCCCGGAGCAACTGCAGCCACCATCCCTGCTCAGGAGGGCACTCAGGGCTGTGTGCAGGGCGTTCCTTGGCATCCACCGCCCACGGCGGCGGCGGCGGCGGCAGCAGTAGTGCCCTGCTCCCAGCGCCAGGCAGGTGCCTGAGGATGGCCGCTCTGAGCCTCAGCAGCGTCCTCTGGGAGACTGACACAGGGACACACAGCAGGGATGGATGCAGGGACAGTGCCTCAGGCTTCTGGCTGTCCCCAGGCCATCCTGCTGCCAGATCGTTCTCGGCCATGTCTTGTTAACACCAGCCTACGGTTCCCCTTCAGACACACTATAATTAGATCTGGTTCATCATTTTACCACTCACATTTTGCAAATAGACTGTATTTTATATGCATTTGTATAGAACAGGTTATAATTTTTCTTCAATAAAACTCTCAATGTAGCCCGACTAACTGACTTGTGTGCATACAAAAAATCGGTTCCATTCAAAAAGCTGAGAAAAAGTACAGTTTAAAATTTCAGAGACTACTTTTATTATCTCTAAGCAGGTGACAGCTCCTGCAGGTATCAGAACCATCTGTCTTATAGTTCTTCTACCTGCTTAAGGTACGAGAAGCGAGGGATATAAAGGTTTTGTATATTTGCTTCTGTCTGTCATGGAAAAGGTGCAGTGGGAGCGGGATGTGGGCTCAGCTGCCGGGCCTTTGTGATGACGGGCGCTGCATCATGCCCAGAGACCACTGTGACATTGCAGGCCCGTGGGGGATTAGAGGAGCGCAGAGCCCTGGCGTGCCCACTCTCAGCAGAGCCCTTCCCACAGGCGGCTGCACCTCCCCTGGAGCCCTTGGCAGCTCTGCAGCAGAGGGTGACAGACAGACATGGAGAAGCATTTGACGGATGCCGGTTCTCCGACACACGGGGGCCTGCCGAGCCTGGACTGGGTACGCCGGGTGAGGGACGGGGCAGGAGGGACAGGCTCGTGGTGGGATGAGGCCGCACGGAGCTGCCTGGGGGCCGGGGCTGGGCTTGCTGCCACTGTGAGGGACGCTGTGCCAAGGCAGCTGCCTTCAGCCCACTCCTCTTCCTCCTCCTGGTGTCGCTTCCCAAGGGGATGTCACAGGCAGCCAGAGGCAGCACCTCTGGAGAGCCAGGCCTAGGCCACGTCCCTCCATGGGGACAGTCTCAGACCTCTCCTCCGCCCACAGAGCTCGCAGAATGGAGGAAGCCCCCCCCGGCCATCATGTCAAACGAGCGGAAGCCTCTGCAAGGGTTGGATAAAACTGGCCAGGCCCATCCTCTGCAGAGGAATGCCATCCTGCCATGGCAGCAGGACAGCCTGGAGGAGAAAGCTCCCAAAGCAGGAACGCAATGGGCAGCTTGCCTCCCTGGCATGGTCTTGGTGGCTCCGTGGCAGACTTGGGCAGGTGACTTCCAAGGACAGGATGGGACAGGGCAGGATGGGACAGGATGGGACAAGGGAATGAGCCTCCCTCTGACCAGGGCCAGTTGCTGCACTTCACCACTGCAGCCCCATCATCTCCCACAGTCCTGCCCCAGCAGCTGCTGCTGCCAGGTCTCCAGCAGGCATTTCCTGGAGGGAGCCAGGTGACTTTTACAAATAACGGGATCACTGAATCACGTATAAAATCACAGGTATTAGGATTGGAAGGGATCTCAGGAGATTGTCCAGTCCAACACCCTGCTAGAGCAGGGTCACCTTGAGCAGGTTACACACAGAAAAGTTCAGCTGGCTTTGGAATGCCTCCAGAGGGGGACACCCCACAACCTCCCTGGATAGGCTATTCCGGGGCTCTGCCACCTAAGTGTAAAGAAGTTCTTGCTCAAGCTGAGGAAGAACTCCCCAAGAAATGCCCCTCTCTCCTTTCTCACCTGCCAGGGGAAAGCATTTCTCCACCTTGGGCGGCCATTGCCAGCAGGCCCGAAGGAGTTGGAGGCCGTTTGGAGGAGGCAGAAGGTGCTGTGGTGGCTTGAATTCTACGTTCCCAGTGATCCGGGGACCTTGGCCAAGGAGGACGAGGACTGCGAAAACAAGACTGACAAGGAGCAGACCCGTGAGATACTGAAAGAGGACATCACACGCCCGCTGCCCTCAGAGAGATGGGAAGACAGCGGCCAACGCCAGGAGTCCCGCCGCGTGTCAAAAGAGTACAATGGCCAAGAGCACTTTCAATGGGAAGAAGACGGGAGCACAGCAGCAACAGGAGAGGCTATCGACAAACTTCAGAGCACGTCTCCTGCCCTGGCTGGTTCCACGGGCACCAAGCATGAGCCAGCCACGTCCCCAACTCACGCATCACACCAGCAAGGGAAGGCCAGCAGCACCGCACCCACAAGCACTGGCCACGCACCACGCACTCCATCCTGGAAAGTGTCCTCAGTGCCAGAAGTGCAGGCAGGAGCTCGCCTGCTGCCCTCAGAGGCCCCTGGAGACAGATCTCCTTCCCTCACAGCCGCTCGTGCCCCGGAGCAACTGCAGCCACCATCCCTGCTCAGGAGGGCACTCAGGGCTGTGTGCAGGGCGTTCCTTGGCATCCACCGCCCACGGCGGCGGCGGCGGCGGCAGCAGTAGTGCCCTGCTCCCAGCGCCAGGCAGGTGCCTGAGGATGGCCGCTCTGAGCCTCAGCAGCGTCCTCTGGGAGACTGACACAGGGACACACAGCAGGGATGGATGCAGGGACAGTGCCTCAGGCTTCTGGCTGTCCCCAGGCCATCCTGCTGCCAGATCGTTCTCGGCCATGTCTTGTTAACACCAGCCTACGGTTCCCCTTCAGACACACTATAATTAGATCTGGTTCATCATTTTACCACTCACATTTTGCAAATAGACTGTATTTTATATGCATTTGTATAGAACAGGTTATAATTTTTCTTCAATAAAACTCTCAATGTAGCCCGACTAACTGACTTGTGTGCATACAAAAAATCGGTTCCATTCAAAAAGCTGAGAAAAAGTACAGTTTAAAATTTCAGAGACTACTTTTATTATCTCTAAGCAGGTGACAGCTCCTGCAGGTATCAGAACCATCTGTCTTATAGTTCTTCTACCTGCTTAAGGTACGAGAAGCGAGGGATATAAAGGTTTTGTATATTTGCTTCTGTCTGTCATGGAAAAGGTGCAGTGGGAGCGGGATGTGGGCTCAGCTGCCGGGCCTTCGTGATGACGGGCGCTGCATCATGCCCAGAGACCACTGTGACATCGCAGGCCCGTGGGGGATTAGAGGAGCGCAGAGCCCTGGCGTGCCCACTCTCAGCAGAGCCCTTCCCACAGGCGGCTGCACCTCCCCTGGAGCCCTTGGCAGCTCTGCAGCAGAGGGTGACAGACAGACATGGAGAAGCATTTGACGGATGCCGGTTCTCCGACACACGGGGGCCTGCCGAGCCTGGACTGGGTACGCCGGGTGAGGGACGGGGCAGGAGGGACAGGCTCGTGGTGGGATGGGGCCGCACGGAGCTGCCTGGGGGCCGGGGCTGGGCTTGCTGCCACTGTGAGGGACGCTGTGCCAAGGCAGCTGCCTTCAGCCCACTCCTCTTCCTCCTCCTGGTGTCGCTTCCCAAGGGGATGTCACAGGCAGCCAGAGGCAGCACCTCTGGAGAGCCAGGCCTAGGCCACGTCCCTCCATGGGGACAGTCTCAGACCTCTCCTCCGCCCACAGAGCTCGCAGAATGGAGGAAGCCCCCCCCGGCCATCATGTCAAACGAGCGGAAGCCTCTGCAAGGGTTGGATAAAACTGGCCAGGCCCATCCTCTGCAGAGGAATGCCATCCTGCCATGGCAGCAGGACAGCCTGGAGGAGAAAGCTCCCAAAGCAGGAACGCAAGGGGCAGCTTGCCTCCCTGGCATGGTCTTGGTGGCTCCGTGGCAGACTCGGGCAGGTGACTTCCAAGGACAGGATGGGACAGGGCAGGATGGGACAGGATGGGACAAGGGAATGAGCCTCCCTCTGACCAGGGCCAGTTGCTGCACTTCACCACTGCAGCCCCATCATCTCCCACAGTCCTGCCCCAGCAGCTGCTGCTGCCAGGTCTCCAGCAGGCATTTCCTGGAGGGAGCCAGGTGACTTTTACAAATAACGGGATCACTGAATCACGTATAAAATCACAGGTATTAGGATTGGAAGGGATCTCAGGAGATTGTCCAGTCCAACACCCTGCTAGAGCAGGGTCACCTTGAGCAGGTTACACACAGAAAAGTTCAGCTGGCTTTGGAATGCCTCCAGAGGGGGACACCCCACAACCTCCCTGGATAGGCTATTCCGGGGCTCTGCCACCTAAGTGTAAAGAAGTTCTTGCTCAAGCTGAGGAAGAACTCCCCAAGAAATGCCCCTCTCTCCTTTCTCACCTGCCAGGGGAAAGCATTTCTCCACCTTGGGCGGCCATTGCCAGCAGGCCCGAAGGAGTTGGAGGCCGTTTGGAGGAGGCAGAAGGTGCTGTGGTGGCTTGAATTCTACGTTCCCAGTGATCCGGGGACCTTGGCCAAGGAGGACGAGGACTGCGAAAACAAGACTGACAAGGAGCGGACCCGTGAGATACTGAAAGAGGACATCACACGCCCGCTGCCCTCAGAGAGATGGGAAGACAGCGGCCAACGCCAGGAGTCCCGCCGCGTGTCAAAAGAGTACAATGGCCAAGAGCAGTTTCAATGGGAAGAAGACGGGAGCACAGCAGCAACAGGAGAGGCTATCGACAAACTTCAGAGCACGTCTCCTGCCCTGGCTGGTTCCACGGGCACCAAGCATGAGCCAGCCACGTCCCCAACTCACGCATCACACCAGCAAGGGAAGGCCAGCAGCACCGCACCCACAAGCACTGGCCACGCACCACGCACTCCATCCTGGAAAGTGTCCTCAGTGCCAGAAGTGCAGGCAGGAGCTCGCCTGCTGCCCTCAGAGGCCCCTGGAGACAGATCTCCTTCCCTCACAGCCGCTCGTGCCCCGGAGCAACTGCAGCCACCATCCCTGCTCAGGAGGGCACTCAGGGCTGTGTGCAGGGCGTTCCTTGGCATCCACCGCCCACGGCGGCGGCGGCGGCGGCAGCAGTAGTGCCCTGCTCCCAGCGCCAGGCAGGTGCCTGAGGATGGCCGCTCTGAGCCTCAGCAGCGTCCTCTGGGAGACTGACACAGGGACACACAGCAGGGATGGATGCAGGGACAGTGCCTCAGGCTTCTGGCTGTCCCCAGGCCATCCTGCTGCCAGATCGTTCTCGGCCATGTCTTGTTAACACCAGCCTACGGTTCCCCTTCAGACACACTATAATTAGATCTGGTTCATCATTTTACCACTCACATTTTGCAAATAGACTGTATTTTATATGCATTTGTATAGAACAGGTTATAATTTTTCTTCAATAAAACTCTCAATGTAGCCCGACTAACTGACTTGTGTGCATACAAAAAATCGGTTCCATTCAAAAAGCTGAGAAAAAGTACAGTTTAAAATTTCAGAGACTACTTTTATTATCTCTAAGCAGGTGACAGCTCCTGCAGGTATCAGAACCATCTGTCTTATAGTTCTTCTACCTGCTTAAGGTACGAGAAGCGAGGGATATAAAGGTTTTGTATATTTGCTTCTGTCTGTCATGGAAAAGGTGCAGTGGGAGCGGGATGTGGGCTCAGCTGCCGGGCCTTCGTGATGACGGGCGCTGCATCATGCCCAGAGACCACTGTGACATCGCAGGCCCGTGGGGGATTAGAGGAGCGCAGAGCCCTGGCGTGCCCACTCTCAGCAGAGCCCTTCCCACAGGCGGCTGCACCTCCCCTGGAGCCCTTGGCAGCTCTGCAGCAGAGGGTGACAGACAGACATGGAGAAGCATTTGACGGATGCCGGTTCTCCGACACACGGGGGCCTGCCGAGCCTGGACTGGGTACGCCGGGTGAGGGACGGGGCAGGAGGGACAGGCTCGTGGTGGGATGGGGCCGCACGGAGCTGCCTGGGGGCCGGGGCTGGGCTTGCTGCCACTGTGAGGGACGCTGTGCCAAGGCAGCTGCCTTCAGCCCACTCCTCTTCCTCCTCCTGGTGTCGCTTCCCAAGGGGATGTCACAGGCAGCCAGAGGCAGCACCTCTGGAGAGCCAGGCCTAGGCCACGTCCCTCCATGGGGACAGTCTCAGACCTCTCCTCCGGCCACAGAGCTCGCAGAATGGAGGAAGCCCCCCCCAGCCATCATGTCAAACGAGCGGAAGCCTCTGCAAGGGTTGGATAAAACTGGCCAGGCCCATCCTCTGCAGAGGAATGCCATCCTGCCATGGCAGCAGGACAGCCTGGAGGAGAAAGCTCCCAAAGCAGGAACGCAAGGGGCAGCTTGCCTCCCTGGCATGGTCTTGGTGGCTCCGTGGCAGACTCGGGCAGGTGACTTCCAAGGACAGGATGGGACAGGGCAGGATGGGACAGGATGGGACAAGGGAATGAGCCTCCCTCTGACCAGGGCCAGTTGCTGCACTTCACCACTGCAGCCCCATCATCTCCCACAGTCCTGCCCCAGCAGCTGCTGCTGCCAGGTCTCCAGCAGGCATTTCCTGGAGGGAGCCAGGTGACTTTTACAAATAACGGGATCACTGAATCACGTATAAAATCACAGGTATTAGGATTGGAAGGGATCTCAGGAGATTGTCCAGTCCAACACCCTGCTAGAGCAGGGTCACCTTGAGCAGGTTACACACAGAAAAGTTCAGCTGGCTTTGGAATGCCTCCAGAGGGGGACACCCCACAACCTCCCTGGATAGGCTATTCCGGGGCTCTGCCACCTAAGTGTAAAGAAGTTCTTGCTCAAGCTGAGGAAGAACTCCCCAAGAAATGCCCCTCTCTCCTTTCTCACCTGCCAGGGGAAAGCATTTCTCCACCTTGGGCGGCCATTGCCAGCAGGCCCGAAGGAGTTGGAGGCCGTTTGGAGGAGGCAGAAGGTGCTGTGGTGGCTTGAATTCTACGTTCCCAGTGATCCGGGGACCTTGGCCAAGGAGGACGAGGACTGCGAAAACAAGACTGACAAGGAGCGGACCCGTGAGATACTGAAAGAGGACATCACACGCCCGCTGCCCTCAGAGAGATGGGAAGACAGCGGCCAACGCCAGGAGTCCCGCCGCGTGTCAAAAGAGTACAATGGCCAAGAGCAGTTTCAATGGGAAGAAGACGGGAGCACAGCAGCAACAGGAGAGGCTATCGACAAACTTCAGAGCACGTCTCCTGCCCTGGCTGGTTCCACGGGCACCAAGCATGAGCCAGCCACGTCCCCAACTCACGCATCACACCAGCAAGGGAAGGCCAGCAGCACCGCACCCACAAGCACTGGCCACGCACCACGCACTCCATCCTGGAAAGTGTCCTCAGTGCCAGAAGTGCAGGCAGGAGCTCGCCTGCTGCCCTCAGAGGCCCCTGGAGACAGATCTCCTTCCCTCACAGCCGCTCGTGCCCCGGAGCAACTGCAGCCACCATCCCTGCTCAGGAGGGCACTCAGGGCTGTGTGCAGGGCGTTCCTTGGCATCCACCGCCCACGGCAGAAGCAGCGGCGGCAGCAGTAGTGCCCTGCTCCCAGCGCCAGGCAGGTGCCTGAGGATGGCCGCTCTGAGCCTCAGCAGCGTCCTCTGGGAGACTGACACAGGGACACACAGCAGGGATGGATGCAGGGACAGTGCCTCAGGCTTCTGGCTGTCCCCAGGCCATCCTGCTGCCAGATCGTTCTCGGCCATGTCTTGTTAACACCAGCCTACGGTTCCCCTTCAGACACACTATAATTAGATCTGGTTCATCATTTTACCACTCACATTTTGCAAATAGACTGTATTTTATATGCATTTGTATAGAACAGGTTATAATTTTTCTTCAATAAAACTCTCAATGTAGCCCGACTAACTGACTTGTGTGCATACAAAAAATCGGTTCCATTCAAAAAGCTGAGAAAAAGTACAGTTTAAAATTTCAGAGACTACTTTTATTATCTCTAAGCAGGTGACAGCTCCTGCAGGTATCAGAACCATCTGTCTTATAGTTCTTCTACCTGCTTAAGGTACGAGAAGCGAGGGATATAAAGGTTTTGTATATTTGCTTCTGTCTGTCATGGAAAAGGTGCAGTGGGAGCGGGATGTGGGCTCAGCTGCCGGGCCTTCGTGATGACGGGCGCTGCATCATGCCCAGAGACCACTGTGACATCGCAGGCCCGTGGGGGATTAGAGGAGCGCAGAGCCCTGGCGTGCCCACTCTCAGCAGAGCCCTTCCCACAGGCGGCTGCACCTCCCCTGGAGCCCTTGGCAGCTCTGCAGCAGAGGGTCACAGACAGACATGGAGAAGCATTTGACGGATGCCGGTTCTCCGACACACGGGGGCCTGCCGAGCCTGGACTGGGTACGCCGGGTGAGGGACGGGGCAGGAGGGACAGGCTCGTGGTGGGATGGGGCCGCACGGAGCTGCCTGGGGGCCGGGGCTGGGCTTGCTGCCACTGTGAGGGACGCTGTGCCAAGGCAGCTGCCTTCAGCCCACTCCTCTTCCTCCTCCTGGTGTCGCTTCCCAAGGGGATGTCACAGGCAGCCAGAGGCAGCACCTCTGGAGAGCCAGGCCTAGGCCACGTCCCTCCATGGGGACAGTCTCAGACCTCTCCTCCGCCCACAGAGCTCGCAGAATGGAGGAAGCCCCCCCCAGCCATCATGTCAAACGAGCGGAAGCCTCTGCAAGGGTTGGATAAAACTGGCCAGGCCCATCCTCTGCAGAGGAATGCCATCCTGCCATGGCAGCAGGACAGCCTGGAGGAGAAAGCTCCCAAAGCAGGAACGCAAGGGGCAGCTTGCCTCCCTGGCATGGTCTTGGTGGCTCCGTGGCAGACTCGGGCAGGTGACTTCCAAGGACAGGATGGGACAGGGCAGGATGGGACAGGATGGGACAAGGGAATGAGCCTCCCTCTGACCAGGGCCAGTTGCTGCACTTCACCACTGCAGCCCCATCATCTCCCACAGTCCTGCCCCAGCAGCTGCTGCTGCCAGGTCTCCAGCAGGCATTTCCTGGAGGGAGCCAGGTGACTTTTACAAATAACGGGATCACTGAATCACGTATAAAATCACAGGTATTAGGATTGGAAGGGATCTCAGGAGATTGTCCAGTCCAACACCCTGCTAGAGCAGGGTCACCTTGAGCAGGTTACACACAGAAAAGTTCAGCTGGCTTTGGAATGCCTCCAGAGGGGGACACCCCACAACCTCCCTGGATAGGCTATTCCGGGGCTCTGCCACCTAAGTGTAAAGAAGTTCTTGCTCAAGCTGAGGAAGAACTCCCCAAGAAATGCCCCTCTCTCCTTTCTCACCTGCCAGGGGAAAGCATTTCTCCACCTTGGGCGGCCATTGCCAGCAGGCCCGAAGGAGTTGGAGGCCGTTTGGAGGAGGCAGAAGGTGCTGTGGTGGCTTGAATTCTACGTTCCCAGTGATCCGGGGACCTTGGCCAAGGAGGACGAGGACTGCGAAAACAAGACTGACAAGGAGCGGACCCGTGAGATACTGAAAGAGGACATCACACGCCCGCTGCCCTCAGAGAGATGGGAAGACAGCGGCCAACGCCAGGAGTCCCGCCGCGTGTCAAAAGAGTACAATGGCCAAGAGCAGTTTCAATGGGAAGAAGACGGGAGCACAGCAGCAACAGGAGAGGCTATCGACAAACTTCAGAGCACGTCTCCTGCCCTGGCTGGTTCCACGGGCACCAAGCATGAGCCAGCCACGTCCCCAACTCACGCATCACACCAGCAAGGGAAGGCCAGCAGCACCGCACCCACAAGCACTGGCCACGCACCACGCACTCCATCCTGGAAAGTGTCCTCAGTGCCAGAAGTGCAGGCAGGAGCTCGCCTGCTGCCCTCAGAGGCCCCTGGAGACAGATCTCCTTCCCTCACAGCCGCTCGTGCCCCGGAGCAACTGCAGCCACCATCCCTGCTCAGGAGGGCACTCAGGGCTGTGTGCAGGGCGTTCCTTGGCATCCACCGCCCACGGCAGAAGCAGCGGCGGCAGCAGTAGTGCCCTGCTCCCAGCGCCAGGCAGGTGCCTGAGGATGGCCGCTCTGAGCCTCAGCAGCGTCCTCTGGGAGACTGACACAGGGACACACAGCAGGGATGGATGCAGGGACAGTGCCTCAGGCTTCTGGCTGTCCCCAGGCCATCCTGCTGCCAGATCGTTCTCGGCCATGTCTTGTTAACACCAGCCTACGGTTCCCCTTCAGACACACTATAATTAGATCTGGTTCATCATTTTACCACTCACATTTTGCAAATAGACTGTATTTTATATGCATTTGTATAGAACAGGTTATAATTTTTCTTCAATAAAACTCTCAATGTAGCCCGACTAACTGACTTGTGTGCATACAAAAAATCGGTTCCATTCAAAAAGCTGAGAAAAAGTACAGTTTAAAATTTCAGAGACTACTTTTATTATCTCTAAGCAGGTGACAGCTCCTGCAGGTATCAGAACCATCTGTCTTATAGTTCTTCTACCTGCTTAAGGTACGAGAAGCGAGGGATATAAAGGTTTTGTATATTTGCTTCTGTCTGTCATGGAAAAGGTGCAGTGGGAGCGGGATGTGGGCTCAGCTGCCGGGCCTTCGTGATGACGGGCGCTGCATCATGCCCAGAGACCACTGTGACATCGCAGGCCCGTGGGGGATTAGAGGAGCGCAGAGCCCTGGCGTGCCCACTCTCAGCAGAGCCCTTCCCACAGGCGGCTGCACCTCCCCTGGAGCCCTTGGCAGCTCTGCAGCAGAGGGTCACAGACAGACATGGAGAAGCATTTGACGGATGCCGGTTCTCCGACACACGGGGGCCTGCCGAGCCTGGACTGGGTACGCCGGGTGAGGGACGGGGCAGGAGGGACAGGCTCGTGGTGGGATGGGGCCGCACGGAGCTGCCTGGGGGCCGGGGCTGGGCTTGCTGCCACTGTGAGGGACGCTGTGCCAAGGCAGCTGCCTTCAGCCCACTCCTCTTCCTCCTCCTGGTGTCGCTTCCCAAGGGGATGTCACAGGCAGCCAGAGGCAGCACCTCTGGAGAGCCAGGCCTAGGCCACGTCCCTCCATGGGGACAGTCTCAGACCTCTCCTCCGCCCACAGAGCTCGCAGAATGGAGGAAGCCCCCCCCAGCCATCATGTCAAATGAGCGGAAGCCTCTGCAAGGGTTGGATAAAACTGGCCAGGCCCATCCTCTGCAGAGGAATGCCATCCTGCCATGGCAGCAGGACAGCCTGGAGGAGAAAGCTCCCAAAGCAGGAACGCAAGGGGCAGCTTGCCTCCCTGGCATGGTCTTGGTGGCTCCGTGGCAGACTCGGGCAGGTGACTTCCAAGGACAGGATGGGACAGGGCAGGATGGGACAGGATGGGACAAGGGAATGAGCCTCCCTCTGACCAGGGCCAGTTGCTGCACTTCACCACTGCAGCCCCATCATCTCCCACAGTCCTGCCCCAGCAGCTGCTGCTGCCAGGTCTCCAGCAGGCATTTCCTGGAGGGAGCCAGGTGACTTTTACAAATAACGGGATCACTGAATCACGTATAAAATCACAGGTATTAGGATTGGAAGGGATCTCAGGAGATTGTCCAGTCCAACACCCTGCTAGAGCAGGGTCACCTTGAGCAGGTTACACACAGAAAAGTTCAGCTGGCTTTGGAATGCCTCCAGAGGGGGACACCCCACAACCTCCCTGGATAGGCTATTCCGGGGCTCTGCCACCTAAGTGTAAAGAAGTTCTTGCTCAAGCTGAGGAAGAACTCCCCAAGAAATGCCCCTCTCTCCTTTCTCACCTGCCAGGGGAAAGCATTTCTCCACCTTGGGCGGCCATTGCCAGCAGGCCCGAAGGAGTTGGAGGCCGTTTGGAGGAGGCAGAAGGTGCTGTGGTGGCTTGAATTCTACGTTCCCAGTGATCCGGGGACCTTGGCCAAGGAGGACGAGGACTGCGAAAACAAGACGGACAAGGAGCAGACCCGTGAGATACTGAAAGAGGACATCACACGCCCGCTGCCCTCAGAGAGATGGGAAGACAGCGGCCAACGCCAGGAGTCCCGCCGCGTGTCAAAAGAGTACAATGGCCAAGAGCACTTTCAATGGGAAGAAGACGGGAGCACAGCAGCAACAGGAGAGGCTATCGACAAACTTCAGAGCACGTCTCCTGCCCTGGCTGGTTCCACGGGCACCAAGCATGAGCCAGCCACGTCCCCAACTCAAGCATCACACCAGCAAGGGAAGGCCAGCAGCACCGCACCCACAAGCACTGGCCACGCACCACGCACTCCATCCTGGAAAGTGTCCTCAGTGCCAGAAGTGCAGGCAGGAGCTCGCCTGCTGCCCTCAGAGGCCCCTGGAGACAGATCTCCTTCCCTCACAGCCGCTCGTGCCCCGGAGCAACTGCAGCCACCATCCCTGCTCAGGAGGGCACTCAGGGCTGTGTGCAGGGCGTTCCTTGGCATCCACCGCCCACGGCGGCGGCGGCGGCGGCAGCAGTAGTGCCCTGCTCCCAGCGCCAGGCAGGTGCCTGAGGATGGCCGCTCTGAGCCTCAGCAGCGTCCTCTGGGAGACTGACACAGGGACACACAGCAGGGATGGATGCAGGGACAGTGCCTCAGGCTTCTGGCTGTCCCCAGGCCATCCTGCTGCCAGATCGTTCTCGGCCATGTCTTGTTAACACCAGCCTACGGTTCCCCTTCAGACACACTATAATTAGATCTGGTTCATCATTTTACCACTCACATTTTGCAAATAGACTGTATTTTATATGCATTTGTATAGAACAGGTTATAATTTTTCTTCAATAAAACTCTCAATGTAGCCCGACTAACTGACTTGTGTGCATACAAAAAATCGGTTCCATTCAAAAAGCTGAGAAAAAGTACAGTTTAAAATTTCAGAGACTACTTTTATTATCTCTAAGCAGGTGACAGCTCCTGCAGGTATCAGAACCATCTGTCTTATAGTTCTTCTACCTGCTTAAGGTACGAGAAGCGAGGGATATAAAGGTTTTGTATATTTGCTTCTGTCTGTCATGGAAAAGGTGCAGTGGGAGCGGGATGTGGGCTCAGCTGCCGGGCCTTTTTGATGACGGGCGCTGCATCATGCCCAGAGACCACTGTGACATCGCAGGCCCGTGGGGGATTAGAGGAGCGCAGAGCCCTGGCGTGCCCACTCTCAGCAGAGCCCTTCCCACAGGCGGCTGCACCTCCCCTGGAGCCCCTGGCAGCTCTGCAGCAGAGGGTCACAGACAGACATGGAGAAGCATTTGACGGATGCCGGTTCTCCGACACACGGGGGCCTGCCGAGCCTGGACTGGGTACGCCGGGTGAGGGACGGGGCAGGAGGGACAGGCTCGTGGTGGGATGGGGCCGCACGGAGCTGCCTGGGGGCCGGGGCTGGGCTTGCTGCCACTGTGAGGGACGCTGTGCCAAGGCAGCTGCCTTCAGCCCACTCCTCTTCCTCCTCCTGGTGTCGCTTCCCAGGGGGATGTCACAGGCAGCCAGAGGCGGCACCTCTGGAGAGCCAGGCCTAGGCCTCGTCCCTCCATGGGGACAGTCTCAGACCTCTCCTCTGCCCCCAGAGCTCGCAGAATGGAGGAAGCCCCCCCAGCCATCATGTCAAACGAGCGGAAGCCTCTGCAAGGGTTGGATAAAACTGGCCAGGCCCATCCTCTGCAGAGGAATGCCATCCTGCCATGGCAGCAGGACAGCCTGGAGGAGAAAGCTCCCAAAGCAGGAACGCAAGGGGCAGCTTGCCTCCCTGACATGGTCTTGGTGGCTCCGTGGCAGACTCGGGCAGGTGACTTCCAAGGACAGGATGGGACAGGGCAGGATGGGACAGGATGGGACAAGGGAATGAGCCTCCCTCTGACCAGGGCCAGTTGCTGCACTTCACCACTGCAGCCCCATCATCTCCCACAGTCCTGCCCCAGCAGCTGCTGCTGCCAGGTCTCCAGCAGGCATTTCCTGGAGGGAGCCAGGTGACTTTTACAAATAACGGGATCACTGAATCACGTATAAAATCACAGGTATTAGGATTGGAAGGGATCTCAGGAGATTGTCCAGTCCAACACCCTGCTAGAGCAGGGTCACCTTGAGCAGGTTACACACAGAAAAGTTCAGCTGGCTTTGGAATGCCTCCAGAGGGGGACACCCCACAACCTCCCTGGATAGGCTATTCCGGGGCTCTGCCACCTAAGTGTAAAGAAGTTCTTGCTCAAGCTGAGGAAGAACTCCCCAAGAAATGCCCCTCTCTCCTTTCTCACCTGCCAGGGGAAAGCATTTCTCCACCTTGGGCGGCCATTGCCAGCAGGCCCGAAGGAGTTGGAGGCCGTTTGGAGGAGGCAGAAGGTGCTGTGGTGGCTTGAATTCTACGTTCCCAGTGATCCGGGGACCTTGGCCAAGGAGGACGAGGACTGCGAAAACAAGACTGACAAGGAGCAGACCCGTGAGATACTGAAAGAGGACATCACACGCCCGCTGCCCTCAGAGAGATGGGAAGACAGCGGCCAACGCCAGGAGTCCCGCCGCGTGTCAAAAGAGTACAATGGCCAAGAGCAGTTTCAATGGGAAGAAGACGGGAGCACAGCAGCAACAGGAGAGGCTATCGACAAACTTCAGAGCACGTCTCCTGCCCTGGCTGGTTCCACGGGCACCAAGCATGAGCCAGCCACGTCCCCAACTCACGCATCACACCAGCAAGGGAAGGCCAGCAGCACCGCACCCACAAGCACTGGCCACGCACCACGCACTCCATCCTGGAAAGTGTCCTCAGTGCCAGAAGTGCAGGCAGGAGCTCGCCTGCTGCCCTCAGAGGCCCCTGGAGACAGATCTCCTTCCCTCACAGCCGCTCGTGCCCCGGAGCAACTGCAGCCACCATCCCTGCTCAGGAGGGCACTCAGGGCTGTGTGCAGGGCGTTCCTTGGCATCCACCGCCCACGGCGGCGGCGGCAGCAGTAGTGCCCTGCTCCCAGCGCCAGGCAGGTGCCTGAGGATGGCCGCTCTGAGCCTCAGCAGCGTCCTCTGGGAGACTGACACAGGGACACACAGCAGGGATGGATGCAGGGACAGTGCCTCAGGCTTCTGGCTGTCCCCAGGCCATCCTGCTGCCAGATCGTTCTCGGCCATGTCTTGTTAACACCAGCCTACGGTTCCCCTTCAGACACACTATAATTAGATCTGGTTCATCATTTTACAACTCACATTTTGCAAATAGACTGTATTTTATATGCATTTGTATAGAACAGGTTATAATTTTTCTTCAATAAAACTCTCAATGTAGCCCGACTAACTGACTTGTGTGCATACAAAAAATCGGTTCCATTCAAAAAGCTGAGAAAAAGTACAGTTTAAAATTTCAGAGACTACTTTTATTATCTCTAAGCAGGTGACAGCTCCTGCAGGTATCAGAACCATCTGTCTTATAGTTCTTCTACCTGCTTAAGGTACGAGAAGCGAGGGATATAAAGGTTTTGTATATTTGCTTCTGTCTGTCATGGAAAAGGTGCAGTGGGAGCGGGATCTGGGCTCAGCTGCCGGGCCTTTGTGATGAGGGGCGCTGCATCATGCCCAGAGACCACTGTGACATCGCAGGCCCGTGGGGGATTAGAGGAGCGCAGAGCCCTGGCGTGCCCACTCTCAGCAGAGCCCTTCCCACAGGCGGCTGCACCTCCCCTGGAGCCCCTGGCAGCTCTGCAGCAGAGGGTCACAGACAGACATGGAGAAGCATTTGACGGATGCCGGTTCTCCGACACACGGGGGCCTGCCGAGCCTGGACTGGGTACGCCGGGTGAGGGACGGGGCAGGAGGGACAGGCTCGTGGTGGGATGGGGCCGCACGGAGCTGCCTGGGGGCCGGGGCTGGGCTTGCTGCCACTGTGAGGGACGCTGTGCCAAGGCAGCTGCCTTCAGCCCACTCCTCTTCCTCCTCCTGGTGTCGCTTCCCAGGGGGATGTCACAGGCAGCCAGAGGCGGCACCTCTGGAGAGCCAGGCCTAGGCCTCGTCCCTCCATGGGGACAGTCTCAGACCTCTCCTCCGCCCCCAGAGCTCGCAGAATGGAGGAAGCCCCCCCCAGCCATCATGTCAAACGAGTGGAAGCCTCTGCAAGGGTTGGATAAAACTGGCCAGGCCCATCCTCTGCAGAGGAATGCCATCCTGCCATGGCAGCAGGACAGCCTGGAGGAGAAAGCTCCCAAAGCAGGAACGCAAGGGGCAGCTTGCCTCCCTGACATGGTCTTGGTGGCTCCGTGGCAGACTCGGGCAGGTGACTTCCAAGGACAGGATGGGACAGGGCAGGATGGGACAGGATGGGACAAGGGAATGAGCCTCCCTCTGACCAGGGCCAGTTGCTGCACTTCACCACTGCAGCCCCATCATCTCCCACAGTCCTGCCCCAGCAGCTGCTGCTGCCAGGTCTCCAGCAGGCATTTCCTGGAGGGAGCCAGGTGACTTTTACAAATAACGGGATCACTGAATCACGTATAAAATCACAGGTATTAGGATTGGAAGGGATCTCAGGAGATTGTCCAGTCCAACACCCTGCTAGAGCAGGGTCACCTTGAGCAGGTTACACACAGAAAAGTTCAGCTGGCTTTGGAATGCCTCCAGAGGGGGACACCCCACAACCTCCCTGGATAGGCTATTCCGGGGCTCTGCCACCTAAGTGTAAAGAAGTTCTTGCTCAAGGTGAGGAAGAACTCCCCAAGAAATGCCCCTCTCTCCTTTCTCACCTGCCAGGGGAAAGCATTTCTCCACCTTGGGCGGCCATTGCCAGCAGGCCCGAAGGAGTTGGAGGCCGTTTGGAGGAGGCAGAAGGTGCTGTGGTGGCTTGAATTCTACGTTCCCAGTGATCCGGGGACCTTGGCCAAGGAGGACGAGGACTGCGAAAACAAGACTGACAAGGAGCAGACCCGTGAGATACTGAAAGAGGACATCACACGCCCGCTGCCCTCCGAGAGATGGGAAGACAGCGGCCAACGCCAGGAGTCCCGCCGCGTGTCAAAAGAGTACAATGGCCAAGAGCAGTTTCAATGGGAAGAAGACGGGAGCACAGCAGCAACAGGAGAGGCTATCGACAAACTTCAGAGCACGTCTCCTGCCCTGGCTGGTTCCACGGGCACCAAGCATGAGCCAGCCACGTCCCCAACTCACGCATCACACCAGCAAGGGAAGGCCAGCAGCACCGCACCCACAAGCACTGGCCACGCACCACGCACTCCATCCTGGAAAGTGTCCTCAGTGCCAGAAGTGCAGGCAGGAGCTCGCCTGCTGCCCTCAGAGGCCCCTGGTGACAGATCTCCTTCCCTCACAGCCGCTCGTGCCCCGGAGCAACTGCAGCCACCATCCCTGCTCAGGAGGGCACTCAGGGCTGTGTGCAGGGCGTTCCTTGGCATCCACCGCCCACGGCGGCGGCGGCAGCAGTAGTGCCCTGCTCCCAGCGCCAGGCAGGTGCCTGAGGATGGCCGCTCTGAGCCTCAGCAGCGTCCTCTGGGAGACTGACACAGGGACACACAGCAGGGATGGATGCAGGGACAGTGCCTCAGGCTTCTGGCTGTCCCCAGGCCATCCTGCTGCCAGATCGTTCTCGGCCATGTCTTGTTAACACCAGCCTACGGTTCCCCTTCAGACACACTATAATTAGATCTGGTTCATCATTTTACCACTCACATTTTGCAAATAGACTGTATTTTATATGCATTTGTATAGAACAGGTTATAATTTTTCTTCAATAAAACTCTCAATGTAGCCCGACTAACTGACTTGTGTGCATACAAAAAATCGGTTCCATTCAAAAAGCTGAGAAAAAGTACAGTTTAAAATTTCAGAGACTACTTTTATTATCTCTAAGCAGGTGACAGCTCCTGCAGGTATCAGAACCATCTGTCTTATAGTTCTTCTACCTGCTTAAGGTACGAGAAGCGAGGGATATAAAGGTTTTGTATATTTGCTTCTGTCTGTCATGGAAAAGGTGCAGTGGGAGCGGGATGTGGGCTCAGCTGCCGGGCCTTTTTGATGACGGGCGCTGCATCATGCCCAGAGACCACTGTGACATCGCAGGCCCGTGGGGGATTAGAGGAGCGCAGAGCCCTGGCGTGCCCACTCTCAGCAGAGCCCTTCCCACAGGCGGCTGCACCTCCCCTGGAGCCCCTGGCAGCTCTGCAGCAGAGGGTCACAGACAGACATGGAGAAGCATTTGACGGATGCCGGTTCTCCGACACACGGGGGCCTGCCGAGCCTGGACTGGGTACGCCGGGTGAGGGACGGGGCAGGAGGGACAGGCTCGTGGTGGGATGGGGCCGCACGGAGCTGCCTGGGGGCCGGGGCTGGGCTTGCTGCCACTGTGAGGGACGCTGTGCCAAGGCAGCTGCCTTCAGCCCACTCCTCTTCCTCCTCCTGGTGTCGCTTCCCAGGGGGATGTCACAGGCAGCCAGAGGCGGCACCTCTGGAGAGCCAGGCCTAGGCCTCGTCCCTCCATGGGGACAGTCTCAGACCTCTCCTCCGCCCCCAGAGCTCGCAGAATGGAGGAAGCCCCCCCCAGCCATCATGTCAAACGAGCGGAAGCCTCTGCAAGGGTTGGATAAAACTGGCCAGGCCCATCCTCTGCAGAGGAATGCCATCCTGCCATGGCAGCAGGACAGCCTGGAGGAGAAAGCTCCCAAAGCAGGAACGCAAGGGGCAGCTTGCCTCCCTGACATGGTCTTGGTGGCTCCGTGGCAGACTCGGGCAGGTGACTTCCAAGGACAGGATGGGACAGGGCAGGATGGGACAGGATGGGACAAGGGAATGAGCCTCCCTCTGACCAGGGCCAGTTGCTGCACTTCACCACTGCAGCCCCATCATCTCCCACAGTCCTGCCCCAGCAGCTGCTGCTGCCAGGTCTCCAGCAGGCATTTCCTGGAGGGAGCCAGGTGACTTTTACAAATAACGGGATCACTGAATCACGTATAAAATCACAGGTATTAGGATTGGAAGGGATCTCAGGAGATTGTCCAGTCCAACACCCTGCTAGAGCAGGGTCACCTTGAGCAGGTTACACACAGAAAAGTTCAGCTGGCTTTGGAATGCCTCCAGAGGGGGACACCCCACAACCTCCCTGGATAGGCTATTCCGGGGCTCTGCCACCTAAGTGTAAAGAAGTTCTTGCTCAAGCTGAGGAAGAACTCCCCAAGAAATGCCCCTCTCTCCTTTCTCACCTGCCAGGGGAAAGCATTTCTCCACCTTGGGCGGCCATTGCCAGCAGGCCCGAAGGAGTTGGAGGCCGTTTGGAGGAGGCAGAAGGTGCTGTGGTGGCTTGAATTCTACGTTCCCAGTGATCCGGGGACCTTGGCCAAGGAGGACGAGGACTGCGAAAACAAGACTGACAAGGAGCAGACCCGTGAGATACTGAAAGAGGACATCACACGCCCGCTGCCCTCAGAGAGATGGGAAGACAGCGGCCAACGCCAGGAGTCCCGCCGCGTGTCAAAAGAGTACAATGGCCAAGAGCAGTTTCAATGGGAAGAAGACGGGAGCACAGCAGCAACAGGAGAGGCTATCGACAAACTTCAGAGCACGTCTCCTGCCCTGGCTGGTTCCACGGGCACCAAGCATGAGCCAGCCACGTCCCCAACTCACGCATCACACCAGCAAGGGAAGGCCAGCAGCACCGCACCCACAAGCACTGGCCACGCACCACGCACTCCATCCTGGAAAGTGTCCTCAGTGCCAGAAGTGCAGGCAGGAGCTCGCCTGCTGCCCTCAGAGGCCCCTGGAGACAGATCTCCTTCCCTCACAGCCGCTCGTGCCCCGGAGCAACTGCAGCCACCATCCCTGCTCAGGAGGGCACTCAGGGCTGTGTGCAGGGCGTTCCTTGGCATCCACCGCCCACGGCGGCGGCGGCGGCGGCAGCAGTAGTGCCCTGCTCCCAGCGCCAGGCAGGTGCCTGAGGATGGCCGCTCTGAGCCTCAGCAGCGTCCTCTGGGAGACTGACACAGGGACACACAGCAGGGATGGATGCAGGGACAGTGCCTCAGGCTTCTGGCTGTCCCCAGGCCATCCTGCTGCCAGATCGTTCTCGGCCATGTCTTGTTAACACCAGCCTACGGTTCCCCTTCAGACACACTATAATTAGATCTGGTTCATCATTTTACCACTCACATTTTGCAAATAGACTGTATTTTATATGCATTTGTATAGAACAGGTTATAATTTTTCTTCAATAAAACTCTCAATGTAGCCCGACTAACTGACTTGTGTGCATACAAAAAATCGGTTCCATTCAAAAAGCTGAGAAAAAGTACAGTTTAAAATTTCAGAGACTACTTTTATTATCTCTAAGCAGGTGACAGCTCCTGCAGGTATCAGAACCATCTGTCTTATAGTTCTTCTACCTGCTTAAGGTACGAGAAGCGAGGGATATAAAGGTTTTGTATATTTGCTTCTGTCTGTCATGGAAAAGGTGCAGTGGGAGCGGGATGTGGGCTCAGCTGCCGGGCCTTTGTGATGACGGGCGCTGCATCATGCCCAGAGACCACTGTGACATCGCAGGCCCGTGGGGGATTAGAGGAGCGCAGAGCCCTGGCGTGCCCACTCTCAGCAGAGCCCTTCCCACAGGCGGCTGCACCTCCCCTGGAGCCCCTGGCAGCTCTGCAGCAGAGGGTCACAGACAGACATGGAGAAGCATTTGACGGATGCCGGTTCTCCGACACACGGGGGCCTGCCGAGCCTGGACTGGGTACGCCGGGTGAGGGACGGGGCAGGAGGGACAGGCTCGTGGTGGGATGGGGCCGCACGGAGCTGCCTGGGGGCCGGGGCTGGGCTTGCTGCCACTGTGAGGGACGCTGTGCCAAGGCAGCTGCCTTCAGCCCACTCCTCTTCCTCCTCCTGGTGTCGCTTCCCAGGGGGATGTCACAGGCAGCCAGAGGCGGCACCTCTGGAGAGCCAGGCCTAGGCCTCGTCCCTCCATGGGGACAGTCTCAGACCTCTCCTCCGCCCCCAGAGCTCGCAGAATGGAGGAAGCCCCCCCCAGCCATCATGTCAAACGAGCGGAAGCCTCTGCAAGGGTTGGATAAAACTGGCCAGGCCCATCCTCTGCAGAGGAATGCCATCCTGCCATGGCAGCAGGACAGCCTGGAGGAGAAAGCTCCCAAAGCAGGAACGCAAGGGGCAGCTTGCCTCCCTGACATGGTCTTGGTGGCTCCGTGGCAGACTCGGGCAGGTGACTTCCAAGGACAGGATGGGACAGGGCAGGATGGGACAGGATGGGACAAGGGAATGAGCCTCCCTCTGACCAGGGCCAGTTGCTGCACTTCACCACTGCAGCCCCATCATCTCCCACAGTCCTGCCCCAGCAGCTGCTGCTGCCAGGTCTCCAGCAGGCATTTCCTGGAGGGAGCCAGGTGACTTTTACAAATAACGGGATCACTGAATCACGTATAAAATCACAGGTATTAGGATTGGAAGGGATCTCAGGAGATTGTCCAGTCCAACACCCTGCTAGAGCAGGGTCACCTTGAGCAGGTTACACACAGAAAAGTTCAGCTGGCTTTGGAATGCCTCCAGAGGGGGACACCCCACAACCTCCCTGGATAGGCTATTCCGGGGCTCTGCCACCTAAGTGTAAAGAAGTTCTTGCTCAAGCTGAGGAAGAACTCCCCAAGAAATGCCCCTCTCTCCTTTCTCACCTGCCAGGGGAAAGCATTTCTCCACCTTGGGCGGCCATTGCCAGCAGGCCCGAAGGAGTTGGAGGCCGTTTGGAGGAGGCAGAAGGTGCTGTGGTGGCTTGAATTCTACGTTCCCAGTGATCCGGGGACCTTGGCCAAGGAGGACGAGGACTGCGAAAACAAGACTGACAAGGAGCAGACCCGTGAGATACTGAAAGAGGACATCACACGCCCGCTGCCCTCAGAGAGATGGGAAGACAGCGGCCAACGCCAGGAGTCCCGCCGCGTGTCAAAAGAGTACAATGGCCAAGAGCACTTTCAATGGGAAGAAGACGGGAGCACAGCAGCAACAGGAGAGGCTATCGACAAACTTCAGAGCACGTCTCCTGCCCTGGCTGGTTCCACGGGCACCAAGCATGAGCCAGCCACGTCCCCAACTCACGCATCACACCAGCAAGGGAAGGCCAGCAGCACCGCACCCACAAGCACTGGCCACGCACCACGCACTCCATCCTGGAAAGTGTCCTCAGTGCCAGAAGTGCAGGCAGGAGCTCGCCTGCTGCCCTCAGAGGCCCCTGGAGACAGATCTCCTTCCCTCACAGCCGCTCGTGCCCCGGAGCAACTGCAGCCACCATCCCTGCTCAGGAGGGCACTCAGGGCTGTGTGCAGGGCGTTCCTTGGCATCCACCGCCCACGGCGGCAGCGGCGGCGGCAGCAGTAGTGCCCTGCTCCCAGCGCCAGGCAGGTGCCTGAGGATGGCCGCTCTGAGCCTCAGCAGCGTCCTCTGGGAGACTGACACAGGGACACACAGCAGGGATGGATGCAGGGACAGTGCCTCAGGCTTCTGGCTGTCCCCAGGCCATCCTGCTGCCAGATCGTTCTCGGCCATGTCTTGTTAACACCAGCCTACGGTTCCCCTTCAGACACACTATAATTAGATCTGGTTCATCATTTTACCACTCACATTTTGCAAATAGACTGTATTTTATATGCATTTGTATAGAACAGGTTATAATTTTTCTTCAATAAAACTCTCAATGTAGCCCGACTAACTGACTTGTGTGCATACAAAAAATCGGTTCCATTCAAAAAGCTGAGAAAAAGTACAGTTTAAAATTTCAGAGACTACTTTTATTATCTCTAAGCAGGTGACAGCTCCTGCAGGTATCAGAACCATCTGTCTTATAGTTCTTCTACCTGCTTAAGGTACGAGAAGCGAGGGATATAAAGGTTTTGTATATTTGCTTCTGTCTGTCATGGAAAAGGTGCAGTGGGAGCGGGATGTGGGCTCAGCTGCCGGGCCTTCGTGATGACGGGCGCTGCATCATGCCCAGAGACCACTGTGACATCGCAGGCCCGTGGGGGATTAGAGGAGCGCAGAGCCCTGGCGTGCCCACTCTCAGCAGAGCCCTTCCCACAGGCGGCTGCACCTCCCCTGGAGCCCTTGGCAGCTCTGCAGCAGAGGGTCACAGACAGACATGGAGAAGCATTTGACGGATGCCGGTTCTCCGACACACGGGGGCCTGCCGAACCTGGACTGGGTACGCCGGGTGAGGGATGGGGCAGGAGGGACAGGCTCGTGGTGGGATGGGGCCGCACGGAGCTGCCTGGGGGCCGGGGCTGGGCTTGCTGCCACTGTGAGGGACGCTGTGCCAAGGCAGCTGCCTTCAGCCCACTCCTCTTCCTCCTCCTGGTGTCGCTTCCCAAGGGGATGTCACAGGCAGCCAGAGGCAGCACCTCTGGAGAGCCAGGCCTAGGCCACGTCCCTCCATGGGGACAGTCTCAGACCTCTCCTCCGGCCCACAGAGCTCGCAGAATGGAGGAAGCCCCCCCCGGCCATCATGTCAAACGAGCGGAAGCCTCTGCAAGGGTTGGATAAAACTGGCCAGGCCCATCCTCTGCAGAGGAATGCCATCCTGCCATGGCAGCAGGACAGCCTGGAGGAGAAAGCTCCCAAAGCAGGAACGCAAGGGGCAGCTTGCCTCCCTGGCATGGTCTTGGTGGCTCCGTGGCAGACTCAGGCAGGTGACTTCCAAGGACAGGATGGGACAGGGCAGGATGGGACAGGATGGGACAAGGGAATGAGCCTCCCTCTGACCAGGGCCAGTTGCTGCACTTCACCACTGCAGCCCCATCATCTCCCACAGTCCTGCCCCAGCAGCTGCTGCTGCCAGGTCTCCAGCAGGCATTTCCTGGAGGGAGCCAGGTGGCTTTTACAAATAACGGGATCACTGAATCACGTATAAAATCACAGGTATTAGGATTGGAAGGGATCTCAGGAGATTGTCCAGTCCAACACCCTGCTAGAGCAGGGTCACCTTGAGCAGGTTACACACAGAAAAGTTCAGCTGGCTTTGGAATGCCTCCAGAGGGGGACACCCCACAACCTCCCTGGATAGGCTATTCCGGGGCTCTGCCACCTAAGTGTAAAGAAGTTCTTGCTCAAGCTGAGGAAGAACTCCCCAAGAAATGCCCCTCTCTCCTTTCTCACCTGCCAGGGGAAAGCATTTCTCCACCTTGGGCGGCCATTGCCAGCAGGCCCGAAGGAGTTGGAGGCCGTTTGGAGGAGGCAGAAGGTGCTGTGGTGGCTTGAATTCTACGTTCCCAGTGATCCGGGGACCTTGGCCAAGGAGGACGAGGACTGCGAAAACAAGACTGACAAGGAGCAGACCCGTGAGATACTGAAAGAGGACATCACACGCCCGCTGCCCTCAGTGAGATGGGAAGACAGCGGCCAACGCCAGGAGTCCCGCCGCGTGTCAAAAGAGTACAATGGCCAAGAGCACTTTCAATGGGAAGAAGACGGGAGCACAGCAGCAACAGGAGAGGCTATCGACAAACTTCAGAGCACGTCTCCTGCCCTGGCTGGTTCCACGGGCACCAAGCATGAGCCAGCCACGTCCCCAACTCACGCATCACACCAGCAAGGGAAGGCCAGCAGCACCGCACCCACAAGCACTGGCCACGCACCACGCACTCCATCCTGGAAAGTGTCCTCAGTGCCAGAAGTGCAGGCAGGAGCTCACCTGCTGCCCTCAGAGGGCCCTGGAGACAGATCTCCTTCCCTCACAGCCGCTCGTGCCCCGGAGCAACTGCAGCCACCATCCCTGCTCAGGAGGGCACTCAGGGCTGTGTGCAGGGCGTTCCTTGGCATCCACCGCCCACGGCGGCAGCGGCGGCGGCAGCAGTAGTGCCCTGCTCCCAGCGCCAGGCAGGTGCCTGAGGATGGCCGCTCTGAGCCTCAGCAGCGTCCTCTGGGAGACTGACACAGGGACACACAGCAGGGATGGATGCAGGGACAGTGCCTCAGGCTTCTGGCTGTCCCCAGGCCATCCTGCTGCCAGATCGTTCTCGGCCATGTCTTGTTAACACCAGCCTACGGTTCCCCTTCAGACACACTATAATTAGATCTGGTTCATCATTTTACCACTCACATTTTGCAAATAGACTGTATTTTATATGCATTTGTATAGAACAGGTTATAATTTTTCTTCAATAAAACTCTCAATGTAGCCCGACTAACTGACTTGTGTGCATACAAAAAATCGGTTCCATTCAAAAAGCTGAGAAAAAGTACAGTTTAAAATTTCAGAGACTACTTTTATTATCTCTAAGCAGGTGACAGCTCCTGCAGGTATCAGAACCATCTGTCTTATAGTTCTTCTACCTGCTTAAGGTACGAGAAGCGAGGGATATAAAGGTTTTGTATATTTGCTTCTGTCTGTCATGGAAAAGGTGCAGTGGGAGCGGGATGTGGGCTCAGCTGCCGGGCCTTTGTGATGAGGGGCGCTGCATCATGCCCAGAGACCACTGTGACATCGCAGGCCCGTGGGGGATTAGAGGAGCGCAGAGCCCTGGCGTGCCCACTCTCAGCAGAGCCCTTCCCACAGGCGGCTGCACCTCCCCTGGAGCCCCTGGCAGCTCTGCAGCAGAGGGTCACAGACAGACATGGAGAAGCATTTGACGGATGCCGGTTCTCCGACACACGGGGGCCTGCCGAGCCTGGACTGGGTACGCCGGGTGAGGGACGGGGCAGGAGGGACAGGCTCGTGGTGGGATGGGGCCGCACGGAGCTGCCTGGGGGCCGGGGCTGGGCTTGCTGCCACTGTGAGGGACGCTGTGCCAAGGCAGCTGCCTTCAGCCCACTCCTCTTCCTCCTCCTGGTGTCGCTTCCCAAGGGGATGTCACAGGCAGCCAGAGGCAGCACCTCTGGAGAGCCAGGCCTAGGCCTCGTCCCTCCATGGGGACAGTCTCAGACCTCTCCTCCGCCCCCAGAGCTCGCAGAATGGAGGAAGCCCCCCCCAGCCATCATGTCAAACGAGCGGAAGCCTCTGCAAGGGTTGGATAAAACTGGCCAGGCCCATCCTCTGCAGAGGAATGCCATCCTGCCATGGCAGCAGGACAGCCTGGAGGAGAAAGCTCCCAAAGCAGGAACGCAAGGGGCAGCTTGCCTCCCTGGCATGGTCTTGGTGGCTCCGTGGCAGACTCGGGCAGGTGACTTCCAAGGACAGGATGGGACAGGGCAGGATGGGACAGGATGGGACAAGGGAATGAGCCTCCCTCTGACCAGGGCCAGTTGCTGCACTTCACCACTGCAGCCCCATCATCTCCCACAGTCCTGCCCCAGCAGCTGCTGCTGCCAGGTCTCCAGCAGGCATTTCCTGGAGGGAGCCAGGTGACTTTTACAAATAACGGGATCACTGAATCACGTATAAAATCACAGGTATTAGGATTGGAAGGGATCTCAGGAGATTGTCCAGTCCAACACCCTGCTAGAGCAGGGTCACCTTGAGCAGGTTACACACAGAAAAGTTCAGCTGGCTTTGGAATGCCTCCAGAGGGGGACACCCCACAACCTCCCTGGATAGGCTATTCCGGGGCTCTGCCACCTAAGTGTAAAGAAGTTCTTGCTCAAGCTGAGGAAGAACTCCCCAAGAAATGCCCCTCTCTCCTTTCTCACCTGCCAGGGGAAAGCATTTCTCCACCTTGGGCGGCCATTGCCAGCAGGCCCGAAGGAGTTGGAGGCCGTTTGGAGGAGGCAGAAGGTGCTGTGGTGGCTTGAATTCTACGTTCCCAGTGATCCGGGGACCTTGGCCAAGGAGGACGAGGACTGCGAAAACAAGACGGACAAGGAGCAGACCCGTGAGATACTGAAAGAGGACATCACACGCCCGCTGCCCTCAGAGAGATGGGAAGACAGCGGCCAACGCCAGGAGTCCCGCCGCGTGTCAAAAGAGTACAATGGCCAAGAGCAGTTTCAATGGGAAGAAGACGGGAGCACAGCAGCAACAGGAGAGGCTATCGACAAACTTCAGAGCACGTCTCCTGCCCTGGCTGGTTCCACGGGCACCAAGCATGAGCCAGCCACGTCCCCAACTCAAGCATCACACCAGCAAGGGAAGGCCAGCAGCACCGCACCCACAAGCACTGGCCACGCACCACGCACTCCATCCTGGAAAGTGTCCTCAGTGCCAGAAGTGCAGGCAGGAGCTCGCCTGCTGCCCTCAGAGGCCCCTGGAGACAGATCTCCTTCCCTCACAGCCGCTCGTGCCCCGGAGCAACTGCAGCCACCATCCCTGCTCAGGAGGGCACTCAGGGCTGTGTGCAGGGCGTTCCTTGGCATCCACCGCCCACGGCGGCAGCGGCGGCGGCAGCAGTAGTGCCCTGCTCCCAGCGCCAGGCAGGTGCCTGAGGATGGCCGCTCTGAGCCTCAGCAGCGTCCTCTGGGAGACTGACACAGGGACACACAGCAGGGATGGATGCAGGGACAGTGCCTCAGGCTTCTGGCTGTCCCCAGGCCATCCTGCTGCCAGATCGTTCTCGGCCATGTCTTGTTAACACCAGCCTACGGTTCCCCTTCAGACACACTATAATTAGATCTGGTTCATCATTTTACCACTCACATTTTGCAAATAGACTGTATTTTATATGCATTTGTATAGAACAGGTTATAATTTTTCTTCAATAAAACTCTCAATGTAGCCCGACTAACTGACTTGTGTGCATACAAAAAATCGGTTCCATTCAAAAAGCTGAGAAAAAGTACAGTTTAAAATTTCAGAGACTACTTTTATTATCTCTAAGCAGGTGACAGCTCCTGCAGGTATCAGAACCATCTGTCTTATAGTTCTTCTACCTGCTTAAGGTACGAGAAGCGAGGGATATAAAGGTTTTGTATATTTGCTTCTGTCTGTCATGGAAAAGGTGCAGTGGGAGCGGGATCTGGGCTCAGCTGCCGGGCCTTTGTGATGAGGGGCGCTGCATCATGCCCAGAGACCACTGTGACATCGCAGGCCCGTGGGGGATTAGAGGAGCGCAGAGCCCTGGCGTGCCCACTCTCAGCAGAGCCCTTCCCACAGGCGGCTGCACCTCCCCTGGAGCCCTTGGCAGCTCTGCAGCAGAGGGTCACAGACAGACATGGAGAAGCATTTGACGGATGCCGGTTCTCCGACACACGGGGGCCTGCCGAACCTGGACTGGGTACGCCGGGTGAGGGATGGGGCAGGAGGGACAGGCTCGTGGTGGGATGGGGCCGCACGGAGCTGCCTGGGGGCCGGGGCTGGGCTTGCTGCCACTGTGAGGGACGCTGTGCCAAGGCAGCTGCCTTCAGCCCACTCCTCTTCCTCCTCCTGGTGTCGCTTCCCAAGGGGATGTCACAGGCAGCCAGAGGCAGCACCTCTGGAGAGCCAGGCCTAGGCCACGTCCCTCCATGGGGACAGTCTCAGACCTCTCCTCCGGCCCACAGAGCTCGCAGAATGGAGGAAGCCCCCCCCGGCCATCATGTCAAACGAGCGGAAGCCTCTGCAAGGGTTGGATAAAACTGGCCAGGCCCATCCTCTGCAGAGGAATGCCATCCTGCCATGGCAGCAGGACAGCCTGGAGGAGAAAGCTCCCAAAGCAGGAACGCAAGGGGCAGCTTGCCTCCCTGGCATGGTCTTGGTGGCTCCGTGGCAGACTCAGGCAGGTGACTTCCAAGGACAGGATGGGACAGGGCAGGATGGGACAGGATGGGACAAGGGAATGAGCCTCCCTCTGACCAGGGCCAGTTGCTGCACTTCACCACTGCAGCCCCATCATCTCCCACAGTCCTGCCCCAGCAGCTGCTGCTGCCAGGTCTCCAGCAGGCATTTCCTGGAGGGAGCCAGGTGGCTTTTACAAATAACGGGATCACTGAATCACGTATAAAATCACAGGTATTAGGATTGGAAGGGATCTCAGGAGATTGTCCAGTCCAACACCCTGCTAGAGCAGGGTCACCTTGAGCAGGTTACACACAGAAAAGTTCAGCTGGCTTTGGAATGCCTCCAGAGGGGGACACCCCACAACCTCCCTGGATAGGCTATTCCGGGGCTCTGCCACCTAAGTGTAAAGAAGTTCTTGCTCAAGCTGAGGAAGAACTCCCCAAGAAATGCCCCTCTCTCCTTTCTCACCTGCCAGGGGAAAGCATTTCTCCACCTTGGGCGGCCATTGCCAGCAGGCCCGAAGGAGTTGGAGGCCGTTTGGAGGAGGCAGAAGGTGCTGTGGTGGCTTGAATTCTACGTTCCCAGTGATCCGGGGACCTTGGCCAAGGAGGACGAGGACTGCGAAAACAAGACTGACAAGGAGCAGACCCGTGAGATACTGAAAGAGGACATCACACGCCCGCTGCCCTCAGAGAGATGGGAAGACAGCGGCCAACGCCAGGAGTCCCGCCGCGTGTCAAAAGAGTACAATGGCCAAGAGCACTTTCAATGGGAAGAAGACGGGAGCACAGCAGCAACAGGAGAGGCTATCGACAAACTTCAGAGCACGTCTCCTGCCCTGGCTGGTTCCACGGGCACCAAGCATGAGGCAGCCACGTCCCCAACTCACGCATCACACCAGCAAGGGAAGGCCAGCAGCACCGCACCCACAAGCACTGGCCACGCACCACGCACTCCATCCTGGAAAGTGTCCTCAGTGCCAGAAGTGCAGGCAGGAGCTCGCCTGCTGCCCTCAGAGGCCCCTGGAGACAGATCTCCTTCCCTCACAGCCGCTCGTGCCCCGGAGCAACTGCAGCCACCATCCCTGCTCAGGAGGGCACTCAGGGCTGTGTGCAGGGCGTTCCTTGGCATCCACCGCCCACGGCGGCGGCGGCGGCGGCAGCAGTAGTGCCCTGCTCCCAGCGCCAGGCAGGTGCCTGAGGATGGCCGCTCTGAGCCTCAGCAGCGTCCTCTGGGAGACTGACACAGGGACACACAGCAGGGATGGATGCAGGGACAGTGCCTCAGGCTTCTGGCTGTCCCCAGGCCATCCTGCTGCCAGATCGTTCTCGGCCATGTCTTGTTAACACCAGCCTACGGTTCCCCTTCAGACACACTATAATTAGATCTGGTTCATCATTTTACCACTCACATTTTGCAAATAGACTGTATTTTATATGCATTTGTATAGAACAGGTTATAATTTTTCTTCAATAAAACTCTCAATGTAGCCCGACTAACTGACTTGTGTGCATACAAAAAATCGGTTCCATTCAAACAGCTGAGAAAAAGTACAGTTTAAAATTTCAGAGACTACTTTTATTATCTCTAAGCAGGTGACAGCTCCTGCAGGTATCAGAACCATCTGTCTTATAGTTCTTCTACCTGCTTAAGGTACGAGAAGCGAGGGATATAAAGGTTTTGTATATTTGCTTCTGTCTGTCATGGAAAAGGTGCAGTGGGAGCGGGATCTGGGCTCAGCTGCCGGGCCTTTGTGATGAGGGGCGCTGCATCATGCCCAGAGACCACTGTGACATCGCAGGCCCGTGGGGGATTAGAGGAGCGCAGAGCCCTGGCGTGCCCACTCTCAGCAGAGCCCTTCCCACAGGCGGCTGCACCTCCCCTGGAGCCCTTGGCAGCTCTGCAGCAGAGGGTCACAGACAGACATGGAGAAGCATTTGACGGATGCCGGTTCTCCGACACACGGGGGCCTGCCGAACCTGGACTGGGTACGCCGGGTGAGGGACGGGGCAGGAGGGACAGGCTCGTGGTGGGATGGGGCCGCACGGAGCTGCCTGGGGGCCGGGGCTGGGCTTGCTGCCACTGTGAGGGACGCTGTGCCAAGGCAGCTGCCTTCAGCCCACTCCTCTTCCTCCTCCTGGTGTCGCTTCCCAAGGGGATGTCACAGGCAGCCAGAGGCAGCACCTCTGGAGAGCCAGGCCTAGGCCACGTCCCTCCATGGGGACAGTCTCAGACCTCTCCTCCGGCCCCAGAGCTCGCAGAATGGAGGAAGCCCCCCCCAGCCATCATGTCAAACGAGCGGAAGCCTCTGCAAGGGTTGGATAAAACTGGCCAGGCCCATCCTCTGCAGAGGAATGCCATCCTGCCATGGCAGCAGGACAGCCTGGAGGAGAAAGCTCCCAAAGCAGGAACGCAAGGGGCAGCTTGCCTCCCTGGCATGGTCTTGGTGGCTCCGTGGCAGACTCGGGCAGGTGACTTCCAAGGACAGGATGGGACAGGGCAGGATGGGACAGGATGGGACAAGGGAATGAGCCTCCCTCTGACCAGGGCCAGTTGCTGCACTTCACCACTGCAGCCCCATCATCTCCCACAGTCCTGCCCCAGCAGCTGCTGCTGCCAGGTCTCCAGCAGGCATTTCCTGGAGGGAGCCAGGTGACTTTTACAAATAACGGGATCACTGAATCACGTATAAAATCACAGGTATTAGGATTGGAAGGGATCTCAGGAGATTGTCCAGTCCAACACCCTGCTAGAGCAGGGTCACCTTGAGCAGGTTACACACAGAAAAGTTCAGCTGGCTTTGGAATGCCTCCAGAGGGGGACACCCCACAACCTCCCTGGATAGGCTATTCCGGGGCTCTGCCACCTAAGTGTAAAGAAGTCCCTGCTCAAGCTGAGGAAGAACTCCCCAAGAAATGCCCCTCTCTCCTTTCTCACCTGCCAGGGGAAAGCATTTCTCCACCTTGGGCGGCCATTGCCAGCAGGCCCGAAGGAGTTGGAGGCCGTTTGGAGGAGGCAGAAGGTGCTGTGGTGGCTTGAATTCTACGTTCCCAGTGATCCGGGGACCTTGGCCAAGGAGGACGAGGACTGCGAAAACAAGACTGACAAGGAGCAGACCCGTGAGATACTGAAAGAGGACATCACACGCCCGCTGCCCTCAGAGAGATGGGAAGACAGCGGCCAACGCCAGGAGTCCCGCCACGTGTCAGAAGAGTACAATGGCCAAGAGCAGTTTCAGTGGGAAGAAGACGGGAGCACAGCAGCAACAGGAGAGGCTATCGACAAACTTCAGAGCACGTCTCCTGCCCTGGCTGGTTCCACGGGCACCAAGCATGAGCCAGCCACGTCCCCAACTCAAGCATCACACCAGCAAGGGAAGGCCAGCAGCACCGCACCCACAAGCACTGGCCACGCACCACGCACTCCATCCTGGAAAGTGTCCTCAGTGCCAGAAGTGCAGGCAGGAGCTCGCCTGCTGCCCTCAGAGGCCCCTGGAGACAGATCTCCTTCCCTCACAGCCGCTCGTGCCCCGGAGCAACTGCAGCCACCATCCCTGCTCAGGAGGGCACTCAGGGCTGTGTGCAGGGCGTTCCTTGGCATCCACCGCCCACGGCGGCGGCGGCGGCGGCAGCAGTAGTGCCCTGCTCCCAGCGCCAGGCAGGTGCCTGAGGATGGCCGCTCTGAGCCTCAGCAGCGTCCTCTGGGAGACTGACACAGGGACACACAGCAGGGATGGATGCAGGGACAGTGCCTCAGGCTTCTGGCTGTCCCCAGGCCATCCTGCTGCCAGATCGTTCTCGGCCATGTCTTGTTAACACCAGCCTACGGTTCCCCTTCAGACACACTATAATTAGATCTGGTTCATCATTTTACCACTCACATTTTGCAAATAGACTGTATTTTATATGCATTTGTATAGAACAGGTTATAATTTTTCTTCAATAAAACTCTCAATGTAGCCCGACTAACTGACTAGTGTGCATACAAAAAATCGGTTCAATTCAAAAAGCTGAGAAAAAGTACAGTTTAAAATTTCAGAGACTACTTTTATTATCTCTAAGCAGGTGACAGCTCCTGCAGGTATCAGAACCATCTGTCTTATAGTTCTTCTACCTGCTTAAGGTACGAGAAGCGAGGGATATAAAGGTTTTGTATATTTGCTTCTGTCTGTCATGGAAAAGGTGCAGTGGGAGCGGGATGTGGGCTCAGCTGCCGGGCCTTTGTGATGACGGGTGCTGCATCATGCCCAGAGACCACTGTGACATCGCAGGCCCGTGGGGGATTAGAGGAGCGCAGAGCCCTGGCGTGCCCACTCTCAGCAGAGCCCTTCCCACAGGCGGCTGCACCTCCCCTGGAGCCCCTGGCAGCTCTGCAGCAGAGGGTCACAGACAGACATGGAGAAGCATTTGACGGATGCCGGTTCTCCGACACACGGGGGCCTGCCGAGCCTGGACTGGGTACGCCGGGTGAGGGACGGGGCAGGAGGGACAGGCTCGTGGTGGGATGGGGCCGCACGGAGCTGCCTGGGGGCCGGGGCTGGGCTTGCTGCCACTGTGAGGGACGCTGTGCCAAGGCAGCTGCCTTCAGCCCACTCCTCTTCCTCCTCCTGGTGTCGCTTCCCAAGGGGATGTCACAGGCAGCCAGAGGCAGCACCTCTGGAGAGCCAGGCCTAGGCCACGTCCCTCCATGGGGACAGTCTCAGACCTCTCCTCCGGCCCCAGAGCTCGCAGAATGGAGGAAGCCCCCCCCAGCCATCATGTCAAACGAGCGGAAGCCTCTGCAAGGGTTGGATAAAACTGGCCAGGCCCATCCTCTGCAGAGGAATGCCATCCTGCCATGGCAGCAGGACAGCCTGGAGGAGAAAGCTCCCAAAGCAGGAACGCAAGGGGCAGCTTGCCTCCCTGACATGGTCTTGGTGGCTCCGTGGCAGACTCGGGCAGGTGACTTCCAAGGACAGGATGGGACAGGGCAGGATGGGACAGGATGGGACAAGGGAATGAGCCTCCCTCTGACCAGGGCCAGTTGCTGCACTTCACCACTGCAGCCCCATCATCTCCCACAGTCCTGCCCCAGCAGCTGCTGCTGCCAGGTCTCCAGCAGGCATTTCCTGGAGGGAGCCAGGTGACTTTTACAAATAACGGGATCACTGAATCACGTATAAAATCACAGGTATTAGGATTGGAAGGGATCTCAGGAGATTGTCCAGTCCAACACCCTGCTAGAGCAGGGTCACCTTGAGCAGGTTACACACAGAAAAGTTCAGCTGGCTTTGGAATGCCTCCAGAGGGGGACACCCCACAACCTCCCTGGATAGGCTATTCCGGGGCTCTGCCACCTAAGTGTAAAGAAGTTCTTGCTCAAGCTGAGGAAGAACTCCCCAAGAAATGCCCCTCTCTCCTTTCTCACCTGCCAGGGGAAAGCATTTCTCCACCTTGGGCGGCCATTGCCAGCAGGCCCGAAGGAGTTGGAGGCCGTTTGGAGGAGGCAGAAGGTGCTGTGGTGGCTTGAATTCTACGTTCCCAGTGATCCGGGGACCTTGGCCAAGGAGGACGAGGACTGCGAAAACAAGACGGACAAGGAGCAGACCCGTGAGATACTGAAAGAGGACATCACACGCCCGCTGCCCTCAGAGAGATGGGAAGACAGCGGCCAACGCCAGGAGTCCCGCCGCGTGTCAAAAGAGTACAATGGCCAAGAGCACTTTCAATGGGAAGAAGACGGGAGCACAGCAGCAACAGGAGAGGCTATCGACAAACTTCAGAGCACGTCTCCTGCCCTGGCTGGTTCCACGGGCACCAAGCATGAGCCAGCCACGTCCCCAACTCAAGCATCACACCAGCAAGGGAAGGCCAGCAGCACCGCACCCACAAGCACTGGCCACGCACCACGCACTCCATCCTGGAAAGTGTCCTCAGTGCCAGAAGTGCAGGCAGGAGCTCGCCTGCTGCCCTCAGAGGCCGCTGGAGACAGATCTCCTTCCCTCACAGCCACTCGTGCCCCGGAGCAACTGCAGCCACCATCCCTGCTCAGGAGGGCACTCAGGGCTGTGTGCAGGGCGTTCCTTGGCATCCACCGCCCACGGCGGCGGCGGCGGCGGCAGCAGTAGTGCCCTGCTCCCAGCGCCAGGCAGGTGCCTGAGGATGGCCGCTCTGAGCCTCAGCAGCGTCCTCTGGGAGACTGACACAGGGACACACAGCAGGGATGGATGCAGGGACAGTGCCTCAGGCTTCTGGCTGTCCCCAGGCCATCCTGCTGCCAGATCGTTCTCGGCCATGTCTTGTTAACACCAGCCTACGGTTCCCCTTCAGACACACTATAATTAGATCTGGTTCATCATTTTACCACTCACATTTTGCAAATAGACTGTATTTTATATGCATTTGTATAGAACAGGTTATAATTTTTCTTCAATAAAACTCTCAGTGTAGCCCGACTAACTGACTTGTGTGCATACAAAAAATCGGTTCCATTCAAAAAGCTGAGAAAAAGTACAGTTTAAAATTTCAGAGACTACTTTTATTATCTCTAAGCAGGTGACAGCTCCTGCAGGTATCAGAACCATCTGTCTTATAGTTCTTCTACCTGCTTAAGGTACGAGAAGCGAGGGATATAAAGGTTTTGTATATTTGCTTCTGTCTGTCATGGAAAAGGTGCAGTGGGAGCGGGATGTGGGCTCAGCTGCCGGGCCTTTGTGATGACGGGCGCTGCATCATGCCCAGAGACCACTGTGACATCGCAGGCCCGTGGGGGATTAGAGGAGCGCAGAGCCCTGGCGTGCCCACTCTCAGCAGAGCCCTTCCCACAGGCGGCTGCACCTCCCCTGGAGCCCTTGGAAGCTCTGCAGCAGAGGGTCACAGACAGACATGGAGAAGCATTTGACGGATGCCGGTTCTCCGACACACGGGGGCCTGCCGAGCCTGGACTGGGTACGCCGGGTGAGGGACGGGGCAGGAGGGACAGGCTCGTGGTGGGAGGGGGCCGCACGGAGCTGCCTGGGGGCCGGGGCTGGGCTTGCTGCCACTGTGAGGGACGCTGTGCCAAGGCAGCTGCCTTCAGCCCACTCCTCTTCCTCCTCCTGGTGTCGCTTCCCAAGGGGATGTCACAGGCAGCCAGAGGCGGCACCTCTGGAGAGCCAGGCCTAGGCCACGTCCCTCCATGGGGACAGTCTCAGACCTCTCCTCCGCCCCCACAGCTCGCATGATGGAGGAAGCCCCCCCCAGCCATCATGTCAAACGAGCGGAAGCCTCTGCAAGGGTTGGATAAAACTGGCCAGGCCCATCCTCTGCAGAGGAATGCCATCCTGCCATGGCAGCAGGACAGCCTGGAGGAGAAAGCTCCCAAAGCAGGAACGCAAGGGGCAGCTTGCCTCCCTGACATGGTCTTGGTGGCTCCGTGGCAGACTCGGGCAGGTGACTTCCAAGGACAGGATGGGACAGGGCAGGATGGGACAGGATGGGACAAGGGAATGAGCCTCCCTCTGACCAGGGCCAGTTGCTGCACTTCACCACTGCAGCCCCATCATCTCCCACAGTCCTGCCCCAGCAGCTGCTGCTGCCAGGTCTCCAGCAGGCATTTCCTGGAGGGAGCCAGGTGACTTTTACAAATAACGGGATCACTGAATCACGTATAAAATCACAGGTATTAGGATTGGAAGGGATCTCAGGAGATTGTCCAGTCCAACACCCTGCTAGAGCAGGGTCACCTTGAGCAGGTTACACACAGAAAAGTTCAGCTGGCTTTGGAATGCCTCCAGAGGGGGACACCCCACAACCTCCCTGGATAGGCTATTCCGGGGCTCTGCCACCTAAGTGTAAAGAAGTCCCTGCTCAAGCTGAGGAAGAACTCCCCAAGAAATGCCCCTCTCTCCTTTCTCACCTGCCAGGGGAAAGCATTTCTCCACCTTGGGCGGCCATTGCCAGCAGGCCCGAAGGAGTTGGAGGCCGTTTGGAGGAGGCAGAAGGTGCTGTGGTGGCTTGAATTCTACGTTCCCGGTGATCCGGGGACCTTGGCCAAGGAGGACGAGGACTGCGAAAACAAGACTGACAAGGAGCAGACCCGTGAGATACTGAAAGAGGACATCACACGCCCGCTGCCCTCAGAGAGATGGGAAGACAGCGGCCAACGCCAGGAGTCCCGCCGCGTGTCAAAAGAGTACAATGGCCAAGAGCACTTTCAATGGGAAGAAGACGGGAGCACAGCAGCAACAGGAGAGGCTATCGACAAACTTCAGAGCACGTCTCCTGCCCTGGCTGGTTCCACGGGCACCAAGCATGAGCCAGCCACGTCCCCAACTCACGCATCACACCAGCAAGGGAAGGCCAGCAGCACCGCACCCACAAGCACTGGCCACGCACCACGCACTCCATCCTGGAAAGTGTCCTCAGTGCCAGAAGTGCAGGCAGGAGCTCGCCTGCTGCCCTCAGAGGCCCCTGGAGACAGATCTCCTTCCCTCACAGCCGCTCGTGCCCCGGAGCAACTGCAGCCACCATCCCTGCTCAGGAGGGCACTCAGGGCTGTGTGCAGGGCGTTCCTTGGCATCCACCGCCCACGGCGGCGGCGGCGGCGGCAGCAGTAGTGCCCTGCTCCCAGCGCCAGGCAGGTGCCTGAGGATGGCCGCTCTGAGCCTCAGCAGCGTCCTCTGGGAGACTGACACAGGGACACACAGCAGGGATGGATGCAGGGACAGTGCCTCAGGCTTCTGGCTGTCCCCAGGCCATCCTGCTGCCAGATCGTTCTCGGCCATGTCTTGTTAACACCAGCCTACGGTTCCCCTTCAGACACACTATAATTAGATCTGGTTCATCATTTTACCACTCACATTTTGCAAATAGACTGTATTTTATATGCATTTGTATAGAACAGGTTATAATTTTTCTTCAATAAAACTCTCAATGTAGCCCGACTAACTGACTTGTGTGCATACAAAAAATCGGTTCCATTCAAAAAGCTGAGAAAAAGTACAGTTTAAAATTTCAGAGACTACTTTTATTATCTCTAAGCAGGTGACAGCTCCTGCAGGTATCAGAACCATCTGTCTTATAGTTCTTCTACCTGCTTAAGGTACGAGAAGCGAGGGATATAAAGGTTTTGTATATTTTCTTCCGTCTGTCATGGAAAAGGTGCAGTGGGAGCGGGATCTGGGCTCAGCTGCCGGGCCTTTGTGATGACGGGTGCTGCATCATGCCCAGAGACCACTGTGACATCGCAGGCCCGTGGGGGATTAGAGGAGCGCAGAGCCCTGGCGTGCCCACTCTCAGCAGAGCCCTTCCCACAGGCGGCTGCACCTCCCCTGGAGCCCTTGGCAGCTCTGCAGCAGAGGGTCACAGACAGACATGGAGAAGCATTTGACGGATGCCGGTTCTCCGACACACGGGGGCCTGCCGAACCTGGACTGGGTACGCCGGGTGAGGGACGGGGCAGGAGGGACAGGCTCGTGGTGGGATGGGGCCGCACGGAGCTGCCTGGGGGCCGGGGCTGGGCTTGCTGCCACTGTGAGGGACGCTGTGCCAAGGCAGCTGCCTTCAGCCCACTCCTCTTCCTCCTCCTGGTGTCGCTTCCCAAGGGGATGTCACAGGCAGCCAGAGGCAGCACCTCTGGAGAGCCAGGCCTAGGCCACGTCCCTCCATGGGGACAGTCTCAGACCTCTCCTCCGGCCCCAGAGCTCGCAGAATGGAGGAAGCCCCCCCCAGCCATCATGTCAAACGAGCGGAAGCCTCTGCAAGGGTTGGATAAAACTGGCCAGGCCCATCCTCTGCAGAGGAATGCCATCCTGCCATGGCAGCAGGACAGCCTGGAGGAGAAAGCTCCCAAAGCAGGAACGCAAGGGGCAGCTTGCCTCCCTGGCATGGTCTTGGTGGCTCCGTGGCAGACTCGGGCAGGTGACTTCCAAGGACAGGATGGGACAGGGCAGGATGGGACAGGATGGGACAAGGGAATGAGCCTCCCTCTGACCAGGGCCAGTTGCTGCACTTCACCACTGCAGCCCCATCATCTCCCACAGTCCTGCCCCAGCAGCTGCTGCTGCCAGGTCTCCAGCAGGCATTTCCTGGAGGGAGCCAGGTGACTTTTACAAATAACGGGATCACTGAATCACGTATAAAATCACAGGTATTAGGATTGGAAGGGATCTCAGGAGATTGTCCAGTCCAACACCCTGCTAGAGCAGGGTCACCTTGAGCAGGTTACACACAGAAAAGTTCAGCTGGCTTTGGAATGCCTCCAGAGGGGGACACCCCACAACCTCCCTGGAT
This sequence comes from Chamaea fasciata, assembly GCF_029207755.1. Classification (NCBI taxonomy): domain Eukaryota; kingdom Metazoa; phylum Chordata; class Aves; order Passeriformes; family Sylviidae; genus Chamaea; species Chamaea fasciata. Next base: position 57,925,190 of record NW_027094091.1, read on the forward strand.
AGGCTATTCCGGGGCTCTGCCACCTAAGTGTAAAGAAGTCCCTGCTCAAGCTGAGGAAGAACTCCCCAAGAAATGCCCCTCTCTCCTTTCTCACCTGCCAGGGGAAAGCATTTCTCCACCTTGGGCGGCCATTGCCAGCAGGCCCGAAGGAGTTGGAGGCCGTTTGGAGGAGGCAGAAGGTGCTGTGGTGGCTTGAATTCTACGTTCCCAGTGATCCGGGGACCTTGGCCAAGGAGGACGAGGACTGCGAAAACAAGACTGACAAGGAGCAGACCCGTGAGATACTGAAAGAGGACATCACACGCCCGCTGCCCTCAGAGAGATGGGAAGACAGCGGCCAACGCCAGGAGTCCCGCCACGTGTCAGAAGAGTACAATGGCCAAGAGCAGTTTCAGTGGGAAGAAGACGGGAGCACAGCAGCAACAGGAGAGGCTATCGACAAACTTCAGAGCACGTCTCCTGCCCTGGCTGGTTCCACGGGCACCAAGCATGAGCCAGCCACGTCCCCAACTCAAGCATCACACCAGCAAGGGAAGGCCAGCAGCACCGCACCCACAAGCACTGGCCACGCACCACGCACTCCATCCTGGAAAGTGTCCTCAGTGCCAGAAGTGCAGGCAGGAGCTCGCCTGCTGCCCTCAGAGGCCCCTGGAGACAGATCTCCTTCCCTCACAGCCGCTCGTGCCCCGGAGCAACTGCAGCCACCATCCCTGCTCAGGAGGGCACTCAGGGCTGTGTGCAGGGCGTTCCTTGGCATCCACCGCCCACGGCGGCGGCGGCGGCGGCAGCAGTAGTGCCCTGCTCCCAGCGCCAGGCAGGTGCCTGAGGATGGCCGCTCTGAGCCTCAGCAGCGTCCTCTGGGAGACTGACACAGGGACACACAGCAGGGATGGATGCAGGGACAGTGCCTCAGGCTTCTGGCTGTCCCCAGGCCATCCTGCTGCCAGATCGTTCTCGGCCATGTCTTGTTAACACCAGCCTACGGTTCCCCTTCAGACACACTATAATTAGATCTGGTTCATCATTTTACCACTCACATTTTGCAAATAGACTGTATTTTATATGCATTTGTATAGAACAGGTTATAATTTTTCTTCAATAAAACTCTCAATGTAGCCCGACTAACTGACTAGTGTGCATACAAAAAATCGGTTCAATTCAAAAAGCTGAGAAAAAGTACAGTTTAAAATTTCAGAGACTACTTTTATTATCTCTAAGCAGGTGACAGCTCCTGCAGGTATCAGAACCATCTGTCTTATAGTTCTTCTACCTGCTTAAGGTACGAGAAGCGAGGGATATAAAGGTTTTGTATATTTGCTTCTGTCTGTCATGGAAAAGGTGCAGTGGGAGCGGGATGTGGGCTCAGCTGCCGGGCCTTTGTGATGACGGGTGCTGCATCATGCCCAGAGACCACTGTGACATCGCAGGCCCGTGGGGGATTAGAGGAGCGCAGAGCCCTGGCGTGCCCACTCTCAGCAGAGCCCTTCCCACAGGCGGCTGCACCTCCCCTGGAGCCCCTGGCAGCTCTGCAGCAGAGGGTCACAGACAGACATGGAGAAGCATTTGACGGATGCCGGTTCTCCGACACACGGGGGCCTGCCGAGCCTGGACTGGGTACGCCGGGTGAGGGACGGGGCAGGAGGGACAGGCTCGTGGTGGGATGGGGCCGCACGGAGCTGCCTGGGGGCCGGGGCTGGGCTTGCTGCCACTGTGAGGGACGCTGTGCCAAGGCAGCTGCCTTCAGCCCACTCCTCTTCCTCCTCCTGGTGTCGCTTCCCAAGGGGATGTCACAGGCAGCCAGAGGCAGCACCTCTGGAGAGCCAGGCCTAGGCCACGTCCCTCCATGGGGACAGTCTCAGACCTCTCCTCCGGCCCCAGAGCTCGCAGAATGGAGGAAGCCCCCCCCAGCCATCATGTCAAACGAGCGGAAGCCTCTGCAAGGGTTGGATAAAACTGGCCAGGCCCATCCTCTGCAGAGGAATGCCATCCTGCCATGGCAGCAGGACAGCCTGGAGGAGAAAGCTCCCAAAGCAGGAACGCAAGGGGCAGCTTGCCTCCCTGACATGGTCTTGGTGGCTCCGTGGCAGACTCGGGCAGGTGACTTCCAAGGACAGGATGGGACAGGGCAGGATGGGACAGGATGGGACAAGGGAATGAGCCTCCCTCTGACCAGGGCCAGTTGCTGCACTTCACCACTGCAGCCCCATCATCTCCCACAGTCCTGCCCCAGCAGCTGCTGCTGCCAGGTCTCCAGCAGGCATTTCCTGGAGGGAGCCAGGTGACTTTTACAAATAACGGGATCACTGAATCACGTATAAAATCACAGGTATTAGGATTGGAAGGGATCTCAGGAGATTGTCCAGTCCAACACCCTGCTAGAGCAGGGTCACCTTGAGCAGGTTACACACAGAAAAGTTCAGCTGGCTTTGGAATGCCTCCAGAGGGGGACACCCCACAACCTCCCTGGATAGGCTATTCCGGGGCTCTGCCACCTAAGTGTAAAGAAGTTCTTGCTCAAGCTGAGGAAGAACTCCCCAAGAAATGCCCCTCTCTCCTTTCTCACCTGCCAGGGGAAAGCATTTCTCCACCTTGGGCGGCCATTGCCAGCAGGCCCGAAGGAGTTGGAGGCCGTTTGGAGGAGGCAGAAGGTGCTGTGGTGGCTTGAATTCTACGTTCCCAGTGATCCGGGGACCTTGGCCAAGGAGGACGAGGACTGCGAAAACAAGACGGACAAGGAGCAGACCCGTGAGATACTGAAAGAGGACATCACACGCCCGCTGCCCTCAGAGAGATGGGAAGACAGCGGCCAACGCCAGGAGTCCCGCCGCGTGTCAAAAGAGTACAATGGCCAAGAGCACTTTCAATGGGAAGAAGACGGGAGCACAGCAGCAACAGGAGAGGCTATCGACAAACTTCAGAGCACGTCTCCTGCCCTGGCTGGTTCCACGGGCACCAAGCATGAGCCAGCCACGTCCCCAACTCAAGCATCACACCAGCAAGGGAAGGCCAGCAGCACCGCACCCACAAGCACTGGCCACGCACCACGCACTCCATCCTGGAAAGTGTCCTCAGTGCCAGAAGTGCAGGCAGGAGCTCGCCTGCTGCCCTCAGAGGCCGCTGGAGACAGATCTCCTTCCCTCACAGCCACTCGTGCCCCGGAGCAACTGCAGCCACCATCCCTGCTCAGGAGGGCACTCAGGGCTGTGTGCAGGGCGTTCCTTGGCATCCACCGCCCACGGCGGCGGCGGCGGCGGCAGCAGTAGTGCCCTGCTCCCAGCGCCAGGCAGGTGCCTGAGGATGGCCGCTCTGAGCCTCAGCAGCGTCCTCTGGGAGACTGACACAGGGACACACAGCAGGGATGGATGCAGGGACAGTGCCTCAGGCTTCTGGCTGTCCCCAGGCCATCCTGCTGCCAGATCGTTCTCGGCCATGTCTTGTTAACACCAGCCTACGGTTCCCCTTCAGACACACTATAATTAGATCTGGTTCATCATTTTACCACTCACATTTTGCAAATAGACTGTATTTTATATGCATTTGTATAGAACAGGTTATAATTTTTCTTCAATAAAACTCTCAGTGTAGCCCGACTAACTGACTTGTGTGCATACAAAAAATCGGTTCCATTCAAAAAGCTGAGAAAAAGTACAGTTTAAAATTTCAGAGACTACTTTTATTATCTCTAAGCAGGTGACAGCTCCTGCAGGTATCAGAACCATCTGTCTTATAGTTCTTCTACCTGCTTAAGGTACGAGAAGCGAGGGATATAAAGGTTTTGTATATTTGCTTCTGTCTGTCATGGAAAAGGTGCAGTGGGAGCGGGATGTGGGCTCAGCTGCCGGGCCTTTGTGATGACGGGCGCTGCATCATGCCCAGAGACCACTGTGACATCGCAGGCCCGTGGGGGATTAGAGGAGCGCAGAGCCCTGGCGTGCCCACTCTCAGCAGAGCCCTTCCCACAGGCGGCTGCACCTCCCCTGGAGCCCTTGGAAGCTCTGCAGCAGAGGGTCACAGACAGACATGGAGAAGCATTTGACGGATGCCGGTTCTCCGACACACGGGGGCCTGCCGAGCCTGGACTGGGTACGCCGGGTGAGGGACGGGGCAGGAGGGACAGGCTCGTGGTGGGAGGGGGCCGCACGGAGCTGCCTGGGGGCCGGGGCTGGGCTTGCTGCCACTGTGAGGGACGCTGTGCCAAGGCAGCTGCCTTCAGCCCACTCCTCTTCCTCCTCCTGGTGTCGCTTCCCAAGGGGATGTCACAGGCAGCCAGAGGCGGCACCTCTGGAGAGCCAGGCCTAGGCCACGTCCCTCCATGGGGACAGTCTCAGACCTCTCCTCCGCCCCCACAGCTCGCATGATGGAGGAAGCCCCCCCCAGCCATCATGTCAAACGAGCGGAAGCCTCTGCAAGGGTTGGATAAAACTGGCCAGGCCCATCCTCTGCAGAGGAATGCCATCCTGCCATGGCAGCAGGACAGCCTGGAGGAGAAAGCTCCCAAAGCAGGAACGCAAGGGGCAGCTTGCCTCCCTGACATGGTCTTGGTGGCTCCGTGGCAGACTCGGGCAGGTGACTTCCAAGGACAGGATGGGACAGGGCAGGATGGGACAGGATGGGACAAGGGAATGAGCCTCCCTCTGACCAGGGCCAGTTGCTGCACTTCACCACTGCAGCCCCATCATCTCCCACAGTCCTGCCCCAGCAGCTGCTGCTGCCAGGTCTCCAGCAGGCATTTCCTGGAGGGAGCCAGGTGACTTTTACAAATAACGGGATCACTGAATCACGTATAAAATCACAGGTATTAGGATTGGAAGGGATCTCAGGAGATTGTCCAGTCCAACACCCTGCTAGAGCAGGGTCACCTTGAGCAGGTTACACACAGAAAAGTTCAGCTGGCTTTGGAATGCCTCCAGAGGGGGACACCCCACAACCTCCCTGGATAGGCTATTCCGGGGCTCTGCCACCTAAGTGTAAAGAAGTCCCTGCTCAAGCTGAGGAAGAACTCCCCAAGAAATGCCCCTCTCTCCTTTCTCACCTGCCAGGGGAAAGCATTTCTCCACCTTGGGCGGCCATTGCCAGCAGGCCCGAAGGAGTTGGAGGCCGTTTGGAGGAGGCAGAAGGTGCTGTGGTGGCTTGAATTCTACGTTCCCAGTGATCCGGGGACCTTGGCCAAGGAGGACGAGGACTGCGAAAACAAGACTGACAAGGAGCAGACCCGTGAGATACTGAAAGAGGACATCACACGCCCGCTGCCCTCAGAGAGATGGGAAGACAGCGGCCAACGCCAGGAGTCCCGCCACGTGTCAGAAGAGTACAATGGCCAAGAGCAGTTTCAGTGGGAAGAAGACGGGAGCACAGCAGCAACAGGAGAGGCTATCGACAAACTTCAGAGCACGTCTCCTGCCCTGGCTGGTTCCACGGGCACCAAGCATGAGCCAGCCACGTCCCCAACTCAAGCATCACACCAGCAAGGGAAGGCCAGCAGCACCGCACCCACAAGCACTGGCCACGCACCACGCACTCCATCCTGGAAAGTGTCCTCAGTGCCAGAAGTGCAGGCAGGAGCTCGCCTGCTGCCCTCAGAGGCCCCTGGAGACAGATCTCCTTCCCTCACAGCCGCTCGTGCCCCGGAGCAACTGCAGCCACCATCCCTGCTCAGGAGGGCACTCAGGGCTGTGTGCAGGGCGTTCCTTGGCATCCACCGCCCACGGCGGCGGCGGCGGCGGCAGCAGTAGTGCCCTGCTCCCAGCGCCAGGCAGGTGCCTGAGGATGGCCGCTCTGAGCCTCAGCAGCGTCCTCTGGGAGACTGACACAGGGACACACAGCAGGGATGGATGCAGGGACAGTGCCTCAGGCTTCTGGCTGTCCCCAGGCCATCCTGCTGCCAGATCGTTCTCGGCCATGTCTTGTTAACACCAGCCTACGGTTCCCCTTCAGACACACTATAATTAGATCTGGTTCATCATTTTACCACTCACATTTTGCAAATAGACTGTATTTTATATGCATTTGTATAGAACAGGTTATAATTTTTCTTCAATAAAACTCTCAATGTAGCCCGACTAACTGACTAGTGTGCATACAAAAAATCGGTTCAATTCAAAAAGCTGAGAAAAAGTACAGTTTAAAATTTCAGAGACTACTTTTATTATCTCTAAGCAGGTGACAGCTCCTGCAGGTATCAGAACCATCTGTCTTATAGTTCTTCTACCTGCTTAAGGTACGAGAAGCGAGGGATATAAAGGTTTTGTATATTTGCTTCTGTCTGTCATGGAAAAGGTGCAGTGGGAGCGGGATGTGGGCTCAGCTGCCGGGCCTTTGTGATGACGGGTGCTGCATCATGCCCAGAGACCACTGTGACATCGCAGGCCCGTGGGGGATTAGAGGAGCGCAGAGCCCTGGCGTGCCCACTCTCAGCAGAGCCCTTCCCACAGGCGGCTGCACCTCCCCTGGAGCCCCTGGCAGCTCTGCAGCAGAGGGTCACAGACAGACATGGAGAAGCATTTGACGGATGCCGGTTCTCCGACACACGGGGGCCTGCCGAGCCTGGACTGGGTACGCCGGGTGAGGGACGGGGCAGGAGGGACAGGCTCGTGGTGGGAGGGGGCCGCACGGAGCTGCCTGGGGGCCGGGGCTGGGCTTGCTGCCACTGTGAGGGACGCTGTGCCAAGGCAGCTGCCTTCAGCCCACTCCTCTTCCTCCTCCTGGTGTCGCTTCCCAAGGGGATGTCACAGGCAGCCAGAGGCAGCACCTCTGGAGAGCCAGGCCTAGGCCACGTCCCTCCATGGGGACAGTCTCAGACCTCTCCTCCGCCCCCAGAGCTCGCAGAATGGAGGAAGCCCCCCCCAGCCATCATGTCAAACGAGCGGAAGCCTCTGCAAGGGTTGGATAAAACTGGCCAGGCCCATCCTCTGCAGAGGAATGCCATCCTGCCATGGCAGCAGGACAGCCTGGAGGAAAAAGCTCCCAAAGCAGGAACGCAAGGGGCAGCTTGCCTCCCTGACATGGTCTTGGTGGCTCCGTGGCAGACTCGGGCAGGTGACTTCCAAGGACAGGATGGGACAGGGCAGGATGGGACAGGATGGGACAAGGGAATGAGCCTCCCTCTGACCAGGGCCAGTTGCTGCACTTCACCACTGCAGCCCCATCATCTCCCACAGTCCTGCCCCAGCAGCTGCTGCTGCCAGGTCTCCAGCAGGCATTTCCTGGAGGGAGCCAGGTGACTTTTACAAATAACGGGATCACTGAATCACGTATAAAATCACAGGTATTAGGATCGGAAGGGATCTCAGGAGATTGTCCAGTCCAACACCCTGCTAGAGCAGGGTCACCTTGAGCAGGTTACACTCAGAAAAGTTCAGCTGGCTTTGGAATGCCTCCAGAGGGGGACACCCCACAACCTCCCTGGATAGGCTATTCCGGGGCTCTGCCACCTAAGTGTAAAGAAGTCCCTGCTCAAGCTGAGGAAGAACTCCCCAAGAAATGCCCCTCTCTCCTTTCTCACCTGCCAGGGGAAAGCATTTCTCCACCTTGGGCGGCCATTGCCAGCAGGCCCGAAGGAGTTGGAGGCCGTTTGGAGGAGGCAGAAGGTGCTGTGGTGGCTTGAATTCTACGTTCCCAGTGATCCGGGGACCTTGGCCAAGGAGGACGAGGACTGCGAAAACAAGACGGACAAGGAGCAGACCCGTGAGATACTGAAAGAGGACATCACACGCCCGCTGCCCTCAGAGAGATGGGAAGACAGCGGCCAACGCCAGGAGTCCCGCCGCGTGTCAAAAGAGTACAATGGCCAAGAGCACTTTCAATGGGAAGAAGACGGGAGCACAGCAGCAACAGGAGAGGCTATCGACAAACTTCAGAGCACGTCTCCTGCCCTGGCTGGTTCCACGGGCACCAAGCATGAGCCAGCCACGTCCCCAACTCACGCATCACACCAGCAAGGGAAGGCCAGCAGCACCGCACCCACAAGCACTGGCCACGCACCACGCACTCCATCCTGGAAAGTGTCCTCAGTGCCAGAAGTGCAGGCAGGAGCTCGCCTGCTGCCCTCAGAGGCCCCTGGAGACAGATCTCCTTCCCTCACAGCCGCTCGTGCCCCGGAGCAACTGCAGCCACCATCCCTGCTCAGGAGGGCACTCAGGGCTGTGTGCAGGGCGTTCCTTGGCATCCACCGCCCACGGCGGCGGCGGCGGCGGCAGCAGTAGTGCCCTGCTCCCAGCGCCAGGCAGGTGCCTGAGGATGGCCGCTCTGAGCCTCAGCAGCGTCCTCTGGGAGACTGACACAGGGACACACAGCAGGGATGGATGCAGGGACAGTGCCTCAGGCTTCTGGCTGTCCCCAGGCCATCCTGCTGCCAGATCGTTCTCGGCCATGTCTTGTTAACACCAGCCTACGGTTCCCCTTCAGACACACTATAATTAGATCTGGTTCATCATTTTACCACTCACATTTTGCAAATAGACTGTATTTTATATGCATTTGTATAGAACAGGTTATAATTTTTCTTCAATAAAACTCTCAATGTAGCCCGACTAACTGACTTGTGTGCATACAAAAAATCGGTTCCATTCAAAAAGCTGAGAAAAAGTACAGTTTAAAATTTCAGAGACTACTTTTATTATCTCTAAGCAGGTGACAGCTCCTGCAGGTATCAGAACCATCTGTCTTATAGTTCTTCTACCTGCTTAAGGTACGAGAAGCGAGGGATATAAAGGTTTTGTATATTTTCTTCCGTCTGTCATGGAAAAGGTGCAGTGGGAGCGGGATCTGGGCTCAGCTGCCGGGCCTTTGTGATGACGGGTGCTGCATCATGCCCAGAGACCACTGTGACATCGCAGGCCCGTGGGGGATTAGAGGAGCGCAGAGCCCTGGCGTGCCCACTCTCAGCAGAGCCCTTCCCACAGGCGGCTGCACCTCCCCTGGAGCCCTTGGCAGCTCTGCAGCAGAGGGTCACAGACAGACATGGAGAAGCATTTGACGGATGCCGGTTCTCCGACACACGGGGGCCTGCCGAGCCTGGACTGGGTACGCCGGGTGAGGGACGGGGCAGGAGGGACAGGCTCGTGGTGGGAGGGGGCCGCACGGAGCTGCCTGGGGGCCGGGGCTGGGCTTGCTGCCACTGTGAGGGACGCTGTGCCAAGGCAGCTGCCTTCAGCCCACTCCTCTTCCTCCTCCTGGTGTCGCTTCCCAAGGGGATGTCACAGGCAGCCAGAGGCAGCACCTCTGGAGAGCCAGGCCTAGGCCACGTCCCTCCATGGGGACAGTCTCAGACCTCTCCTCCGCCCCCAGTGCTCGCAGAATGGAGGAAGCCCCCCCCAGCCATCATGTCAAACGAGCGGAAGCCTCTGCAAGGGTTGGATAAAACTGGCCAGGCCCATCCTCTGCAGAGGAATGCCATCCTGCCATGGCAGCAGGACAGCCTGGAGGAAAAAGCTCCCAAAGCAGGAACGCAAGGGGCAGCTTGCCTCCCTGACATGGTCTTGGTGGCTCCGTGGCAGACTCGGGCAGGTGACTTCCAAGGACAGGATGGGACAGGGCAGGATGGGACAGGATGGGACAAGGGAATGAGCCTCCCTCTGACCAGGGCCAGTTGCTGCACTTCACCACTGCAGCCCCATCATCTCCCACAGTCCTGCCCCAGCAGCTGCTGCTGCCAGGTCTCCAGCAGGCATTTCCTGGAGGGAGCCAGGTGACTTTTACAAATAACGGGATCACTGAATCACGTATAAAATCACAGGTATTAGGATCGGAAGGGATCTCAGGAGACTGTCCAGTCCAACACCCTGCTAGAGCAGGGTCACCTTGAGCAGGTTACACACAGAAAAGTTCAGCTGGCTTTGGAATGCCTCCAGAGGGGGACACCCCACAACCTCCCTGGATAGGCTATTCCGGGGCTCTGCCACCTAAGTGTAAAGAAGTTCTTGCTCAAGCTGAGGAAGAACTCCCCAAGAAATGCCCCTCTCTCCTTTCTCACCTGCCAGGGGAAAGCATTTCTCCACCTTGGGCAGCCATTGCCAGCAGGCCCGAAGGAGTTGGAGGCCGTTTGGAGGAGGCAGAAGGTGCTGTGGTGGCTTGAATTCTACGTTCCCAGTGATCCGGGGACCTTGGCCAAGGAGGACGAGGACTGCGAAAACAAGACGGACAAGGAGCAGACCCGTGAGATACTGAAAGAGGACATCACACGCCCGCTGCCCTCAGAGAGATGGGAAGACAGCGGCCAACGCCAGGAGTCCCGCCGCGTGTCAAAAGAGTACAATGGCCAAGAGCAGTTTCAATGGGAAGAAGACGGGAGCACAGCAGCAACAGGAGAGGCTATCGACAAACTTCAGAGCACGTCTCCTGCCCTGGCTGGTTCCACGGGCACCAAGCATGAGCCAGCCACGTCCCCAACTCACGCATCACACCAGCAAGGGAAGGCCAGCAGCACCGCACCCACAAGCACTGGCCACGCACCACGCACTCCATCCTGGAAAGTGTCCTCAGTGCCAGAAGTGCAGGCAGGAGCTCGCCTGCTGCCCTCAGAGGCCCCTGGAGACAGATCTCCTTCCCTCACAGCCGCTCGTGCCCCGGAGCAACTGCAGCCACCATCCCTGCTCAGGAGGGCACTCAGGGCTGTGTGCAGGGCGTTCCTTGGCATCCACCGCCCACGGCGGCGGCGGCGGCGGCAGCAGTAGTGCCCTGCTCCCAGCGCCAGGCAGGTGCCTGAGGATGGCCGCTCTGAGCCTCAGCAGCGTCCTCTGGGAGACTGACACAGGGACACACAGCAGGGATGGATGCAGGGACAGTGCCTCAGGCTTCTGGCTGTCCCCAGGCCATCCTGCTGCCAGATCGTTCTCGGCCATGTCTTGTTAACACCAGCCTACGGTTCCCCTTCAGACACACTATAATTAGATCTGGTTCATCATTTTACCACTCACATTTTGCAAATAGACTGTATTTTATATGCATTTGTATAGAACAGGTTATAATTTTTCTTCAATAAAACTCTCAATGTAGCCCGACTAACTGACTTGTGTGCATACAAAAAATCGGTTCCATTCAAAAAGCTGAGAAAAAGTACAGTTTAAAATTTCAGAGACTACTTTTATTATCTCTAAGCAGGTGACAGCTCCTGCAGGTATCAGAACCATCTGTCTTATAGTTCTTCTACCTGCTTAAGGTACGAGAAGCGAGGGTTTTAAAGGTTTTGTATATTTGCTTCTGTCTGTCATGGAAAAGGTGCAGTGGGAGCGGGATCTGGGCTCAGCTGCCGGGCCTTTGTGATGAGGGGCGCTGCATCATGCCCAGAGACCACTGTGACATCGCAGGCCCGTGGGGGATTAGAGGAGCGCAGAGCCCTGGCGTGCCCACTCTCAGCAGAGCCCTTCCCACAGGCGGCTGCACCTCCCCTGGAGCCCTTGGCAGCTCTGCAGCAGAGGGTCACAGACAGACATGGAGAAGCATTTGACGGATGCCGGTTCTCCGACACACGGGGGCCTGCCGAGCCTGGACTGGGTACGCCGGGTGAGGGACGGGGCAGGAGGGACAGGCTCGTGGTGGGATGGGGCCGCACGGAGCTGCCTGGGGGCCGGGGCTGGGCTTGCTGCCACTGTGAGGGACGCTGTGCCAAGGCAGCTGCCTTCAGCCCACTCCTCTTCCTCCTCCTGGTGTCGCTTCCCAAGGGGATGTCACAGGCAGCCAGAGGCAGCACCTCTGGAGAGCCAGGCCTAGGCCACGTCCCTCCATGGGGACAGTCTCAGACCTCTCCTCCGGCCACAGAGCTCGCAGAATGGAGGAAGCCCCCCCCAGCCATCATGTCAAACGAGCGGAAGCCTCTGCAAGGGTTGGATAAAACTGGCCAGGCCCATCCTCTGCAGAGGAATGCCATCCTGCCATGGCAGCAGGACAGCCTGGAGGAGAAAGCTCCCAAAGCAGGAACGCAAGGGGCAGCTTGCCTCCCTGGCATGGTCTTGGTGGCTCCGTGGCAGACTCGGGCAGGTGACTTCCAAGGACAGGATGGGACAGGGCAGGATGGGACAGGATGGGACAAGGGAATGAGCCTCCCTCTGACCAGGGCCAGTTGCTGCACTTCACCACTGCAGCCCCATCATCTCCCACAGTCCTGCCCCAGCAGCTGCTGCTGCCAGGTCTCCAGCAGGCATTTCCTGGAGGGAGCCAGGTGACTTTTACAAATAACGGGATCACTGAATCACGTATAAAATCACAGGTATTAGGATTGGAAGGGATCTCAGGAGATTGTCCAGTCCAACACCCTGCTAGAGCAGGGTCACCTTGAGCAGGTTACACACAGAAAAGTTCAGCTGGCTTTGGAATGCCTCCAGAGGGGGACACCCCACAACCTCCCTGGATAGGCTATTCCGGGGCTCTGCCACCTAAGTGTAAAGAAGTTCTTGCTCAAGCTGAGGAAGAACTCCCCAAGAAATGCCCCTCTCTCCTTTCTCACCTGCCAGGGGAAAGCATTTCTCCACCTTGGGCGGCCATTGCCAGCAGGCCCGAAGGAGTTGGAGGCCGTTTGGAGGAGGCAGAAGGTGCTGTGGTGGCTTGAATTCTACGTTCCCAGTGATCCGGGGACCTTGGCCAAGGAGGACGAGGACTGCGAAAACAAGACGGACAAGGAGCAGACCCGTGAGATACTCAAAGAGGACATCACACGCCCGCTGCCCTCAGAGAGATGGGAAGACAGCGGCCAACGCCAGGAGTCCCGCCGCGTGTCAAAAGAGTACAATGGCCAAGAGCACTTTCAATGGGAAGAAGACGGGAGCACAGCAGCAACAGGAGAGGCTATCGACAAACTTCAGAGCACGTCTCCTGCCCTGGCTGGTTCCACGGGCACCAAGCATGAGGCAGCCACGTCCCCAACTCACGCATCACACCAGCAAGGGAAGGCCAGCAGCACCGCACCCACAAGCACTGGCCACGCACCACGCACTCCATCCTGGAAAGTGTCCTCAGTGCCAGAAGTGCAGGCAGGAGCTCACCTGCTGCCCTCAGAGGGCCCTGGAGACAGATCTCCTTCCCTCACAGCCGCTCGTGCCCCGGAGCAACTGCAGCCACCATCCCTGCTCAGGAGGGCACTCAGGGCTGTGTGCAGGGCGTTCCTTGGCATCCACCGCCCACGGCGGCAGCGGCGGCGGCAGCAGTAGTGCCCTGCTCCCAGCGCCAGGCAGGTGCCTGAGGATGGCCGCTCTGAGCCTCAGCAGCGTCCTCTGGGAGACTGACACAGGGACACACAGCAGGGATGGATGCAGGGACAGTGCCTCAGGCTTCTGGCTGTCCCCAGGCCATCCTGCTGCCAGATCGTTCTCGGCCATGTCTTGTTAACACCAGCCTACGGTTCCCCTTCAGACACACTATAATTAGATCTGGTTCATCATTTTACCACTCACATTTTGCAAATAGACTGTATTTTATATGCATTTGTATAGAACAGGTTATAATTTTTCTTCAATAAAACTCTCAATGTAGCCCGACTAACTGACTTGTGTGCATACAAAAAATCGGTTCCATTCAAAAAGCTGAGAAAAAGTACAGTTTAAAATTTCAGAGACTACTTTTATTATCTCTAAGCAGGTGACAGCTCCTGCAGGTATCAGAACCATCTGTCTTATAGTTCTTCTACCTGCTTAAGGTACGAGAAGCGAGGGATATAAAGGTTTTGTATATTTGCTTCTGTCTGTCATGGAAAAGGTGCAGTGGGAGCGGGATCTGGGCTCAGCTGCCGGGCCTTTGTGATGAGGGGCGCTGCATCATGCCCAGAGACCACTGTGACATCGCAGGCCCGTGGGGGATTAGAGGAGCGCAGAGCCCTGGCGTGCCCACTCTCAGCAGAGCCCTTCCCACAGGCGGCTGCACCTCCCCTGGAGCCCTTGGCAGCTCTGCAGCAGAGGGTCACAGACAGACATGGAGAAGCATTTGACGGATGCCGGTTCTCCGACACACGGGGGCCTGCCGAGCCTGGACTGGGTACGCCGGGTGAGGGACGGGGCAGGAGGGACAGGCTCGTGGTGGGATGGGGCCGCACGGAGCTGCCTGGGGGCCGGGGCTGGGCTTGCTGCCACTGTGAGGGACGCTGTGCCAAGGCAGCTGCCTTCAGCCCACTCCTCTTCCTCCTCCTGGTGTCGCTTCCCAAGGGGATGTCACAGGCAGCCAGAGGCAGCACCTCTGGAGAGCCAGGCCTAGGCCTCGTCACTCCATGGGGACAGTCTCAGACCTCTCCTCCGCCCCCAGAGCTCGCAGAATGGAGGAAGCCCCCCCCAGCCATCATGTCAAATGAGCGGAAGCCTCTGCAAGGGTTGGATAAAACTGGCCAGGCCCATCCTCTGCAGAGGAATGCCATCCTGCCATGGCAGCAGGACAGCCTGGAGGAGAAAGCTCCCAAAGCAGGAATGCAAGGGGCAGCTTGCCTCCCTGGCATGGTCTTGGTGGCTCCGTGGCAGACTCGGGCAGGTGACTTCCAAGGACAGGATGGGACAGGGCAGGATGGGACAGGATGGGACAAGGGAATGAGCCTCCCTCTGACCAGGGCCAGTTGCTGCACTTCACCACTGCAGCCCCATCATCTCCCACAGTCCTGCCCCAGCAGCTGCTGCTGCCAGGTCTCCAGCAGGCATTTCCTGGAGGGAGCCAGGTGACTTTTACAAATAACGGGATCACTGAATCACGTATAAAATCACAGGTATTAGGATTGGAAGGGATCTCAGGAGATTGTCCAGTCCAACACCCTGCTAGAGCAGGGTCACCTTGAGCAGGTTACACTCAGAAAAGTTCAGCTGGCTTTGGAATGCCTCCAGAGGGGGACACCCCACAACCTCCCTGGATAGGCTATTCCGGGGCTCTGCCACCTAAGTGTAAAGAAGTTCTTGCTCAAGCTGAGGAAGAACTCCCCAAGAAATGCCCCTCTCTCCTTTCTCACCTGCCAGGGGAAAGCATTTCTCCACCTTGGGCGGCCATTGCCAGCAGGCCCGAAGGAGTTGGAGGCCGTTTGGAGGAGGCAGAAGGTGCTGTGGTGGCTTGAATTCTACGTTCCCAGTGATCCGGGGACCTTGGCCAAGGAGGACGAGGACTGCGAAAACAAGACGGACAAGGAGCAGACCCGTGAGATACTGAAAGAGGACATCACACGCCCGCTGCCCTCAGAGAGATGGGAAGACAGCGGCCAACGCCAGGAGTCCCGCCGCGTGTCAAAAGAGTACAATGGCCAAGAGCACTTTCAATGGGAAGAAGACGGGAGCACAGCAGCAACAGGAGAGGCTATCGACAAACTTCAGAGCATGTCTCCTGCCCTGGCTGGTTCCACGGGCACCAAGCATGAGCCAGCCACGTCCCCAACTCACGCATCACACCAGCAAGGGAAGGCCAGCAGCACCGCACCCACAAGCACTGGCCACGCACCACGCACTCCATCCTGGAAAGTGTCCTCAGTGCCAGAAGTGCAGGCAGGAGCTCGCCTGCTGCCCTCAGAGGGCCCTGGAGACAGATCTCCTTCCCTCACAGCCGCTCGTGCCCCGGAGCAACTGCAGCCACCATCCCTGCTCAGGAGGGCACTCAGGGCTGTGTGCAGGGCGTTCCTTGGCATCCACCGCCCACGGCGGCGGCGGCGGCGGCAGCAGTAGTGCCCTGCTCCCAGCGCCAGGCAGGTGCCTGAGGATGGCCGCTCTGAGCCTCAGCAGCGTCCTCTGGGAGACTGACACAGGGACACACAGCAGGGATGGATGCAGGGACAGTGCCTCAGGCTTCTGGCTGTCCCCAGGCCATCCTGCTGCCAGATCGTTCTCGGCCATGTCTTGTTAACACCAGCCTACGGTTCCCCTTCAGACACACTATAATTAGATCTGGTTCATCATTTTACCACTCACATTTTGCAAATAGACTGTATTTTATATGCATTTGTATAGAACAGGTTATAATTTTTCTTCAATAAAACTCTCAATGTAGCCTGACTAACTGACTTGTGTGCATACAAAAAATCGGTTCCATTCAAAAAGCTGAGAAAAAGTACAGTTTAAAATTTCAGAGACTACTTTTATTATCTCTAAGCAGGTGACAGCTCCTGCAGGTATCAGAACCATCTGTCTTATAGTTCTTCTACCTGCTTAAGGTACGAGAAGCGAGGGATATAAAGGTTTTGTATATTTGCTTCTGTCTGTCATGGAAAAGGTGCAGTGGGAGTGGGATCTGGGCTCAGCTGCCGGGCCTTTGTGATGAGGGGCGCTGCATCATGCCCAGAGACCACTGTGACATCGCAGGCCCGTGGGGGATTAGAGGAGCGCAGAGCCCTGGCGTGCCCACTCTCAGCAGAGCCCTTCCCACAGGCGGCTGCACCTCCCCTGGAGCCCTTGGCAGCTCTGCAGCAGAGGGTCACAGACAGACATGGAGAAGCATTTGACGGATGCCGGTTCTCCGACACACGGGGGCCTGCCGAGCCTGGACTGGGTACGCCGGGTGAGGGACGGGGCAGGAGGGACAGGCTCGTGGTGGGATGGGGCCGCACGGAGCTGCCTGGGGGCCGGGGCTGGGCTTGCTGCCACTGTGAGGGACGCTGTGCCAAGGCAGCTGCCTTCAGCCCACTCCTCTTCCTCCTCCTGGTGTCGCTTCCCAAGGGGATGTCACAGGCAGCCAGAGGCAGCACCTCTGGAGAGCCAGGCCTAGGCCTCGTCACTCCATGGGGACAGTCTCAGACCTCTCCTCCGCCCCCAGAGCTCGCAGAATGGAGGAAGCCCCCCCCAGCCATCATGTCAAACGAGCGGAAGCCTCTGCAAGGGTTGGATAAAACTGGCCAGGCCCATCCTCTGCAGAGGAATGCCATCCTGCCATGGCAGCAGGACAGCCTGGAGGAGAAAGCTCCCAAAGCAGGAACGCAAGGGGCAGCTTGCCTCCCTGGCATGGTCTTGGTGGCTCCGTGGCAGACTCGGGCAGGTGACTTCCAAGGACAGGATGGGACAGGGCAGGATGGGACAGGATGGGACAAGGGAATGAGCCTCCCTCTGACCAGGGCCAGTTGCTGCACTTCACCACTGCAGCCCCATCATCTCCCACAGTCCTGCCCCAGCAGCTGCTGCTGCCAGGTCTCCAGCAGGCATTTCCTGGAGGGAGCCAGGTGACTTTTACAAATAACGGGATCACTGAATCACGTATAAAATCACAGGTATTAGGATTGGAAGGGATCTCAGGAGATTGTCCAGTCCAACACCCTGCTAGAGCAGGGTCACCTTGAGCAGGTTACACACAGAAAAGTTCAGCTGGCTTTGGAATGCCTCCAGAGGGGGACACCCCACAACCTCCCTGGATAGGCTATTCCGGGGCTCTGCCACCTAAGTGTAAAGAAGTTCTTGCTCAAGCTGAGGAAGAACTCCCCAAGAAATGCCCCTCTCTCCTTTCTCACCTGCCAGGGGAAAGCATTTCTCCACCTTGGGCGGCCATTGCCAGCAGGCCCGAAGGAGTTGGAGGCCGTTTGGAGGAGGCAGAAGGTGCTGTGGTGGCTTGAATTCTACGTTCCCAGTGATCCGGGGACCTTGGCCAAGGAGGACGAGGACTGCGAAAACAAGACGGACAAGGAGCAGACCCGTGAGATACTGAAAGAGGACATCACACGCCCGCTGCCCTCAGAGAGATGGGAAGACAGCGGCCAACGCCAGGAGTCCCGCCGCGTGTCAAAAGAGTACAATGGCCAAGAGCACTTTCAATGGGAAGAAGACGGGAGCACAGCAGCAACAGGAGAGGCTATCGACAAACTTCAGAGCACGTCTCCTGCCCTGGCTGGTTCCACGGGCACCAAGCATGAGCCAGCCACGTCCCCAACTCAAGCATCACACCAGCAAGGGAAGGCCAGCAGCACCGCACCCACAAGCACTGGCCACGCACCACGCACTCCATCCTGGATAGTGTCCTCAGTGCCAGAAGTGCAGGCAGGATCTCACCTGCTGCCCTCAGAGGGCCCTGGAGACAGATCTCCTTCCCTCACAGCCGCTCGTGCCCCGGAGCAACTGCAGCCACCATCCCTGCTCAGGAGGGCACTCAGGGCTGTGTGCAGGGCGTTCCTTGGCATCCACCGCCCACGGCGGCAGCGGCGGCGGCAGCAGTAGTGCCCTGCTCCCAGCGCCAGGCAGGTGCCTGAGGATGGCCGCTCTGAGCCTCAGCAGCGTCCTCTGGGAGACTGACACAGGGACACACAGCAGGGATGGATGCAGGGACAGTGCCTCAGGCTTCTGGCTGTCCCCAGGCCATCCTGCTGCCAGATCGTTCTCGGCCATGTCTTGTTAACACCAGCCTACGGTTCCCCTTCAGACACACTATAATTAGATCTGGTTCATCATTTTACCACTCACATTTTGCAAATAGACTGTATTTTATATGCATTTGTATAGAACAGGTTATAATTTTTCTTCAATAAAACTCTCAATGTAGCCCGACTAACTGACTTGTGTGCATACAAAAAATCGGTTCCATTCAAAAAGCTGAGAAAAAGTACAGTTTAAAATTTCAGAGACTACTTTTATTATCTCTAAGCAGGTGACAGCTCCTGCAGGTATCAGAACCATCTGTCTTATAGTTCTTCTACCTGCTTAAGGTACGAGAAGCGAGGGATATAAAGGTTTTGTATATTTGCTTCTGTCTGTCATGGAAAAGGTGCAGTGGGAGCGGGATCTGGGCTCAGCTGCCGGGCCTTTGTGATGAGGGGCGCTGCATCATGCCCAGAGACCACTGTGACATCGCAGGCCCGTGGGGGATTAGAGGAGCGCAGAGCCCTGGCGTGCCCACTCTCAGCAGAGCCCTTCCCACAGGCGGCTGCACCTCCCCTGGAGCCCTTGGCAGCTCTGCAGCAGAGGGTCACAGACAGACATGGAGAAGCATTTGACGGATGCCGGTTCTCCGACACACGGGGGCCTGCCGAGCCTGGACTGGGTACGCCGGGTGAGGGACGGGGCAGGAGGGACAGGCTCGTGGTGGGATGGGGCCGCACGGAGCTGCCTGGGGGCCGGGGCTGGGCTTGCTGCCACTGTGAGGGACGCTGTGCCAAGGCAGCTGCCTTCAGCCCACTCCTCTTCCTCCTCCTGGTGTCGCTTCCCAAGGGGATGTCACAGGCAGCCAGAGGCAGCACCTCTGGAGAGCCAGGCCTAGGCCTCGTCACTCCATGGGGACAGTCTCAGACCTCTCCTCCGCCCCCAGAGCTCGCAGAATGGAGGAAGCCCCCCCCAGCCATCATGTCAAACGAGCGGAAGCCTCTGCAAGGGTTGGATAAAACTGGCCAGGCCCATCCTCTGCAGAGGAATGCCATCCTGCCATGGCAGCAGGACAGCCTGGAGGAGAAAGCTCCCAAAGCAGGAACGCAAGGGGCAGCTTGCCTCCCTGGCATGGTCTTGGTGGCTCCGTGGCAGACTCGGGCAGGTGACTTCCAAGGACAGGATGGGACAGGGCAGGATGGGACAGGATGGGACAAGGGAATGAGCCTCCCTCTGACCAGGGCCAGTTGCTGCACTTCACCACTGCAGCCCCATCATCTCCCACAGTCCTGCCCCAGCAGCTGCTGCTGCCAGGTCTCCAGCAGGCATTTCCTGGAGGGAGCCAGGTGACTTTTACAAATAACGGGATCACTGAATCACGTATAAAATCACAGGTATTAGGATTGGAAGGGATCTCAGGAGATTGTCCAGTCCAACACCCTGCTAGAGCAGGGTCACCTTGAGCAGGTTACACACAGAAAAGTTCAGCTGGCTTTGGAATGCCTCCAGAGGGGGACACCCCACAACCTCCCTGGATAGGCTATTCCGGGGCTCTGCCACCTAAGTGTAAAGAAGTTCTTGCTCAAGCTGAAGAAGAACTCCCCAAGAAATGCCCCTCTCTCCTTTCTCACCTGCCAGGGGAAAGCATTTCTCCACCTTGGGCGGCCATTGCCAGCAGGCCCGAAGGAGTTGGAGGCCGTTTGGAGGAGGCAGAAGGTGCTGTGGTGGCTTGAATTCTACGTTCCCAGTGATCCGGGGACCTTGGCCAAGGAGGACGAGGACTGCGAAAACAAGACGGACAAGGAGCAGACCCGTGAGATACTGAAAGAGGACATCACACGCCCGCTGCCCTCAGAGAGATGGGAAGACAGCGGCCAACGCCAGGAGTCCCGCCGCGTGTCAAAAGAGTACAATGGCCAAGAGCACTTTCAATGGGAAGAAGACGGGAGCACAGCAGCAACAGGAGAGGCTATCGACAAACTTCAGAGCACGTCTCCTGCCCTGGCTGGTTCCACGGGCACCAAGCATGAGCCAGCCACGTCCCCAACTCACGCATCACACCAGCAAGGGAAGGCCAGCAGCACCGCACCCACAAGCACTGGCCACGCACCACGCACTCCATCCTGGAAAGTGTCCTCAGTGCCAGAAGTGCAGGCAGGAGCTCACCTGCTGCCCTCAGAGGGCCCTGGAGACAGATCTCCTTCCCTCACAGCCGCTCGTGCCCCGGAGCAACTGCAGCCACCATCCCTGCTCAGGAGGGCACTCAGGGCTGTGTGCAGGGCGTTCCTTGGCATCCACCGCCCACGGCGGCAGCGGCGGCGGCAGCAGTAGTGCCCTGCTCCCAGCGCCAGGCAGGTGCCTGAGGATGGCCGCTCTGAGCCTCAGCAGCGTCCTCTGGGAGACTGACACAGGGACACACAGCAGGGATGGATGCAGGGACAGTGCCTCAGGCTTCTGGCTGTCCCCAGGCCATCCTGCTGCCAGATCGTTCTCGGCCATGTCTTGTTAACACCAGCCTACGGTTCCCCTTCAGACACACTATAATTAGATCTGGTTCATCATTTTACCACTCACATTTTGCAAATAGACTGTATTTTATATGCATTTGTATAGAACAGGTTATAATTTTTCTTCAATAAAACTCTCAATGTAGCCCGACTAACTGACTTGTGTGCATACAAAAAATCGGTTCCATTCAAAAAGCTGAGAAAAAGTACAGTTTAAAATTTCAGAGACTACTTTTATTATCTCTAAGCAGGTGACAGCTCCTGCAGGTATCAGAACCATCTGTCTTATAGTTCTTCTACCTGCTTAAGGTACGAGAAGCGAGGGATATAAAGGTTTTGTATATTTGCTTCTGTCTGTCATGGAAAAGGTGCAGTGGGAGCGGGATCTGGGCTCAGCTGCCGGGCCTTTGTGATGAGGGGCGCTGCATCATGCCCAGAGACCACTGTGACATCGCAGGCCCGTGGGGGATTAGAGGAGCGCAGAGCCCTGGCGTGCCCACTCTCAGCAGAGCCCTTCCCACAGGCGGCTGCACCTCCCCTGGAGCCCTTGGCAGCTCTGCAGCAGAGGGTCACAGACAGACATGGAGAAGCATTTGACGGATGCCGGTTCTCCGACACACGGGGGCCTGCCGAGCCTGGACTGGGTACGCCGGGTGAGGGACGGGGCAGGAGGGACAGGCTCGTGGTGGGATGGGGCCGCACGGAGCTGCCTGGGGGCCGGGGCTGGGCTTGCTGCCACTGTGAGGGACGCTGTGCCAAGGCAGCTGCCTTCAGCCCACTCCTCTTCCTCCTCCTGGTGTCGCTTCCCAAGGGGATGTCACAGGCAGCCAGAGGCAGCACCTCTGGAGAGCCAGGCCTAGGCCTCGTCACTCCATGGGGACAGTCTCAGACCTCTCCTCCGCCCCCAGAGCTCGCAGAATGGAGGAAGCCCCCCCCAGCCATCATGTCAAATGAGCGGAAGCCTCTGCAAGGGTTGGATAAAACTGGCCAGGCCCATCCTCTGCAGAGGAATGCCATCCTGCCATGGCAGCAGGACAGCCTGGAGGAGAAAGCTCCCAAAGCAGGAATGCAAGGGGCAGCTTGCCTCCCTGGCATGGTCTTGGTGGCTCCGTGGCAGACTCGGGCAGGTGACTTCCAAGGACAGGATGGGACAGGGCAGGATGGGACAGGATGGGACAAGGGAATGAGCCTCCCTCTGACCAGGGCCAGTTGCTGCACTTCACCACTGCAGCCCCATCATCTCCCACAGTCCTGCCCCAGCAGCTGCTGCTGCCAGGTCTCCAGCAGGCATTTCCTGGAGGGAGCCAGGTGACTTTTACAAATAACGGGATCACTGAATCACGTATAAAATCACAGGTATTAGGATTGGAAGGGATCTCAGGAGATTGTCCAGTCCAACACCCTGCTAGAGCAGGGTCACCTTGAGCAGGTTACACTCAGAAAAGTTCAGCTGGCTTTGGAATGCCTCCAGAGGGGGACACCCCACAACCTCCCTGGATAGGCTATTCCGGGGCTCTGCCACCTAAGTGTAAAGAAGTTCTTGCTCAAGCTGAGGAAGAACTCCCCAAGAAATGCCCCTCTCTCCTTTCTCACCTGCCAGGGGAAAGCATTTCTCCACCTTGGGCGGCCATTGCCAGCAGGCCCGAAGGAGTTGGAGGCCGTTTGGAGGAGGCAGAAGGTGCTGTGGTGGCTTGAATTCTACGTTCCCAGTGATCCGGGGACCTTGGCCAAGGAGGACGAGGACTGCGAAAACAAGACGGACAAGGAGCAGACCCGTGAGATACTGAAAGAGGACATCACACGCCCGCTGCCCTCAGAGAGATGGGAAGACAGCGGCCAACGCCAGGAGTCCCGCCGCGTGTCAAAAGAGTACAATGGCCAAGAGCACTTTCAATGGGAAGAAGACGGGAGCACAGCAGCAACAGGAGAGGCTATCGACAAACTTCAGAGCATGTCTCCTGCCCTGGCTGGTTCCACGGGCACCAAGCATGAGCCAGCCACGTCCCCAACTCACGCATCACACCAGCAAGGGAAGGCCAGCAGCACCGCACCCACAAGCACTGGCCACGCACCACGCACTCCATCCTGGAAAGTGTCCTCAGTGCCAGAAGTGCAGGCAGGAGCTCGCCTGCTGCCCTCAGAGGCCCCTGGAGACAGATCTCCTTCCCTCACAGCCGCTCGTGCCCCGGAGCAACTGCAGCCACCATCCCTGCTCAGGAGGGCACTCAGGGCTGTGTGCAGGGCGTTCCTTGGCATCCACCGCCCACGGCGGCGGCGGCGGCGGCAGCAGTAGTGCCCTGCTCCCAGCGCCAGGCAGGTGCCTGAGGATGGCCGCTCTGAGCCTCAGCAGCGTCCTCTGGGAGACTGACACAGGGACACACAGCAGGGATGGATGCAGGGACAGTGCCTCAGGCTTCTGGCTGTCCCCAGGCCATCCTGCTGCCAGATCGTTCTCGGCCATGTCTTGTTAACACCAGCCTACGGTTCCCCTTCAGACACACTATAATTAGATCTGGTTCATCATTTTACCACTCACATTTTGCAAATAGACTGTATTTTATATGCATTTGTATAGAACAGGTTATAATTTTTCTTCAATAAAACTCTCAATGTAGCCCGACTAACTGACTTGTGTGCATACAAAAAATCGGTTCCATTCAAAAAGCTGAGAAAAAGTACAGTTTAAAATTTCAGAGACTACTTTTATTATCTCTAAGCAGGTGACAGCTCCTGCAGGTATCAGAACCATCTGTCTTATAGTTCTTCTACCTGCTTAAGGTACGAGAAGCGAGGGATATAAAGGTTTTGTATATTTGCTTCTGTCTGTCATGGAAAAGGTGCAGTGGGAGTGGGATCTGGGCTCAGCTGCCGGGCCTTTGTGATGAGGGGCGCTGCATCATGCCCAGAGACCACTGTGACATCGCAGGCCCGTGGGGGATTAGAGGAGCGCAGAGCCCTGGCGTGCCCACTCTCAGCAGAGCCCTTCCCACAGGCGGCTGCACCTCCCCTGGAGCCCTTGGCAGCTCTGCAGCAGAGGGTCACAGACAGACATGGAGAAGCATTTGACGGATGCCGGTTCTCCGACACACGGGGGCCTGCCGAGCCTGGACTGGGTACGCCGGGTGAGGGACGGGGCAGGAGGGACAGGCTCGTGGTGGGATGGGGCCGCACGGAGCTGCCTGGGGGCCGGGGCTGGGCTTGCTGCCACTGTGAGGGACGCTGTGCCAAGGCAGCTGCCTTCAGCCCACTCCTCTTCCTCCTCCTGGTGTCGCTTCCCAAGGGGATGTCACAGGCAGCCAGAGGCAGCACCTCTGGAGAGCCAGGCCTAGGCCTCGTCACTCCATGGGGACAGTCTCAGACCTCTCCTCCGCCCCCAGAGCTCGCAGAATGGAGGAAGCCCCCCCCAGCCATCATGTCAAACGAGCGGAAGCCTCTGCAAGGGTTGGATAAAACTGGCCAGGCCCATCCTCTGCAGAGGAATGCCATCCTGCCATGGCAGCAGGACAGCCTGGAGGAGAAAGCTCCCAAAGCAGGAACGCAAGGGGCAGCTTGCCTCCCTGGCATGGTCTTGGTGGCTCCGTGGCAGACTCGGGCAGGTGACTTCCAAGGACAGGATGGGACAGGGCAGGATGGGACAGGATGGGACAAGGGAATGAGCCTCCCTCTGACCAGGGCCAGTTGCTGCACTTCACCACTGCAGCCCCATCATCTCCCACAGTCCTGCCCCAGCAGCTGCTGCTGCCAGGTCTCCAGCAGGCATTTCCTGGAGGGAGCCAGGTGACTTTTACAAATAACGGGATCACTGAATCACGTATAAAATCACAGGTATTAGGATTGGAAGGGATCTCAGGAGATTGTCCAGTCCAACACCCTGCTAGAGCAGGGTCACCTTGAGCAGGTTACACACAGAAAAGTTCAGCTGGCTTTGGAATGCCTCCAGAGGGGGACACCCCACAACCTCCCTGGATAGGCTATTCCGGGGCTCTGCCACCTAAGTGTAAAGAAGTTCTTGCTCAAGCTGAGGAAGAACTCCCCAAGAAATGCCCCTCTCTCCTTTCTCACCTGCCAGGGGAAAGCATTTCTCCACCTTGGGCGGCCATTGCCAGCAGGCCCGAAGGAGTTGGAGGCCGTTTGGAGGAGGCAGAAGGTGCTGTGGTGGCTTGAATTCTACGTTCCCAGTGATCCGGGGACCTTGGCCAAGGAGGACGAGGACTGCGAAAACAAGACGGACAAGGAGCAGACCCGTGAGATACTGAAAGAGGACATCACACGCCCGCTGCCCTCAGAGAGATGGGAAGACAGCGGCCAACGCCAGGAGTCCCGCCGCGTGTCAAAAGAGTACAATGGCCAAGAGCACTTTCAATGGGAAGAAGACGGGAGCACAGCAGCAACAGGAGAGGCTATCGACAAACTTCAGAGCACGTCTCCTGCCCTGGCTGGTTCCACGGGCACCAAGCATGAGCCAGCCACGTCCCCAACTCAAGCATCACACCAGCAAGGGAAGGCCAGCAGCACCGCACCCACAAGCACTGGCCACGCACCACGCACTCCATCCTGGATAGTGTCCTCAGTGCCAGAAGTGCAGGCAGGATCTCACCTGCTGCCCTCAGAGGGCCCTGGAGACAGATCTCCTTCCCTCACAGCCGCTCGTGCCCCGGAGCAACTGCAGCCACCATCCCTGCTCAGGAGGGCACTCAGGGCTGTGTGCAGGGCGTTCCTTGGCATCCACCGCCCACGGCGGCAGCGGCGGCGGCAGCAGTAGTGCCCTGCTCCCAGCGCCAGGCAGGTGCCTGAGGATGGCCGCTCTGAGCCTCAGCAGCGTCCTCTGGGAGACTGACACAGGGACACACAGCAGGGATGGATGCAGGGACAGTGCCTCAGGCTTCTGGCTGTCCCCAGGCCATCCTGCTGCCAGATCGTTCTCGGCCATGTCTTGTTAACACCAGCCTACGGTTCCCCTTCAGACACACTATAATTAGATCTGGTTCATCATTTTACCACTCACATTTTGCAAATAGACTGTATTTTATATGCATTTGTATAGAACAGGTTATAATTTTTCTTCAATAAAACTCTCAATGTAGCCCGACTAACTGACTTGTGTGCATACAAAAAATCGGTTCCATTCAAAAAGCTGAGAAAAAGTACAGTTTAAAATTTCAGAGACTACTTTTATTATCTCTAAGCAGGTGACAGCTCCTGCAGGTATCAGAACCATCTGTCTTATAGTTCTTCTACCTGCTTAAGGTACGAGAAGCGAGGGATATAAAGGTTTTGTATATTTGCTTCTGTCTGTCATGGAAAAGGTGCAGTGGGAGCGGGATCTGGGCTCAGCTGCCGGGCCTTTGTGATGAGGGGCGCTGCATCATGCCCAGAGACCACTGTGACATCGCAGGCCCGTGGGGGATTAGAGGAGCGCAGAGCCCTGGCGTGCCCACTCTCAGCAGAGCCCTTCCCACAGGCGGCTGCACCTCCCCTGGAGCCCTTGGCAGCTCTGCAGCAGAGGGTGACAGACAGACATGGAGAAGCATTTGACGGATGCCGGTTCTCCGACACACGGGGGCCTGCCGAGCCTGGACTGGGTACGCCGGGTGAGGGACGGGGCAGGAGGGACAGGCTCGTGGTGGGATGGGGCCGCACGGAGCTGCCTGGGGGCCGGGGCTGGGCTTGCTGCCACTGTGAGGGACGCTGTGCCAAGGCAGCTGCCTTCAGCCCACTCCTCTTCCTCCTCCTGGTGTCGCTTCCCAAGGGGATGTCACAGGCAGCCAGAGGCAGCACCTCTGGAGAGCCAGGCCTAGGCCACGTCCCTCCATGGGGACAGTCTCAGACCTCTCCTCCGGCCACAGAGCTCGCAGAATGGAGGAAGCCCCCCCCAGCCATCATGTCAAACGAGCGGAAGCCTCTGCAAGGGTTGGATAAAACTGGCCAGGCCCATCCTCTGCAGAGGAATGCCATCCTGCCATGGCAGCAGGACAGCCTGGAGGAGAAAGCTCCCAAAGCAGGAACGCAAGGGGCAGCTTGCCTCCCTGGCATGGTCTTGGTGGCTCCGTGGCAGACTCGGGCAGGTGACTTCCAAGGACAGGATGGGACAGGGCAGGATGGGACAGGATGGGACAAGGGAATGAGCCTCCCTCTGACCAGGGCCAGTTGCTGCACTTCACCACTGCAGCCCCATCATCTCCCACAGTCCTGCCCCAGCAGCTGCTGCTGCCAGGTCTCCAGCAGGCATTTCCTGGAGGGAGCCAGGTGACTTTTACAAATAACGGGATCACTGAATCACGTATAAAATCACAGGTATTAGGATTGGAAGGGATCTCAGGAGATTGTCCAGTCCAACACCCTGCTAGAGCAGGGTCACCTTGAGCAGGTTACACACAGAAAAGTTCAGCTGGCTTTGGAATGCCTCCAGAGGGGGACACCCCACAACCTCCCTGGATAGGCTATTCCGGGGCTCTGCCACCTAAGTGTAAAGAAGTTCTTGCTCAAGCTGAGGAAGAACTCCCCAAGAAATGCCCCTCTCTCCTTTCTCACCTGCCAGGGGAAAGCATTTCTCCACCTTGGGCGGCCATTGCCAGCAGGCCCGAAGGAGTTGGAGGCCGTTTGGAGGAGGCAGAAGGTGCTGTGGTGGCTTGAATTCTACGTTCCCAGTGATCCGGGGACCTTGGCCAAGGAGGACGAGGACTGCGAAAACAAGACTGACAAGGAGCGGACCCGTGAGATACTGAAAGAGGACATCACACGCCCGCTGCCCTCAGAGAGATGGGAAGACAGCGGCCAACGCCAGGAGTCCCGCCGCGTGTCAAAAGAGTACAATGGCCAAGAGCACTTTCAATGGGAAGAAGACGGGAGCACAGCAGCAACAGGAGAGGCTATCGACAAACTTCAGAGCACGTCTCCTGCCCTGGCTGGTTCCACGGGCACCAAGCATGAGCCAGCCACGTCCCCAACTCACGCATCACACCAGCAAGGGAAGGCCAGCAGCACCGCACCCACAAGCACTGGCCACGCACCACGCACTCCATCCTGGAAAGTGTCCTCAGTGCCAGAAGTGCAGGCAGGAGCTCGCCTGCTGCCCTCAGAGGCCCCTGGAGACAGATCTCCTTCCCTCACAGCCGCTCGTGCCCCGGAGCAACTGCAGCCACCATCCCTGCTCAGGAGGGCACTCAGGGCTGTGTGCAGGGCGTTCCTTGGCATCCACCGCCCA
Organism: Chamaea fasciata; assembly: GCF_029207755.1. Lineage (NCBI taxonomy): Eukaryota > Metazoa > Chordata > Aves > Passeriformes > Sylviidae > Chamaea > Chamaea fasciata. Next base: position 57,953,116 of record NW_027094091.1, read on the forward strand.
CGGCGGCGGCGGCGGCGGCAGCAGTAGTGCCCTGCTCCCAGCGCCAGGCAGGTGCCTGAGGATGGCCGCTCTGAGCCTCAGCAGCGTCCTCTGGGAGACTGACACAGGGACACACAGCAGGGATGGATGCAGGGACAGTGCCTCAGGCTTCTGGCTGTCCCCAGGCCATCCTGCTGCCAGATCGTTCTCGGCCATGTCTTGTTAACACCAGCCTACGGTTCCCCTTCAGACACACTATAATTAGATCTGGTTCATCATTTTACCACTCACATTTTGCAAATAGACTGTATTTTATATGCATTTGTATAGAACAGGTTATAATTTTTCTTCAATAAAACTCTCAATATAGCCCGACTAACTGACTTGTGTGCATACAAAAAATCGGTTCCATTCAAAAAGCTGAGAAAAAGTACAGTTTAAAATTTCAGAGACTACTTTTATTATCTCTAAGCAGGTGACAGCTCCTGCAGGTATCAGAACCATCTGTCTTATAGTTCTTCTACCTGCTTAAGGTACGAGAAGCGAGGGATATAAAGGTTTTGTATATTTGCTTCTGTCTGTCATGGAAAAGGTGCAGTGGGAGCGGGATCTGGGCTCAGCTGCCGGGCCTTTGTGATGAGGGGCGCTGCATCATGCCCAGAGACCACTGTGACATCGCAGGCCCGTGGGGGATTAGAGGAGCGCAGAGCCCTGGCGTGCCCACTCTCAGCAGAGCCCTTCCCACAGGCGGCTGCACCTCCCCTGGAGCCCTTGGCAGCTCTGCAGCAGAGGGTGACAGACAGACATGGAGAAGCATTTGACGGATGCCGGTTCTCCGACACACGGGGGCCTGCCGAGCCTGGACTGGGTACGCCGGGTGAGGGACGGGGCAGGAGGGACAGGCTCGTGGTGGGATGGGGCCGCACGGAGCTGCCTGGGGGCCGGGGCTGGGCTTGCTGCCACTGTGAGGGACGCTGTGCCAAGGCAGCTGCCTTCAGCCCACTCCTCTTCCTCCTCCTGGTGTCGCTTCCCAAGGGGATGTCACAGGCAGCCAGAGGCAGCACCTCTGGAGAGCCAGGCCTAGGCCTCGTCACTCCATGGGGACAGTCTCAGACCTCTCCTCCGCCCCCAGAGCTCGCAGAATGGAGGAAGCCCCCCCCAGCCATCATGTCAAACGAGCGGAAGCCTCTGCAAGGGTTGGATAAAACTGGCCAGGCCCATCCTCTGCAGAGGAATGCCATCCTGCCATGGCAGCAGGACAGCCTGGAGGAGAAAGCTCCCAAAGCAGGAACGCAAGGGGCAGCTTGCCTCCCTGGCATGGTCTTGGTGGCTCCGTGGCAGACTCGGGCAGGTGACTTCCAAGGACAGGATGGGACAGGGCAGGATGGGACAGGATGGGACAAGGGAATGAGCCTCCCTCTGACCAGGGCCAGTTGCTGCACTTCACCACTGCAGCCCCATCATCTCCCACAGTCCTGCCCCAGCAGCTGCTGCTGCCAGGTCTCCAGCAGGCATTTCCTGGAGGGAGCCAGGTGACTTTTACAAATAACGGGATCACTGAATCACGTATAAAATCACAGGTATTAGGATTGGAAGGGATCTCAGGAGATTGTCCAGTCCAACACCCTGCTAGAGCAGGGTCACCTTGAGCAGGTTACACACAGAAAAGTTCAGCTGGCTTTGGAATGCCTCCAGAGGGGGACACCCCACAACCTCCCTGGATAGGCTATTCCGGGGCTCTGCCACCTAAGTGTAAAGAAGTTCTTGCTCAAGCTGAGGAAGAACTCCCCAAGAAATGCCCCTCTCTCCTTTCTCACCTGCCAGGGGAAAGCATTTCTCCACCTTGGGCGGCCATTGCCAGCAGGCCCGAAGGAGTTGGAGGCCGTTTGGAGGAGGCAGAAGGTGCTGTGGTGGCTTGAATTCTACGTTCCCAGTGATCCGGGGACCTTGGCCAAGGAGGACGAGGACTGCGAAAACAAGACGGACAAGGAGCAGACCCGTGAGATACTGAAAGAGGACATCACACGCCCGCTGCCCTCAGAGAGATGGGAAGACAGCGGCCAACGCCAGGAGTCCCGCCGCGTGTCAAAAGAGTACAATGGCCAAGAGCACTTTCAATGGGAAGAAGACGGGAGCACAGCAGCAACAGGAGAGGCTATCGACAAACTTCAGAGCACGTCTCCTGCCCTGGCTGGTTCCACGGGCACCAAGCATGAGCCAGCCACGTCCCCAACTCACGCATCACACCAGCAAGGGAAGGCCAGCAGCACCGCACCCACAAGCACTGGCCACGCACCACGCACTCCATCCTGGAAAGTGTCCTCAGTGCCAGAAGTGCAGGCAGGAGCTCACCTGCTGCCCTCAGAGGGCCCTGGAGACAGATCTCCTTCCCTCACAGCCGCTCGTGCCCCGGAGCAACTGCAGCCACCATCCCTGCTCAGGAGGGCACTCAGGGCTGTGTGCAGGGCGTTCCTTGGCATCCACCGCCCACGGCGGCAGCGGCGGCGGCAGCAGTAGTGCCCTGCTCCCAGCGCCAGGCAGGTGCCTGAGGATGGCCGCTCTGAGCCTCAGCAGCGTCCTCTGGGAGACTGACACAGGGACACACAGCAGGGATGGATGCAGGGACAGTGCCTCAGGCTTCTGGCTGTCCCCAGGCCATCCTGCTGCCAGATCGTTCTCGGCCATGTCTTGTTAACACCAGCCTACGGTTCCCCTTCAGACACACTATAATTAGATCTGGTTCATCATTTTACCACTCACATTTTGCAAATAGACTGTATTTTATATGCATTTGTATAGAACAGGTTATAATTTTTCTTCAATAAAACTCTCAATGTAGCCCGACTAACTGACTTGTGTGCATACAAAAAATCGGTTCCATTCAAAAAGCTGAGAAAAAGTACAGTTTAAAATTTCAGAGACTACTTTTATTATCTCTAAGCAGGTGACAGCTCCTGCAGGTATCAGAACCATCTGTCTTATAGTTCTTCTACCTGCTTAAGGTACGAGAAGCGAGGGATATAAAGGTTTTGTATATTTGCTTCTGTCTGTCATGGAAAAGGTGCAGTGGGAGCGGGATCTGGGCTCAGCTGCCGGGCCTTTGTGATGAGGGGCGCTGCATCATGCCCAGAGACCACTGTGACATCGCAGGCCCGTGGGGGATTAGAGGAGCGCAGAGCCCTGGCGTGCCCACTCTCAGCAGAGCCCTTCCCACAGGCGGCTGCACCTCCCCTGGAGCCCCTGGCAGCTCTGCAGCAGAGGGTGACAGACAGACATGGAGAAGCATTTGACGGATGCCGGTTCTCCGACACACGGGGGCCTGCCGAGCCTGGACTGGGTACGCCGGGTGAGGGACGGGGCAGGAGGGACAGGCTCGTGGTGGGATGGGGCCGCACGGAGCTGCCTGGGGGCCGGGGCTGGGCTTGCTGCCACTGTGAGGGACGCTGTGCCAAGGCAGCTGCCTTCAGCCCACTCCTCTTCCTCCTCCTGGTGTCGCTTCCCAAGGGGATGTCACAGGCAGCCAGAGGCAGCACCTCTGGAGAGCCAGGCCTAGGCCTCGTCACTCCATGGGGACAGTCTCAGACCTCTCCTCCGCCCCCAGAGCTCGCAGAATGGAGGAAGCCCCCCCCAGCCATCATGTCAAACGAGCGGAAGCCTCTGCAAGGGTTGGATAAAACTGGCCAGGCCCATCCTCTGCAGAGGAATGCCATCCTGCCATGGCAGCAGGACAGCCTGGAGGAGAAAGCTCCCAAAGCAGGAACGCAAGGGGCAGCTTGCCTCCCTGGCATGGTCTTGGTGGCTCCGTGGCAGACTCGGGCAGGTGACTTCCAAGGACAGGATGGGACAGGGCAGGATGGGACAGGATGGGACAAGGGAATGAGCCTCCCTCTGACCAGGGCCAGTTGCTGCACTTCACCACTGCAGCCCCATCATCTCCCACAGTCCTGCCCCAGCAGCTGCTGCTGCCAGGTCTCCAGCAGGCATTTCCTGGAGGGAGCCAGGTGACTTTTACAAATAACGGGATCACTGAATCACGTATAAAATCACAGGTATTAGGATTGGAAGGGATCTCAGGAGATTGTCCAGTCCAACACCCTGCTAGAGCAGGGTCACCTTGAGCAGGTTACACACAGAAAAGTTCAGCTGGCTTTGGAATGCCTCCAGAGGGGGACACCCCACAACCTCCCTGGATAGGCTATTCCGGGGCTCTGCCACCTAAGTGTAAAGAAGTTCTTGCTCAAGCTGAGGAAGAACTCCCCAAGAAATGCCCCTCTCTCCTTTCTCACCTGCCAGGGGAAAGCATTTCTCCACCTTGGGCGGCCATTGCCAGCAGGCCCGAAGGAGTTGGAGGCCGTTTGGAGGAGGCAGAAGGTGCTGTGGTGGCTTGAATTCTACGTTCCCAGTGATCCGGGGACCTTGGCCAAGGAGGACGAGGACTGCGAAAACAAGATGGACAAGGAGCAGACCCGTGAGATACTGAAAGAGGACATCACACGCCCGCTGCCCTCAGAGAGATGGGAAGACAGCGGCCAACGCCAGGAGTCCCGCCGCGTGTCAAAAGAGTACAATGGCCAAGAGCACTTTCAATGGGAAGAAGACGGGAGCACAGCAGCAACAGGAGAGGCTATCGACAAACTTCAGAGCACGTCTCCTGCCCTGGCTGGTTCCACGGGCACCAAGCATGAGCCAGCCACGTCCCCAACTCACGCATCACACCAGCAAGGGAAGGCCAGCAGCACCGCACCCACAAGCACTGGCCACGCACCACGCACTCCATCCTGGAAAGTGTCCTCAGTGCCAGAAGTGCAGGCAGGAGCTCACCTGCTGCCCTCAGAGGGCCCTGGAGACAGATCTCCTTCCCTCACAGCCGCTCGTGCCCCGGAGCAACTGCAGCCACCATCCCTGCTCAGGAGGGCACTCAGGGCTGTGTGCAGGGCGTTCCTTGGCATCCACCGCCCACGGCGGCAGCGGCGGCGGCAGCAGTAGTGCCCTGCTCCCAGCGCCAGGCAGGTGCCTGAGGATGGCCGCTCTGAGCCTCAGCAGCGTCCTCTGGGAGACTGACACAGGGACACACAGCAGGGATGGATGCAGGGACAGTGCCTCAGGCTTCTGGCTGTCCCCAGGCCATCCTGCTGCCAGATCGTTCTCGGCCATGTCTTGTTAACACCAGCCTACGGTTCCCCTTCAGACACACTATAATTAGATCTGGTTCATCATTTTACCACTCACATTTTGCAAATAGACTGTATTTTATATGCATTTGTATAGAACAGGTTATAATTTTTCTTCAATAAAACTCTCAATGTAGCCCGACTAACTGACTTGTGTGCATACAAAAAATCGGTTCCATTCAAAAAGCTGAGAAAAAGTACAGTTTAAAATTTCAGAGACTACTTTTATTATCTCTAAGCAGGTGACAGCTCCTGCAGGTATCAGAACCATCTGTCTTATAGTTCTTCTACCTGCTTAAGGTACGAGAAGCGAGGGATATAAAGGTTTTGTATATTTGCTTCTGTCTGTCATGGAAAAGGTGCAGTGGGAGCGGGATCTGGGCTCAGCTGCCGGGCCTTTGTGATGAGAGGCGCTGCATCATGCCCAGAGACCACTGTGACATCGCAGGCCCGTGGGGGATTAGAGGAGCGCAGAGCCCTGGCGTGCCCACTCTCAGCAGAGCCCTTCCCACAGGCGGCTGCACCTCCCCTGGAGCCCTTGGCAGCTCTGCAGCAGAGGGTGACAGACAGACATGGAGAAGCATTTGACGGATGCCGGTTCTCCGACACACGGGGGCCTGCCGAGCCTGGACTGGGTACGCCGGGTGAGGGACGGGGCAGGAGGGACAGGCTCGTGGTGGGATGGGGCCGCACGGAGCTGCCTGGGGGCCGGGGCTGGGCTTGCTGCCACTGTGAGGGACGCTGTGCCAAGGCAGCTGCCTTCAGCCCACTCCTCTTCCTCCTCCTGGTGTCGCTTCCCAAGGGGATGTCACAGGCAGCCAGAGGCAGCACCTCTGGAGAGCCAGGCCTAGGCCACGTCCCTCCATGGGGACAGTCTCAGACCTCTCCTCCGGCCACAGAGCTCGCAGAATGGAGGAAGCCCCCCCCAGCCATCATGTCAAACGAGCGGAAGCCTCTGCAAGGGTTGGATAAAACTGGCCAGGCCCATCCTCTGCAGAGGAATGCCATCCTGCCATGGCAGCAGGACAGCCTGGAGGAGAAAGCTCCCAAAGCAGGAACGCAAGGGGCAGCTTGCCTCCCTGGCATGGTCTTGGTGGCTCCGTGGCAGACTCGGGCAGGTGACTTCCAAGGACAGGATGGGACAGGGCAGGATGGGACAGGATGGGACAAGGGAATGAGCCTCCCTCTGACCAGGGCCAGTTGCTGCACTTCACCACTGCAGCCCCATCATCTCCCACAGTCCTGCCCCAGCAGCTGCTGCTGCCAGGTCTCCAGCAGGCATTTCCTGGAGGGAGCCAGGTGACTTTTACAAATAACGGGATCACTGAATCACGTATAAAATCACAGGTATTAGGATTGGAAGGGATCTCAGGAGATTGTCCAGTCCAACACCCTGCTAGAGCAGGGTCACCTTGAGCAGGTTACACACAGAAAAGTTCAGCTGGCTTTGGAATGCCTCCAGAGGGGGACACCCCACAACCTCCCTGGATAGGCTATTCCGGGGCTCTGCCACCTAAGTGTAAAGAAGTTCTTGCTCAAGCTGAGGAAGAACTCCCCAAGAAATGCCCCTCTCTCCTTTCTCACCTGCCAGGGGAAAGCATTTCTCCACCTTGGGCGGCCATTGCCAGCAGGCCCGAAGGAGTTGGAGGCCGTTTGGAGGAGGCAGAAGGTGCTGTGGTGGCTTGAATTCTACGTTCCCAGTGATCCGGGGACCTTGGCCAAGGAGGACGAGGACTGCGAAAACAAGACTGACAAGGAGCGGACCCGTGAGATACTGAAAGAGGACATCACACGCCCGCTGCCCTCAGAGAGATGGGAAGACAGCGGCCAACGCCAGGAGTCCCGCCGCGTGTCAAAAGAGTACAATGGCCAAGAGCAGTTTCAGTGGGAAGAAGACGGGAGCACAGCAGCAACAGGAGAGGCTATCGACAAACTTCAGAGCACGTCTCCTGCCCTGGCTGGTTCCACGGGCACCAAGCATGAGCCAGCCACGTCCCCAACTCACGCATCTCACCAGCAAGGGAAGGCCAGCAGCACCGCACCCACAAGCACTGGCCACGCACCACGCACTCCATCCTGGAAAGTGTCCTCAGTGCCAGAAGTGCAGGCAGGAGCTCGCCTGCTGCCCTCAGAGGCCCCTGGAGACAGATCTCCTTCCCTCACAGCCGCTCGTGCCCCGGAGCAACTACAGCCACCATCCCTGCTCAGGAGGGCACTCAGGGCTGTGTGCAGGGCGTTCCTTGGCATCCACCGCCCACGGCGGCGGCGGCGGCGGCAGCAGTAGTGCCCTGCTCCCAGCGCCAGGCAGGTGCCTGAGGATGGCCGCTCTGAGCCTCAGCAGCGTCCTCTGGGAGACTGACACAGGGACACACAGCAGGGATGGATGCAGGGACAGTGCCTCAGGCTTCTGGCTGTCCCCAGGCCATCCTGCTGCCAGATCGTTCTCGGCCATGTCTTGTTAACACCAGCCTACGGTTCCCCTTCAGACACACTATAATTAGATCTGGTTCATCATTTTACCACTCACATTTTGCAAATAGACTGTATTTTATATGCATTTGTATAGAACAGGTTATAATTTTTCTTCAATAAAACTCTCAATGTAGCCTGACTAACTGACTTGTGTGCATACAAAAAATCGGTTCCATTCAAAAAGCTGAGAAAAAGTACAGTTTAAAATTTCAGAGACTACTTTTATTATCTCTAAGCAGGTGACAGCTCCTGCAGGTATCAGAACCATCTGTCTTATAGTTCTTCTACCTGCTTAAGGTACGAGAAGCGAGGGATATAAAGGTTTTGTATATTTGCTTCTGTCTGTCATGGAAAAGGTGCAGTGGGAGTGGGATCTGGGCTCAGCTGCCGGGCCTTTGTGATGAGGGGCGCTGCATCATGCCCAGAGACCACTGTGACATCGCAGGCCCGTGGGGGATTAGAGGAGCGCAGAGCCCTGGCGTGCCCACTCTCAGCAGAGCCCTTCCCACAGGCGGCTGCACCTCCCCTGGAGCCCTTGGCAGCTCTGCAGCAGAGGGTGACAGACAGACATGGAGAAGCATTTGACGGATGCCGGTTCTCCGACACACGGGGGCCTGCCGAGCCTGGACTGGGTACGCCGGGTGAGGGACGGGGCAGGAGGGACAGGCTCGTGGTGGGATGGGGCCGCACGGAGCTGCCTGGGGGCCGGGGCTGGGCTTGCTGCCACTGTGAGGGACGCTGTGCCAAGGCAGCTGCCTTCAGCCCACTCCTCTTCCTCCTCCTGGTGTCGCTTCCCAAGGGGATGTCACAGGCAGCCAGAGGCAGCACCTCTGGAGAGCCAGGCCTAGGCCTCGTCACTCCATGGGGACAGTCTCAGACCTCTCCTCCGCCCCCAGAGCTCGCAGAATGGAGGAAGCCCCCCCCAGCCATCATGTCAAACGAGCGGAAGCCTCTGCAAGGGTTGGATAAAACTGGCCAGGCCCATCCTCTGCAGAGGAATGCCATCCTGCCATGGCAGCAGGACAGCCTGGAGGAGAAAGCTCCCAAAGCAGGAACGCAAGGGGCAGCTTGCCTCCCTGGCATGGTCTTGGTGGCTCCGTGGCAGACTCGGGCAGGTGACTTCCAAGGACAGGATGGGACAGGGCAGGATGGGACAGGATGGGACAAGGGAATGAGCCTCCCTCTGACCAGGGCCAGTTGCTGCACTTCACCACTGCAGCCCCATCATCTCCCACAGTCCTGCCCCAGCAGCTGCTGCTGCCAGGTCTCCAGCAGGCATTTCCTGGAGGGAGCCAGGTGACTTTTACAAATAACGGGATCACTGAATCACGTATAAAATCACAGGTATTAGGATTGGAAGGGATCTCAGGAGATTGTCCAGTCCAACACCCTGCTAGAGCAGGGTCACCTTGAGCAGGTTACACACAGAAAAGTTCAGCTGGCTTTGGAATGCCTCCAGAGGGGGACACCCCACAACCTCCCTGGATAGGCTATTCCGGGGCTCTGCCACCTAAGTGTAAAGAAGTTCTTGCTCAAGCTGAGGAAGAACTCCCCAAGAAATGCCCCTCTCTCCTTTCTCACCTGCCAGGGGAAAGCATTTCTCCACCTTGGGCGGCCATTGCCAGCAGGCCCGAAGGAGTTGGAGGCCGTTTGGAGGAGGCAGAAGGTGCTGTGGTGGCTTGAATTCTACGTTCCCAGTGATCCGGGGACCTTGGCCAAGGAGGACGAGGACTGCGAAAACAAGACGGACAAGGAGCAGACCCGTGAGATACTGAAAGAGGACATCACACGCCCGCTGCCCTCAGAGAGATGGGAAGACAGCGGCCAACGCCAGGAGTCCCGCCGCGTGTCAAAAGAGTACAATGGCCAAGAGCACTTTCAATGGGAAGAAGACGGGAGCACAGCAGCAACAGGAGAGGCTATCGACAAACTTCAGAGCACGTCTCCTGCCCTGGCTGGTTCCACGGGCACCAAGCATGAGCCAGCCACGTCCCCAACTCAAGCATCACACCAGCAAGGGAAGGCCAGCAGCACCGCACCCACAAGCACTGGCCACGCACCACGCACTCCATCCTGGAAAGTGTCCTCAGTGCCAGAAGTGCAGGCAGGAGCTCGCCTGCTGCCCTCAGAGGCCCCTGGAGACAGATCTCCTTCCCTCACAGCCGCTCGTGCCCCGGAGCAACTGCAGCCACCATCCCTGCTCAGGAGGGCACTCAGGGCTGTGTGCAGGGCGTTCCTTGGCATCCACCGCCCACGGCGGCGGCGGCGGCGGCGGCAGCAGTAGTGCCCTGCTCCCAGCGCCAGGCAGGTGCCTGAGGATGGCCGCTCTGAGCCTCAGCAGCGTCCTCTGGGAGACTGACACAGGGACACACAGCAGGGATGGATGCAGGGACAGTGCCTCAGGCTTCTGGCTGTCCCCAGGCCATCCTGCTGCCAGATCGTTCTCGGCCATGTCTTGTTAACACCAGCCTACGGTTCCCCTTCAGACACACTATAATTAGATCTGGTTCATCATTTTACCACTCACATTTTGCAAATAGACTGTATTTTATATGCATTTGTATAGAACAGGTTATAATTTTTCTTCAATAAAACTCTCAATATAGCCCGACTAACTGACTTGTGTGCATACAAAAAATCGGTTCCATTCAAAAAGCTGAGAAAAAGTACAGTTTAAAATTTCAGAGACTACTTTTATTATCTCTAAGCAGGTGACAGCTCCTGCAGGTATCAGAACCATCTGTCTTATAGTTCTTCTACCTGCTTAAGGTACGAGAAGCGAGGGATATAAAGGTTTTGTATATTTGCTTCTGTCTGTCATGGAAAAGGTGCAGTGGGAGCGGGATCTGGGCTCAGCTGCCGGGCCTTTGTGATGAGGGGCGCTGCATCATGCCCAGAGACCACTGTGACATCGCAGGCCCGTGGGGGATTAGAGGAGCGCAGAGCCCTGGCGTGCCCACTCTCAGCAGAGCCCTTCCCACAGGCGGCTGCACCTCCCCTGGAGCCCTTGGCAGCTCTGCAGCAGAGGGTCACAGACAGACATGGAGAAGCATTTGACGGATGCCGGTTCTCCGACACACGGGGGCCTGCCGAGCCTGGACTGGGTACGCCGGGTGAGGGACGGGGCAGGAGGGACAGGCTGGTGGTGGGATGGGGCCGCACGGAGCTGCCTGGGGGCCGGGGCTGGGCTTGCTGCCACTGTGAGGGACGCTGTGCCAAGGCAGCTGCCTTCAGCCCACTCCTCTTCCTCCTCCTGGTGTCGCTTCCCAAGGGGATGTCACAGGCAGCCAGAGGCAGCACCTCTGGAGAGCCAGGCCTAGGCCTCGTCACTCCATGGGGACAGTCTCAGACCTCTCCTCCGCCCCCAGAGCTCGCAGAATGGAGGAAGCCCCCCCCAGCCATCATGTCAAACGAGCGGAAGCCTCTGCAAGGGTTGGATAAAACTGGCCAGGCCCATCCTCTGCAGAGGAATGCCATCCTGCCATGGCAGCAGGACAGCCTGGAGGAGAAAGCTCCCAAAGCAGGAACGCAAGGGGCAGCTTGCCTCCCTGGCATGGTCTTGGTGGCTCCGTGGCAGACTCGGGCAGGTGACTTCCAAGGACAGGATGGGACAGGGCAGGATGGGACAGGATGGGACAAGGGAATGAGCCTCCCTCTGACCAGGGCCAGTTGCTGCACTTCACCACTGCAGCCCCATCATCTCCCACAGTCCTGCCCCAGCAGCTGCTGCTGCCAGGTCTCCAGCAGGCATTTCCTGGAGGGAGCCAGGTGACTTTTACAAATAACGGGATCACTGAATCACGTATAAAATCACAGGTATTAGGATTGGAAGGGATCTCAGGAGATTGTCCAGTCCAACACCCTGCTAGAGCAGGGTCACCTTGAGCAGGTTACACACAGAAAAGTTCAGCTGGCTTTGGAATGCCTCCAGAGGGGGACACCCCACAACCTCCCTGGATAGGCTATTCCGGGGCTCTGCCACCTAAGTGTAAAGAAGTTCTTGCTCAAGCTGAGGAAGAACTCCCCAAGAAATGCCCCTCTCTCCTTTCTCACCTGCCAGGGGAAAGCATTTCTCCACCTTGGGCGGCCATTGCCAGCAGGCCCGAAGGAGTTGGAGGCCGTTTGGAGGAGGCAGAAGGTGCTGTGGTGGCTTGAATTCTACGTTCCCAGTGATCCGGGGACCTTGGCCAAGGAGGACGAGGACTGCGAAAACAAGACGGACAAGGAGCAGACCCGTGAGATACTGAAAGAGGACATCACACGCCCGCTGCCCTCAGAGAGATGGGAAGACAGCGGCCAACGCCAGGAGTCCCGCCGCGTGTCAAAAGAGTACAATGGCCAAGAGCACTTTCAATGGGAAGAAGACGGGAGCACAGCAGCAACAGGAGAGGCTATCGACAAACTTCAGAGCACGTCTCCTGCCCTGGCTGGTTCCACGGGCACCAAGCATGAGCCAGCCACGTCCCCAACTCACGCATCACACCAGCAAGGGAAGGCCAGCAGCACCGCACCCACAAGCACTGGCCACGCACCACGCACTCCATCCTGGAAAGTGTCCTCAGTGCCAGAAGTGCAGGCAGGAGCTCACCTGCTGCCCTCAGAGGGCCCTGGAGACAGATCTCCTTCCCTCACAGCCGCTCGTGCCCCGGAGCAACTGCAGCCACCATCCCTGCTCAGGAGGGCACTCAGGGCTGTGTGCAGGGCGTTCCTTGGCATCCACCGCCCACGGCGGCAGCGGCGGCGGCAGCAGTAGTGCCCTGCTCCCAGCGCCAGGCAGGTGCCTGAGGATGGCCGCTCTGAGCCTCAGCAGCGTCCTCTGGGAGACTGACACAGGGACACACAGCAGGGATGGATGCAGGGACAGTGCCTCAGGCTTCTGGCTGTCCCCAGGCCATCCTGCTGCCAGATCGTTCTCGGCCATGTCTTGTTAACACCAGCCTACGGTTCCCCTTCAGACACACTATAATTAGATCTGGTTCATCATTTTACCACTCACATTTTGCAAATAGACTGTATTTTATATGCATTTGTATAGAACAGGTTATAATTTTTCTTCAATAAAACTCTCAATGTAGCCCGACTAACTGACTTGTGTGCATACAAAAAATCGGTTCCATTCAAAAAGCTGAGAAAAAGTACAGTTTAAAATTTCAGAGACTACTTTTATTATCTCTAAGCAGGTGACAGCTCCTGCAGGTATCAGAACCATCTGTCTTATAGTTCTTCTACCTGCTTAAGGTACGAGAAGCGAGGGATATAAAGGTTTTGTATATTTGCTTCTGTCTGTCATGGAAAAGGTGCAGTGGGAGCGGGATCTGGGCTCAGCTGCCGGGCCTTTGTGATGAGGGGCGCTGCATCATGCCCAGAGACCACTGTGACATCGCAGGCCCGTGGGGGATTAGAGGAGCGCAGAGCCCTGGCGTGCCCACTCTCAGCAGAGCCCTTCCCACAGGCGGCTGCACCTCCCCTGGAGCCCCTGGCAGCTCTGCAGCAGAGGGTGACAGACAGACATGGAGAAGCATTTGACGGATGCCGGTTCTCCGACACACGGGGGCCTGCCGAGCCTGGACTGGGTACGCCGGGTGAGGGACGGGGCAGGAGGGACAGGCTCGTGGTGGGATGGGGCCGCACGGAGCTGCCTGGGGGCCGGGGCTGGGCTTGCTGCCACTGTGAGGGACGCTGTGCCAAGGCAGCTGCCTTCAGCCCACTCCTCTTCCTCCTCCTGGTGTCGCTTCCCAAGGGGATGTCACAGGCAGCCAGAGGCAGCACCTCTGGAGAGCCAGGCCTAGGCCTCGTCACTCCATGGGGACAGTCTCAGACCTCTCCTCCGCCCCCAGAGCTCGCAGAATGGAGGAAGCCCCCCCCAGCCATCATGTCAAACGAGCGGAAGCCTCTGCAAGGGTTGGATAAAACTGGCCAGGCCCATCCTCTGCAGAGGAATGCCATCCTGCCATGGCAGCAGGACAGCCTGGAGGAGAAAGCTCCCAAAGCAGGAACGCAAGGGGCAGCTTGCCTCCCTGGCATGGTCTTGGTGGCTCCGTGGCAGACTCGGGCAGGTGACTTCCAAGGACAGGATGGGACAGGGCAGGATGGGACAGGATGGGACAAGGGAATGAGCCTCCCTCTGACCAGGGCCAGTTGCTGCACTTCACCACTGCAGCCCCATCATCTCCCACAGTCCTGCCCCAGCAGCTGCTGCTGCCAGGTCTCCAGCAGGCATTTCCTGGAGGGAGCCAGGTGACTTTTACAAATAACGGGATCACTGAATCACGTATAAAATCACAGGTATTAGGATTGGAAGGGATCTCAGGAGATTGTCCAGTCCAACACCCTGCTAGAGCAGGGTCACCTTGAGCAGGTTACACACAGAAAAGTTCAGCTGGCTTTGGAATGCCTCCAGAGGGGGACACCCCACAACCTCCCTGGATAGGCTATTCCGGGGCTCTGCCACCTAAGTGTAAAGAAGTTCTTGCTCAAGCTGAGGAAGAACTCCCCAAGAAATGCCCCTCTCTCCTTTCTCACCTGCCAGGGGAAAGCATTTCTCCACCTTGGGCGGCCATTGCCAGCAGGCCCGAAGGAGTTGGAGGCCGTTTGGAGGAGGCAGAAGGTGCTGTGGTGGCTTGAATTCTACGTTCCCAGTGATCCGGGGACCTTGGCCAAGGAGGACGAGGACTGCGAAAACAAGACTGACAAGGAGCGGACCCGTGAGATACTGAAAGAGGACATCACACGCCCGCTGCCCTCAGAGAGATGGGAAGACAGCGGCCAACGCCAGGAGTCCCGCCGCGTGTCAAAAGAGTACAATGGCCAAGAGCACTTTCAATGGGAAGAAGACGGGAGCACAGCAGCAACAGGAGAGGCTATCGACAAACTTCAGAGCACGTCTCCTGCCCTGGCTGGTTCCACGGGCACCAAGCATGAGCCAGCCACGTCCCCAACTCACGCATCACACCAGCAAGGGAAGGCCAGCAGCACCGCACCCACAAGCACTGGCCACGCACCACGCACTCCATCCTGGAAAGTGTCCTCAGTGCCAGAAGTGCAGGCAGGAGCTCGCCTGCTGCCCTCAGAGGCCCCTGGAGACAGATCTCCTTCCCTCACAGCCGCTCGTGCCCCGGAGCAACTGCAGCCACCATCCCTGCTCAGGAGGGCACTCAGGGCTGTGTGCAGGGCGTTCCTTGGCATCCACCGCCCACGGCGGCGGCGGCGGCGGCAGCAGTAGTGCCCTGCTCCCAGCGCCAGGCAGGTGCCTGAGGATGGCCGCTCTGAGCCTCAGCAGCGTCCTCTGGGAGACTGACACAGGGACACACAGCAGGGATGGATGCAGGGACAGTGCCTCAGGCTTCTGGCTGTCCCCAGGCCATCCTGCTGCCAGATCGTTCTCGGCCATGTCTTGTTAACACCAGCCTACGGTTCCCCTTCAGACACACTATAATTAGATCTGGTTCATCATTTTACCACTCACATTTTGCAAATAGACTGTATTTTATATGCATTTGTATAGAACAGGTTATAATTTTTCTTCAATAAAACTCTCAATGTAGCCCGACTAACTGACTTGTGTGCATACAAAAAATCGGTTCCATTCAAAAAGCTGAGAAAAAGTACAGTTTAAAATTTCAGAGACTACTTTTATTATCTCTAAGCAGGTGACAGCTCCTGCAGGTATCAGAACCATCTGTCTTATAGTTCTTCTACCTGCTTAAGGTACGAGAAGCGAGGGATATAAAGGTTTTGTATATTTGCTTCTGTCTGTCATGGAAAAGGTGCAGTGGGAGCGGGATCTGGGCTCAGCTGCCGGGCCTTTGTGATGAGGGGCGCTGCATCATGCCCAGAGACCACTGTGACATCGCAGGCCCGTGGGGGATTAGAGGAGCGCAGAGCCCTGGCGTGCCCACTCTCAGCAGAGCCCTTCCCACAGGCGGCTGCACCTCCCCTGGAGCCCCTGGCAGCTCTGCAGCAGAGGGTCACAGACAGACATGGAGAAGCATTTGACGGATGCCGGTTCTCCGACACACGGGGGCCTGCCGAACCTGGACTGGGTACGCCGGGTGAGGGACGGGGCAGGAGGGACAGGCTCGTGGTGGGATGGGGCCGCACGGAGCTGCCTGGGGGCCGGGGCTGGGCTTGCTGCCACTGTGAGGGACGCTGTGCCAAGGCAGCTGCCTTCAGCCCACTCCTCTTCCTCCTCCTGGTGTCGCTTCCCAAGGGGATGTCACAGGCAGCCAGAGGCAGCACCTCTGGAGAGCCAGGCCTAGGCCACGTCCCTCCATGGGGACAGTCTCAGACCTCTCCCCTGGCCACAGAGCTCGCAGAATGGAGGAAGCCCCCCCCAGCCATCATGTCAAACGAGCGGAAGCCTCTGCAAGGGTTGGATAAAACTGGCCAGGCCCATCCTCTGCAGAGGAATGCCATCCTGCCATGGCAGCAGGACAGCCTGGAGGAGAAAGCTCCCAAAGCAGGAACGCAAGGGGCAGCTTGCCTCCCTGGCATGGTCTTGGTGGCTCCGTGGCAGACTCGGGCAGGTGACTTCCAAGGACAGGATGGGACAGGGCAGGATGGGACAGGATGGGACAAGGGAATGAGCCTCCCTCTGACCAGGGCCAGTTGCTGCACTTCACCACTGCAGCCCCATCATCTCCCACAGTCCTGCCCCAGCAGCTGCTGCTGCCAGGTCTCCAGCAGGCATTTCCTGGAGGGAGCCAGGTGACTTTTACAAATAACGGGATCACTGAATCACGTATAAAATCACAGGTATTAGGATTGGAAGGGATCTCAGGAGATTGTCCAGTCCAACACCCTGCTAGAGCAGGGTCACCTTGAGCAGGTTACACACAGAAAAGTTCAGCTGGCTTTGGAATGCCTCCAGAGGGGGACACCCCACAACCTCCCTGGATAGGCTATTCCAGGGCTCTGCCACCTAAGTGTAAAGAAGTTCTTGCTCAAGCTGAGGAAGAACTCCCCAAGAAATGCCCCTCTCTCCTTTCTCACCTGCCAGGGGAAAGCATTTCTCCACCTTGGGCGGCCATTGCCAGCAGGCCCGAAGGAGTTGGAGGCCGTTTGGAGGAGGCAGAAGGTGCTGTGGTGGCTTGAATTCTACGTTCCCAGTGATCCGGGGACCTTGGCCAAGGAGGACGAGGACTGCGAAAACAAGACGGACAAGGAGCAGACCCGTGAGATACTGAAAGAGGACATCACACGCCCGCTGCCCTCAGAGAGATGGGAAGACAGCAGCCAACGCCAGGAGTCCCGCCGCGTGTCAAAAGAGTACAATGGCCAAGAGCACTTTCAATGGGAAGAAGACGGGAGCACAGCAGCAACAGGAGAGGCTATCGACAAACTTCAGAGCACGTCTCCTGCCCTGGCTGGTTCCACGGGCACCAAGCATGAGCCAGCCACGTCCCCAACTCACGCATCTCACCAGCAAGGGAAGGCCAGCAGCACCGCACCCACAAGCACTGGCCACGCACCACGCACTCCATCCTGGAAAGTGTCCTCAGTGCCAGAAGTGCAGGCAGGAGCTCGCCTGCTGCCCTCAGAGGCCCCTGGAGACAGATCTCCTTCCCTCACAGCCGCTCGTGCCCCGGAGCAACTACAGCCACCATCCCTGCTCAGGAGGGCACTCAGGGCTGTGTGCAGGGCGTTCCTTGGCATCCACCGCCCACGGCGGCGGCGGCGGCGGCAGCAGTAGTGCCCTGCTCCCAGCGCCAGGCAGGTGCCTGAGGATGGCCGCTCTGAGCCTCAGCAGCGTCCTCTGGGAGACTGACACAGGGACACACAGCAGGGATGGATGCAGGGACAGTGCCTCAGGCTTCTGGCTGTCCCCAGGCCATCCTGCTGCCAGATCGTTCTCGGCCATGTCTTGTTAACACCAGCCTACGGTTCCCCTTCAGACACACTATAATTAGATCTGGTTCATCATTTTACCACTCACATTTTGCAAATAGACTGTATTTTATATGCATTTGTATAGAACAGGTTATAATTTTTCTTCAATAAAACTCTCAATGTAGCCCGACTAACTGACTTGTGTGCATACAAAAAATCGGTTCCATTCAAAAAGCTGAGAAAAAGTACAGTTTAAAATTTCAGAGACTACTTTTATTATCTCTAAGCAGGTGACAGCTCCTGCAGGTATCAGAACCATCTGTCTTATAGTTCTTCTACCTGCTTAAGGTACGAGAAGCGAGGGATATAAAGGTTTTGTATATTTGCTTCTGTCTGTCATGGAAAAGGTGCAGTGGGAGCGGGATCTGGGCTCAGCTGCCGGGCCTTTGTGATGAGGGGCGCTGCATCATGCCCAGAGACCACTGTGACATCGCAGGCCCGTGGGGGATTAGAGGAGCGCAGAGCCCTGGCGTGCCCACTCTCAGCAGAGCCCTTCCCACAGGCGGCTGCACCTCCCCTGGAGCCCTTGGCAGCTCTGCAGCAGAGGGTCACAGACAGACATGGAGAAGCATTTGACGGATGCCGGTTCTCCGACACACGGGGGCCTGCCGAGCCTGGACTGGGTACGCCGGGTGAGGGACGGGGCAGGAGGGACAGGCTCGTGGTGGGATGGGGCCGCACGGAGCTGCCTGGGGGCCGGGGCTGGGCTTGCTGCCACTGTGAGGGACGCTGTGCCAAGGCAGCTGCCTTCAGCCCACTCCTCTTCCTCCTCCTGGTGTCGCTTCCCAAGGGGATGTCACAGGCAGCCAGAGGCAGCACCTCTGGAGAGCCAGGCCTAGGCCACGTCCCTCCATGGGGACAGTCTCAGACCTCTCCTCCGCCCACAGAGCTCGCAGAATGGAGGAAGCCCCCCCCAGCCATCATGTCAAACGAGCGGAAGCCTCTGCAAGGGTTGGATAAAACTGGCCAGGCCCATCCTCTGCAGAGGAATGCCATCCTGCCATGGCAGCAGGACAGCCTGGAGGAGAAAGCTCCCAAAGCAGGAACGCAAGGGGCAGCTTGCCTCCCTGACATGGTCTTGGTGGCTCCGTGGCAGACTCGGGCAGGTGACTTCCAAGGACAGGATGGGACAGGGCAGGATGGGACAGGATGGGACAAGGGAATGAGCCTCCCTCTGACCAGGGCCAGTTGCTGCACTTCACCACTGCAGCCCCATCATCTCCCACAGTCCTGCCCCAGCAGCTGCTGCTGCCAGGTCTCCAGCAGGCATTTCCTGGAGGGAGCCAGGTGACTTTTACAAATAACGGGATCACTGAATCACGTATAAAATCACAGGTATTAGGATTGGAAGGGATCTCAGGAGATTGTCCAGTCCAACACCCTGCTAGAGCAGGGTCACCTTGAGCAGGTTACACTCAGAAAAGTTCAGCTGGCTTTGGAATGCCTCCAGAGGGGGACACCCCACAACCTCCCTGGATAGGCTATTCCAGGGCTCTGCCACCTAAGTGTAAAGAAGTTCTTGCTCAAGCTGAGGAAGAACTCCCCAAGAAATGCCCCTCTCTCCTTTCTCACCTGCCAGGGGAAAGCATTTCTCCACCTTGGGCGGCCATTGCCAGCAGGCCCGAAGGAGTTGGAGGCCGTTTGGAGGAGGCAGAAGGTGCTGTGGTGGCTTGAATTCTACGTTCCCAGTGATCCGGGGACCTTGGCCAAGGAGGACGAGGACTGCGAAAACAAGACGGACAAGGAGCAGACCCGTGAGATACTGAAAGAGGACATCACACGCCCGCTGCCCTCAGAGAGATGGGAAGACAGCGGCCAACGCCAGGAGTCCCGCCGCGTGTCAAAAGAGTACAATGGCCAAGAGCACTTTCAATGGGAAGAAGACGGGAGCACAGCAGCAACAGGAGAGGCTATCGACAAACTTCAGAGCACGTCTCCTGCCCTGGCTGGTTCCACGGGCACCAAGCATGAGCCAGCCACGTCCCCAACTCAAGCATCACACCAGCAAGGGAAAGCCAGCAGCACCGCACCCACAAGCACTGGCCACGCACCACGCACTCCATCCTGGAAAGTGTCCTCAGTGCCAGAAGTGCAGGCAGGAGCTCGCCTGCTGCCCTCAGAGGCCCCTGGAGACAGATCTCCTTCCCTCACAGCCGCTCGTGCCCCGGAGCAACTGCAGCCACCATCCCTGCTCAGGAGGGCACTCAGGGCTGTGTGCAGGGCGTTCCTTGGCATCCACCGCCCACGGCGGCGGCGGCGGCGGCAGCAGTAGTGCCCTGCTCCCAGCGCCAGGCAGGTGCCTGAGGATGGCCGCTCTGAGCCTCAGCAGCGTCCTCTGGGAGACTGACACAGGGACACACAGCAGGGATGGATGCAGGGACAGTGCCTCAGGCTTCTGGCTGTCCCCAGGCCATCCTGCTGCCAGATCGTTCTCGGCCATGTCTTGTTAACACCAGCCTACGGTTCCCCTTCAGACACACTATAATTAGATCTGGTTCATCATTTTACCACTCACATTTTGCAAATAGACTGTATTTTATATGCATTTGTATAGAACAGGTTATAATTTTTCTTCAATAAAACTCTCAATGTAGCCCGACTAACTGACTTGTGTGCATACAAAAAATCGGTTCCATTCAAAAAGCTGAGAAAAAGTACAGTTTAAAATTTCAGAGACTACTTTTATTATCTCTAAGCAGGTGACAGCTCCTGCAGGTATCAGAACCATCTGTCTTATAGTTCTTCTACCTGCTTAAGGTACGAGAAGCGAGGGATATAAAGGTTTTGTATATTTGCTTCTGTCTGTCATGGAAAAGGTGCAGTGGGAGCGGGATGTGGGCTCAGCTGCCGGGCCTTTGTGATGAGGGGCGCTGCATCATGCCCAGAGACCACTGTGACATCGCAGGCCCGTGGGGGATTAGAGGAGCGCAGAGCCCTGGCGTGCCCACTCTCAGCAGAGCCCTTCCCACAGGCGGCTGCACCTCCCCTGGAGCCCTTGGCAGCTCTGCAGCAGAGGGTGACAGACAGACATGGAGAAGCATTTGACGGATGCCGGTTCTCCGACACACGGGGGCCTGCCGAGCCTGGACTGGGTACGCCGGGTGAGGGACGGGGCAGGAGGGACAGGCTCGTGGTGGGATGGGGCCGCACGGAGCTGCCTGGGGGCCGGGGCTGGGCTTGCTGCCACTGTGAGGGACGCTGTGCCAAGGCAGCTGCCTTCAGCCCACTCCTCTTCCTCCTCCTGGTGTCGCTTCCCAAGGGGATGTCACAGGCAGCCAGAGGCAGCACCTCTGGAGAGCCAGGCCTAGGCCACGTCCCTCCATGGGGACAGTCTCAGACCTCTCCTCCGGCCACAGAGCTCGCAGAATGGAGGAAGCCCCCCCCAGCCATCATGTCAAACGAGCGGAAGCCTCTGCAAGGGTTGGATAAAACTGGCCAGGCCCATCCTCTGCAGAGGAATGCCATCCTGCCATGGCAGCAGGACAGCCTGGAGGAGAAAGCTCCCAAAGCAGGAACGCAAGGGGCAGCTTGCCTCCCTGGCATGGTCTTGGTGGCTCCGTGGCAGACTCGGGCAGGTGACTTCCAAGGACAGGATGGGACAGGGCAGGATGGGACAGGATGGGACAAGGGAATGAGCCTCCCTCTGACCAGGGCCAGTTGCTGCACTTCACCACTGCAGCCCCATCATCTCCCACAGTCCTGCCCCAGCAGCTGCTGCTGCCAGGTCTCCAGCAGGCATTTCCTGGAGGGAGCCAGGTGACTTTTACAAATAACGGGATCACTGAATCACGTATAAAATCACAGGTATTAGGATTGGAAGGGATCTCAGGAGATTGTCCAGTCCAACACCCTGCTAGAGCAGGGTCACCTTGAGCAGGTTACACACAGAAAAGTTCAGCTGGCTTTGGAATGCCTCCAGAGGGGGACACCCCACAACCTCCCTGGATAGGCTATTCCAGGGCTCTGCCACCTAAGTGTAAAGAAGTTCTTGCTCAAGCTGAGGAAGAACTCCCCAAGAAATGCCCCTCTCTCCTTTCTCACCTGCCAGGGGAAAGCATTTCTCCACCTTGGGCGGCCATTGCCAGCAGGCCCGAAGGAGTTGGAGGCCGTTTGGAGGAGGCAGAAGGTGCTGTGGTGGCTTGAATTCTACGTTCCCAGTGATCCGGGGACCTTGGCCAAGGAGGACGAGGACTGCGAAAACAAGACGGACAAGGAGCAGACCCGTGAGATACTGAAAGAGGACATCACACGCCCGCTGCCCTCAGAGAGATGGGAAGACAGCAGCCAACGCCAGGAGTCCCGCCGCGTGTCAAAAGAGTACAATGGCCAAGAGCACTTTCAATGGGAAGAAGACGGGAGCACAGCAGCAACAGGAGAGGCTATCGACAAACTTCAGAGCACGTCTCCTGCCCTGGCTGGTTCCACGGGCACCAAGCATGAGCCAGCCACGTCCCCAACTCACGCATCTCACCAGCAAGGGAAGGCCAGCAGCACCGCACCCACAAGCACTGGCCACGCACCACGCACTCCATCCTGGAAAGTGTCCTCAGTGCCAGAAGTGCAGGCAGGAGCTCGCCTGCTGCCCTCAGAGGCCCCTGGAGACAGATCTCCTTCCCTCACAGCCGCTCGTGCCCCGGAGCAACTACAGCCACCATCCCTGCTCAGGAGGGCACTCAGGGCTGTGTGCAGGGCGTTCCTTGGCATCCACCGCCCACGGCGGCGGCGGCGGCGGCAGCAGTAGTGCCCTGCTCCCAGCGCCAGGCAGGTGCCTGAGGATGGCCGCTCTGAGCCTCAGCAGCGTCCTCTGGGAGACTGACACAGGGACACACAGCAGGGATGGATGCAGGGACAGTGCCTCAGGCTTCTGGCTGTCCCCAGGCCATCCTGCTGCCAGATCGTTCTCGGCCATGTCTTGTTAACACCAGCCTACGGTTCCCCTTCAGACACACTATAATTAGATCTGGTTCATCATTTTACCACTCACATTTTGCAAATAGACTGTATTTTATATGCATTTGTATAGAACAGGTTATAATTTTTCTTCAATAAAACTCTCAATGTAGCCCGACTAACTGACTTGTGTGCATACAAAAAATCGGTTCCATTCAAAAAGCTGAGAAAAAGTACAGTTTAAAATTTCAGAGACTACTTTTATTATCTCTAAGCAGGTGACAGCTCCTGCAGGTATCAGAACCATCTGTCTTATAGTTCTTCTACCTGCTTAAGGTACGAGAAGCGAGGGATATAAAGGTTTTGTATATTTGCTTCTGTCTGTCATGGAAAAGGTGCAGTGGGAGCGGGATCTGGGCTCAGCTGCCGGGCCTTTGTGATGAGGGGCGCTGCATCATGCCCAGAGACCACTGTGACATCGCAGGCCCGTGGGGGATTAGAGGAGTGCAGAGCCCTGGCGTGCCCACTCTCAGCAGAGCCCTTCCCACAGGCGGCTGCACCTCCCCTGGAGCCCTTGGCAGCTCTGCAGCAGAGGGTCACAGACAGACATGGAGAAGCATTTGACGGATGCCGGTTCTCCGACACACGGGGGCCTGCCGAGCCTGGACTGGGTACGCCGGGTGAGGGACGGGGCAGGAGGGACAGGCTCGTGGTGGGATGGGGCCGCACGGAGCTGCCTGGGGGCCGGGGCTGGGCTTGCTGCCACTGTGAGGGACGCTGTGCCAAGGCAGCTGCCTTCAGCCCACTCCTCTTCCTCCTCCTGGTGTCGCTTACCAAGGGGATGTCACAGGCAGCCAGAGGCAGCACCTCTGGAGAGCCAGGCCTAGGCCACGTCCCTCCATGGGGACAGTCTCAGACCTCTCCTCCGCCCACAGAGCTCGCAGAATGGAGGAAGCTCCCCCCAGCCATCATGTCAAACGAGCGGAAGCCTCTGCAAGGGTTGGATAAAACTGGCCAGGCCCATCCTCTGCAGAGGAATGCCATCCTGCCATGGCAGCAGGACAGCCTGGAGGAGAAAGCTCCCAAAGCAGGAACGCAAGGGGCAGCTTGCCTCCCTGACATGGTCTTGGTGGCTCCGTGGCAGACTCGGGCAGGTGACTTCCAAGGACAGGATGGGACAGGGCAGGATGGGACAGGATGGGACAAGGGAATGAGCCTCCCTCTGACCAGGGCCAGTTGCTGCACTTCACCACTGCAGCCCCATCATCTCCCACAGTCCTGCCCCAGCAGCTGCTGCTGCCAGGTCTCCAGCAGGCATTTCCTGGAGGGAGCCAGGTGACTTTTACAAATAACGGGATCACTGAATCACGTATAAAATCACAGGTATTAGGATTGGAAGGGATCTCAGGAGATTGTCCAGTCCAACACCCTGCTAGAGCAGGGTCACCTTGAGCAGGTTACACTCAGAAAAGTTCAGCTGGCTTTGGAATGCCTCCAGAGGGGGACACCCCACAACCTCCCTGGATAGGCTATTCCAGGGCTCTGCCACCTAAGTGTAAAGAAGTTCTTGCTCAAGCTGAGGAAGAACTCCCCAAGAAATGCCCCTCTCTCCTTTCTCACCTGCCAGGGGAAAGCATTTCTCCACCTTGGGCGGCCATTGCCAGCAGGCCCGAAGGAGTTGGAGGCCGTTTGGAGGAGGCAGAAGGTGCTGTGGTGGCTTGAATTCTACGTTCCCAGTGATCCGGGGACCTTGGCCAAGGAGGACGAGGACTGCGAAAACAAGACGGACAAGGAGCAGACCCGTGAGATACTGAAAGAGGACATCACACGCCCGCTGCCCTCAGAGAGATGGGAAGACAGCGGCCAACGCCAGGAGTCCCGCCGCGTGTCAAAAGAGTACAATGGCCAAGAGCACTTTCAATGGGAAGAAGACGGGAGCACAGCAGCAACAGGAGAGGCTATCGACAAACTTCAGAGCACGTCTCCTGCCCTGGCTGGTTCCACGGGCACCAAGCATGAGCCAGCCACGTCCCCAACTCAAGCATCACACCAGCAAGGGAAAGCCAGCAGCACCGCACCCACAAGCACTGGCCACGCACCACGCACTCCATCCTGGAAAGTGTCCTCAGTGCCAGAAGTGCAGGCAGGAGCTCGCCTGCTGCCCTCAGAGGCCCCTGGAGACAGATCTCCTTCCCTCACAGCCGCTCGTGCCCCGGAGCAACTGCAGCCACCATCCCTGCTCAGGAGGGCACTCAGGGCTGTGTGCAGGGCGTTCCTTGGCATCCACCGCCCACGGCGGCGGCGGCGGCGGCAGCAGTAGTGCCCTGCTCCCAGCGCCAGGCAGGTGCCTGAGGATGGCCGCTCTGAGCCTCAGCAGCGTCCTCTGGGAGACTGACACAGGGACACACAGCAGGGATGGATGCAGGGACAGTGCCTCAGGCTTCTGGCTGTCCCCAGGCCATCCTGCTGCCAGATCGTTCTCGGCCATGTCTTGTTAACACCAGCCTACGGTTCCCCTTCAGACACACTATAATTAGATCTGGTTCATCATTTTACCACTCACATTTTGCAAATAGACTGTATTTTATATGCATTTGTATAGAACAGGTTATAATTTTTCTTCAATAAAACTCTCAATGTAGCCCGACTAACTGACTTGTGTGCATACAAAAAATCGGTTCCATTCAAAAAGCTGAGAAAAAGTACAGTTTAAAATTTCAGAGACTACTTTTATTATCTCTAAGCAGGTGACAGCTCCTGCAGGTATCAGAACCATCTGTCTTATAGTTCTTCTACCTGCTTAAGGTACGAGAAGCGAGGGATATAAAGGTTTTGTATATTTGCTTCTGTCTGTCATGGAAAAGGTGCAGTGGGAGCGGGATCTGGGCTCAGCTGCCAGGCCTTTGTGATGAGGGGCGCTGCATCATGCCCAGAGACCACTGTGACATCGCAGGCCCGTGGGGGATTAGAGGAGCGCAGAGCCCTGGCGTGCCCACTCTCAGCAGAGCCCTTCCCACAGGCGGCTGCACCTCCCCTGGAGCCCCTGGCAGCTCTGCAGCAGAGGGTCACAGACAGACATGGAGAAGCATTTGACGGATGCCGGTTCTCCGACACACGGGGGCCTGCCGAGCCTGGACTGGGTACGCCGGGTGAGGGACGGGGCAGGAGGGACAGGCTCGTGGTGGGATGGGGCCGCACGGAGCTGCCTGGGGGCCGGGGCTGGGCTTGCTGCCACTGTGAGGGACGCTGTGCCAAGGCAGCTGCCTTCAGCCCACTCCTCTTCCTCCTCCTGGTGTCGCTTCCCAAGGGGATGTCACAGGCAGCCAGAGGCAGCACCTCTGGAGAGCCAGGCCTAGGCCACGTCCCTCCATGGGGACAGTCTCAGACCTCTCCTCCGCCCACAGAGCTCGCAGAATGGAGGAAGCTCCCCCCAGCCATCATGTCAAACGAGCGGAAGCCTCTGCAAGGGTTGGATAAAACTGGCCAGGCCCATCCTCTGCAGAGGAATGCCATCCTGCCATGGCAGCAGGACAGCCTGGAGGAGAAAGCTCCCAAAGCAGGAACGCAAGGGGCAGCTTGCCTCCCTGGCATGGTCTTGGTGGCTCCGTGGCAGACTCGGGCAGGTGACTTCCAAGGACAGGATGGGACAGGGCAGGATGGGACAGGATGGGACAAGGGAATGAGCCTCCCTCTGACCAGGGCCAGTTGCTGCACTTCACCACTGCAGCCCCATCATCTCCCACAGTCCTGCCCCAGCAGCTGCTGCTGCCAGGTCTCCAGCAGGCATTTCCTGGAGGGAGCCAGGTGACTTTTACAAATAACGGGATCACTGAATCACGTATAAAATCACAGGTATTAGGATTGGAAGGGATCTCAGGAGATTGTCCAGTCCAACACCCTGCTAGAGCAGGGTCACCTTGAGCAGGTTACACTCAGAAAAGTTCAGCTGGCTTTGGAATGCCTCCAGAGGGGGACACCCCACAACCTCCCTGGATAGGCTATTCCAGGGCTCTGCCACCTAAGTGTAAAGAAGTTCTTGCTCAAGCTGAGGAAGAACTCCCCAAGAAATGCCCCTCTCTCCTTTCTCACCTGCCAGGGGAAAGCATTTCTCCACCTTGGGCGGCCATTGCCAGCAGGCCCGAAGGAGTTGGAGGCCGTTTGGAGGAGGCAGAAGGTGCTGTGGTGGCTTGAATTCTACGTTCCCAGTGATCCGGGGACCTTGGCCAAGGAGGACGAGGACTGCGAAAACAAGACGGACAAGGAGCAGACCCATGAGATACTGAAAGAGGACATCACACGCCCGCTGCCCTCAGAGAGATGGGAAGACAGCGGCCAACGCCAGGAGTCCCGCCGCGTGTCAAAAGAGTACAATGGCCAAGAGCACTTTCAATGGGAAGAAGACGGGAGCACAGCAGCAACAGGAGAGGCTATCGACAAACTTCAGAGCACGTCTCCTGCCCTGGCTGGTTCCACGGGCACCAAGCATGAGCCAGCCACGTCCCCAACTCAAGCATCACACCAGCAAGGGAAGGCCAGCAGCACCGCACCCACAAGCACTGGCCACGCACCACGCACTCCATCCTGGAAAGTGTCCTCAGTGCCAGAAGTGCAGGCAGGAGCTCGCCTGCTGCCCTCAGAGGCCCCTGGAGACAGATCTCCTTCCCTCACAGCCGCTCGTGCCCCGGAGCAACTGCAGCCACCATCCCTGCTCAGGAGGGCACTCAGGGCTGTGTGCAGGGCGTTCCTTGGCATCCACCGCCCACGGCGGCGGCGGCGGCGGCAGCAGTAGTGCCCTGCTCCCAGCGCCAGGCAGGTGCCTGAGGATGGCCGCTCTGAGCCTCAGCAGCGTCCTCTGGGAGACTGACACAGGGACACACAGCAGGGATGGATGCAGGGACAGTGCCTCAGGCTTCTGGCTGTCCCCAGGCCATCCTGCTGCCAGATCGTTCTCGGCCATGTCTTGTTAACACCAGCCTACGGTTCCCCTTCAGACACACTATAATTAGATCTGGTTCATCATTTTACCACTCACATTTTGCAAATAGACTGTATTTTATATGCATTTGTATAGAACAGGTTATAATTTTTCTTCAATAAAACTCTCAATGTAGCCCGACTAACTGACTTGTGTGCATACAAAAAATCGGTTCCATTCAAAAAGCTGAGAAAAAGTACAGTTTAAAATTTCAGAGACTACTTTTATTATCTCTAAGCAGGTGACAGCTCCTGCAGGTATCAGAACCATCTGTCTTATAGTTCTTCTACCTGCTTAAGGTACGAGAAGCGAGGGATATAAAGGTTTTGTATATTTGCTTCTGTCTGTCATGGAAAAGGTGCAGTGGGAGCGGGATCTGGGCTCAGCTGCCGGGCCTTTGTGATGAGGGGCGCTGCATCATGCCCAGAGACCACTGTGACATCGCAGGCCCGTGGGGGATTAGAGGAGCGCAGAGCCCTGGCGTGCCCACTCTCAGCAGAGCCCTTCCCACAGGCGGCTGCACCTCCCCTGGAGCCCCTGGCAGCTCTGCAGCAGAGGGTCACAGACAGACATGGAGAAGCATTTGACGGATGCCGGTTCTCCGACACACGGGGGCCTGCCGAGCCTGGACTGGGTACGCCGGGTGAGGGACGGGGCAGGAGGGACAGGCTCGTGGTGGGATGGGGCCGCACGGAGCTGCCTGGGGGCCGGGGCTGGGCTTGCTGCCACTGTGAGGGACGCTGTGCCAAGGCAGCTGCCTTCAGCCCACTCCTCTTCCTCCTCCTGGTGTCGCTTCCCAAGGGGATGTCACAGGCAGCCAGAGGCAGCACCTCTGGAGAGCCAGGCCTAGGCCACGTCCCTCCATGGGGACAGTCTCAGACCTCTCCTCCGCCCACAGAGCTCGCAGAATGGAGGAAGCTCCCCCCAGCCATCATGTCAAACGAGCGGAAGCCTCTGCAAGGGTTGGATAAAACTGGCCAGGCCCATCCTCTGCAGAGGAATGCCATCCTGCCATGGCAGCAGGACAGCCTGGAGGAGAAAGCTCCCAAAGCAGGAACGCAAGGGGCAGCTTGCCTCCCTGGCATGGTCTTGGTGGCTCCGTGGCAGACTCGGGCAGGTGACTTCCAAGGACAGGATGGGACAGGGCAGGATGGGACAGGATGGGACAAGGGAATGAGCCTCCCTCTGACCAGGGCCAGTTGCTGCACTTCACCACTGCAGCCCCATCATCTCCCACAGTCCTGCCCCAGCAGCTGCTGCTGCCAGGTCTCCAGCAGGCATTTCCTGGAGGGAGCCAGGTGACTTTTACAAATAACGGGATCACTGAATCACGTATAAAATCACAGGTATTAGGATTGGAAGGGATCTCAGGAGATTGTCCAGTCCAACACCCTGCTAGAGCAGGGTCACCTTGAGCAGGTTACACACAGAAAAGTTCAGCTGGCTTTGGAATGCCTCCAGAGGGGGACACCCCACAACCTCCCTGGATAGGCTATTCCAGGGCTCTGCCACCTAAGTGTAAAGAAGTTCTTGCTCAAGCTGAGGAAGAACTCCCCAAGAAATGCCCCTCTCTCCTTTCTCACCTGCCAGGGGAAAGCATTTCTCCACCTTGGGCGGCCATTGCCAGCAGGCCCGAAGGAGTTGGAGGCCGTTTGGAGGAGGCAGAAGGTGCTGTGGTGGCTTGAATTCTACGTTCCCAGTGATCCGGGGACCTTGGCCAAGGAGGACGAGGACTGCGAAAACAAGACGGACAAGGAGCAGACCCGTGAGATACTGAAAGAGGACATCACACGCCCGCTGCCCTCAGAGAGATGGGAAGACAGCGGCCAACGCCAGGAGTCCCGCCGCGTGTCAAAAGAGTACAATGGCCAAGAGCACTTTCAATGGGAAGAAGACGGGAGCACAGCAGCAACAGGAGAGGCTATCGACAAACTTCAGAGCACGTCTCCTGCCCTGGCTGGTTCCACGGGCACCAAGCATGAGCCAGCCACGTCCCCAACTCAAGCATCACACCAGCAAGGGAAGGCCAGCAGCACCGCACCCACAAGCACTGGCCACGCACCACGCA
Source organism: Chamaea fasciata (assembly GCF_029207755.1). Lineage (NCBI taxonomy): Eukaryota > Metazoa > Chordata > Aves > Passeriformes > Sylviidae > Chamaea > Chamaea fasciata. The sequence goes on from NW_027094091.1 coordinate 57,982,559, forward strand.
CTCCATCCTGGAAAGTGTCCTCAGTGCCAGAAGTGCAGGCAGGAGCTCGCCTGCTGCCCTCAGAGGCCCCTGGAGACAGATCTCCTTCCCTCACAGCCGCTCGTGCCCCGGAGCAACTGCAGCCACCATCCCTGCTCAGGAGGGCACTCAGGGCTGTGTGCAGGGCGTTCCTTGGCATCCACCGCCCACGGCGGCGGCGGCGGCGGCAGCAGTAGTGCCCTGCTCCCAGCGCCAGGCAGGTGCCTGAGGATGGCCGCTCTGAGCCTCAGCAGCGTCCTCTGGGAGACTGACACAGGGACACACAGCAGGGATGGATGCAGGGACAGTGCCTCAGGCTTCTGGCTGTCCCCAGGCCATCCTGCTGCCAGATCGTTCTCGGCCATGTCTTGTTAACACCAGCCTACGGTTCCCCTTCAGACACACTATAATTAGATCTGGTTCATCATTTTACCACTCACATTTTGCAAATAGACTGTATTTTATATGCATTTGTATAGAACAGGTTATAATTTTTCTTCAATAAAACTCTCAATGTAGCCCGACTAACTGACTTGTGTGCATACAAAAAATCGGTTCCATTCAAAAAGCTGAGAAAAAGTACAGTTTAAAATTTCAGAGACTACTTTTATTATCTCTAAGCAGGTGACAGCTCCTGCAGGTATCAGAACCATCTGTCTTATAGTTCTTCTACCTGCTTAAGGTACGAGAAGCGAGGGATATAAAGGTTTTGTATATTTGCTTCTGTCTGTCATGGAAAAGGTGCAGTGGGAGCGGGATCTGGGCTCAGCTGCCGGGCCTTTGTGATGAGGGGCGCTGCATCATGCCCAGAGACCACTGTGACATCGCAGGCCCGTGGGGGATTAGAGGAGCGCAGAGCCCTGGCATGCCCACTCTCAGCAGAGCCCTTCCCACAGGCGGCTGCACCTCCCCTGGAGCCCCTGGCAGCTCTGCAGCAGAGGGTGACAGACAGACATGGAGAAGCATTTGACGGATGCCGGTTCTCCGACACACGGGGGCCTGCCGAGCCTGGACTGGGTACGCCGGGTGAGGGACGGGGCAGGAGGGACAGGCTCGTGGTGGGATGGGGCCGCACGGAGCTGCCTGGGGGCCGGGGCTGGGCTTGCTGCCACTGTGAGGGACGCTGTGCCAAGGCAGCTGCCTTCAGCCCACTCCTCTTCCTCCTCCTGGTGTCGCTTCCCAAGGGGATGTCACAGGCAGCCAGAGGCAGCACCTCTGGAGAGCCAGGCCTAGGCCACGTCCCTCCATGGGGACAGTCTCAGACCTCTCCTCCGCCCACAGAGCTCGCAGAATGGAGGAAGCTCCCCCCAGCCATCATGTCAAACGAGCGGAAGCCTCTGCAAGGGTTGGATAAAACTGGCCAGGCCCATCCTCTGCAGAGGAATGCCATCCTGCCATGGCAGCAGGACAGCCTGGAGGAGAAAGCTCCCAAAGCAGGAACGCAAGGGGCAGCTTGCCTCCCTGACATGGTCTTGGTGGCTCCGTGGCAGACTCGGGCAGGTGACTTCCAAGGACAGGATGGGACAGGGCAGGATGGGACAGGATGGGACAAGGGAATGAGCCTCCCTCTGACCAGGGCCAGTTGCTGCACTTCACCACTGCAGCCCCATCATCTCCCACAGTCCTGCCCCAGCAGCTGCTGCTGCCAGGTCTCCAGCAGGCATTTCCTGGAGGGAGCCAGGTGACTTTTTCAAATAACGGGATCACTGAATCACGTATAAAATCACAGGTATTAGGATTGGAAGGGATCTCAGGAGATTGTCCAGTCCAACACCCTGCTAGAGCAGGGTCACCTTGAGCAGGTTACACACAGAAAAGTTCAGCTGGCTTTGGAATGCCTCCAGAGGGGGACACCCCACAACCTCCCTGGATAGGCTATTCCAGGGCTCTGCCACCTAAGTGTAAAGAAGTTCTTGCTCAAGCTGAGGAAGAACTCCCCAAGAAATGCCCCTCTCTCCTTTCTCACCTGCCAGGGGAAAGCATTTCTCCACCTTGGGCGGCCATTGCCAGCAGGCCCGAAGGAGTTGGAGGCCGTTTGGAGGAGGCAGAAGGTGCTGTGGTGGCTTGAATTCTACGTTCCCGGTGATCCAGGGACCTTGGCCAAGGAGGACGAGGACTGCGAAAACAAGACGGACAAGGAGCAGACCCGTGAGATACTGAAAGAGGACATCACACGCCCGCTGCCCTCAGAGAGATGGGAAGACAGCGGCCAATGCCAGGAGTCCCGCCGCGTGTCAAAAGAGTACAATGGCCAAGAGCACTTTCAATGGGAAGAAGACGGGAGCACAGCAGCAACAGGAGAGGCTATCGACAAACTTCAGAGCACGTCTCCTGCCCTGGCTGGTTCCACGGGCACCAAGCATGAGCCAGCCACGTCCCCAACTCACGCATCACACCAGCAAGGGAAGGCCAGCAGCACCGCACCCACAAGCACTGGCCACGCACCACGCACTCCATCCTGGAAAGTGTCCTCAGTGCCAGAAGTGCAGGCAGGAGCTCGCCTGCTGCCCTCAGAGGCCCCTGGAGACAGATCTCCTTCCCTCACAGCCGCTCGTGCCCCGGAGCAACTGCAGCCACCATCCCTGCTCAGGAGGGCACTCAGGGCTGTGTGCAGGGCGTTCCTTGGCATCCACCGCCCACGGCGGCGGCGGCGGCGGCAGCAGTAGTGCCCTGCTCCCAGCGCCAGGCAGGTGCCTGAGGATGGCCGCTCTGAGCCTCAGCAGCGTCCTCTGGGAGACTGACACAGGGACACACAGCAGGGATGGATGCAGGGACAGTGCCTCAGGCTTCTGGCTGTCCCCAGGCCATCCTGCTGCCAGATCGTTCTCGGCCATGTCTTGTTAACACCAGCCTACGGTTCCCCTTCAGACACACTAATTAGATCTGGTTCATCATTTTACCACTCACATTTTGCAAATAGACTGTATTTTATATGCATTTGTATAGAACAGGTTATAATTTTTCTTCAATAAAACTCTCAATGTAGCCCGACTAACTGACTTGTGTGCATACAAAAAATCGGTTCCATTCAAAAAGCTGAGAAAAAGTACAGTTTAAAATTTCAGAGACTACTTTTATTATCTCTAAGCAGGTGACAGCTCCTGCAGGTATCAGAACCATCTGTCTTATAGTTCTTCTACCTGCTTAAGGTACGAGAAGCGAGGGATATAAAGGTTTTGTATATTTGCTTCTGTCTGTCATGGAAAAGGTGCAGTGGGAGCGGGATCTGGGCTCAGCTGCCGGGCCTTTGTGATGACGGGCGCTGCATCATGCCCAGAGACCACTGTGACATCGCAGGCCCGTGGGGGATTAGAGGAGCGCAGAGCCCTGGCGTGCCCACTCTCAGCAGAGCCCTTCCCACAGGCGGCTGCACATCCCCTGGAGCCCCTGGCAGCTCTGCAGCAGAGGGTGACAGACAGACATGGAGAAGCATTTGACGGATGCCGGTTCTCCGACACACGGGGGCCTGCCGAGCCTGGACTGGGTACGCCGGGTGAGGGACGGGGCAGGAGGGACAGGCTCGTGGTGGGATGGGGCCGCACGGAGCTGCCTGGGGGCCGGGGCTGGGCTTGCTGCCACTGTGAGGGACGCTGTGCCAAGGCAGCTGCCTTCAGCCCACTCCTCTTCCTCCTCCTGGTGTCGCTTCCCAAGGGGATGTCACAGGCAGCCAGAGGCAGCACCTCTGGAGAGCCAGGCCTAGGCCACGTCCCTCCATGGGGACAGTCTCAGACCTCTCCTCCGCCCACAGAGCTCGCAGAATGGAGGAAGCCCCCCCCAGCCATCATGTCAAACGAGCGGAAGCCTCTGCAAGGGTTGGATGAAACTGGCCAGGCCCGTCCTCTGCAGAGGAATGCCATCCTGCCATGGCAGCAGGACAGCCTGGAGGAGAAAGCTCCCAAAGCAGGAACGCAAGGGGCAGCTTGCCTCCCTGACATGGTCTTGGTGGCTCCGTGGCAGACTCGGGCAGGTGACTTCCAAGGACAGGATGGGACAGGGCAGGATGGGACAGGATGGGACAAGGGAATGAGCCTCCCTCTGACCAGGGCCAGTTGCTGCACTTCACCACTGCAGCCCCATCATCTCCCACAGTCCTGCCCCAGCAGCTGCTGCTGCCAGGTCTCCAGCAGGCATTTCCTGGAGGGAGCCAGGTGACTTTTACAAATAACGGGATCACTGAATCACGTATAAAATCACAGGTATTAGGATTGGAAGGGATCTCAGGAGATTGTCCAGTCCAACACCCTGCTAGAGCAGGGTCACCTTGAGCAGGTTACACACAGAAAAGTTCAGCTGGCTTTGGAATGCCTCCAGAGGGGGACACCCCACAACCTCCCTGGATAGGCTATTCCGGGGCTCTGCCACCTAAGTGTAAAGAAGTTCTTGCTCAAGCTGAGGAAGAACTCCCCAAGAAATGCCCCTCTCTCCTTTCTCACCTGCCAGGGGAAAGCATTTCTCCACCTTGGGCGGCCATTGCCAGCAGGCCCGAAGGAGTTGGAGGCCGTTTGGAGGAGGCAGAAGGTGCTGTGGTGGCTTGAATTCTACGTTCCCAGTGATCCGGGGACCTTGGCCAAGGAGGACGAGGACTGCGAAAACAAGACGGACAAGGAGCAGACCCGTGAGATACTCAAAGAGGACATCACACGCCCGCTGCCCTCAGAGAGATGGGAAGACAGCGGCCAACGCCAGGAGTCCCGCCGCGTGTCAAAAGAGTACAATGGCCAAGAGCACTTTCAATGGGAAGAAGACGGGAGCACAGCAGCAACAGGAGAGGCTATCGACAAACTTCAGAGCATGTCTCCTGCCCTGGCTGGTTCCACGGGCACCAAGCATGAGCCAGCCACGTCCCCAACTCACGCATCTCACCAGCAAGGGAAGGCCAGCAGCACCGCACCCACAAGCACTGGCCACGCACCACGCACTCCATCCTGGAAAGTGTCCTCAGTGCCAGAAGTGCAGGCCGGAGCTCGCCTGCTGCCCTCAGAGGCCCCTGGAGACAGATCTCCTTCCCTCACAGCCGCTCGTGCCCCGGAGCAACTGCAGCCACCATCCCTGCTCAGGAGGGCACTCAGGGCTGTGTGCAGGGCGTTCCTTGGCATCCACCGCCCACGGCGGCGGCGGCGGCGGCAGCAGTAGTGCCCTGCTCCCAGCGCCAGGCAGGTGCCTGAGGATGGCCGCTCTGAGCCTCAGCAGCGTCCTCTGGGAGACTGACACAGGGACACACAGCAGGGATGGATGCAGGGACAGTGCCTCAGGCTTCTGGCTGTCCCCAGGCCATCCTGCTGCCAGATCGTTCTCGGCCATGTCTTGTTAACACCAGCCTACGGTTCCCCTTCAGACACACTATAATTAGATCTGGTTCATCATTTTACCACTCACATTTTGCAAATAGACTGTATTTTATATGCATTTGTATAGAACAGGTTATAATTTTTCTTCAATAAAACTCTCAATGTAGCCCGACTAACTGACTTGTGTGCATACAAAAAATCGGTTCCATTCAAAAAGCTGAGAAAAAGTACAGTTTAAAATTTCAGAGACTACTTTTATTATCTCTAAGCAGGTGACAGCTCCTGCAGGTATCAGAACCATCTGTCTTATAGTTCTTCTACCTGCTTAAGGTACGAGAAGCGAGGGATATAAAGGTTTTGTATATTTGCTTCTGTCTGTCATGGAAAAGGTGCAGTGGGAGCGGGATGTGGGCTCAGCTGCCGGGCCTTTGTGATGAGGGGCGCTGCATCATGCCCAGAGACCACTGTGACATCGCAGGCCCGTGGGGGATTAGAGGAGCGCAGAGCCCTGGCGTGCCCACTCTCAGCAGAGCCCTTCCCACAGGCGGCTGCACCTCCCCTGGAGCCCCTGGCAGCTCTGCAGCAGAGGGTGACAGACAGACATGGAGAAGCATTTGACGGATGCCGGTTCTCCGACACACGGGGGCCTGCCGAGCCTGGACTGGGTACGCCGGGTGAGGGACGGGGCAGGAGGGACAGGCTCGTGGTGGGATGGGGCCGCACGGAGCTGCCTGGGGGCCGGGGCTGGGCTTGCTGCCACTGTGAGGGACGCTGTGCCAAGGCAGCTGCCTTCAGCCCACTCCTCTTCCTCCTCCTGGTGTCGCTTCCCAAGGGGATGTCACAGGCAGCCAGAGGCAGCACCTCTGGAGAGCCAGGCCTAGGCCACGTCCCTCCATGGGGACAGTCTCAGACCTCTCCTCCGCCCACAGAGCTCGCAGAATGGAGGAAGCCCCCCCCAGCCATCATGTCAAACGAGCGGAAGCCTCTGCAAGGGTTGGATGAAACTGGCCAGGCCCATCCTCTGCAGAGGAATGCCATCCTGCCATGGCAGCAGGACGGCCTGGAGGAGAAAGCTCCCAAAGCAGGAACGCAAGGGGCAGCTTGCCTCCCTGACATGGTCTTGGTGGCTCCGTGGCAGACTCGGGCAGGTGACTTCCAAGGACAGGATGGGACAGGGCAGGATGGGACAGGATGGGACAAGGGAATGAGTCTCCCTCTGACCAGGGCCAGTTGCTGCACTTCACCACTGCAGCCCCATCATCTCCCACAGTCCTGCCCCAGCAGCTGCTGCTGCCAGGTCTCCAGCAGGCATTTCCTGGAGGGAGCCCGGTGACTTTTACAAATAACGGGATCACTGAATCACGTATAAAATCACAGGTATTAGGATTGGAAGGGATCTCAGGAGATTGTCCAGTCCAACACCCTGCTAGAGCAGGGTCACCTTGAGCAGGTTACACTCAGAAAAGTTCAGCTGGCTTTGGAATGCCTCCAGAGGGGGACACCCCACAACCTCCCTGGATAGGCTATTCCGGGGCTCTGCCACCTAAGTGTAAAGAAGTTCTTGCTCAAGCTGAGGAAGAACTCCCCAAGAAATGCCCCTCTCTCCTTTCTCACCTGCCAGGGGAAAGCATTTCTCCACCTTGGGCGGCCATTGCCAGCAGGCCCGAAGGAGTTGGAGGCCGTTTGGAGGAGGCAGAAGGTGCTGTGGTGGCTTGAATTCTACGTTCCCAGTGATCCGGGGACCTTGGCCAAGGAGGACGAGGACTGCGAAAACAAGACTGACAAGGAGCAGACCCGTGAGATACTGAAAGAGGACATCACACGCCCGCTGCCCTCAGAGAGATGGGAAGACAGCGGCCAACGCCAGGAGTCCCGCCGCGTGTCAAAAGAGTACAATGGCCAAGAGCAGTTTCAGTGGGAAGAAGACGGGAGCACAGCAGCAACAGGAGAGGCTATCGACAAACTTCAGAGCACGTCTCCTGCCCTGGCTGGTTCCACGGGCACCAAGCATGAGCCAGCCACGTCCCCAACTCAAGCATCACACCAGCAAGGGAAGGCCAGCAGCACCGCACCCACAAGCACTGGCCACGCACCACGCACTCCATCCTGGAAAGTGTCCTCAGTGCCAGAAGTGCAGGCAGGAGCTCGCCTGCTGCCCTCAGAGGCCCCTGGAGACAGATCTCCTTCCCTCACAGCCGCTCGTGCCCCGGAGCAACTGCAGCCACCATCCCTGCTCAGGAGGGCACTCAGGGCTGTGTGCAGGGCGTTCCTTGGCATCCACCGCCCACGGCGGCGGCGGCGGCGGCAGCAGTAGTGCCCTGCTCCCAGCGCCAGGCAGGTGCCTGAGGATGGCCGCTCTGAGCCTCAGCAGCGTCCTCTGGGAGACTGACACAGGGACACACAGCAGGGATGGATGCAGGGACAGTGCCTCAGGCTTCTGGCTGTCCCCAGGCCATCCTGCTGCCAGATCGTTCTCGGCCATGTCTTGTTAACACCAGCCTACGATTCCCCTTCAGACACACTAATTAGATCTGGTTCATCATTTTACCACTCACATTTTGCAAATAGACTGTATTTTATATGCATTTGTATAGAACAGGTTATAATTTTTCTTCAATAAAACTCTCAATGTAGCCCGACTAACTGACTTGTGTGCATACAAAAAATCGGTTCCATTCAAAAAGCTGAGAAAAAGTACAGTTTAAAATTTCAGAGACTACTTTTATTATCTCTAAGCAGGTGACAGCTCCTGCAGGTATCAGAACCATCTGTCTTATAGTTCTTCTACCTGCTTAAGGTACGAGAAGCGAGGGATATAAAGGTTTTGTATATTTGCTTCTGTCTGTCATGGAAAAGGTGCAGTGGGAGCGGGATCTGGGCTCAGCTGCCGGGCCTTTGTGATGACGGGCGCTGCATCATGCCCAGAGACCACTGTGACATCGCAGGCCCGTGGGGGATTAGAGGAGCGCAGAGCCCTGGCGTGCCCACTCTCAGCAGAGCCCTTCCCACAGGCGGCTGCACATCCCCTGGAGCCCCTGGCAGCTCTGCAGCAGAGGGTGACAGACAGACATGGAGAAGCATTTGACGGATGCCGGTTCTCCGACACACGGGGGCCTGCCGAGCCTGGACTGGGTACGCCGGGTGAGGGACGGGGCAGGAGGGACAGGCTCGTGGTGGGATGGGGCCGCACGGAGCTGCCTGGGGGCCGGGGCTGGGCTTGCTGCCACTGTGAGGGACGCTGTGCCAAGGCAGCTGCCTTCAGCCCACTCCTCTTCCTCCTCCTGGTGTCGCTTCCCAAGGGGATGTCACAGGCAGCCAGAGGCAGCACCTCTGGAGAGCCAGGCCTAGGCCACGTCCCTCCATGGGGACAGTCTCAGACCTCTCCTCGGTCCCCAGAGCTCGCAGAATGGAGGAAGCCCCCCCCAGCCATCATGTCAAACGAGCGGAAGCCTCTGCAAGGGTTGGATGAAACTGGCCAGGCCCGTCCTCTGCAGAGGAATGCCATCCTGCCATGGCAGCAGGACAGCCTGGAGGAGAAAGCTCCCAAAGCAGGAACGCAAGGGGCAGCTTGCCTCCCTGGCATGGTCTTGGTGGCTCCGTGGCAGACTCGGGCAGGTGACTTCCAAGGACAGGATGGGATAGGGCAGGATGGGACAGGATGGGACAAGGGAATGAGCCTCCCTCTGACCAGGGCCAGTTGCTGCACGTCACCACTGCAGCCCCATCATCTCCCACAGTCCTGCCCCAGCAGCTGCTGCTGCCAGGTCTCCAGCAGGCATTTCCTGGAGGGAGCCAGGTGACTTTTACAAATAACGGGATCACTGAATCACGTATAAAATCACAGGTATTAGGATTGGAAGGGATCTCAGGAGATTGTCCAGTCCAACACCCTGCTAGAGCAGGGTCACCTTGAGCAGGTTACACACAGAAAAGTTCAGCTGGCTTTGGAATGCCTCCAGAGGGGGACACCCCACAACCTCCCTGGATAGGCTATTCCGGGGCTCTGCCACCTAAGTGTAAAGAAGTTCTTGCTCAAGCTGAGGAAGAACTCCCCAAGAAATGCCCCTCTCTCCTTTCTCACCTGCCAGGGGAAAGCATTTCTCCACCTTGGGTGGCCATTGCCAGCAGGCCCGAAGGAGTTGGAGGCCGTTTGGAGGAGGCAGAAGGTGCTGTGGTGGCTTGAATTCTACGTTCCCAGTGATCCGGGGACCTTGGCCAAGGAGGACGAGGACTGCGAAAACAAGACGGACAAGGAGCAGACCCGTGAGATACTGAAAGAGGACATCACACGCCCGCTGCCCTCAGAGAGATGGGAAGACAGCGGCCAACGCCAGGAGTCCCGCCGCGTGTCAAAAGAGTACAATGGCCAAGAGCAGTTTCAATGGGAAGAAGACGGGAGCACAGCAGCAACAGGAGAGGCTATCGACAAACTTCAGAGCACGTCTCCTGCCCTGGCTGGTTCCACGGGCACCAAGCATGAGCCAGCCACGTCCCCAACTCACGCATCTCACCAGCAAGGGAAGGCCAGCAGCACCGCACCCACAAGCACTGGCCACGCACCACGCACTCCATCCTGGAAAGTGTCCTCAGTGCCAGAAGTGCAGGCAGGAGCTCGCCTGCTGCCCTCAGAGGCCCCTGGAGACAGATCTCCTTCCCTCACAGCCGCTCGTGCCCCGGAGCAACTGCAGCCACCATCCCTGCTCAGGAGGGCACTCAGGGCTGTGTGCAGGGCGTTCCTTGGCATCCACCGCCCACGGCGGCGGCGGCGGCGGCAGCAGTAGTGCCCTGCTCCCAGCGCCAGGCAGGTGCCTGAGGATGGCCGCTCTGAGCCTCAGCAGCGTCCTCTGGGAGACTGACACAGGGACACACAGCAGGGATGGATGCAGGGACAGTGCCTCAGGCTTCTGGCTGTCCCCAGGCCATCCTGCTGCCAGATCGTTCTCGGCCATGTCTTGTTAACACCAGCCTACGGTTCCCCTTCAGACACACTATAATTAGATCTGGTTCATCATTTTACCACTCACATTTTGCAAATAGACTGTATTTTATATGCATTTGTATAGAACAGGTTATAATTTTTCTTCAATAAAACTCTCAATGTAGCCCGACTAACTGACTTGTGTGCATACAAAAAATCGGTTCCATTCAAAAAGCTGAGAAAAAGTACAGTTTAAAATTTCAGAGACTACTTTTATTATCTCTAAGCAGGTGACAGCTCCTGCAGGTATCAGAACCATCTGTCTTATAGTTCTTCTACCTGCTTAAGGTACGAGAAGCGAGGGATATAAAGGTTTTGTATATTTGCTTCTGTCTGTCATGGAAAAGGTGCAGTGGGAGCGGGATCTGGGCTCAGCTGCCGGGCCTTTGTGATGAGGGGCGCTGCATCATGCCAAGAGACCACTGTGACATCGCAGGCCCGTGGGGGATTAGAGGAGCGCAGAGCCCTGGCGTGCCCACTCTCAGCAGAGCCCTTCCCACAGGCGGCTGCACCTCCCCTGGAGCCCCTGGCAGCTCTGCAGCAGAGGGTCACAGACAGACATGGAGAAGCATTTGACGGATGCCGGTTCTCCGACACACGGGGGCCTGCCGAGCCTGGACTGGGTACGCCGGGTGAGGGACGGGGCAGGAGGGACAGGCTCGTGGTGGGATGGGGCCGCACGGAGCTGCCTGGGGGCCGGGGCTGGGCTTGCTGCCACTGTGAGGGACGCTGTGCCAAGGCAGCTGCCTTCAGCCCACTCCTCTTCCTCCTCCTGGTGTCGCTTCCCAAGGGGATGTCACAGGCAGCCAGAGGCAGCACCTCTGGAGAGCCAGGCCTAGGCCACGTCCCTCCATGGGGACAGTCTCAGACCTCTCCTCCGGCCCCAGAGCTCGCAGAATGGAGGAAGCCCCCCCCAGCCATCATGTCAAACGAGCGGAAGCCTCTGCAAGGGTTGGATAAAACTGGCCAGGCCCATCCTCTGCAGAGGAATGCCATCCTGCCATGGCAGCAGGACAGCCTGGAGGAGAAAGCTCCCAAAGCAGGAACGCAAGGGGCAGCTTGCCTCCCTGACATGGTCTTGGTGGCTCCGTGGCAGACTCGGGCAGGTGACTTCCAAGGACAGGATGGGACAGGGCAGGATGGGACAGGATGGGACAAGGGAATGAGCCTCCCTCTGACCAGGGCCAGTTGCTGCACTTCACCACTGCAGCCCCATCATCTCCCACAGTCCTGCCCCAGCAGCTGCTGCTGCCAGGTCTCCAGCAGGCATTTCCTGGAGGGAGCCAGGTGACTTTTACAAATAACGGGATCACTGAATCACGTATAAAATCACAGGTATTAGGATTGGAAGGGATCTCAGGAGATTGTCCAGTCCAACACCCTGCTAGAGCAGGGTCACCTTGAGCAGGTTACACACAGAAAAGTTCAGCTGGCTTTGGAATGCCTCCAGAGGGGGACACCCCACAACCTCCCTGGATAGGCTATTCCGGGGCTCTGCCACCTAAGTGTAAAGAAGTTCTTGCTCAAGCTGAGGAAGAACTCCCCAAGAAATGCCCCTCTCTCCTTTCTCACCTGCCAGGGGAAAGCATTTCTCCACCTTGGGCGGCCATTGCCAGCAGGCCCGAAGGAGTTGGAGGCCGTTTGGAGGAGGCAGAAGGTGCTGTGGTGGCTTGAATTCTACGTTCCCAGTGATCCGGGGACCTTGGCCAAGGAGGACGAGGACTGCGAAAACAAGACGGACAAGGAGCAGACCCGTGAGATACTGAAAGAGGACATCACACGCCCGCTGCCCTCAGAGAGATGGGAAGACAGCGGCCAACGCCAGGAGTCCCGCCGCGTGTCAAAAGAGTACAATGGCCAAGAGCACTTTCAATGGGAAGAAGACGGGAGCACAGCAGCAACAGGAGAGGCTATCGACAAACTTCAGAGCACGTCTCCTGCCCTGGCTGGTTCCACGGGCACCAAGCATGAGCCAGCCACGTCCCCAACTCAAGCATCACACCAGCAAGGGAAGGCCAGCAGCACCGCACCCACAAGCACTGGCCACGCACCACGCACTCCATCCTGGAAAGTGTCCTCAGTGCCAGAAGTGCAGGCAGGAGCTCACCTGCTGCCCTCAGAGGCCCCTGGAGACAGATCTCCTTCCCTCACAGCCGCTCGTGCCCCGGAGCAACTGCAGCCACCATCCCTGCTCAGGAGGGCACTCAGGGCTGTGTGCAGGGCGTTCCTTGGCATCCACCGCCCACGGCGGCGGCGGCGGCGGCAGCAGTAGTGCCCTGCTCCCAGCGCCAGGCAGGTGCCTGAGGATGGCCGCTCTGAGCCTCAGCAGCGTCCTCTGGGAGACTGACACAGGGACACACAGCAGGGATGGATGCAGGGACAGTGCCTCAGGCTTCTGGCTGTCCCCAGGCCATCCTGCTGCCAGATCGTTCTCGGCCATGTCTTGTTAACACCAGCCTACGGTTCCCCTTCAGACACACTATAATTAGATCTGGTTCATCATTTTACCACTCACATTTTGCAAATAGACTGTATTTTATATGCATTTGTATAGAACAGGTTATAATTTTTCTTCAATAAAACTCTCAATGTAGCCCGACTAACTGACTTGTGTGCATACAAAAAATCGGTTCCATTCAAAAAGCTGAGAAAAAGTACAGTTTAAAATTTCAGAGACTACTTTTATTATCTCTAAGCAGGTGACAGCTCCTGCAGGTATCAGAACCATCTGTCTTATAGTTCTTCTACCTGCTTAAGGTACGAGAAGCGAGGGATATAAAGGTTTCGTATATTTGCTTCTGTCTGTCATGGAAAAGGTGCAGTGGGAGCGGGATCTGGGCTCAGCTGCCGGGCCTTTGTGATGACGGGCGCTGCATCATGCCCAGAGACCACTGTGACATCGCAGGCCCGTGGGGGATTAGAGGAGCGCAGAGCCCTGGCGTGCCCACTCTCAGCAGAGCCCTTCCCACAGGCGGCTGCACATCCCCTGGAGCCCCTGGCAGCTCTGCAGCAGAGGGTGACAGACAGACATGGAGAAGCATTTGACGGATGCCGGTTCTCCGACACACGGGGGCCTGCCGAGCCTGGACTGGGTACGCCGGGTGAGGGACGGGGCAGGAGGGACAGGCTCGTGGTGGGATGGGGCCGCACGGAGCTGCCTGGGGGCCGGGGCTGGGCTTGCTGCCACTGTGAGGGACGCTGTGCCAAGGCAGCTGCCTTCAGCCCACTCCTCTTCCTCCTCCTGGTGTCGCTTCCCAAGGGGATGTCACAGGCAGCCAGAGGCGGCACCTCTGGAGAGCCAGGCCTAGGCCACGTCCCTCCATGGGGACAGTCTCAGACCTCTCCTCGGTCCCCAGAGCTCGCAGAATGGAGGAAGCCCCCCCCAGCCATCATGTCAAACGAGCGGAAGCCTCTGCAAGGGTTGGATGAAACTGGCCAGGCCCGTCCTCTGCAGAGGAATGCCATCCTGCCATGGCAGCAGGACAGCCTGGAGGAGAAAGCTCCCAAAGCAGGAACGCAAGGGGCAGCTTGCCTCCCTGACATGGTCTTGGTGGCTCCGTGGCAGACTCGGGCAGGTGACTTCCAAGGACAGGATGGGACAGGGCAGGATGGGACAGGATGGGACAAGGGAATGAGCCTCCCTCTGACCAGGGCCAGTTGCTGCACTTCACCACTGCAGCCCCATCATCTCCCACAGTCCTGCCCCAGCAGCTGCTGCTGCCAGGTCTCCAGCAGGCATTTCCTGGAGGGAGCCAGGTGACTTTTACAAATAACGGGATCACTGAATCACGTATAAAATCACAGGTATTAGGATTGGAAGGGATCTCAGGAGATTGTCCAGTCCAACACCCTGCTAGAGCAGGGTCACCTTGAGCAGGTTACACACAGAAAAGTTCAGCTGGCTTTGGAATGCCTCCAGAGGGGGACACCCCACAACCTCCCTGGATAGGCTATTCCGGGGCTCTGCCACCTAAGTGTAAAGAAGTTCTTGCTCAAGCTGAGGAAGAACTCCCCAAGAAATGCCCCTCTCTCCTTTCTCACCTGCCAGGGGAAAGCATTTCTCCACCTTGGGTGGCCATTGCCAGCAGGCCCGAAGGAGTTGGAGGCCGTTTGGAGGAGGCAGAAGGTGCTGTGGTGGCTTGAATTCTACGTTCCCAGTGATCCGGGGACCTTGGCCAAGGAGGACGAGGACTGCGAAAACAAGACGGACAAGGAGCAGACCCGTGAGATACTCAAAGAGGACATCACACGCCCGCTGCCCTCAGAGAGATGGGAAGACAGCGGCCAACGCCAGGAGTCCCGCCGCGTGTCAAAAGAGTACAATGGCCAAGAGCAGTTTCAGTGGGAAGAAGACGGGAGCACAGCAGCAGCAGGAGAGGCTATCGACAAACTTCAGAGCACGTCTCCTGCCCTGGCTGGTTCCACGGGCACCAAGCATGAGCCAGCCACGTCCCCAACTCACGCATCTCACCAGCAAGGGAAGGCCAGCAGCACCGCACCCACAAGCACTGGCCACGCACCACGCACTCCATCCTGGAAAGTGTCCTCAGTGCCAGAAGTGCAGGCAGGAGCTCGCCTGCTGCCCTCAGAGGCCCCTGGAGACAGATCTCCTTCCCTCACAGCCGCTCGTGCCCCGGAGCAACTGCAGCCACCATCCCTGCTCAGGAGGGCACTCAGGGCTGTGTGCAGGGCGTTCCTTGGCATCCACCGCCCACGGCGGCGGCGGCGGCGGCAGCAGTAGTGCCCTGCTCCCAGCGCCAGGCAGGTGCCTGAGGATGGCCGCTCTGAGCCTCAGCAGCGTCCTCTGGGAGACTGACACAGGGACACACAGCAGGGATGGATGCAGGGACAGTGCCTCAGGCTTCTGGCTGTCCCCAGGCCATCCTGCTGCCAGATCGTTCTCGGCCATGTCTTGTTAACACCAGCCTACGGTTCCCCTTCAGACACACTATAATTAGATCTGGTTCATCATTTTACCACTCACATTTTGCAAATAGACTGTATTTTATATGCATTTGTATAGAACAGGTTATAATTTTTCTTCAATAAAACTCTCAATGTAGCCCGACTAACTGACTTGTGTGCATACAAAAAATCGGTTCCATTCAAAAAGCTGAGAAAAAGTACAGTTTAAAATTTCAGAGACTACTTTTATTATCTCTAAGCAGGTGACAGCTCCTGCAGGTATCAGAACCATCTGTCTTATAGTTCTTCTACCTGCTTAAGGTACGAGAAGCGAGGGATATAAAGGTTTTGTATATTTGCTTCTGTCTGTCATGGAAAAGGTGCAGTGGGAGCGGGATCTGGGCTCAGCTGCCGGGCCTTTGTGATGACGGGCGCTGCATCATGCCCAGAGACCACTGTGACATCGCAGGCCCGTGGGGGATTAGAGGAGCGCAGAGCCCTGGCGTGCCCACTCTCAGCAGAGCCCTTCCCACAGGCGGCTGCACATCCCCTGGAGCCCCTGGCAGCTCTGCAGCAGAGGGTGACAGACAGACATGGAGAAGCATTTGACGGATGCCGGTTCTCCGACACACGGGGGCCTGCCGAGCCTGGACTGGGTACGCCGGGTGAGGGACGGGGCAGGAGGGACAGGCTCGTGGTGGGATGGGGCCGCACGGAGCTGCCTGGGGGCCGGGGCTGGGCTTGCTGCCACTGTGAGGGACGCTGTGCCAAGGCAGCTGCCTTCAGCCCACTCCTCTTCCTCCTCCTGGTGTCGCTTCCCAAGGGGATGTCACAGGCAGCCAGAGGCAGCACCTCTGGAGAGCCAGGCCTAGGCCACGTCCCTCCATGGGGACAGTCTCAGACCTCTCCTCGGTCCCCAGAGCTCGCAGAATGGAGGAAGCCCCCCCCAGCCATCATGTCAAACGAGCGGAAGCCTCTGCAAGGGTTGGATGAAACTGGCCAGGCCCGTCCTCTGCAGAGGAATGCCATCCTGCCATGGCAGCAGGACAGCCTGGAGGAGAAAGCTCCCAAAGCAGGAACGCAAGGGGCAGCTTGCCTCCCTGACATGGTCTTGGTGGCTCCGTGGCAGACTCGGGCAGGTGACTTCCAAGGACAGGATGGGACAGGGCAGGATGGGACAGGATGGGACAAGGGAATGAGCCTCCCTCTGACCAGGGCCAGTTGCTGCACTTCACCACTGCAGCCCCATCATCTCCCACAGTCCTGCCCCAGCAGCTGCTGCTGCCAGGTCTCCAGCAGGCATTTCCTGGAGGGAGCCAGGTGACTTTTACAAATAACGGGATCACTGAATCACGTATAAAATCACAGGTATTAGGATTGGAAGGGATCTCAGGAGATTGTCCAGTCCAACACCCTGCTAGAGCAGGGTCACCTTGAGCAGGTTACACACAGAAAAGTTCAGCTGGCTTTGGAATGCCTCCAGAGGGGGACACCCCACAACCTCCCTGGATAGGCTATTCCGGGGCTCTGCCACCTAAGTGTAAAGAAGTTCTTGCTCAAGCTGAGGAAGAACTCCCCAAGAAATGCCCCTCTCTCCTTTCTCACCTGCCAGGGGAAAGCATTTCTCCACCTTGGGCGGCCATTGCCAGCAGGCCCGAAGGAGTTGGAGGCCGTTTGGAGGAGGCAGAAGGTGCTGTGGTGGCTTGAATTCTACGTTCCCAGTGATCCGGGGACCTTGGCCAAGGAGGACGAGGACTGCGAAAACAAGACGGACAAGGAGCAGACCCGTGAGATACTGAAAGAGGACATCACACGCCCGCTGCCCTCAGAGAGATGGGAAGACAGCGGCCAACGCCAGGAGTCCCGCCGCGTGTCAAAAGAGTACAATGGCCAAGAGCACTTTCAATGGGAAGAAGACGGGAGCACAGCAGCAACAGGAGAGGCTATCGACAAACTTCAGAGCACGTCTCCTGCCCTGGCTGGTTCCACGGGCACCAAGCATGAGCCAGCCACGTCCCCAACTCACGCATCTCACCAGCAAGGGAAGGCCAGCAGCACCGCACCCACAAGCACTGGCCACGCACCACGCACTCCATCCTGGAAAGTGTCCTCAGTGCCAGAAGTGCAGGCAGGAGCTCGCCTGCTGCCCTCAGAGGCCCCTGGAGACAGATCTCCTTCCCTCACAGCCGCTCGTGCCCCGGAGCAACTGCAGCCACCATCCCTGCTCAGGAGGGCACTCAGGGCTGTGTGCAGGGCGTTCCTTGGCATCCACCGCCCACGGCGGCGGCGGCGGCGGCAGCAGTAGTGCCCTGCTCCCAGCGCCAGGCAGGTGCCTGAGGATGGCCGCTCTGAGCCTCAGCAGCGTCCTCTGGGAGACTGACACAGGGACACACAGCAGGGATGGATGCAGGGACAGTGCCTCAGGCTTCTGGCTGTCCCCAGGCCATCCTGCTGCCAGATCGTTCTCGGCCATGTCTTGTTAACACCAGCCTACGGTTCCCCTTCAGACACACTATAATTAGATCTGGTTCATCATTTTACCACTCACATTTTGCAAATAGACTGTATTTTATATGCATTTGTATAGAACAGGTTATAATTTTTCTTCAATAAAACTCTCAATGTAGCCCGACTAACTGACTTGTGTGCATACAAAAAATCGGTTCCATTCAAAAAGCTGAGAAAAAGTACAGTTTAAAATTTCAGAGACTACTTTTATTATCTCTAAGCAGGTGACAGCTCCTGCAGGTATCAGAACCATCTGTCTTATAGTTCTTCTACCTGCTTAAGGTACGAGAAGCGAGGGATATAAAGGTTTTGTATATTTGCTTCTGTCTGTCATGGAAAAGGTGCAGTGGGAGCGGGATCTGGGCTCAGCTGCCGGGCCTTTGTGATGAGGGGCGCTGCATCATGCCAAGAGACCACTGTGACATCGCAGGCCCGTGGGGGATTAGAGGAGCGCAGAGCCCTGGCGTGCCCACTCTCAGCAGAGCCCTTCCCACAGGCGGCTGCACCTCCCCTGGAGCCCCTGGCAGCTCTGCAGCAGAGGGTCACAGACAGACATGGAGAAGCATTTGACGGATGCCGGTTCTCCGACACACGGGGGCCTGCCGAGCCTGGACTGGGTACGCCGGGTGAGGGACGGGGCAGGAGGGACAGGCTCGTGGTGGGATGGGGCCGCACGGAGCTGCCTGGGGGCCGGGGCTGGGCTTGCTGCCACTGTGAGGGACGCTGTGCCAAGGCAGCTGCCTTCAGCCCACTCCTCTTCCTCCTCCTGGTGTCGCTTCCCAAGGGGATGTCACAGGCAGCCAGAGGCAGCACCTCTGGAGAGCCAGGCCTAGGCCACGTCCCTCCATGGGGACAGTCTCAGACCTCTCCTCCGGCCCCAGAGCTCGCAGAATGGAGGAAGCCCCCCCCAGCCATCATGTCAAACGAGCGGAAGCCTCTGCAAGGGTTGGATAAAACTGGCCAGGCCCATCCTCTGCAGAGGAATGCCATCCTGCCATGGCAGCAGGACAGCCTGGAGGAGAAAGCTCCCAAAGCAGGAACGCAAGGGGCAGCTTGCCTCCCTGACATGGTCTTGGTGGCTCCGTGGCAGACTCGGGCAGGTGACTTCCAAGGACAGGATGGGACAGGGCAGGATGGGACAGGATGGGACAAGGGAATGAGCCTCCCTCTGACCAGGGCCAGTTGCTGCACTTCACCACTGCAGCCCCATCATCTCCCACAGTCCTGCCCCAGCAGCTGCTGCTGCCAGGTCTCCAGCAGGCATTTCCTGGAGGGAGCCAGGTGACTTTTACAAATAACGGGATCACTGAATCACGTATAAAATCACAGGTATTAGGATTGGAAGGGATCTCAGGAGATTGTCCAGTCCAACACCCTGCTAGAGCAGGGTCACCTTGAGCAGGTTACACACAGAAAAGTTCAGCTGGCTTTGGAATGCCTCCAGAGGGGGACACCCCACAACCTCCCTGGATAGGCTATTCCAGGGCTCTGCCACCTAAGTGTAAAGAAGTTCTTGCTCAAGCTGAGGAAGAACTCCCCAAGAAATGCCCCTCTCTCCTTTCTCACCTGCCAGGGGAAAGCATTTCTCCACCTTGGGCGGCCATTGCCAGCAGGCCCGAAGGAGTTGGAGGCCGTTTGGAGGAGGCAGAAGGTGCTGTGGTGGCTTGAATTCTACGTTCCCGGTGATCCGGGGACCTTGGCCAAGGAGGACGAGGACTGCGAAAACAAGACGGACAAGGAGCAGACCCGTGAGATACTGAAAGAGGACATCACACGCCCGCTGCCCTCAGAGAGATGGGAAGACAGCGGCCAACGCCAGGAGTCCCGCCGCGTGTCAAAAGAGTACAATGGCCAAGAGCAGTTTCAATGGGAAGAAGACGGGAGCACAGCAGCAACAGGAGAGGCTATCGACAAACTTCAGAGCACGTCTCCTGCCCTGGCTGGTTCCACGGGCACCAAGCATGAGCCAGCCACGTCCCCAACTCAAGCATCACACCAGCAAGGGAAGGCCAGCAGCACCGCACCCACAAGCACTGGCCACGCACCACGCACTCCATCCTGGAAAGTGTCCTCAGTGCCAGAAGTGCAGGCAGGAGCTCGCCTGCTGCCCTCAGAGGCCCCTGGAGACAGATCTCCTTCCCTCACAGCCGCTCGTGCCCCGGAGCAACTGCAGCCACCATCCCTGCTCAGGAGGGCACTCAGGGCTGTGTGCAGGGCGTTCCTTGGCATCCACCGCCCACGGCGGCGGCGGCGGCGGCAGCAGTAGTGCCCTGCTCCCAGCGCCAGGCAGGTGCCTGAGGATGGCCGCTCTGAGCCTCAGCAGCGTCCTCTGGGAGACTGACACAGGGACACACAGCAGGGATGGATGCAGGGACAGTGCCTCAGGCTTCTGGCTGTCCCCAGGCCATCCTGCTGCCAGATCGTTCTCGGCCATGTCTTGTTAACACCAGCCTACGGTTCCCCTTCAGACACACTAATTAGATCTGGTTCATCATTTTACCACTCACATTTTGCAAATAGACTGTATTTTATATGCATTTGTATAGAACAGGTTATAATTTTTCTTCAATAAAACTCTCAATGTAGCCCGACTAACTGACTTGTGTGCATACAAAAAATCGGTTCCATTCAAAAAGCTGAGAAAAAGTACAGTTTAAAATTTCAGAGACTACTTTTATTATCTCTAAGCAGGTGACAGCTCCTGCAGGTATCAGAACCATCTGTCTTATAGTTCTTCTACCTGCTTAAGGTACGAGAAGCGAGGGATATAAAGGTTTTGTATATTTGCTTCTGTCTGTCATGGAAAAGGTGCAGTGGGAGCGGGATCTGGGCTCAGCTGCCGGGCCTTTGTGATGACGGGCGCTGCATCATGCCCAGAGACCACTGTGACATCGCAGGCCCGTGGGGGATTAGAGGAGCGCAGAGCCCTGGCGTGCCCACTCTCAGCAGAGCCCTTCCCACAGGCGGCTGCACATCCCCTGGAGCCCCTGGCAGCTCTGCAGCAGAGGGTGACAGACAGACATGGAGAAGCATTTGACGGATGCCGGTTCTCCGACACACGGGGGCCTGCCGAGCCTGGACTGGGTACGCCGGGTGAGGGACGGGGCAGGAGGGACAGGCTCGTGGTGGGATGGGGCCGCACGGAGCTGCCTGGGGGCCGGGGCTGGGCTTGCTGCCACTGTGAGGGACGCTGTGCCAAGGCAGCTGCCTTCAGCCCACTCCTCTTCCTCCTCCTGGTGTCGCTTCCCAAGGGGATGTCACAGGCAGCCAGAGGCAGCACCTCTGGAGAGCCAGGCCTAGGCCACGTCCCTCCATGGGGACAGTCTCAGACCTCTCCTCGGTCCCCAGAGCTCGCAGAATGGAGGAAGCCCCCCCCAGCCATCATGTCAAACGAGCGGAAGCCTCTGCAAGGGTTGGATGAAACTGGCCAGGCCCGTCCTCTGCAGAGGAATGCCATCCTGCCATGGCAGCAGGACAGCCTGGAGGAGAAAGCTCCCAAAGCAGGAACGCAAGGGGCAGCTTGCCTCCCTGACATGGTCTTGGTGGCTCCGTGGCAGACTCGGGCAGGTGACTTCCAAGGACAGGATGGGACAGGGCAGGATGGGACAGGATGGGACAAGGGAATGAGCCTCCCTCTGACCAGGGCCAGTTGCTGCACTTCACCACTGCAGCCCCATCATCTCCCACAGTCCTGCCCCAGCAGCTGCTGCTGCCAGGTCTCCAGCAGGCATTTCCTGGAGGGAGCCAGGTGACTTTTACAAATAACGGGATCACTGAATCACGTATAAAATCACAGGTATTAGGATTGGAAGGGATCTCAGGAGATTGTCCAGTCCAACACCCTGCTAGAGCAGGGTCACCTTGAGCAGGTTACACACAGAAAAGTTCAGCTGGCTTTGGAATGCCTCCAGAGGGGGACACCCCACAACCTCCCTGGATAGGCTATTCCGGGGCTCTGCCACCTAAGTGTAAAGAAGTTCTTGCTCAAGCTGAGGAAGAACTCCCCAAGAAATGCCCCTCTCTCCTTTCTCACCTGCCAGGGGAAAGCATTTCTCCACCTTGGGCGGCCATTGCCAGCAGGCCCGAAGGAGTTGGAGGCCGTTTGGAGGAGGCAGAAGGTGCTGTGGTGGCTTGAATTCTACGTTCCCAGTGATCCGGGGACCTTGGCCAAGGAGGACGAGGACTGCGAAAACAAGACGGACAAGGAGCAGACCCGTGAGATACTGAAAGAGGACATCACACGCCCGCTGCCCTCAGAGAGATGGGAAGACAGCGGCCAACGCCAGGAGTCCCGCCGCGTGTCAAAAGAGTACAATGGCCAAGAGCACTTTCAATGGGAAGAAGACGGGAGCACAGCAGCAACAGGAGAGGCTATCGACAAACTTCAGAGCACGTCTCCTGCCCTGGCTGGTTCCACGGGCACCAAGCATGAGCCAGCCACGTCCCCAACTCACGCATCTCACCAGCAAGGGAAGGCCAGCAGCACCGCACCCACAAGCACTGGCCACGCACCACGCACTCCATCCTGGAAAGTGTCCTCAGTGCCAGAAGTGCAGGCAGGAGCTCGCCTGCTGCCCTCAGAGGCCCCTGGAGACAGATCTCCTTCCCTCACAGCCGCTCGTGCCCCGGAGCAACTGCAGCCACCATCCCTGCTCAGGAGGGCACTCAGGGCTGTGTGCAGGGCGTTCCTTGGCATCCACCGCCCACGGCGGCGGCGGCGGCGGCAGCAGTAGTGCCCTGCTCCCAGCGCCAGGCAGGTGCCTGAGGATGGCCGCTCTGAGCCTCAGCAGCGTCCTCTGGGAGACTGACACAGGGACACACAGCAGGGATGGATGCAGGGACAGTGCCTCAGGCTTCTGGCTGTCCCCAGGCCATCCTGCTGCCAGATCGTTCTCGGCCATGTCTTGTTAACACCAGCCTACGGTTCCCCTTCAGACACACTATAATTAGATCTGGTTCATCATTTTACCACTCACATTTTGCAAATAGACTGTATTTTATATGCATTTGTATAGAACAGGTTATAATTTTTCTTCAATAAAACTCTCAATGTAGCCCGACTAACTGACTTGTGTGCATACAAAAAATCGGTTCCATTCAAAAAGCTGAGAAAAAGTACAGTTTAAAATTTCAGAGACTACTTTTATTATCTCTAAGCAGGTGACAGCTCCTGCAGGTATCAGAACCATCTGTCTTATAGTTCTTCTACCTGCTTAAGGTACGAGAAGCGAGGGATATAAAGGTTTTGTATATTTGCTTCTGTCTGTCATGGAAAAGGTGCAGTGGGAGCGGGATCTGGGCTCAGCTGCCGGGCCTTTGTGATGAGGGGCGCTGCATCATGCCAAGAGACCACTGTGACATCGCAGGCCCGTGGGGGATTAGAGGAGCGCAGAGCCCTGGCGTGCCCACTCTCAGCAGAGCCCTTCCCACAGGCGGCTGCACCTCCCCTGGAGCCCCTGGCAGCTCTGCAGCAGAGGGTCACAGACAGACATGGAGAAGCATTTGACGGATGCCGGTTCTCCGACACACGGGGGCCTGCCGAGCCTGGACTGGGTACGCCGGGTGAGGGACGGGGCAGGAGGGACAGGCTCGTGGTGGGATGGGGCCGCACGGAGCTGCCTGGGGGCCGGGGCTGGGCTTGCTGCCACTGTGAGGGACGCTGTGCCAAGGCAGCTGCCTTCAGCCCACTCCTCTTCCTCCTCCTGGTGTCGCTTCCCAAGGGGATGTCACAGGCAGCCAGAGGCAGCACCTCTGGAGAGCCAGGCCTAGGCCACGTCCCTCCATGGGGACAGTCTCAGACCTCTCCTCCGGCCCCAGAGCTCGCAGAATGGAGGAAGCCCCCCCCAGCCATCATGTCAAACGAGCGGAAGCCTCTGCAAGGGTTGGATAAAACTGGCCAGGCCCATCCTCTGCAGAGGAATGCCATCCTGCCATGGCAGCAGGACAGCCTGGAGGAGAAAGCTCCCAAAGCAGGAACGCAAGGGGCAGCTTGCCTCCCTGACATGGTCTTGGTGGCTCCGTGGCAGACTCGGGCAGGTGACTTCCAAGGACAGGATGGGACAGGGCAGGATGGGACAGGATGGGACAAGGGAATGAGCCTCCCTCTGACCAGGGCCAGTTGCTGCACTTCACCACTGCAGCCCCATCATCTCCCACAGTCCTGCCCCAGCAGCTGCTGCTGCCAGGTCTCCAGCAGGCATTTCCTGGAGGGAGCCAGGTGACTTTTACAAATAACGGGATCACTGAATCACGTATAAAATCACAGGTATTAGGATTGGAAGGGATCTCAGGAGATTGTCCAGTCCAACACCCTGCTAGAGCAGGGTCACCTTGAGCAGGTTACACACAGAAAAGTTCAGCTGGCTTTGGAATGCCTCCAGAGGGGGACACCCCACAACCTCCCTGGATAGGCTATTCCAGGGCTCTGCCACCTAAGTGTAAAGAAGTTCTTGCTCAAGCTGAGGAAGAACTCCCCAAGAAATGCCCCTCTCTCCTTTCTCACCTGCCAGGGGAAAGCATTTCTCCACCTTGGGCGGCCATTGCCAGCAGGCCCGAAGGAGTTGGAGGCCGTTTGGAGGAGGCAGAAGGTGCTGTGGTGGCTTGAATTCTACGTTCCCGGTGATCCGGGGACCTTGGCCAAGGAGGACGAGGACTGCGAAAACAAGACGGACAAGGAGCAGACCCGTGAGATACTGAAAGAGGACATCACACGCCCGCTGCCCTCAGAGAGATGGGAAGACAGCGGCCAACGCCAGGAGTCCCGCCGCGTGTCAAAAGAGTACAATGGCCAAGAGCAGTTTCAATGGGAAGAAGACGGGAGCACAGCAGCAACAGGAGAGGCTATCGACAAACTTCAGAGCACGTCTCCTGCCCTGGCTGGTTCCACGGGCACCAAGCATGAGCCAGCCACGTCCCCAACTCAAGCATCACACCAGCAAGGGAAGGCCAGCAGCACCGCACCCACAAGCACTGGCCACGCACCACGCACTCCATCCTGGAAAGTGTCCTCAGTGCCAGAAGTGCAGGCAGGAGCTCGCCTGCTGCCCTCAGAGGCCCCTGGAGACAGATCTCCTTCCCTCACAGCCGCTCGTGCCCCGGAGCAACTGCAGCCACCATCCCTGCTCAGGAGGGCACTCAGGGCTGTGTGCAGGGCGTTCCTTGGCATCCACCGCCCACGGCGGCGGCGGCGGCGGCAGCAGTAGTGCCCTGCTCCCAGCGCCAGGCAGGTGCCTGAGGATGGCCGCTCTGAGCCTCAGCAGCGTCCTCTGGGAGACTGACACAGGGACACACAGCAGGGATGGATGCAGGGACAGTGCCTCAGGCTTCTGGCTGTCCCCAGGCCATCCTGCTGCCAGATCGTTCTCGGCCATGTCTTGTTAACACCAGCCTACGGTTCCCCTTCAGACACACTAATTAGATCTGGTTCATCATTTTACCACTCACATTTTGCAAATAGACTGTATTTTATATGCATTTGTATAGAACAGGTTATAATTTTTCTTCAATAAAACTCTCAATGTAGCCCGACTAACTGACTTGTGTGCATACAAAAAATCGGTTCCATTCAAAAAGCTGAGAAAAAGTACAGTTTAAAATTTCAGAGACTACTTTTATTATCTCTAAGCAGGTGACAGCTCCTGCAGGTATCAGAACCATCTGTCTTATAGTTCTTCTACCTGCTTAAGGTACGAGAAGCGAGGGATATAAAGGTTTTGTATATTTGCTTCTGTCTGTCATGGAAAAGGTGCAGTGGGAGCGGGATCTGGGCTCAGCTGCCGGGCCTTTGTGATGACGGGCGCTGCATCATGCCCAGAGACCACTGTGACATCGCAGGCCCGTGGGGGATTAGAGGAGCGCAGAGCCCTGGCGTGCCCACTCTCAGCAGAGCCCTTCCCACAGGCGGCTGCACATCCCCTGGAGCCCCTGGCAGCTCTGCAGCAGAGGGTGACAGACAGACATGGAGAAGCATTTGACGGATGCCGGTTCTCCGACACACGGGGGCCTGCCGAGCCTGGACTGGGTACGCCGGGTGAGGGACGGGGCAGGAGGGACAGGCTCGTGGTGGGATGGGGCCGCACGGAGCTGCCTGGGGGCCGGGGCTGGGCTTGCTGCCACTGTGAGGGACGCTGTGCCAAGGCAGCTGCCTTCAGCCCACTCCTCTTCCTCCTCCTGGTGTCGCTTCCCAAGGGGATGTCACAGGCAGCCAGAGGCAGCACCTCTGGAGAGCCAGGCCTAGGCCACGTCCCTCCATGGGGACAGTCTCAGACCTCTCCTCGGTCCCCAGAGCTCGCAGAATGGAGGAAGCCCCCCCCAGCCATCATGTCAAACGAGCGGAAGCCTCTGCAAGGGTTGGATGAAACTGGCCAGGCCCGTCCTCTGCAGAGGAATGCCATCCTGCCATGGCAGCAGGACAGCCTGGAGGAGAAAGCTCCCAAAGCAGGAACGCAAGGGGCAGCTTGCCTCCCTGACATGGTCTTGGTGGCTCCGTGGCAGACTCGGGCAGGTGACTTCCAAGGACAGGATGGGACAGGGCAGGATGGGACAGGATGGGACAAGGGAATGAGCCTCCCTCTGACCAGGGCCAGTTGCTGCACTTCACCACTGCAGCCCCATCATCTCCCACAGTCCTGCCCCAGCAGCTGCTGCTGCCAGGTCTCCAGCAGGCATTTCCTGGAGGGAGCCAGGTGACTTTTACAAATAACGGGATCACTGAATCACGTATAAAATCACAGGTATTAGGATTGGAAGGGATCTCAGGAGATTGTCCAGTCCAACACCCTGCTAGAGCAGGGTCACCTTGAGCAGGTTACACACAGAAAAGTTCAGCTGGCTTTGGAATGCCTCCAGAGGGGGACACCCCACAACCTCCCTGGATAGGCTATTCCGGGGCTCTGCCACCTAAGTGTAAAGAAGTTCTTGCTCAAGCTGAGGAAGAACTCCCCAAGAAATGCCCCTCTCTCCTTTCTCACCTGCCAGGGGAAAGCATTTCTCCACCTTGGGCGGCCATTGCCAGCAGGCCCGAAGGAGTTGGAGGCCGTTTGGAGGAGGCAGAAGGTGCTGTGGTGGCTTGAATTCTACGTTCCCAGTGATCCGGGGACCTTGGCCAAGGAGGACGAGGACTGCGAAAACAAGACGGACAAGGAGCAGACCCGTGAGATACTGAAAGAGGACATCACACGCCCGCTGCCCTCAGAGAGATGGGAAGACAGCGGCCAACGCCAGGAGTCCCGCCGCGTGTCAAAAGAGTACAATGGCCAAGAGCACTTTCAATGGGAAGAAGACGGGAGCACAGCAGCAACAGGAGAGGCTATCGACAAACTTCAGAGCACGTCTCCTGCCCTGGCTGGTTCCACGGGCACCAAGCATGAGCCAGCCACGTCCCCAACTCACGCATCTCACCAGCAAGGGAAGGCCAGCAGCACCGCACCCACAAGCACTGGCCACGCACCACGCACTCCATCCTGGAAAGTGTCCTCAGTGCCAGAAGTGCAGGCAGGAGCTCGCCTGCTGCCCTCAGAGGCCCCTGGAGACAGATCTCCTTCCCTCACAGCCGCTCGTGCCCCGGAGCAACTGCAGCCACCATCCCTGCTCAGGAGGGCACTCAGGGCTGTGTGCAGGGCGTTCCTTGGCATCCACCGCCCACGGCGGCGGCGGCGGCGGCAGCAGTAGTGCCCTGCTCCCAGCGCCAGGCAGGTGCCTGAGGATGGCCGCTCTGAGCCTCAGCAGCGTCCTCTGGGAGACTGACACAGGGACACACAGCAGGGATGGATGCAGGGACAGTGCCTCAGGCTTCTGGCTGTCCCCAGGCCATCCTGCTGCCAGATCGTTCTCGGCCATGTCTTGTTAACACCAGCCTACGGTTCCCCTTCAGACACACTATAATTAGATCTGGTTCATCATTTTACCACTCACATTTTGCAAATAGACTGTATTTTATATGCATTTGTATAGAACAGGTTATAATTTTTCTTCAATAAAACTCTCAATGTAGCCCGACTAACTGACTTGTGTGCATACAAAAAATCGGTTCCATTCAAAAAGCTGAGAAAAAGTACAGTTTAAAATTTCAGAGACTACTTTTATTATCTCTAAGCAGGTGACAGCTCCTGCAGGTATCAGAACCATCTGTCTTATAGTTCTTCTACCTGCTTAAGGTACGAGAAGCGAGGGATATAAAGGTTTTGTATATTTGCTTCTGTCTGTCATGGAAAAGGTGCAGTGGGAGCGGGATCTGGGCTCAGCTGCCGGGCCTTTGTGATGAGGGGCGCTGCATCATGCCAAGAGACCACTGTGACATCGCAGGCCCGTGGGGGATTAGAGGAGCGCAGAGCCCTGGCGTGCCCACTCTCAGCAGAGCCCTTCCCACAGGCGGCTGCACCTCCCCTGGAGCCCCTGGCAGCTCTGCAGCAGAGGGTGACAGACAGACATGGAGAAGCATTTGACGGATGCCGGTTCTCCGACACACGGGGGCCTGCCGAGCCTGGACTGGGTACGCCGGGTGAGGGACGGGGCAGGAGGGACAGGCTCGTGGTGGGATGGGGCCGCACGGAGCTGCCTGGGGGCCGGGGCTGGGCTTGCTGCCACTGTGAGGGACGCTGTGCCAAGGCAGCTGCCTTCAGCCCACTCCTCTTCCTCCTCCTGGTGTCGCTTCCCAAGGGGATGTCACAGGCAGCCAGAGGCAGCACCTCTGGAGAGCCAGGCCTAGGCCACGTCCCTCCATGGGGACAGTCTCAGACCTCTCCTCCGGCCACAGAGCTCGCAGAATGGAGGAAGCCCCCCCCAGCCATCATGTCAAACGAGCGGAAGCCTCTGCAAGGGTTGGATAAAACTGGCCAGGCCCATCCTCTGCAGAGGAATGCCATCCTGCCATGGCAGCAGGACAGCCTGGAGGAGAAAGCTCCCAAAGCAGGAACGCAAGGGGCAGCTTGCCTCCCTGACATGGTCTTGGTGGCTCCGTGGCAGACTCGGGCAGGTGACTTCCAAGGACAGGATGGGACAGGGCAGGATGGGACAGGATGGGACAAGGGAATGAGCCTCCCTCTGACCAGGGCCAGTTGCTGCACTTCACCACTGCAGCCCCATCATCTCCCACAGTCCTGCCCCAGCAGCTGCTGCTGCCAGGTCTCCAGCAGGCATTTCCTGGAGGGAGCCAGGTGACTTTTACAAATAACGGGATCACTGAATCACGTATAAAATCACAGGTATTAGGATTGGAAGGGATCTCAGGAGATTGTCCAGTCCAACACCCTGCTAGAGCAGGGTCACCTTGAGCAGGTTACACACAGAAAAGTTCAGCTGGCTTTGGAATGCCTCCAGAGGGGGACACCCCACAACCTCCCTGGATAGGCTATTCCAGGGCTCTGCCACCTAAGTGTAAAGAAGTTCTTGCTCAAGCTGAGGAAGAACTCCCCAAGAAATGCCCCTCTCTCCTTTCTCACCTGCCAGGGGAAAGCATTTCTCCACCTTGGGCGGCCATTGCCAGCAGGCCCGAAGGAGTTGGAGGCCGTTTGGAGGAGGCAGAAGGTGCTGTGGTGGCTTGAATTCTACGTTCCCGGTGATCCGGGGACCTTGGCCAAGGAGGACGAGGACTGCGAAAACAAGACGGACAAGGAGCAGACCCGTGAGATACTGAAAGAGGACATCACACGCCCGCTGCCCTCAGAGAGATGGGAAGACAGCGGCCAACGCCAGGAGTCCCGCCGCGTGTCAAAAGAGTACAATGGCCAAGAGCAGTTTCAATGGGAAGAAGACGGGAGCACAGCAGCAACAGGAGAGGCTATCGACAAACTTCAGAGCACGTCTCCTGCCCTGGCTGGTTCCACGGGCACCAAGCATGAGCCAGCCACGTCCCCAACTCACGCATCACACCAGCAAGGGAAGGCCAGCAGCACCGCACCCACAAGCACTGGCCACGCACCACGCACTCCATCCTGGAAAGTGTCCTCAGTGCCAGAAGTGCAGGCAGGAGCTCGCCTGCTGCCCTCAGAGGCCCCTGGAGACAGATCTCCTTCCCTCACAGCCGCTCGTGCCCCGGAGCAACTGCAGCCACCATCCCTGCTCAGGAGGGCACTCAGGGCTGTGTGCAGGGCGTTCCTTGGCATCCACCGCCCACGGCGGCGGCGGCGGCGGCAGCAGTAGTGCCCTGCTCCCAGCGCCAGGCAGGTGCCTGAGGATGGCCGCTCTGAGCCTCAGCAGCGTCCTCTGGGAGACTGACACAGGGACACACAGCAGGGATGGATGCAGGGACAGTGCCTCAGGCTTCTGGCTGTCCCCAGGCCATCCTGCTGCCAGATCGTTCTCGGCCATGTCTTGTTAACACCAGCCTACGGTTCCCCTTCAGACACACTATAATTAGATCTGGTTCATCATTTTACCACTCACATTTTGCAAATAGACTGTATTTTATATGCATTTGTATAGAACAGGTTATAATTTTTCTTCAATAAAACTCTCAATGTAGCCCGACTAACTGACTTGTGTGCATACAAAAAATCGGTTCCATTCAAAAAGCTGAGAAAAAGTACAGTTTAAAATTTCAGAGACTACTTTTATTATCTCTAAGCAGGTGACAGCTCCTGCAGGTATCAGAACCATCTGTCTTATAGTTCTTCTACCTGCTTAAGGTACGAGAAGCGAGGGATATAAAGGTTTTGTATATTTGCTTCTGTCTGTCATGGAAAAGGTGCAGTGGGAGCGGGATCTGGGCTCAGCTGCCGGGCCTTTGTGATGGCGGGCGCTGCATCATGCCCAGAGACCACTGTGACATCGCAGGCCCGTGGGGGATTAGAGGAGCGCAGAGCCCTGGCGTGCCCACTCTCAGCAGAGCCCTTCCCACAGGCGGCTGCACCTCCCCTGGAGCCCTTGGCAGCTCTGCAGCAGAGGGTCACAGACAGACATGGAGAAGCATTTGACGGATGCCGGTTCTCCGACACACGGGGGCCTGCCGAGCCTGGACTGGGTACGCCGGGTGAGGGACGGGGCAGGAGGGACAGGCTCGTGGTGGGATGGGGCCGCACGGAGCTGCCTGGGGGCCGGGGCTGGGCTTGCTGCCACTGTGAGGGACGCTGTGCCAAGGCAGCTGCCTTCAGCCCACTCCTCTTCCTCCTCCTGGTGTCGCTTCCCAAGGGGATGTCACAGGCAGCCAGAGGCAGCACCTCTGGAGAGCCAGGCCTAGGCCACGTCCCTCCATGGGGACAGTCTCAGACCTCTCCTCCGCCCACAGAGCTCGCAGAATGGAGGAAGCTCCCCCCAGCCATCATGTCAAACGAGCGGAAGCCTCTGCAAGGGTTGGATAAAACTGGCCAGGCCCGTCCTCTGCAGAGGAATGCCATCCTGCCATGGCAGCAGGACAGCCTGGAGGAGAAAGCTCCCAAAGCAGGAACGCAAGGGGCAGCTTGCCTCCCTGGCATGGTCTTGGTGGCTCCGTGGCAGACTCGGGCAGGTGACTTCCAAGGACAGGATGGGACAGGGCAGGATGGGACAGGATGGGACAAGGGAATGAGCCTCCCTCTGACCAGGGCCAGTTGCTGCACTTCACCACTGCAGCCCCATCATCTCCCACAGTCCTGCCCCAGCAGCTGCTGCTGCCAGGTCTCCAGCAGGCATTTCCTGGAGGGAGCCAGGTGACTTTTACAAATAACGGGATCACTGAATCACGTATAAAATCACAGGTATTAGGATTGGAAGGGATCTCAGGAGATTGTCCAGTCCAACACCCTGCTAGAGCAGGGTCACCTTGAGCAGGTTACACACAGAAAAGTTCAGCTGGCTTTGGAATGCCTCCAGAGGGGGACACCCCACAACCTCCCTGGATAGGCTATTCCGGGGCTCTGCCACCTAAGTGTAAAGAAGTTCTTGCTCAAGCTGAGGAAGAACTCCCCAAGAAATGCCCCTCTCTCCTTTCTCACCTGCCAGGGGAAAGCATTTCTCCACCTTGGGCGGCCATTGCCAGCAGGCCCGAAGGAGTTGGAGGCCGTTTGGAGGAGGCAGAAGGTGCTGTGGTGGCTTGAATTCTACGTTCCCAGTGATCCGGGGACCTTGGCCAAGGAGGACGAGGACTGCGAAAACAAGACGGACAAGGAGCAGACCCGTGAGATACTGAAAGAGGACATCACACGCCCGCTGCCCTCAGAGAGATGGGAAGACAGCGGCCAACGCCAGGAGTCCCGCCGCGTGTCAAAAGAGTACAATGGCCAAGAGCACTTTCAATGGGAAGAAGACGGGAGCACAGCAGCAACAGGAGAGGCTATCGACAAACTTCAGAGCACGTCTCCTGCCCTGGCTGGTTCCACGGGCACCAAGCATGAGCCAGCCACGTCCCCAACTCACGCATCTCACCAGCAAGGGAAGGCCAGCAGCACCGCACCCACAAGCACTGGCCACGCACCACGCACTCCATCCTGGAAAGTGTCCTCAGTGCCAGAAGTGCAGGCAGGAGCTCGCCTGCTGCCCTCAGAGGCCCCTGGAGACAGATCTCCTTCCCTCACAGCCGCTCGTGCCCCGGAGCAACTGCAGCCACCATCCCTGCTCAGGAGGGCACTCAGGGCTGTGTGCAGGGCGTTCCTTGGCATCCACCGCCCACGGCGGCGGCGGCGGCGGCAGCAGTAGTGCCCTGCTCCCAGCGCCAGGCAGGTGCCTGAGGATGGCCGCTCTGAGCCTCAGCAGCGTCCTCTGGGAGACTGACACAGGGACACACAGCAGGGATGGATGCAGGGACAGTGCCTCAGGCTTCTGGCTGTCCCCAGGCCATCCTGCTGCCAGATCGTTCTCGGCCATGTCTTGTTAACACCAGCCTACGGTTCCCCTTCAGACACACTATAATTAGATCTGGTTCATCATTTTACCACTCACATTTTGCAAATAGACTGTATTTTATATGCATTTGTATAGAACAGGTTATAATTTTTCTTCAATAAAACTCTCAATGTAGCCCGACTAACTGACTTGTGTGCATACAAAAAATCGGTTCAATTCAAAAAGCTGAGAAAAAGTACAGTTTAAAATTTCAGAGACTACTTTTATTATCTCTAAGCAGGTGACAGCTCCTGTTATCATCAGAACTATTTTTCTTACAGTTCTTATATCTGTTTAAGAAAGACCTCGTGCAGCAGGAGGGCAAGGAGCAGCTCTTACCTACCTGACGTGGTCTTGGTGGCTCCATGGCAGACCCAGGCACGTGTTTGCCATGGATGGGATGGGATGGGATGGGATGGGATGGGATGGGATGGGATGGGATGGGATGGGATGGGATGGGATGGGATGGGATGGGCCTCCCTCTCCCCAGGGTCAGCCACTGACCCGCACCCCTGCAGCCCCATGAGTATAAGGCATGTCTGCACTACACTGAGATATCCCCAATAGAGAATACCAGTTTTGTGGTACATGGCCTAGGCATGAGCTGAAAATTATAAAGTCAGAAGAGTATTTGGAGTGTCTTAAGGAAGGCTCTGGCCTTATGCTTTTGGTGTCAACTGCTTAATGTCAGTGTTGGACACAGGATACTAAGGTGGGGCTTGATTGGATTGAATACAACTCGTGTTGGAATGTAGCATCCTTCTCCTCTCCCACAGCTCAGCTCCCTTTTTAAGCTTGGTTTGTAAGTCTTGACGAGTGTTAGGCTAAATCACAAGTGTGTGTCACCTGTAAACAGCCACACTCTGTGGACCCGGCTTCGTGGCAATTACTCACACTGAACTTGTTTTTTCCCCTCCTTTGAACAGAGCGGTCCAAAGAAACAGACTTCACTTTTCCCGCAAGCATTTCACCAGGTACCTGCGCGAGGCAGCAGGACCGAAAACCTCTGCCGGCCGGGCCTCGGTGCCACTAGGGGTCCCCGCTGTCCGCTCATCCCTTCGCATTCCTCCTAATCCCGCCTCATCCCACTCCTCCTTCCCGCCGAGCGGCGGGGTTAGGAGATGAGGAAAGCCTTCTCACTCTCTTCAACTACCTGAGAAAAGGGTGTAGTGAGGTGGGGGTGAGTCTCTTCCCCCAGGCAGCAAGCAATAGGATGAGCTACACCAGGGGAGATACAGCTTGGGTATTAGGAAACTTTCCTTCACCGAAAGAATAGCAAGGGACAGCCGGCCGTGGTAGAGGTCACAGGAAAAAAGGACAGCTTCTACTGGGCAAAGCTGCGTCTCAGCAGACTTCCGGTTGCACCAGGGATACACTGTTTTGAGGCTAGAAATCCGGATGTTCTGATGTGTTTGGGGATTTCAGGATAATCTTAGTAACAGACATTTTTAAAAACATTTACAAGAATTGGGTGTTTCAGAATGAGGAGCTGGCAGAGTCAGCTGCAGACAACTTCCTGTACATCCTAGAGCCCCTTAAATTTTTGGTTAGAATACAGTGTCTTTTGGTGCTGTGATTTATAGTGAGGTACCTCCTGCTGCTTAAGAGAGAGACCAAATTCTTCTCTCTTGAGAGCCAAGCAAGGACCATCATTCCCTCCACATCCAGCAGCGGGGCAGGGATGCAGCTATCACCCCTCCTTGTCTACTCAGCATACAACAGTGGCTAGCTCAGGTTCCAGTCTCCTTGTTGTCTCTAGAGAGCACTTCTGTACTGTGTCAGAAATGAGACCCTGTCTCCCACAGTGGCTGTTTTTAGCAGAATGCTGTGATGCAGAGGTTGTCTGAGAAGGAAACTCCATGTTTAGTTATCCTAAAGGAAAAGGCATAGACCTCCAAAGCTGCAGGTCCCAACTCCAGGTACTCTGTCTTGAGAAGCAATCGTCTTTCTGGTCTCTTCTGGAAAAAGCTGTCATTGGCAGACGCTGCATGCCAAGCACCTTAGAGGGGAGGAGGTGGCACACCATTATCTGGGTGTGGTGTGCTCAGGATAAACATGAGTATGCAGGCTAATCCTCGGGCTGAAAGAGACTCATGTCTTAAGTTGTGCCAGAAGCAGTAGTTGGTGAATATGGGGAGCTTTAATTTGAAAACTGGTGGCCATTTTTGTTGTCAAAAACCTTCAGGATCACTTAGCAGGAATCCTGCAGAACACATATCTGGATTTGGGTATTTAAGTACCCTCTAATCTTTCTGTTTGTCTGAACAAAAGTGACTTCAAATGTATTTTGAGGTTATGGCTTCCCAAACATGCAGCAAAGGCTAAATGAAACTCTAGATTTCACATTAAATGGAGCAGGCTTAATTGAAATATACTGTGTTGATCTGAAAGATTTTTTTTTTTTTTTAATCTTGATGGTTTTTCTTTTAGAGGCTTTTATATCCAGGCACTTGAGCAAAGTGGCCAAATTGCTCCTACCCCATGCAATCAGTACTACTTCAAGGGTTCAAACAAAAACTAAGGAGGCTACTTGGCAAAGTGAATGGAGGTGAGGGGAAGCTTTTTTCTTCAGCTTGCAGCATCCTTGGCTCTTCTAATGCCAAATGTACTTTCAAAAGCAGCATGTAATTTTGACCTTAGCCTGCTCTGTTGTAAACTGACAAATTATAGTCATTACGCAACTAAAGTAATTTCACATTGCAAAAATACATGTTTACAAACACTTCCTATTCAAAGGGAAAAAGAAAGCGCAGCTAGAAAAGAAGTTGTTTAAAATCTTAGTGGGTGACATGGACAATGGGACAGAGTGCAGCCTCAGCAAGTTTGCCAATGACACCAAGCTGTGTGGTGTGGTGGACACGCTGGAGGGATGAATGCCATCCAAAGGGACCTTGACAGATTTGAGAGGTGGGGACATGTGAACCGTATTAAGTTCAAAATGGCCAAGTGCAAGATCCTGCACCTGGGTCAGGGCAATCCCAAGCACAGGCTGGGCAGTGAAGGGATTGAGAGCAGCCCTGAGAAGAACAGGGGATGTGGGTGGATGAGAAGCTTGACGTGACCCAGCAACACGCACTTGAAGGCCAGAAAGCCAATTGTGTCCTGGGCTGCATGAAAAGTGACACAAGAAGCAGGTAAAGGGAGGTGATTCTGTCCTTCTACTCTGTTGTCCAAAGACCCCACCCTGAGTACTTGTGTTCCCAGCATAAGAAGGACATGGAACTGTTGGAGGACATAACAAAGATCATCAGAGGGCTGGAGCACCTCTCCTATGAAAACAGGCTAAGAGAGTTTGGGTTGTTCAGCCTGGAGAAGAGAAGACTCTGAAGAGGCCTTATGGCAGCCTTCCAGTATCGAAAAGGGCTACTGGAGGGATGAATAGGGATTTTTTATAAGGGCATGCAGTGATAGAAGAAGGAAGAATGGCTTTAAACTTGCCATGCCTGGCAGCACTCAAGGCCAGGCTGGATGGGACTTTGAGCCCCCTGCTAGGGTGGCATTGAAAAGAATGCTAGTCTGTAGGCATTGGTGTATTTGACCTCATTTTTAAACCAAGGACAAAGTCCTCTGTAGCTTTGGCTAGAAGACAAAGTAGTATTTGCCTTCTGCCTTCTCTTAAACAATTTGTCAGCATTGAGGTTATCATGTTTATTCATCTGGTATGCAGCAAATATAATGCCACCCTTTTTGAACAGAGGCTGTAAGAAAAAACAGCTTGTCGATTTCTGCTGCTTTTAAACTTGTTTTTTTTCTGTGAAAACACCTGTACTGCAGGACAAAAGAATGGCCTGTCTGCTGCAGGTGGCATCATCCCTAGCCACCAGATCACAAAGTGTAAATCTCTATGAGAAACCCTTAAGTCATTTTTTATTTATTTACAGTGTAGAAATTCACCACAAAAAGTCATAAGAAAGCATTTGTCAGAATCAGACAAGGTCCCTTTGTGTACTTCATAGTTGGTTTTTAATTTGTGCAGAAATTTGGCATGTCTTCAGCACAAGGATGATTTATTCAGGCCATTGATACCACTAACTACAAACAAATTCTTCTGGTTCATGGTTGTTTGATTTGGTTTCGTGGCCTGAGCATCTCTATACTCACAATATGTGAATAAGGTCCCAATTGTCTGATAATTTTAAAGTTTCTGGGCTAAAAACTTCAAAAACTTGTGAAACAGATTTGAGGCAATTTTGTCCAGTCTCTTGCATTCCTGTCCCTTGCCTGTTTGAAGGGCTCACTTAAACGTCAAAAAGGTAATGCTGCCAAAGAAACACGGAGTTTTTCTTAGCTGCCTCACCTGGATGTTATCTGTCTTTAGCTGTGCTGTAAGACAGAAACAGCTTCAAATTTACACCCTCCCATGCTTAAAAACTTCCACAGGTGAGCAATTATGCTCAGTGATTTTTTTTTTCATGCCCTTGCCAGACAAAGATATTTGGAAGTTGAGAACTTTGAAAGCCTCCCTGAAAGAATCTCGAGAGGTAAGAAGCCAAGCAGTGTAATTGAGCAATGACTTTTACATTATGTAGCTCTTCAGTGTTAGAATTCAAGGTAGGCAAACCACCACGAGGGTGCAGTGGTAAGGCAGCCTTTGCTGGCAGTGGCAGAAAGATTTAATTCGCTGCTCCTGCTCTAAGGGGTCAGATCTTTACATCGGCTCGCTAAAGGAAATAATTTAAACATAATTAACTTGAGCTAACACTGGAACTCTTGGGAACGTGATGGAGTTCAATGCAAGTGGAGGTTTAACTTGCTCTTTATCAGGGATGTGATATTACTGTTTGAATTAAGACAAGTCTTAATTAAACTTGACCGAAGTGAGAACACAGTTGGATGAATGATATTACATTTGCTCAGACTGTAGTTTAGTGTACTTCCAGAGTGGAGAAAGACTAAAATATTGTTTTACTGAGGATTAATATAGCATATTATTATTATTATTATTATTATTATTATTATTATTATTACTATTATTACAGCAACTTCTCCATTGCTTAAGCCTGGTTCTCACATCCTCCTTTCAGTAATCGTTTTTTGGGAAAATGCATTATAAATCAACCTTCTCAGCATTCAGCTTTGTACTCTATCTAGCTGTCAGTAAACAGGTTATTTTATGTTTGCCTTTTCTATATGCTGTAAAGATGGACATTTGTTTGGGGAGGCTAATAATTTTTATTTTAAAAAACACACACAAAACCCTAAAGCAGAAATTTCTACAGCAAGACTTCTGAGGAGAAACACAGAAATCAAGTGCATTCACATAGGAAGAGACTGACAGCTGGATGCAGTATTTTGAAAAACAGTACTTGTGTCCTGGACTAAAAATCTGGAATATGTTTTCGTAGTTCAAATGAAACCTGTCTCCTTTAGACAAAAGGACCAAGCTAGATGCTTTACCTGCTCCCAACATCTTTAGAGAACAGCCCTTGCTTCCACAAAACCAGACTAGCTTTTTTTAAGCACTGTCGGATTTGACAAGTACAGTAAGAGAGGAGAGGAGGAAGTTTGTTTGTGTGCCTGCCCCCAGAAGAAGCTGCTTGAAGCTTCAGAGGAGATACTGATTCCCTCCCCTTGCAACCTACAGCCCTCCTGCAGGATCCACCTGCTCGGCTGTGAAACACAGATTGTGACAGGCATCTCCTCTGCAGGGTATTGTTAAAAAAACCCCTCAGATCAGAGCCCAAGGCTTAAGAATGGGGGTTCTTTGGGTGTTAGGTGCTGGCGGTGCCATTCTCATGTTCCAGCCACCCTGAAGGCAAGCCTGCAGCTCTTGGCACTGAGGATGGCCTTGCAGAGTGCCCCTACCTGGTGGTCCCACAGAGCCACAAGCACCTGATCCAATACCCACCCAGACAAGAGAATGCAGTATAATGCCTAAATTAGCTGTATTCACAGACCAAACTCCCCAAACCTGAGGGAAAGGTGACACTTTGCCAGAACTAGCTATTTAGAACACCAAGTGAGTTTCTACCTTATGACTCCCATCTAGGTGCAACAACTTGGAAATCAAGTAATCTACTGACGTGTCACATCTTTTTCAAAAGAGCATGCAAATATCTCCTGCAATTTTGGGACAGACCATCCTTCTGAATTGGCCACTTATGCTTCTCACCTGCTCATTGACCAAAAAAAAAAAAAAAAAAAAAAAAAAGCTTTTCTGTATTTGGGAAAGAGAATGATAGAGGAAGCAGATGAGGGTTTTTCTGCATGGACTGAGATGACCTGAAATGAAAGCAGTTGTGCAAAATAGCCAATTCTGAGATCGGTCTTCATGATCAGGAAGGAACACGTAGCATTTCCCAGCTGAAGCTGGCCAGCCTGCTTGGACCTGCTCAGGCACACAAATTATATTCTTCAGGCCACCTCCATTAGAAAATGCTCCCATCCCCCAAGAGGTCTGTCCCCTTCCTGGCACCTGTCTCCTCTCACACCCTGCAATCCACCTTCAAAAAAATCCCCTCTGCAGCCTGCTGGATGCAATTCCTCTTGCTCTGAATCACTTTGTGCAAGTAAGACAAGGTGAGTCTGGCATGAGTTTAGCCTTCTGGCTGGTGGTGAGAAGGTGCTGGGATGCTGTGTAGGCTGGAGATGGTGTTTTGGTGAGCTGGGGCTACTGTGCGGCCACGTTGCATTGCCCTGGAAACGGTGAGAAAGCCCTGCTCTGGAGGCTGCTTCACAAACGGCTGCTGGTGGCAATAGGACATCTGGAAACCACGTGGAAGCTGCAGATGGTGGAAATGTGGTACGTGGGAGGCATGTGAATTGCTCAGTAAGCCTCTAGGAACAGTGATGGAAACTCCTACATGGTAGAGACCTTCCCTGGGTGTCTCAGGAAGGATTTTATCTTATCATCACACTGCAAGCTAGAGCTTATACCCATGCAAAAAATATCAACGTTATTTCTGGATAGGGAGATTGAGTCACCTTTCAATTTTAGGAATTCTGCTGGGATGTTTGTGCAACAGAGAAGTAGGAATAGAATGGTAATCATAGGTCATGTAATGCAATCCCCTACAGCAGGTACCACTACACCACCAATGATGACCTAGCAATCTCACCTTTAATTTAGAAGCTTTCTTACTGCTGGAAAATTGTCACCAAATTGTGTTTCTCAGAGTATTAGGAGTCAGTCAAGTGAGCCAATTGAAATTGAGTTTTTTGTTTTTTTCTTGCCTTCACCCAGCCTTTAGACAGTCATGGAGGAAAAGATAAATCATGTGACTTAACATTATATTGATTTTTCCCCAATTAATATTTCTTGTTTAAGATGGCATAGTAAGGTTAAAATCCCCTAAATTAATCCAATACTGTGAGTCTACCACAAATTCTGTTCTTAGCATGAATTCTGCCGTGAACATAGGATGTTGTTCTCTGCTTCAGTCCTAGTATTTGTTTAAATTTTCTTCATTTCTCCCTTTCAGTCATTGTGCTAGTAGAATCTGAAGACTACTTTCATAAGACTCTTACCTACAAACTTCCAATAGGTAGGCTTAAGAACCAGCTGTGATCCCAGGTGAGGAGAATGAGAAGACTGTATCTGAGGGTGATTCCCTGGCAAAGGGAAACAAGAGGAATCTGGTGAGACATATCACAGAGGTTGTAGGCCAGCAGCTTTTCTCCTGCAGTTCATCTCTGACCAAAGGTGAGTCATTTTTATAATAATTCAACATTGTGTCAAAAATCTCAGACTAAACCAGATCAAAGACTTCCTTATGAGGGATAACTGAGGTTTTGGTGGCCAAAAGATTGGCATCTCTTGAAGATGCTGGAGAATGGAAGTACTGCAACAACTGTTTCTGCAAACATTACCTTCTACCTCTCTGGCTTTAGGAAGAGCAGATAAGCAGGGCACTCCTCCTAAAAATGGGATTTGTGGCTTTCCTTCAAAAGAGAGAGAAAAGTCTCTTTGCATGATTTCTCAATAGGTGATAGGGAGAAGGAACAGCTGAAATGTTTTCTGCACAGGTCCATCTCTGTAATAATTAGAAGAAATTGAATTGAGGGTTGGGTTTTTTTCTCATAAATATCTCTCCTTTACCTTGATTTCCTTCCCTTAGTCTCTGCTGGAAAATGTAATGTTTCAGATGTACTAGTGGATACCCCCTCTAACCAGCTGGGAGAGGTTATTCAAGCTCTGTAGGCCACTTCCCAGAACACAGATTTTGCAGGAACTGCCATCTCTTTGCTCAGTTGAGACAGTCAGCATTTTATGCTGATGACTCAACAAGAGAATATCCCCGTGCCTTTCTGGTCAGTGCCCGAATGAGGAAATAAAAGCCAGTTGCAGGGTTTGCAGTTTATCTCTTCAGAGGGCACAGGGGGAAATGATGAGAAGAGCAAGCAAATCTGTTGACAGGAAAGATTTGTTCTACAAATGAAGGAATACTCTCAGGAAGAGTGTATGGGAAGGGACTGTTTTCCAAGAGTCTTCACTGGATGTTTTGAGAGAGCAGGGTGGCTCTTGCAGAGACATCAAGTGTGCAACAATGCTCAGGTCTGCCTTCTGTCAAAGGCCCATGAAATTGTGGAGAGTCCTGCACTTGATTTCTTACTGCTGACAATGTACGAAGCTGTGGGGTGTTTTGAGGAAGAAAGTATCACATGATGGAGGAGAATAGATGAGAGGATTAAAATGATCATGCAAGCTAGTTTGTGTACTTTTTGATCAGCTGATTTAGTGGGGAAATAAACCCCAAGCTTAAAATCATGCAGGAAACTGCTGCCTTTCAGACCCAAGACTTATTTTCGGACATGTTATACATCCCCAGTAAAATAAGTGCACGTGCTAACCACAAACATTGGATGGATGTGCGTGTGGCAAAGCAGTGTTCAAATCCCATCCTGTGTGATCAGCCATGGGGCTGACTTGAACTACAGAAGCAGATTGCATCAAGCTGAAGCTACTACTTCTTCTGCTTCAGGAGGTAGCTGAGGGGTCTGCTTCATTTTCAGAAGCTGACATTCTACATCTGACAGTGGCAATTGGATGTTGAAAGAAGAAGCCATTTTTTTAGGTAGCATTTACGCATGAAATTTTTTTAAAAAAGCATAAGGAAGCTGATGCCTGCGTACTGAGCTGGTGGTAGTTTTACTACGGGATATTTGCACAAATCTTCTCCCAGAACTGGTTAAGCATCCATTTTGTGTATCAAAAAAACTTCTTTGCAAAAGCTGGCTGGCTAAAGGGATGACATAAAAAAGCCAGGAGTCACTGCTTTCCTCTTGTGACTGAAGGCAAAGTGCCATTTTTACATGTTTAAAGTAGCATATGCTAGAGCACAGATGGACAATGGTGCTGACAGATAATTATCTGCACCCGTCTGCATAAATCAAGGAAAAGCTAAGACATGCTACATCTTTCTTTTAGCCCTCATTGGAGGTTTTGAAATGCATGAGTGCACTGAGCAATGATTGTAGGCCGATGGCTAAAATATTCTGAGAAACTAATTGGATTTGTAAGGAAATCTCATGGTATCGTGGCAACCTGGGCCCAGAAGTTAACACATCTAGTCATTTGGAAAGCATTGGGCAAGTCATTTTAGAGAGCATGAGCTGTGTTTGGTTATCCTCAAGATCCCACAAATACACCAGGGCTGTAGCTTATCTCTACTATAATTCCACTTCTTTGGGCCATGGATATCTGGAGCCCTGCTTATTTTAGCCTGGTGTTTTCCCACTCTTCTCAAAAGACAGGAACCTAAAGAGTGATCCAGTGGAGATGTGGACCCTGTAGACCAGGTTAATATAAGCCCACTGACAAGGCATGGGCTCTTTCCAGCCACACTTCCCATGGCTTACTTAGAAGATTGCTTAGCCATCTATCAGTCTACTAAAGAAAACTCTCTTCATCTCCCTTGAAAATAACCAAAAGTTTTGCTAGTAATAAATCTCTTTGGATGGCCTTGCTGGTGTGATTCAGTTACTCTGCTTGGAG
The DNA here is from genome assembly GCF_029207755.1 of Chamaea fasciata. Classification (NCBI taxonomy): domain Eukaryota; kingdom Metazoa; phylum Chordata; class Aves; order Passeriformes; family Sylviidae; genus Chamaea; species Chamaea fasciata. Next base: position 58,024,983 of record NW_027094091.1, read on the forward strand.
GTGGAAGTTGTGCACAACCACTTTTATGTGTGAAATGAAATGCCCTTCCCTGACTGTAACTTAAAGGGAGATTGATGACTGAAGTTGCTGTTAATAAAGCTGCCGCAGGCACTGACAAAACTTTTTTGTTGTTTCTTACACCTATAGTTTTATATGACATGGCTAAAAATATTCGAAGGGCTTCAAGTTGCCTGATTTGTTCATGGTCAAGGGACTGTCAAAATAATTACTCCTCTACCATAAGTTATATACACATCTAAAAAATCCAGACTCCCTCCATGTATCCACAAGGAATTCCAGTGTTGGAGAGGAAGAAACTCCAAGTTCTTCCAATGCAACATTAGTGATATAAGGATCTAGCTCTGTTTTGAATGAAAATGTAGGGATTTTTTTAGGAAAAACATATATAAAGTGGCTGTAGATACATTAAGGTTAGGAACTAAATGGAACATATTCCTTTTCTTTGCTCAGCGGAGTTGTACAATAAATCTTTTGCGAGACCCTCTGGTCCTTGGGTTACTCCATGAGTTTGAAGCTGTTCTTAGATTAGAGTATCTTCCTAGGAAATTGATGGTGTTGCAGGATTTAGTTTATCTGCAAGAGTGAATTTCATTCCTGAGGTTTTGTGCCCACTTTATTACAAAAATCCTGTGTCTAAAAATTAATATGGTATATGAACCACTTTACTCAGTTTATTTTCAGTGGGAAGCTGACCTGTGGCCCTCAGCTTTTCCCTTAGTCAAGGGATAAACAAATTTAAGTTCCCAGAAAGAGCTATCTTTATTACATCTAAAATAGAGCAATGCATGGGTTTTAATTTAATCAGTAATTTCAGCCTCTCCAAGCTACCATTATGGCTTTCTGTGAAAGCTTGTAAAAATAAAAATATCTTAGACAAAAATAACACTCCCTCATTCTAACACTGTGGAGTGTCTCAGTACATATTTGGCACGTCCTCTGAGGCTCTATCAACAACAATCCAAAATGGGCTGATGTAAAAGGCGAATTATAAAAGTAAGTGGTGTTTAGTGTCTGGTCCTGTATCCTCTGAGGCTTCTGACATGCACTCAGTATAATCTACAATGCTCATAAGATAAAATAGTGGGCATTAGAGGCTGGGCAGTGATGGTCAAGGTCAAAGTCAGTTCTGCAAAAGAAATGCATTGAATTCCTGTGCTGTTAAACTTTTTCACTCAACTTGATAGCAAAACCCAGCATCTTCATTCTTTCTCAGATGTACTTTACAGCCTACAGGTTTCTTCTGCTACATAATGGTAAAATATATATTTAGGATTTGTGATAGGAGAGCATTTTGAAATCTCTTGGTCTGAATATGCATAACTTCATTAAAATAAATCAGGTCTATGTTATTCTCAGAGGTGACTTTGTTTGAAACCATCTTTCCTAAAATTGCCTTAAAGACTACATTAATACTTAATGATATTCCTCTTGTGGGCAAACCACTGTAAAATGCACTTTTTCAGCCTGTTTGTTTGAAGTAAGACTTGCAGAATGGTAACACCTAACAACAAAAAGACAGCTGGTGGTCTGCAGGACTGAACCAGCAGCACTGATACCACTGCAGATGAAGCACACCATCAACATAATCCTTTTTTTTTTTTTTTATCTTTTTTTTTCTCCAGAGGCACCAGATGGCAGCATTTTTCCCTCACTGAGTGTGATCTCATCCTCTCGGATTCACTCCTGGGATCATCAGGCTTTGAGGCTGCGTAAGCCACAATGACCTCAGCTGAACTGCACCTCCTCTGTTGCCACCTGCTCCTTTTTCCTACTTTTATTGGACGTGCAGAGTCACATTCAGGTGGCCTGAACACAATCCAGGCCCTTGAAGTTGTGATTGCCTTTTGCCTGTGCAGGTCGGAGAGTCTAAAAAGAATCATTAGCATGCAGGTATGCAAAAATTTAGACCCAGAAAATACAGCTCTGACCTCTAAATTTCCCATATCCTCTAAATATTAAGTATCATGAAGTTTATTTGATGTTCTTGTTAACTACATCCTCTTTTCCATACACACGCATGCACAATGCAATACTTGTTTACAAGTAAATTTGGCGTGTGTCCCTTTCTGTCAGTGCTTTACTCCTTGAATAATATTTCATTGTATACAAGTTATGTAGGACAAGTTATGCACTGCTAGACTTGTAACCTCCATAGCAAGAACTCTGTTCTGAACAAATAATCTGAAGCAGGTCAGGGATTTTGAGAACTAAACTGCATGCTCTGGGTGGTTTTGTTTGGGGTTTTTTTTTGTTGTTGTTGTTTTTTTTTTTTTTTGCAGTTACAGATGTGGCCTAAAGCTTTGTGGGCAGGGAATTCTCTTATCTCACCATCCTCTGTTCTGCTTCTTCCCTTCATCCTCATGTTCTTGCTTTCAATGCTGCTTTGTTAGTAGTTTTGTCTAAGAAGAAAAAAACCCCACACATTATGTCCAGCTGTAACAAACTATTCTTAAATCCTCCACCTTTAAACTTGGATTCTGCAGCACTGGGATGCAAATATTTATTTATTTGAACTATGTGACTAACATTGACAGCAGAAGAAAGGCTCTTTATCCAAATTGGACCTGGATTGCTGGGCCCCAGAGGGTGAAAGAGTAGCAGCCCTGGCTGCTGCTTTCTTTGACTGTTACTCCATCAGGTTGCTGGTGTTTCTGCTGTGGTGACTGTGTTAATGCTTTACAAATGCTATGAGCTCAGCAGTAGACTATTTAGGATTGTATAATTTATTAACTTCTGACAAGCAGGCCATTATTTTTCTGAAGAACATGTGTGACAAGGGAATTTACTTTTTATTTTATTTTTCAAATTTCAGCCAAATTCAACATGAGCGTCACAGGACAGGGGCACCAGACCCTCGACAGCCCCACCCTTCCTCTTATTTAATACCAAAAACTATCTGTAAACAAGCAAGAAGGAGGGAGAGAAGAGTAATTCTCAGAGGAAGTATTAAGAATTCTGTATGATTAAAACATTAGGCTGTGTAAATTTAGGAAGCAGCGCTATTTTCTTCTGTTAAAAACATTCTAATTTTAAAAAAAAGGCTAAAATTACTTCAAATTTATTTCACTTTCTTGTAGCAATTTCTTTCCAGCTCTGGATATGCCTGTACTTTGCCATAAGCTGGTATATGCAAAGAGGACAGATGTAGCTTTATGCCCAAGATGTGTGAAATAAATGCAATGAAAGTATATGAGCATCTTACCTGAAAGCAGAGTGGCATTGCATCACTGGAAGTCAGTTGTGTTGGTTTCACCTTACCCTCTAAAAAAAGAGGCAAAGAAATTTTAAATATATCTCTATGTCTTTTCATGATTGATGCAATCCCTTGTGCACAGTTGCATTGCAAAGTGGAAGAAAGATTAACTGTAAATACTTTCTTTTGTCTAACTTTAGCGCTATAATTACTATTTTGCACCTTCTCTGAGAAAGACAAGCAGGTACCCGTGATGAGTTTTGTGAGAGGAGAGACACTGGGAAGGTAAAAAGAGTGTCTGGTGTCACTCAGTATGGAGCATTACAGCTTGCCATTATTTATTTTGGAACTGTGACTGAAAGATGGGAACTATAAATAGGAATGCAATGAACATTAGCTGAGCAAGAAGAAAAAAACCAATGTAACTTGGCATGCAGCAAAACGTGTATCTGGCATAGCACACAGCTGTCCCTGCAACTCCCACTGCCATCCTGGGGGATTTTGCTGATTTCCCACTACTTATCATGAATTAGGAACAGCACCATCTCTGTTAGCTTTGATTCTTACTCAGTAGAGCTGGCTCAGATAGGTCCTGCTAAACCTTTACCTAAGGAAGATGCAAGTCTCCTCCTACACATAAATTATAGGGAGAACATTGTTTGTTTTGTGAAGTGTAACTGCTATGTAACATTCACAGGCTGCATCTTGCACAGTATGTGAAATAACTGTCGGAACAAGCTGATGGAATCAGTGCTCCTCTTTGCTGCAGTTCAGAATGAAAACATCAAACGAGGCCAAATTCTGCCTAGAGGAGTTCATTGTGGTTTTGCTTCTAGACTGGCATGGCCGGAGGATGCACCTCTAAAAACTCAGTGCACGTTGGCTTTGAATGGACTAAGATAGAGACCTTGCTGGTTTTGTAGCAAAAACGTATTTTCCACTGATTCCTGAGCTGAGCCTTCACTCCAGGGGTAAATTATGTCAGCCTGGTATGTGATAGCATGCAACTCAACACACTTTTTTTTCCTTCTGTGTATACATGGCTACATGATGCATACAAAACCTGGTGAGTGCCCTATATGGCCCTAGCCATAGACAAATGGCTTTTTGTATTTTTTTTTCTGTAGCAGATAGTGACAATTACAGGTGTTAGCAGGTGACGTGGGAATAGGAGGCTGCAAAGAGTGGTTGGGAAGAAGCTGTTACAGTACTTTACATCCAAAAAGTAGGCAAACGTAAGCATTTCATTAGGAGGGGCAAAACAAGATACACATGGAATAAAATTGAAGTTTTTCTCAAGAGACACAAGAATAGCAACTGTCTTAAGAGTTTCTGCCACTGATCATATTATAGTTGCTGTGACAGGACTACAGCTGATATACTGTGCATGATTTCTCTCTCAGTGCCTGTTCTTCACTGATTGTCCTGCACAGAAAAAAATGCAGGTATTGCAAAGGACAGTCAACTCCATTCCACCCCAAACTATACCCTGGACTGTTCTCCTGAGCTGGGCTAGATGTTGCTCCTGTCCACACAGTGAATTTTGAATGCCTGAAGATATCTTTAACAAGTAAATGCGGCCCCGTATTGTGTAGGCAAGGATGTTACATGCTTGTCCTTGCCTATTTTGTTTTCCAGTTGGGAAAAGTAGGCTTTCTTTGTATGGAGTCATACTTTTGTCTTCAGTGAGCGCTTCTTAGGAGCTGAAGGAGAGCTAGCCTCAGTCAAGACATACATAAGTTTTAAGCAGAATTTTCCCCACCTGAATGGGACCAGATAATTTCCGCTGCCAGCTGAACAGCAGAACATCAGCCAGAAAAAAAACATTAAGTGGATTTACATGTTTGATGCTAACGGCCAGAGAAGGAAGAATGGATAAATGGTGTTTACTCCATTTGTCCTCCAGCACAACAGAGTACACAGCTTCCTTTAAAAAACCCCTGTAGCATAGACAAGAGGCGATGGTCCTGGTTCCTGGCGCTTGTGATAATTTGCCAATAAAACAGAGGTTTTGGATGGTTTGTGCATTGTTTATCGCAGCTTTTACCCCAGCAGCCAGATTCTCCAAAGTGATACTTTGTTTTTTCAATGAAGGCTTCAGGAGAGATTTTGTAAACAAACAAACCAAAATGCCCCAAACAAAACAGCTAGAGAGTGAATAGCTGCTAGCAGCTGATTTCTTAGAGGAGGTAAGTTTATAAGAGACTGGAAAAAGGTAGAAGGGTATCTGGTCACACATGTGCGGACACACCTTTTCACTGCTCCTCAGGAGTGTCCAAGCGGATGAAGCTTGCCTGGGGGTCGCAGTGACCCTCTGCACTGTGTGCCCAGGACGTGGCTAAACTGATGTCTTGTCCTGCAGATAAAAAGGAGTCCTTCGGCTGTTGGGAATTCAACGCGACTGCCGGATTAAGTACGGAAAGGGTAACTATTTCTGTTTAAACATCTGGATCATACAGATGAGACTGGCTGGTCAGCACAGGCACACGGTCCTCTTTGTGGTCGGCACTTGGGATATCCCGTGGACTTTCCCTAGATGTGCACTTGACAAAGAGCGAAAGGGAAAGCACCTCAAGCCCGGCTCCAGGCTGGGTTATTTGCTCCGGCATCGACCTGCATTCCCTTCCTCATCCCACATCCAGGTTCCTGCTCGGGACGGCTTCTCCTCGCGTGTCAACTGCTCGGGCCTGTGGCGGCGGGGCAGAGGGAAAAGGACACGGGCGCTCAGCGCTAGAGGAGCGGGAATTCTGTCAGACAACGGGAAGAAGCCAAACCCACCGCTCCAAAAAGTAAGATACTTGTAAAAAGCCCCAGAACTAAGAAGCGGGCCCGCGGCCTGCCACGACCAACCGGCTCTCCTCGGGCGGCCTCGCCGGGCCGCGGGAGCGACCGCAGCCAGCCGGGAGCAGTGGGAGGAGGAGGAGGAGGAGCGGAGGGAGGAGGCAGCGCTGGCAGCCGGGCGGGGAGGGGGCACTCGGCGCCGAGGAGGAGGACTAAGATGGCCACCAGCCGCCGCGGGGAGCGGCCCCGCTCCCTCCGCGGCCCCCTCGGCGCGGCCCGGCCTTGATGGGGCCGGGACGACCCCGGCGCCCGGACGGTGCAGCAGCGGCGGCGGCGGCGCCTCCCGCCGGAGCCCGCCCGGGGGGAGCCGCCCTCCCGGCCCGGCCCGCACCGCCCGGCCGCGGCCGCCGCGCCGCGTAACCCCCCGAGCCGAGCCCTGCCCGCGGAGAGAGCGCAGCGGAGAGACGAGAGCGACGAGGGACGGGACCGCCCGCCGCCCCCTCCCCGGGCCGGCGCAGCGGCACCGCCGGGACCCCGCCGCCCCCCGGTGAGTGTCCGCCGGCGCTGCCCGCCGCCCCCCGGGGCCCCGCCGCTTTGTTGCGCCGCCGGCGGGCCCGGGGAGACCCGGCTCCCCCTCGGCCCGGCCGCAGGCCCCGCTCCCCGGGGATGCCGAGCGGCCGGGCCGGGCTGGAGGAGGGGGCGGCGGCGCAGGTGCGGGGGGCGGCCGATCATTGTCACTGCGCGGGCACCCCCCCTCCGGCTCCAATGCAGGGGCTGTGCCGGGGCCGCGGACAGGGGGGTCGCGGAGGAGCCCCGCGGGCGCTGGGCCGCTCCGGCCGCCTTTGTTGTGGCTGGGGCGGGCGGTGCTCCCGCGGGAGCCCCGGCGGGGTGCGGGAGGGGCCCGCCGGCCCCGGCCCTGGGGAGGCCTGCAGGGAGGGTGGGGGGGTCGGCCCGGGCCGCCGCGGGCGCCGGGCGGCTCGCAGGCGGCGGGTCGGGTCGGCTTTTTGCCCCCCGCGTTTCATTTTGATTTTTCATGCGGGTACTGATTTTGGCGGCAGCCTCGAGCTGTCGACCCCGCGGTGCGGCAAGGGACGATGAAGTTAAAGAACCCGGCAGGTTTGTCCCCGGTGCGTCCCCGGGGACAGGGGGGTCGTGGCTCCCGGAGGGTTCGGAACATGGTGTTGGGGGCGTTTGCGAGGTTGCTGAAGTACCTGCTCCTTGTCTTGAGCGTGGTTTTCGCCCTGCAGTTCTGGGAGGTGGTCCACGCAAATGGAGAGGTTTGCATAGAGACCAGTCAGTAGTGCTGGGTGCTGAAACCCTGTGTGATGTTCACCTTGAACGATTAGGGCTATGATTTCTAGCTGTGCCTGCATAGCGAAACACTTATGGAAGAAGTGCAGAGGACTAGATGTATTTATTTTGACCTATAGTTTCATAAATTATTTAACTGAAATTTTTTGCTAACTAGCGTAACTTGTGAGATTTCAGTGTAGACCTCTGAGTCCTGGCCTTATTTTAATGACTGAATTCTGGTTTCTTGGTAGTGTTGGTTTGTGACAAGGTCCATGCATGTCTACATATTGTACCATGAAATTTTGGTATGGAAAACAAGTGGTGAGTTTCCTGTTAAGAAAAGCAAATTTTGCATGTTTTAGCTAACAGAAGTTATTTTTCTCCACCAAAGCTGGGTTGCTCCCCGGTGCCTTTGCATGCCTCTGTGCCCTGGTCCCTGTGCATGCTGTACAGCTGTAGGATGTTCCTGAGCTCACAAACTCCTATCCAGTCAGGCTCTGCAGAGAGCCACCTTGATTGCATCCTTGGCACATTTTGGTGATAAGGTAACAGTATCTTGAAGTAGGCTATGCAAACAAACTCTACAGTCTGCATAAACTGGCATTTCTGCAATATCTCGCTCCTTCTGTGCAATCACGGTAGACATGCCGCATTTGAAGATATGAACTTAGCTGGTGTGGGAATTGGTCAGTGGCAGTAAGCCAGTGAAATTCCTTTTCTTTGCTTTTAGGTTGTAGGCAGGCAGGCATTGTGTCCTGGAAGTGTGTCCGTGTTAACGTGGCATTGTGCCTTTGTTCCATGGCCCTGGTCAAAAAGAGCTGGCAGTCTAACTTCGGCTGCACGTTTGGACCGGGAGTGCGTGTCTCCTCACTATGTCATGTGGGTCTGTTGAGCTCAATTGGAACCAGCTCTGGAATACTCAACACTGTTATTAAAAAGGTGTTTTGGGTAGAAGAATCCCTAAAATATCAGATGGGAGGATGGTGAATGGTATTCTTCAGTTTGGTATGTATTTGCTAGGAACTGGACACATTTGCTTTTCTAGTTTGTTGGGCAATTTTAGGCTGCTGGACTCGGGATAAAAATGTGGTGTGTTTTGGGTTTTGTGGTCATATTGCATCTCTTAGCCAGCTGATTATCTAGCTGAAGCAAGTTAAGCATGGTGCTGCTGTGACTTAATATCTTCAGCACCCACTTAAAAATGTATTACATCATTTCTATATCAAGGTTTAAGAAAGGGTTGGTGTGTCCAGTCAATTGTTTATTTCCAGTTCAGTACATCGAGATCAGCTACTTTGTAGTACTGCTACCACACAGTGCTGTGGGAAAAGAACGCTTATCTTTTTATTCAAAATGGTAACAGAAGGATGCTAAGTAAAAAAATAATTATAGTCCTTGATAATTTCAACCTTGACATAACAAAGCTACATTGTCTTGTTGCCTCTTGGTACGGGAGGCGTCTGAGGAGGCGATCTGTGACAGCCATCCTTGTGGCTACGCAAACCTTGGGACTTAACTCTGGTGTAGTAGAGCTAAACTGCCAGAAGTGTGCAAGGTGAGCAGGTCTTCAGGATGTAGTGATGTGTGCTGCTGTTGGAGGCGTTCAGCAGTGTGTTCACATCCACCAACCTTGCATTAACTAATTCATAGTTTTCTGCCGGTGTTCTGTGGGATTTTTAGCGTCCAGGAAACTTCAGTGGTGGTTTATGTGAAGGGAATGGGAGCGAGTGTGGGCAGATGTTCTGCTTGCCCTTTGAAATGCTCAGGACTGTCATGAGATTGTTTGGAAACTTTGGTGTTGGAGCATGGTGTTTCACTTCCCAAATGTTGATATTAACTGTTCCGTGGCTGGGTTCTGGGCATTCGCTTGGGTTTCTGAAGATGTGCTCAGCTGGAAAATGTAAAGAGAAGATGGTAGTTCCCACTCAGGTGGTTAAATTGCCAAAGGACAAATCTGTTCATGTTAATTAGCAGTTTTGTTCATGTTTAAAAGTGACTTTAAGTCCCTGTTGCAAAATAGTGGAAATACTGTTTCAGCAGTGGCCTTTGACTTGCAGGACTTCCTGCCATGAGGAAGTCTTGTGTCATTTGTCCAAAATAAACAGATTTTGAAGAGTGCAGATAAAGTATGCTGTGAGAAACCGTACATCTAAGTCACAATTTACCCCCTATTGCTTGCTTGCTTTTCTGATAATTAGTACCATGGAAGTCTATTCTTACGGTATGTTACTAGAATGTAACTTGCATTTTGTAATGGGAAATAGAGTTTTCTGTTGGTCCACAGTACAATTTCAGGATATTTGTGTAGGTGGAAAACAAATTATTTCCCCATGGCTTTAATATAGAAGCTTTTGACTTCACTGGTTTCCTTCTTGATTCTTTTTTCATGATGGTGGTGCTGCTGTTTGCAATAGTACACTATTCCAAATGTCCAAGTATGACAAATACTTAACAGTGTTAGTTTCTTTGATGTATTTGGAATGCTGATTGCTTTTAAAATTACTTTTTTTATTACTTGCTTGTCCTAAGTAACCAACGGCTTGAGTCTCTAAGCCTTCATGTGTTGAAGGACTGAGGTGCATTGATGTGAGATTGTCACATGTGCTAGAACAGCTCTCTTTGACTTTGTAATTTTGTTTAGAGTTTGGTAATAACAGGAGCTATACAAGAGTGAAACTGTTTATCTTCTATTGGAGACTTTGCATCCTGCTGCTGGGCTGTTCATACCTTGTCCAGGCTGGGGAGGGGAAAACAGGACATAATTATAAGATCCCTGTGCACTTTTGTTTTAAGCTGCTGTCCTGCAGACAGTGTGGGAAGTGTTGCCATGTCCTTTTGCTGGGTACAAAATCCTGCTGGCAGGATGTAACATTTTAACTGAAGTCGTTGGTGGGGTGGTGAGAGCAGCTTCTTGGCTCAGGTGAGAGCGCTGCAAGCTTTGCAGGACTGAGTATGCACTAGTGGTGCTCCAGCCTTGAGAGCATCTCTTTGGCAAACAACCCATATTTGATGAGGCAGTGGTGCAGGCTTTGGCTTTTTGATCACATCACCTGTTCTTCTGGATATTACAGGTAAGAGTGTACAGCACCTCCCTGGTACACACAGGGACTTGGTGACTGCTCTGAGGACTGGATGGCAGCATCTTGCTGAGGAGGCTGTGGTGTGGTCTCAGGTGCTGGTGTCACTGTTGCGAGAACTTTCTTACACCTGCTAGGAGCCCTTGGCTGGTATTGAGGCTTTCAAATCAAGTGCAAAGGGCAGCTTTGTCCAGTCCAAAGAAGGAAGAGGAAGTCTTGTTCCTTTTCTATTTGCTTTGCTCTAAGTGTGCAGGAGGTTTTTTGGGGTTGTTTTTTTCTTTCCTTTAAGTCTTTTGTGAGTGAGGATGACCTACATCTTGTGTTTTTTTCCCGTGAACAGCTCTGGGGCAAAATTTTCTGATTTTTGTTCTGTGTGGAAGTGTGCAATTGATGTGATTTTTGACAATTGTGCTGATCTTTTTGAAATTTTGAATGACAGCAGGGAATATTTTTGGCTTTTTTGATGGTGTAATTTTTTTTTCTTTTTTCTCTCCCTACCTGTTGAGCAAAACTGTGACAGTGGAAGTAAAACTGTATTGAGATTTGGGGGGAAATGAAAGTTTGATGTTTCTTTGGAATTACTTTGTTCCTGTGAGAGCTACATGCCATCTTTTGGGATCTTTCTCATTTGAGGGAAGAGGGCTTTGACTGCTTTGCTGGTTTTGGTGTTTCATCACTACCCTGTGATGGATTTCTGCCTGTCTTAACCATGTGACTTGTAATGATCCTCACATATCGCAGAATAGGAACAGATTTGCAGAACTTGTAAAAAATACCTTCTGAAATCTCAAATACAGTAGAACAGTGTTGTGCTAAGAAGGAGGGAATTGTTTGGGAGCCGTAAACAGTAAGGGATGTTGAATGATATGAAGGCAGGTAACCTCATTTCTGAGCAAATTTAAAAAAATGTCAGCGAAGGATGAGATGGATGCATCTGAATTACAACAATCAGATATGCATTAATAGAATGTTTAGTTCTTACACCTTCACCAGTACTGTTGTTTCCATGTGTTTTTTATTACAATAAGACATGGAAAAAGCTTTGATCAGGTTGGCTAACCTAATGTACAGACAATAGTAAATTTGAAAACATATGGAAGAAGTGGATTTTCCAGGTGGCTTGTTTCATCCCTTTCTTTCTTGCTCTACAGAATTTTTTTGTTGCACTGGAAGCATGTAAGGGATAAATTCCTGATTTTTCAGCTGGGTGGGTATTCATCAGTTACATGAGTAACTTAAGCTTCTTTTTCTGGTTCTAGAACATCTACCTTAGAGAAGTCAGACCCTTTTAGCTATAAAGCTGGTCCCTCCATTGAATCATCCATTTTCTTACTAATGGCTGTAACAGTTTTGATTTTGAATGTGCATTTGAGGATTTGTAGTGAAGGATTTCAGACTTAAGGGGGAGTTATCAAGATTGATCCTTATCTTAATCCAGTTATATCAGATAAGCAAATGGGAAAAGAATCCCAAACCTTCAGAGCTGACAATTTGGTAGTGCTAAGATAGACACATGGCTAGAAGGAGAAGATACTCCTACACGTTCTTAGGTGTTTTGGGTTTTTTTGGGGTCTTTCAATTTTGGAACGTGATGACTTCAGTGAGAGTGTGGATCAGTAGCTCTTGAGAGAAATGTACATCTGGCTTTCTGTTTCACTGCAGCTTTTGTCAGAGTTATCACCATGCATTGGGTATGAGAGAGCAGCTCTATCTAGTGCTACTTTTCTCAGTATCATTCTGCCAGGTGGAATGTGGGTGCAAGTGAACCACGTTATATGTTCTTTTATGATTTGTTATTTTCATATGAAGACATGGTAAAAATCTCAGTGTTGTCCAAAGCAGAATGGTTTGATTTGTGTGAAGTGATAGGTGATGGGATGTTGCTTCAGAAAGTGGAATATGTTTGAATCCATGCTGATAAATAGCGTTGCTTCTTATCCCTGGTTCTTGCTGAGAAGCAAAGTCTGAGCTCACAGATGGGCTGTAACAGGAAGATGGGGTTTGTACAGCAGGAACTTTAGGAAGTTTGTTTTTGGTTATTTGGCACTGTAAGCATATCCTTTTTTTTTTTTTGTTTTTTTTTTGTTTTTTTTTTTTTTGTTTTTTTTTTTTGTTTTTTTTGGTTTTTTTGTTTAATTTGAGATAAGGGGACTAGAAGGAGAAATTGCAGGGCTAGGCCAATGCTTAGGGTATCCAGAAGATATGTTGTTTAAAGGATACAAAAGGATAAAATATGCTAAAATATCAACTTGGCTTGGTAATAAAACTTTCTAAAGACTCTTCAAGTGCTTGGATGATGGGCAGCCCTGAAAGGGAGAGACTGTTCAGAGTGCCTTAGGTAAAGATCCCTGAGAAGGTTAATCAGATGTAAGTGCACTTGGCATAATGAGCCTGAGCTTTTGTCTGGGGTTTATTAGACCAGTGGGGAGTATTGGCCTGTGGTAGAAGAGCTGTTCTAGGGGAAGCTTGTTTTTATGATGTGGAGGCATCAGTGACAGTTCTGGTTCACGTGATTCCTGCAGCCGTTCAAGTGTGCGGAGCAGGGGTGAGCAATGCATGGAAGCGAGCTCAGAAATGATACTTAAGTATGGGGGGGAAAAAATCCCAAAAAACCAACAAAAAAACACCCCCAAAAAGCCTCAAAAAAACCCCTGAAACAACAAAAAATCGAACTGAGCAGTTGCCTGAAGGCAACCAAAGGAGTAATGGGAACCAAGAGACAGGAATTCACCACCTTGATAGCATTCAGAGTGCCATTGATGGTTTTAGGATTTTGTTCTGCTTTTGTGTGCTTGCCAAGGCTTGTTTACTTCTGATGGGATTTTAAGGAGGTCCTTGGGTCTTCAAGTGAGAGCCAGGGACGAGATGAGGCCTTGGTTTGTATTGCATGAGTGCACAGAGTACAGAATGTATCACATGGCAGAATGACAGACAAAACAGGTAAAGAGTGCATTTCTTAATGTAAAAGTTGGGCCTTGTGATGTTCTCAGAGTTGAAATGTCACAGTGTAGGCCCTCAGTAGTGAGATTGGCTCTAGTTCTGACTTTTAAAGCATTGGAAGCACAAACCAAATTGATTTCTTTTTTGAATTTGAGCCTTAAGCATGCAGTTTTCATTTTTTTCCCACAACCGTGAGGGTTACATCATCTTTGGAATCTTCATATGGCAAAATGCTCTGGGCTGGGGTGCCACAGGTACAAAGAGATTGAGAAAGCTGTGATCAGAGCTGGTTATATTCTTATCATCACTGGTTTCCTGTCCGATAAAGTGACTGAGGAGGAGTGAAATTTATTTTATTTGAGAGTTTCTCTACACTTGCAGAAGAAAGGATGCCTCTCTGAACAGGCAGAAGTAAACGTTTGTTATAATTTTATAAGCAGTCATGTGGAATAGGCATAGGAACGGTTTTGGTATTGCATCACAAGTTAAATACTAATACTTGAGTCAGCACTTGAGCAGTGAGCCACAGTACAAATGTAAAAACACAGTCTCTATGGATATGATCTAAGAGAATGCTAATTTGCTTGTTAATTAGGTTTGCAAAAGTTTCTTTTTAACAGTTCTGAGCAGTGAGCCTAAACTAGTGACGAATACTTAATTTAGGTTTTGAGTGGGTCATGAAGTAACCGGGGAGTATCTTTTCAAGCTTTTCATTATTAGAGTGTGTAAAGGCACCGTAGCAACATGTCTTACTTTGACTGTAGGAATTTCTGGAGACAGAAATATTTTGCTTTCATTTCTTTCCAGCAACATGGCCATGTTCTCAGCAGTGTTGGATCAGGATAGGGGAGACCATGGCTTCCCTGCTGTCTGTTGTAATCCCTTGTGGTTTGACTGGTGATGTTTTTGTACAGACAGGACTCTGGATAGGCTGTATAAGTAGCAGGAAATTTTTTTAAAATTACTTGTACAGTGTCAGGGTTTATCCTCAGCCAGCAACCAAGCCCTTTGCAGCCACTTGCTCCCACTGCACTAGGATTGGGGGGGGGAATCAGAAGGTTAGAGTCTGGGAAACCTGTGGGCTGAGATAAAGACATTTTAACAGGGAAGGAAAAAGCCACACACACAAGCAAAGTGAGACAAGGAATGAATTCCCTGCTTTGCCATGGGCAGGCAGCTGTCCAGCCATCTCCAGCAGAGCAGGGCCCCATCATAGGTAATGGTTTCTTGGGAAGATGAACACCATCACTCCAAATGTGCCCCCTTTCCTTCTTCTTCCCCTCACTTTATATACTGAGCTTGATGTCACGTGGTCTGGAATGTCCCTTTGGTCAGTTGGGGTCACCTGTCCAGGCTGTGTCCCCTCCCACCATCCCAGGCACCCTCAGCTTCCTTGCTGGCATGGCTGGTACAAAGAGCAGAACAGGTTTTGGCTCTGTGTAAGCCCTGCTCAGCAATAACAAAAGCATCTCTATGTTATCAACCCTGTGTTCAGCACAAATCCAGAACACAGCCCCATACCAGCCACTCTGAATAAAATTAACTCTACCCCAGCCAAAAAAACAGCACATAGAGTTTCTTGGTGTGAATTGGGATAGCCTACTGTTCAGTTAAACCTTTAAAGTTATAACCTCTTTTACTTTCAGTAAAGCACCTACATATATATATTATATGCTTCAAATACAGATGACGATATGAATGTTTAGGTTTTTCTTTGTTTGGGTTTGGTTGGGGTTTTTTCTTCCTTTTTAATAAAAGGAAGCAGAGGAGGTATGTGTACTGCAAATAATGTACTTGGAAAAACCTTTTTAGTCTAGCTGTGTGTCTTTCCATTGTGATCTTTCTTTATAGAAGGAGATCAATATAGTTGATGTTTTTCTGAAGTAGTCCAGATTGAGTAGAGGATATACCAAGGTGAGGGTTTAGATTCCTGTGGCACAGACAGAATAAATTTAAAAGATGAAAACTCTCCTCCTCTTTCCTATCTATCCTCTTTTCCATCATCCTTCGCAGGATGAAGCTGAACTTACCTCCTGAGTAAGGATGACCATTTCAAATGAAAACATAATGGCACAAAGTATGAGAATAAGCTTATTTAAATAGTTTAGGAAAAGAAAAGGGTACCATCATTAGTAGATGTTCATATTGTGTGGAATGCAGCTTAGAATTGTCTTGTTGCATTAAGCTGAGGGTTGTGGTGCTGAGGTGGAAGTAAATCCCTAGACCTGCTTGTTGTCTGCCTTTGTAATGCTCCTCACAATGAGTAGGGAAGTGGAGCACCTCAAGCATTGCAGGGTCGTAGTAAATTGAAATACATTTTCTTGACTTCGGTTCAATAGACTGACTGCTGCTGTTGCTGAATGCTCATCTTTATTATGTGATGTGAGGAAGGACTCAAATTTTAAGTTCACCTGGAAAAGTTTGAACACGTCAGACAAATTTTGGTTGGAAGGGACATCTGTAATCATGCTTGAAGCAGGACATTTGCAGAGGTTGGGAGCATGGTGTTTAGAGGCCTGACTTTTTACAGAAAGAGGTGAGGGTATGGGACAAGCTTTTTGTATGCTTTAAATAGCAAATGAAAACATGGGAATCTTTCATGTCCACTGTGAATCTCAGTGGCAGATAGGCAGAGAGTGATTTTTTTTTCTCTCTTCTTTTTTTTTTTTTTTTTTTTTAATGTGATGCTGAAGATAGTAAGATAATTTTTAATGTGATAGGCTATGAAAGTACTGGATATTTTACTGTAACTGGTTTCTTTTGTCCACTGTTGGGCTTATAACTGGTCTGTTGCTCAGACTTCTGTGTTTGCTCTTGGAGTGGTGGGCAGCAGTGATGTGAATAAATTTTGTGTTGCTCTCCAGATCTCTCCTCAGGTACTGTTAGAATAATGCTTAGGCTGAGCTGCGTAGAGTCTATGTGCTTGCGGATATTGTATTAATACTGTTCCTTACTCCTCTCTTGCAGAAAGAAAGTGACGTTCTTGCCCTCCATTTCTTTTTTTCATTGCTATGCTCAAGTATTTGGATGTTGGTTTATAACGTTTTTAATGAGTACTCCTGAGATGGGACTCCTCTAAGACCTCACAGAGAATGTTGAACAGGTCTGGGGGGAGGATGGTGAAACTTCATGAGCTGAAGGCTTGTACTAAGTATGTAGGCGCTCTCAGAATTTATACCTCCTTAATAGGTTACTCTCATTTTCTGTTTGGTATGAAACATCGTTTTGATTAATCGTGAAGAATAGCTAGCCCAGTCTAAAATAATTTTTATTTCAATAAAAAGGCATGGTAAAGGAGGAGGAGAGGAAGCGATAAGGACAGAGAACATTCCAGAGCAATATTGGAAAAATGTGTGTACCATAGCACTGTAATTACAGTACTTGACATCTTTTCCTTCTGTGTGGTGTCCTTTTGTAGTGAAAAACAGGTGCCTTCTGAAGAATCTGTTGCTTCAGTGGTGATGATCAACTTTGGGTGACTGTAATTTTTTTTGTAGTAAGAAATGATTATCCACATAAAGCTGTGCTGCATTGTTTGCAACATCTTTTATTTGAATGTAGGTGTCTCTTTTAAAAAGATGTTCTGTGTAATTAATGACTGTGTGTTAAGGGCAGATCTTACATGGTTAAAAATCTGTTCTCCTGGCCAGTTACCACTCCTAAGAGGTTTCATTTTCATACTGAAAGTGAGTTTGCTCACCTTCCAGTGTGTGTTGTAATGCCATTATCTGCTTGGTCCAAGAGCCCTGAGCTGTGTAAATACGATCTGCATGCAGAGATGACGACCCAGGCTCTTTTTAACTTTATCTTGACCTTCAATAATAAATTTAGCTTTCAGTAATAAAATATATTTAAGTGTTTGGTAGTCATTTGTATTCTGGTTGCTCTCTTGAGCTCTAAGAAGGCTGACCTTTAGATGTCTCAGAGTAGTCTGTTGGCGTGCTGGTTTATGCAGTAATATTTCTTTCCTGCTTTGAAACCCTCCCCTCTTTCCCCAGTTCAGGGATGCCTCCTGCTGCATCCAAGGGTCATGTAACTCGTGTTGCCATGGGCTTGCTGGTTCTTTTGGGTTTTGTGTTCTGTGTGTTCAGATCCTTTCTTCCCACTCTGGTTTCTAGCAGGTAGCCATGCATTTGGAGGTACTAAAATGGGTGTCATTGGAAGGGGCCCTGTCTACAAAGAGGTGGGAATAATTGTATCCAAATAATTGCTTTGTAATTACCACCTGCTCCCCCAGTGTGCTCATCCAGGTGCATGAATTACTGGCTTCCATTTCTTGTATTAGCCGGTGTACCTTTAATGTGATTAAAGGGAGGTTGCTGAGCTGAAGGTATCAGTTTAATGATGCTGAGCAGCACGTGCCAGCTCTGGGAGTGTATGAGTGTATTTCTGTGAAGATACCAGGCTTATCTGAAAGTGATCAATTGAATAATGCAGGTGAGATAGCAAATATAAATGTCTTTGAGAAAGATGTCTGGCAAATCTGAACCGATACAGCTTGTCTAAATAACATTATCGTAGTCACAAATCAGACTCAAAATGGTAGAAATTTCATTACTCAACCCAGTAGGTGAGGGCTTGGAGGGAGTTGGGATTTTGTGTCTGTTTGTTTGGTTTGTGGGGCTTTGGTGTTGTTTTGGTGTGTGGTTTTTTTTTTTGTTTTGTTGTTATCGGGGTGTGGTTTTTTGTTTTAATTTCCCCTCAATAGTTTCAGCATGTCAGATGATTTCAGAATATGAGGTCCTCTCGGTACTAAACCAGTTTGTTTCTTTTTGACTTCCAGTGTGCTGGTTGTATTGTCAACAGGGCAGGGAGATGGAAGTGGACACAAAGCAGTGCCATTTGTGCCATAGTAGGTCTTGGAAGACAGTTTCTCTTCTGAACTATCTTTATGATCTGCAAGTTTAAGAAAATTGTGTTGCAGTTATCATGGATTGCTCTTTTCCTCATCATAATTTAGTTTAGGAAATAGCACTGGTGGTCAGTGTCACTTGGACACAGGCAGAGATTTGTCCCTGCTTTTTAATTGGATGAGGAAGTTTGGTAGATTTAAGAGGGAATATTCCTTTTGTACCTCTGACACTGTTTGCTCTTCAGTCATTTGTACTCTTTGTTGCCTTCCTCCTTCATGTGACTGCTTAGTGACACCTTGTTACCCTTGTGCCCTGTTGGGCGCTTCTTGCTGGCCGGTGGAGTTCTCCCTTTGGGCTGATACAGGGGGAGGTGCTCTCTGAATGTACTGTACGTTATCAGCATGGCTATAGGTTTTTCAGCCACTTCCAAGTGGAATGCTGACAAGTCTGGACAGGCAGACAGAAGGAATATGTCAGTTTGCCACAAGTCAGAGAACCCAGCTTAGTGACCCATCTCTGTTTCACAGTTAGTGTTTCTCTTGCAGTGTTTGTTCTTGTAAGTCTGACATGTGAGTGCCACTGTTGCTCCTGGGAGTGCTTTAAATGACACAAATGCTTTAATTCCCTTTGCTGGCCTGGTGGGTTTATTGGTTTGTTTTTAATGTTTTGCTCTTGCAAAAAATGCTGCTTATGACAGCAAACAAAGCAGAGGTGTGTGCCTGTCTGTGCTGGTTTGTCAGAGCATTCATTTATCCATTCTGCTGGTTTGAGAGATTTTTTTTTTTGGAGGTTGGTTTTTTTGTTGTTGTTGTTTGCTTTTTTTTGTTTGTTTTTGTTTTTTTTTTTCACTGTAATCTCAATTGTCTGCCAATCCTGATCTGCCCTTGAAAGAAAATTATGCTTTATGGTCTTTTTGCTGGTCTGTTGCTGATACAGACTGCTGGGCTTCTGTTTTAAAACAAGTGCTTTGGATTCATGCCAAAATATTGCTCGGAAAAAGATTACTACAGAGAATTCCTCCAGTGCCCTCCTGGAAATGCGTCAGAGCAGGAGAGAAACCACAGATAGCGGCATGGGCCTGATGCACTTGGACCTATCTCAGAACTTGCTCCTCCTCCCTTTTTATTTTTTTTTTAAATATGGAGATCTTACTAATTATCATTAAAAATCAAAGGGAGGATACACTGAAGACTAAATAGGTTTTTTTCCCCTCTTAATTGCTTCTATAATTTCAGTTCATCTAAATCCAGGATATCATTGATGTTCTAAATATTATTGCTTTTTTTAGATAAATCACTTGCTGTTATTTTTGTTTCAGCATGTACATGCACAGGTAATTTGGGATCAGCGTAATTATTTCTGATGAATAGAATCTGGAATGGCTCCCTTTTGTCCATAGGATTGATGGTCAGTGCGTTAACTTCAGTTTTATACAAGATATGTAAATCCTAAATCCTAATCTTGTTTCTTTGTGTTCATTTCCTGTTGGCTGGGATGATGTAAGGATGAAAGTTTTGTGATTTTTTCTTTTGCTGAGCAGGAGAGTTGTCAAGACTTGACAGGTTTAGGAAGTGGTATGTTCTTAGTTTTTTGGTTGGTTTTTTTTTTTTTTTTTCTAGGCCAAAACACAGTCAGGTTTGAGATTTCTTAGATTATGCTACTGACAAAGCAGGCAAAAGCCTTTTAATGATTTAAAGAGAAAAGCAAATGGCAATTATTTTCATTATTTTATGCTACTGTTGCCTTTATTTTTTGACCTCTTCTGAAACTAAGCTTTAGGGTTATAAAGCAGGAATAATCAGATTTGAGCATCTGTGTTTGAGCTTCTTGTGGTTTAAGTAGATAGGTTTTCAGGACTTGTGTGTCCACAGAATTGTAGTCTGTCTTCCATTTTGCATCTTCTTCATGTCTTCTGGGTGCCTCTCCTTTTTTCCTCCTGCATCCAGAACTTGCCTGCTCAATTTTGTCATTTTTTTCCTAGGCACTGATAATTGCCCTTTGGGGTTTTTTTAGCTCTTTCTTCCTAGTTTGCTCTTTTCTCTGTTCCCCCTTTGAAGAGAAAGATAGATAGATTTAATGTAATGGGGAAGATTTTTCAGGACCCAGAATGAACCTCAATTATATTTGTGAAGCCTGAAGACAAATTACCTGGATGTAAGAAGCCTGGAGTCTTAGGAGGGCTTCTGCAGTGAGTCTGAGTTACTTGTGTGTCCATTCTTCATTGGAAAAGAGATCATTATAGACTTGAAGTATCTGATAGTAGATAGTGGGTGATAAAGAGAAACTGCTCATCAGCTGAGCTGCACAGAGGGCAGAATTCACCTCTCACAAGTGTGTGAACCCAGCCGTCCAAAATCAAGACAGAGTGTGGAATGCCCTTACAGCCTTGGGAGGAAATAATTGTCTTTTGCAGGTACTTAATTCCAGTTACCTTAGGTGTTGGTTTGAAGATCATACTTTCAGAGAGCTGTTCAATCAGAAATTATCAACTCTAGAGCAACCATAGCCACCTAAGAAGTGTCTTTTGACACTTCGTTAATTGTCTGTTTGGTGTGTGAGTTTATTAATAAGAAACATTTTTCTGTAAGCCATTTCTAATGAAAGTGAGTAGCAGAGTGAGGAGCTTTGGAAGCTTAGCTGTGAGATTTACTATTTACTTAGTTTTTAGCATTTTTAGTATCTGTCTTACAAGTGAATTTTTTACAGTGCCAGATTTTTCTTGTTGGTGTCCTGGAGCACTTCATGTTTGTGGTTTTTCTCCTTCTGCTCCTTCCTTGGCACCAGCTCCAAAAGGAATGGGAGAGTAGGTGGAATTTTCAGATCTTCCTTTCTTTTCCACAAGGCAGGGCATCACACTCTTTATCCACAATAGCTGTTCCAGTTGCACTTGGATTAGTGTACAGTAGTGTCTTGAGAGTTGCCTGGTGTTGCTTTACTCTTTGAGCAGGTACAATGGCTCCCCTGGGTCCTGAACATGAGAATTGTTCAAAGCATTTGCCAGAGCCAGGAGGAGAGTGAGGGGACTGCTGATGAAGTTGGTGTAACGGGTGCTTGTTGCAGAGCAGGTCATTAATCAAAATTCTGAGTTGTTGCAGAAGCATTAGGAGAGGTAAGTGGCTTACTTAATTCAGAACTGAGACATTATGGATAAAGCTGTGCTGCTTTGTAGCATATTCACAATAAGGGGCTTTAAGGATTGGATTATTGCCATCTGCAGCAATCCCTGATATGAAAAAGAATTATAAGAAAGGTGGAGTTGGAATGTGCTGCTCTCCTGTTACGGTGGTTGCTAATGGAATGCTGCTGTGACCTGGCCACTGTTTCTGGAGCAGTAAGTGGTCAAGGCAGTCTGCTGAGTGTAGTGAGGCTGGTGAGGCAGAACAGCAGCTGCTGCATCTTCCTGAGGCAAGTTCAGCACTCGTGAATTCAGCAGAAAGGTGTGGGCCTTTCTCTAATTACTGATCCCTCAATGTCTTGTATGTACAGAATCAGCATCTGGCTAGCATATTCCTTTGTGCAGGCTTTCAGGTTAGCAGCTGCCTTTCCCTTCACTGGGGATGGGGCCATTCTCATTCTGTCTGCTTATCCAGGAGCTGACAGGCAAGAGGAATACAGATTGTATATGGTGTCTCCCTTCCTTCTGAAATTGGTCTGCTTCCACTGCAATACAGATCCTGGTATTTCCACTTCTCTGCTAGTTCCTACAATTGTATCTGGAAGTGGTGTGTGCTGAGCACAGGAGGTATTGCTTGGAGTTGTAGGGGTGAGTAGCAGAGTGAATGTTTGTTCTCTCTTTGCACAGTCAGTGAGTTTTGCAGTGTTCTAGATGCTAGCTGGAAAATAACAGTGGGACATAAAGTGCCAAGATGGCCATCTTAGTGTCATCATTGTGGGTTCTTAACATTTTTTTCTGAAATGCCACGGGCCTCTGAATTTTATCTGGATGGCTTTCAGAGATTGGCAGCAATGACATGTGTTTCCACATCCAAAGAAGTTCAGGAATATTGCTGCATCATGTCTTTGCTGATTCTGCAATGCAGTAGCTTTGGGCTGTGAGCCCAAATCCTGGTGAAAAGATAAAAAACTTCTGACCCAGAGGTAAGAAGAACCAAATGGGCAAGACTTGGAGCAGAAGAGAGGTAATCACAGGGAAATGCAAATTTTAGATGAGGAGATAGAGCTTTTGTTCTTTTGGCCCAAGTCCTTAATGAGAGAGCTATAGTTAGGATAGAATTATCTTTATGGATTCAGTGCTGGCAAACTCAAATTCAACTGCCTCTTAATTAGCATGCAGTGTCTTTATGGTCTTTCAGTTTTGAATCAATCCTCACTTTCACTCTTTGAGCGATGCCTCAGTGTCAGGTCTGCACAATACATGACCACTCAGGAAAACCTCTATCCTGCTCATTCTTCAGTGATGTCATTCCTCATAAGTTGATTTGTCTTAATTTCTCTATAAATGTTACACTGATTCTCCTGTAAGTATCTGCAGACTATCCAGTTAGACAATTAGAATCGTGTTAGTGCTTGGGATATTTTTGTAGTTTATGACTTTGGTTCAAATGCCACGATAGCCACAGAATTCATGAAGTTCTACAGCAGCAAGAGAGGTCACATGTCATGCAAGTTGGCCTTAGGGACAGCTTTCTCCCATGCAAACATGTCTTCTGAGAGCAGGGCTGGAAAAGCCAGGTGGTAAATTCTTGTGGCTTGGCACTGGCTTTAGGACATGTTGCTTTTAGGGGAAATAGATGTTTTTAGCAAGGGTCAGCATAGAATTTGATGTTTAATATTTCAGTAAGCTAAAAAGTAATGTTCGAAGCTACAGAGCGCCTTCTCTTTAGTAGGATTTCACATGTGGTATTTCATTTATTAGCTTCTGTGCCCTAAAAAGACTTTTGTTGCTTATTTGTTTTCTTAATGATGAGAAGGGCAGACATTGTATAACTTCTCAGGCAGCAGCGATTATGCAACTGATCCTGTTATTGTGGAGCCAAAGTCCTTCCCAGTCCCTGAGCACCAGCTGCTTATGTTCTGGTTGCTGCTTTTTCCTTTTCTTTCTTCCCCCCTGCCCTCCCCTCCCCGATTTGTTTGTGAACAAGTTATTTTTTTTCCCCCATGTTGCTGTTTCCTTCTTTTTCCAGTGCCAGTGAGACAGTGACTTTTTTCGGTTCGTTCTTCAATTCACTATGCTGCAAAATCAAAGTGCCCTCATACATGATGGGAAATATGAAATGTATAGGGAAATAAAAGAGCTTGATACTTTATGGGTACATAAGGAAAGGCATTTGCTTGGATCGAAATGAAATATCGGAGATGGCCTTTGTTGGAGTTCAGGTCAAAAGTTACAAGTTCATGTTCTCATGATTTTAGAAGCATGTAAATAACTGGTGTTTGTTTAGTTTGTTGGTTTTTTTCCTCTTCTTTCAAAGGGTGGGCCTGAGAGAAATTGTTAATTCTCCCCCTGGCTCTGCCCTGGGATCACCAAATAAAATATAGTACTCCTGTGTATAAGATGAGGTAGTTGTAAATCTCATGCTTTTACAGCCAAGTGATCTCACTGCAGTATAATAAAGGCAGTTAATATATTGTAAAAGTGTTTGCCCTATTCACACTTCATTTTCAGTTCCAGTTTTATGTCATGTCATTTCCACTTTGTGTTACATGGCTTCCTGGGAGCGTAAGTGACCAAGGCAGGCTGTTTTGATCCTTGATAAAACATTTAGGGATGAGAGAAGAGATTGTAGACTTGTAGACTACAGTGCTATTCCCTGCTTAGAGATGAGCTGAGCATACCATCTACAAGTCTCACTCAGTAGAGGAGAAATAATAGTTGATCTGTGATACCACACTGTTGGCTGCACTGCTTGTTGCCATGTCAAGTGTGATCTGCATCAGTCATAAATAGGCTCTAGTGCTTAGTGTCCTATATCAGGAAATAAATTGGGGTTAAGGGTTTAAGGTCCTTATTTAGTTTATAAGTCTTATGCTAAAGATGTTACATGGAGTGCAAAGATTGTGTTTTCTTGCTCACAGTGTCTGTACTGTAGATTTGGAGAGATGGCAAGGTGCTGTCATTTGTAGGAAATTGGGGTCCTTTCTTCTGGGCTCTTTTTGTTGGAGTTTCTTTTCCTTCAGTGGCAGTCTGCCCCTGTCTGCCTTCAACAGACCAGGCACAGGGAAGATACTCTCTTTTGCAACCAAAAGACTGGATCTATAGCATGTATGCTTCAGTCTTGTCAACTTACATCTCTCCCCTCCAGTTTCTCATGACAGAGACATTGAGTTCTGGCTTGGAAGACACTGTATGCTGCAGCCACATTTATCACAGACGTACGTGATTATTTCCCTTGTTAGTGAAGGCTCTGCTAGAATTCTTTCCCCAGCCTTGCAGTTCTGGCACTGTGAATACGAGAATGTTGTACTTTATCACAGCACCTGGTACTGGAGAAACCCAGAAAGTAATGATGAGAAGGGAAGGGTTGTAAAGATTTTTCTGGAAAAATACATAAAACCAAAAAAAAAAAAAAAAAAAAAAAAAGGTGTGGTATTATGTCTAATTCTTTGTCAGCATGGTGGTGGTAATGCCCTGGTCTAAAGCAGAGTTCACAAAAGCAGTGCTTTTGTAAGGTAGAAAACTTGATTGGGAATTTTGAAATTGCTTTTCACACTTTAGTGAAATATTCTGTGGTCCTCATAGCAGTGTGTTCCTGGAGTGTTTATTGTTTGCCTCCATGTCTCTGCTTTATATATGTAGTTTTTCCAACTGTTTCATCAAGGGGTTAAGTGGTATGATCCCTGAGAAGCATTTAACTGTTCAGCTGTTTCAATGAATAGGTGCTTAAATTAGTGTGTGACTAGATGACAAGGTCTGGTGTAGACTGGTTACTTAAAAGTACTTGCTTTTTCTTACTATTGTTTTCAAAAAATAGTCAGCAATTGAGTTAGAAATCTTAGGAATTGAACAATTTAGGAAGAAGAGCTTTCTTTTCTACTGTAGAGAAAAGATTCTTTGTTTTTGTTTTTAAATCTGGTTTTTTTTTCCATGTTGCTATTACCTAAATCTCCCCTTAGTGCAGTGCTGAGTTTGGTTAGTGGAGGCTTTCTATTCTGTTGAGGGCAATGAGAAATTATAATTCCACACATGCTTCTGTTGAATTGCAGGTGAGGGTTGGTACCAATTTACAATGGTATTAGGAACACACACTGGAAATGAACAGCAGCTCAAGTTCAGTAATATTCTTGAAGAATTTCTTTTTCAGTCTGTACTGTCTTTCCTATTAAGCACTGTTTGGATTTTCTAATTAACTGCTAGGGGCATATTCATGAAATGTTAATTCTCTAAAAAGATATTTCAGACTGATCTGTCCATTGTACCATTACTGTTCCAAGAGGTAAATCTCAACTGTGTTATCTGGTAAGGAGAGACATGAGAAGAATTTTGATCAAGAGTGGTACTTGATCTCACTATTTAAAGACTGTTTGCAGTTCAAACCTAGATTGAGAAGAGAACTGAGGTGGTAACTTTCCACTGCAAATACAGCAAAATATTATTGACTGCATTGGTCTCTCTGAAGAAACTAACTGCAAGTTGACACCTCCTGGTAGACTTTGGTTGCGATATGAAAAACTATTTTGTTTGGACATTGAAAAGCATGAAAAACTAGTATGTTATCTTAATTCAGCTTCTTTTGATGAAGAAGAACTGGAGTCCTTATAAGCTAGGAAGGTGAAGCCATCAATAAGCTTAATGACTTGTCTCATACAAGAGAAGTATATATGGTGTTTTCTGATACCTTTCCTGAGCTCTGTTTCACCAGATCTCAGTTTTTAAATGTGTTTATTTTGACACCCTGCAGTGTTCAGTGCTGCTTCTCATTTTGTCAGAGCAAACCTTAGTATTTCTGATTATGTCGTAAAAAGCTCAAGTCCTTCAAAGTAATATCAGGTGAACTTTGGTTTGTTTTTCAATGACGTGGACAGCAAGCCAAATGTGACGTTTCTTTACAGAATGGATGGGAATCTAGAATAATCAAATTATGGCTACCTGGTGTCATTATTAATTTTTCAGAGTAACTGCGAAGACACTTCCTTTCCCCTGGAAAAATACATCCAAACACAAATAAACAACAGTTTAAATAGTGTTAACAAGTAGCTTTCATACCTCACCAGTCTTTTAGCTTTTTTGCTCTGAATATTCACCCATGGTTTTTTATGTTAAGACATCACGTGTGAAGTCTTGGCAGGAAGCTTTTTTGTGTGAAATGACAGAAAGAAAATATGGACAGAAAGAAAACATGGAAAACTAAATCTATTATCTGCATTCTTACACTTTTAACTTCTTAGGACTGCTAGGCAATACACCAAGTTATACTGTTACTTGGAGGATAAAAATGGGTGTTACTTACCCATCCAAATCTGATTTAAGTTAATAATGATAAGGAGTGGGTATTGTGAGATCTTTATTGGCCTGTGATCTCTCTTGGATTTGCCATCTCAGGAAAAAAGGAAAAAGGAATGAATGAGTTGAGGAATGAAGGAATAGTCAAGGGAGACACTTTTGAGAATCAGACTGGCATGTTTCAAGTAGTGAGTGCTGCTTTCTGAAAGAAGAGAAAGAAGTACATGGTCATAATTTTTGCAGATGATTTTAAGAGTGACTCCATTTAGACACTCCTTTTTTCTTGTAGGACTTGTTCTGCAGTACCTTAGTTTCCCTTTGATTCAAGGAAAAAGAAAAGTCAGTTAGCTTAGTTTAAGTACCAATGATGAGCTGCATGTCTGACCCCCATTTGTGGGGAGATGTCTGTTCAACTTGGGGAGTCACTAAATAAGAAGTTGACTTATTACTTTGGACACTCCTTGATTTCACATTGCAGACTGAAGCAGTTATTGGGATATTCAGTATCATTTTAGTGTGCTGATGTTTGTAGGGATTTTCAGAAGTTTTATTTCTAACACTTGTATTAGCTGGGCAAGACAGAAGTTTGATTCAAAATGAGATCCCTGGCAGCTGCCAAGAAGGCAGAATCCAAAGATGTGAGGACTTTGCAGGCAGTCTGCAGAGCAAGCTCTCCCAGGAACACGGTAAATGATCTTGGATGTTGTTCAGAGTGTCTGTCTTCTCTCAGGATGGTGGCTGTAGTTCAGTGAATTTCTTTGTTTCCATGCAGTTACTAGAATAAGACATTATCTCATTTACTATCAGATGTTGGTAAGCTGTGCAGTAAAATTGGCATTTGTGTAAATTGTTGTCCTAATGTTCCTTTTCTAACAGCGCCTTGTTACTTCATTTAAGTTAGAAATTGGACCTGGAGTGAGCTGTCCAGCCTTTCAAACTGGCAGAGTATGAACAACTCGTTATGGGTGGGAGTTCAAGGAGCTGAGTAAAAAGATTCTTCTGTGAGATGAGAATCAGGGTTCTGCAGGCAGTCTCAAGAGAGGTGAAGGCTGGCAAGTTGTGATACAACAAGCACCAAATACCTACAAAACTTTTATAGTTCTACATGGGCCTTGGAAACAGAATCTGGGAGCTTAAGTGTAGGAGAAGGGAATACAGGTGACCTCACCCCTGATAAGTAACAGCTGTGTTAATTAACCAATACAGCCTTGCCCCTGATGAGTAACAGCTGTATCCAATAAGGATGAGTGAGATAAAAGAGGGAGTTGGCTGGTAAGGAGGGGATCATCATGGAGGAGGAACCTTGAGGAGTCTGAAGGAGAGAATCATGAAGCAGGATCCTGGGGAGAGAGAATCGCTGCTGTGAGGTCAGTCTGGGTCTACAGTCAGAGCCTGTTGTTGGAACCTGCAGTCTCAGTCTAGCTGGGTAAAAGCCTGAATTCAGAGCCTGAAAACTGATCCCTGCAGTCACAGTTTAGCAGGAAACAGCCAGCAGTCTGAGGCTGCAAGGGAAACCTGCAATAGGAACTTGCTGCAGCCAGAGTCAGTGAATGGTTGCAGTCAGGATGGCTGAGCTGTGAAGAGGAGTAAACCAGGACCCTTTTCATGCTGTGTTTAACGTGGTGTCTGTGCCTTGGCTCTTTTTTACCCTCTAATAAGAGGGCTGCTGCAACACTTAAGATTGATGGTGGAGTGTGTGATAGAATAAATAAATCTTTATTATTAGGATTCCTGTATATTATCAACTTTGACTTGGTCAGTTGTAATGTTGGACAGAATCTTTAGGCTATTCATAAACATTTAAATATATTCTGATCTGTTCTTTTGGTGGACAGGCTACTTGCTGTCTTAACTCTATCTGAGCTGGCATAATTCTCTGTCAAAAAGAGACATGACCCACAGACCTTCTCAGAACAGTAACATTTAATTTAAGAACAAGGAAGCAATTTATTGAAATACATGCCCTTCAAGGCTTGGAGCCAAAAGTCACTGACCAGAAGAGAGTTCTTGTAGAACAGAAATAGCTACCTGGAAACCCAGAAATGGAAGCTCCGCTGCAAATCTGTTTCTTCTGATCCCTGGATATACCTGGACACCAGCTGTGCAACACACAGCCTGGGAACTGTGTGCTGAGCCCAGGGCAGGAGCACTGGTGGGAAGTGTGTGCAGCCTGGCTGGCCAGTTACCTGGAAATCATCTTCCTCTCTGCCCGCTGCCCTAATTTTCCTTTCTCTCGTCACACTCTGAATGAGTGGCCCAGTGCTGTGTTTGAGGGTGAGGGCACTGTTGAGGAAGTGCACGTAGGCTAAAGCTGCTCTCCAGGAAGGACAGCTACAGCTCCATTAGCTCTGGGACAATTTCTCCATGTTGCAGACGGACAAAAGCAGAGATTCGCAGATGCAAGAATTACCTTGAAGCAAGACAGCTCTTACCTTTATTAAAATGTTACCTGAAGTACAGCACCATGTAAATGGTTGTGCTGCTGTCAAAGGCAGCTCCCCAGGACAGCTTCTTCGAGTAGTACCCTAGTCTTGACTCCAGGCAAGACCACCAAAATGTTGTCATGCCAAGATTCTCTGTGATCCTTGTTAAGGAAGGGTTGTTAGCACAGGCCAAAATGTTGCCCCTACACTGCAAATGCTGGAGAAAAACTTGTCACAGGACTAACATGCTGGACTGGGTGACTGGTAGAGCCCTGGAGGAACCTGCTTGGAACTTGTAGGGCTGGATGTGAGTCAAATACAAAAGACTGCTAGTCAGGAGGTCTGTGTGTTTGGGGAGGGCCTGTCCTCTGCCCAGCGTGTTCTGTAGTCCGTCTGCTTTCTGATTTTTTCCTCCTGTTTTTCATGTACTGCAGACTTAGTGGCTGGTTTTCTAGCCCTCAAGTAGATGCCTGGAGAGAAAATTATGTCCACTGGTGAATGGTTACCTGCCCTGTTGTAAAGTGTCAGGATAGGCAGGAAGCTGAAGGCTGCTGAGTGGAAAGAATCCATGCAGTTGGAAGGTTTGGAAAAGCAGGGCAGCAAGTCAGCCGCCTGGAACGGGACACCAGGGTTAAGACTCACTCTGTACATGACAGTGGGGAAGAGAACCTCTCAAGGTCTCTCAGGTTGGGAGAAACTTTGGCAGGGCTGTAGTCCAACTGCTCACAACTGGACCAGCTGTGAGATGGGACCAAGTTGTACTGGGCTTGATCCTGTCGTGTCTTGAAAACCTCCAAGTCTGGAGACAGCACAGCCTCTCTGGGCCCCATTCTGGTGTCTCTCTGTCCTCAGTGGGGGAATAAAGCTTCTCTTATGTGCAGTCTGAACCTCTCTTGTATCCATTTATGTCTGTTGTCCCTTGTCCTCCCACCATGCAGTGCTATGAAAAGCCTGACTTTGTCTTTGGTTTGCCAATAGCCTGTGGCACCTTTTAATATAGGTCAGCCTTCAGTCCTTGTTAGGAAATTGTAACTTTGTGATTAATTAAAGTAAATAAAAATGCATATGAGCTTGGAATTAACGGCAGGGATAACATAGTGATATATTGATTACATTATGCAATATAGCATCAGTGAGCGTAGCTATATCGAGCAAGCTAGCATGTAGACACTAATTGAGAGGGAAAAATCTTTATTTACTTTTGAGTGTATTGTTTGCAACAACTTACACACTTCTCTTTGTAAAAGAAATAAATAACCGTACACCCATCAGTGAGGGAATTGAACGTAGTATTTAAAATTGTGTTGCAGGTCTCCAAATACCAAGGTAACTGACCTGTTCTTTGGAATGCCAAAGCATCTGTCCTCCAGGCAGGTATTTGACTTTTGACTTTCAGAATTTTAGATACCAGTGGTTTAGATAATCAGTGTTTGTCTCTATATCCAGAGGGTTTTATTCATCCTGTGGAAAGCTAAAGAGTGAGCCAGGTGTCCTCGCTATTATTCCGGTCTTTATTTCCCGTTTGATGAAGCAAAATGTTACGAGTGTTCATATAGGTTTATTTTATTTGTTCATAAAAAAAATAACAGCTTGTATAAAAAAACCCTCTCACTGTTTCAGTGTGTACCTGACTGATGTGATTAAGGGCCCTGTCCTTGGATAACTGATCAACTTATAAAGTATCTCTATGGTCACTAATCTGTAATTTGGAAGAGATGATCACTGCAGAAATTTTGACTATCTTTATCTTCTCAGAGACGCACAGAGGTAACATGAGAGGCATTGGACACAAGCAGCACAAGGCCAGCTACGAGTAGGGTAGAAATTTATACCATGAAGGTAAACAGCACAGTTGGTTTCTCAAGGGAGCAATGGAATTTCCACTCTTGGAGATGCTCAGAGCTCATGGGAGCAACTGATTTAAGTTGCCCCTGTGCTGAGCACGGAGCTTCACAGAAGCTTCCATCCTATATCATTCTGTAGTTAAATGCAAACAACATCCAGTATTTCAGTGACAGAGATCACGGTGCTGTTGTGTTGAGACCCAGTTGCTTAATTTGAAAACCTCTCTGTGAAAAAGACAGTGCTTCTTATCAAAGCAATATAATTAACGAAATTTTATGTCACAGGTGACCTGCAAGTCAGTTCAGCATGTCTATGCAGGGAGCATCTGGAGTTTAGCACTGACACATTGTGATTTATTTCTACAAGAAGCACTTTTCTTTGCTGTTAAGAGCAGAAGACTGTTTATGGGTGACTGAATTAATGCATCCTTGGCAAAGACTTTTGTAAATTGAGGACTGAGTACAGTAGGTGAGAGCATTCTGAAGACAACTTGAAATAAATTTTACTAATCTATTTAAATGTGCATGGTTTTGATGGTTCATTTGCAGAGGGAATTAGCATTTATTTCCATTTGAAGCATCAACTTAGAATAGTAGATATTATCAAAGCATGCAAATTTAATTAGGGAGTAATTAAAAGGTGAAGTAACATGAAGCGTGTATGACAATTTTCTTGTTCCTTTTTCAGACTAATTTTGGCTTTGACTTAATATAAGTGCAGTTTATGGAACATTTTTCTTTCCAGTGGCATAGAAATCAGGTGTTGCATTAGGTCTTCCTGACTGCAGTTACACTGAAGCAAGATTTGGGCTGTCAACAGAGCTTGCCCACAATAAATGAGACTGGATTTATTTCCTTGACTTTCATTGCCTTGCTTTAAAAAAGTTTAAATTGTTGGTGTTACACTTTTTTCCTTGCCTTTAAATTGTACCCAGTGCAAGATTGTTGAAGTTGTTCTGTGTTCTGCCTCTCTGTGTAGAGGATGCTTCTGGAGGAGATGTGAGTGCAGCTGCAGGTCAAGCAGTTTCACTTGGGTGATGTCTGCTTTTATTGTATCTGGCTGGCCATTTGCATCTACATCTTCTCAGGCTTTGCTGTAGAGAAGAACCTGGCTGAAACTGCAACACTAGAATTTTTTAGGGTAGGGAGGAGCTTTTTAAAAGTAGAGTGTGTGGTGCCCAAGAGATCTGTCAAGGGTTTCTGTTGTTTGTGTTTGACTCTTAGACAATATTTGTAAAGAGGAGCAGCATTTCAGAGTTGTATATAGTAGAGTGGCTGTAAATGTCTGTCATTAAGACCCCTTTTGTGGCCATCCTTCCCTTTGCTCTTGAGTGTGAAGGTATTTTGAGGGCTGACTTGGAACTTGCCATGTTGTTGCACAGAGTGAGGTATCTTCATTTTTTTTTTTTCCCACCCAATTAATTTTTACCTGTTAGTTAAACATGGTTAGTTGTTGGGATTATATATCTCCCCTCCATCTCCAGAAAACTGTATTTAAGCTGTGGTGGTGTTTCTTCTGTGCTCATCGTGGGTGTCATCTTTGTAGTGTTTCCAAGCTGTGTTACACTGAGTCTTGCGGGCAGCAGGAAAACCAAGTTACAGGTATTCAACCAAATTCTAATTTGCAGATGAATGGCATAATTGTCAGTGAAAAATCTTAAGCAGTCTGTTGTGACAAGTGTCTGTGGGCTTGGGTGTGCCATTTTTGCTGTTTCCTACTGTGAATCTCTGGGGTTGATCTCTGAGAAGGTGAAGTGTGCGCCTTGATGCCTTCCTTCATCCTTCCTGAGCAGGAGGAGGTAAATGGGGTCTTCACTAGGAAGTATGCATTCATTTGGAAGTATGACAAGATTGCTGAGAGTTGGCTTTATGAACAAAAAGCAAAAGAATGCAGGAATACTGGTGAGGAGAAGAAAGTTCCCAGGTGCTGGAGTTGTGAACTTTACTGGAAACAGATGTGGTACCTTCCTTTACTTGTTCCTGCATGCAGTTTCACAGTATTAGAGTTTGTTTTAGCAGGAGTAAGGAATAAGAAACAGTAATGAAAGAGTGTTTTGGAGGGAGCCAGAAACTGAAGTTTTTTACCTGTTTGAGGTTTTTGTTTGTTTATTTTACAAATGGGGCTGACCCATATAACCCTCTTATGGTCTTGTGTTTGTTGGAGGGAAACATCTGGCTCTTTCTCTTTCATCCTGATCCTACTGTTAAAACAGCTGGAAGTACTTAGACAACATATTGCCCACATTTGTATTTCTTCTCTCAGACTTTATGTACAGCAGAAATATGTTGTTGCCAAAGTTACTTCTCATCATAGTAGGCAGTGTGAATTCAGATCCAGGCTCCTGCTGGTCTGTGGTCCTGACCTCTGACCTCATCTGGCTAAAGGCAGGCTTTGACATCACATCCTTTGCAGTGTGTCTGAAAGTGAACCAGTGAGGTCAAGAATGCATGCTCACATCTCTGCCAGAAAAGGCAGAAAATGTACTTGGATCACATAATGTTTATGATCCCTTTGATTTCTTTCCATCAAAGACAGGATTTTTATCTCTGTCAGATGTGGAGTAAGTGCTAGCACTCAGCTACTGTAATTCCTATCAACAACAGTTTATATGTAATGTCTTCCTTGACTCCTCTTTGATGTAACACTGTGAGTGAGTTTTGTAACTTTGCAAAACATGGAAGCAGGGAGGAAAATGGCTGGTCAGGTGTGAATAGGTTTCTGTTGAATACCTGTAGAGTCTGTGTAGGCACAGAAGAAACCTTATGCTCTTGTAGGGCTTTTGTTTTTTAATATTCTGATGGCACCAGTATGGTATGGATAAAGTTGATAAACATTGTTTATCCACAGAGGAATACTTGGAAGATAAGTAAGGGGAAAGCAGCTAAGATGGAAGTCTGCATAACGTTTGTATTTCTTTTTCTGATATAAGATGTGCATAAAAGCAAATTTTAATGGTGCTACTTGATCAGTTTTCTTCTTTGCAGGAGCCATGTGGTTTGTGATTGCTGAGGTTTTGTTATTTAGCAATTTTGTATGATGACTGATAGCAATCAAATGGGGGTAACAATCAAATTCTGTGGATTTGTTAAGCTCTAGAAATAGTGAGTATTGAGATACTGGAGGCAAAATAAAGAGACCTAAAACACCTGGTTGAATACCTGATGGGATGCAGGTCTGGAAGCTTTGTTACAGCAAGCAAGTTATTTAAATGACAAGGACAAAGGAGTAATGGCATCTAAGAGAAGTTGTTCTAGTCATGAATACATATTGTTAGGACTTGATTTAAACTTTTTAGCATTGGTTCTGAAGGAGAATGTTTGGATAAGAAATAGTTCAAGTTCAGTTAACACTGAAACAAAAACGTGTTTACACAAAAACCCCCCGAGCTTATAGTGCAAGAGTGCATTTGTTATAAAATACATGTTGACCCAATGGACTTTGCATTTAGAAAAGCCAAAAAGCTTTTATTCGTATGATGGAAAAAATATTTTTAATTATGGAAAACTTATGTAAATTTTTTTAATATAATTACGCAGATTACCGAAATCAACTCTTCAAGAAATGCCTGTAGGTTGGGACTTGTCTGTTAAAATTGATGGTAGCTGCCGTGAATGTCACTTAGGTTTTTATTGGTCACGCTCAAGCTGTCCACCCTGATATTACGTTTTGAAAAAATAGTTGCAAATGATATGTTCCAACTCTTTGGACCAAAGGAAAGCCCTTCAGTGCAGCAGGGAGCTTTATGTAAGCCATGGGTGGGGGTGTTTTTGGTGTCTGAGACTTGTTTGCTGAGTGACACTTGGATTCTGGAAAATAATAGACGTGGCTGCTGCCAGGGTTCAGTGGTGGGTCATGAAAAGGAGGTGACACAGAGCTTGTCTGCTCTGGCTGAATCAGACGCTGCCTGTGCCTGCAGCCTTCTGGGGAGGAGAAATCACCGCCCCGTTTGCTTTGCGCTGTAAGTGGAACCACCGTAACTCCCTGCTGTATTTGTTACTTCTGGTGTACTTTTTCAGGAGGTAATTGCCACTTGAGATGCTTGTCCAGTGGTCAGGAGCAGACACCGGATACGGAATGGGCAGTTTGGTTCTTCGCTGTGCTGCTTTTCCATTGTGGGTTTGAGCAGCCTCTGGATAGTGTGTGATCGGCAGGTGGGAAAGCCATTAGCCAGAGAGCAAGGTGCTGCCTGTCTGGAGGGGTTCAGGGTGAACTTATGTTCCTTTCTGCACCCTTTCAGTAGACAGGTGGGTGAGGAAGCCTGTTGACAGCACAGCCATGGCACCATATTGCCTGCATGCCACCAGGAGATCCATTGTCCCTGTGGAAAGTCAGGAACCTAGTTTGGATGGAGAGAGGGTGAATGCCCTAAGAAATCCTCTGGGACAGCTTTATCTGAATCTTGTTTGAAAAACATAGATCCTTTCCTCCAGGAAAGTTTTTGTTGAACATGCCAGTCAGTATACTTCCTAGAGATATTTCTCCTTTACACTGAAGACTCAATAAGGCAGGAAGGTGACTAAGCTATGCCGCCCCCTTGGCACTGACCAGAGCTGGTTCTCCTTTCTCAGAGCTTGCAGCAGGGTTTTTGTCAGAGTAGTTGCCATTTCTTTTTGAGGGCTTCTGTCCCTTCGCTGGGATGGAGGGTGTGAGGAAACTGAAGTCATTTGCTTTTCCAGGTTTTGGCTCTTTGTGACTGGTGGTTCAAAATGAACCTATTTTGTTACTTAGTTTAGTTACATTTCTTTGGAGGATGTTGGTGTTTTGGGATATTGAAGGTTGAAAACATCTTCCTTTTTCTCATTGCTGCAGTATGGAAGATACGTGCTATTGGTCTTGGAGTCGCTTTTGCTGACTGATGACCACAGGGAGAATTAAAGCTTGGGCAGTACTGAAGATTGGTTGATGGAAGTAAAGTAGGAGTGCTTTACTTTTTGACACCACAGAAGGTGTTTAATTCTTGTTAACTATGTTTAAACAGGACCTCCTGCTCCCCTGTGTTTATTGGTTTTGAGACTGCAAATCAAAACAATTCACTTTGTGTCAGATACATTTGATAAAGTCTTTCTCAAACTATTGTGACCCTGACAAAATATGGAAGTAAGATAAATGTAAAGGAGTCAGGACTTGGAGACAAGGCATTCCAAATGTACTGTGGGAATATAGATAGACCATAGATAAACTTTGGCACAGGACCAAGTAAATAACACAATATGCAATAGGGTTGCAAGCTGTCTCCAGGGTTTTACTTCCTCATGGCCTTTTTTACAGTTTTAGCTGGAAAAGATGCTGATACTAACCTTTAATTTCTGCTCAAGGAAGCTTGTGGGTTTTGAGTACTTGCAGTGTAACTGGTCATTTCAGCTTTGCAAATATAGTAAGTGTTAATTAAGTTTAGTGCAATCACACTCTGATCTGATTTGGAGCCTGAGACCTCCACTGTCTGTATTTAAAAACAAAAGTCTATAATTTTGAACGTGAGAGGTGGTTGATTATATAATAAAGTTCTTAATAGGGTGAAATGAAGATAGCTGAAATGGCAGTTCCTTATTTGTTTTAAGGTTTGTCCAGTGACTGTTCCTATGACAAAAGGACCATTTGTTTATCATCTTAGTTTAAATATTTACTTGCCTCAGCAGAGATAAAATCAAAGTGCTCTCCCTACTTTTGGTATTTCTGAGTTCCATGGTCCAGCTTCTATAGTTTTATGTGCTGTGCACACAGGTGGTATTTGGTTCTGGCTGGTGGCTCCTTATTTTTCCCCATGAACAGATGGAACTGGTGGGAGAAGGTTTCACAGTCGTGGACAGTGGAGTTAGGAGAGAAATTCTCCTTTAGAGAGAAGAAGAACCACTTGCACTTCCAAAAAGTTACTTTATATTTTAGAGCATAGAACAACATCATAACAAAACTTCATATTATTTTAACCTCCGCAATATCTCTGTGAGCAAGATTTTCACGTTAGTGCCATCTCTCTTACAAAGCCGTTCAAAGGTACCTGATGCTGTACTGCTTTTTTTACCCTGGTCGATTTCCCCCCACCAAAATATTATCTCCTCCTTTTAATGTACAAAATAATAAAACAATAAATGATATAAATTGTATTATAAAGTTTTTCCAGTTGCTTTAGGTATGCCTGTACTGTGTAGTGCTCTGGAGTGTAGGAACAAAGTACTAATAGTGCCAGTTGGGGCTGACTGGGAATCAGAGGTAAAATAATCAGAGATCTGCCATCTCATGGCTAATAACCAAGGTGCAGCATTCACCTAGGTATTTGCCAGGTCCTACAGTGGCCACTGCTGGGTTTACTGCCTCTGCCACCTGCCTGGGTTAGCTGGAGAGCCTTGTGATGGATTCACGGAGTCGTGCTGAAGTGAGCTCAGATCAGTGCCCCTTGTTGGC
This sequence comes from Chamaea fasciata, assembly GCF_029207755.1. NCBI lineage: Eukaryota > Metazoa > Chordata > Aves > Passeriformes > Sylviidae > Chamaea > Chamaea fasciata. Next base: position 58,062,209 of record NW_027094091.1, read on the forward strand.
GTGTGTGTGTCTGCTTGCAAATTCTAAGATGAATATTTTATAACTCTGAAAATAAGAGGCAGACAAACTAGGGGAGAAGCCAGGGAAAACTGCACATTCAGTAGCTTCACAGTTGCTCAGCTGGGTTAGTATCAATGTAGCTTAGTTCTTATTCCCCTCCTGTAATGATGAGAAATCATTTGGTTCCTCAGAGGGATGCTCTTGCTGATCATGGGCTGTCAGTGTATTAATTATTGAGTTTGTACTTTGTATTAACCCTTTTAGCAGTTCATGTGCTCTCAGTGAGTATCATTTAATCAGAGAAATACTGCTGTGTGTCAGTTTCTAGTTTGCTGCAGTTCCTTTTCCCAGAGCTATTTAAAGGATTTCTTAGTTTGTGCAAGTCCAGTTGTCATAGGGATGACTCCTCTTTCATTTCAGAAGAGCAGAGCTCTGTGACTTTATTGTCACATTTCTATTCTAACCTTTTTCTCTTTTACCTAGTGAGAGAGCTGCTTTGGTGTTGAAGAGAAACCTCGCAAAGGAATGGGCCCTGTTCTCTTGAAGCTGTTTGCCCTGATCCCAGGAATGCTGTAGAGGTTAGTGACGTGAATGTTGAAGAGCTTTTGTGGAAATTGCCTTTTGATTTGTAATTGGCACACTCTTCAGTAATTTCTGTGTGAAGCAGTTCATTTGCCTGTCACAGAAAGGGAGTTAATTCAGGCACTGTCAGAACACAGTCAGCTTAAAATTGCTCTACCCAAACAAAATTTAGGATTCTGTGTATCTGTGGAGATGCTGGGGAAATACGTTGCTGGGTGGTCACAGAAAGTTGTGTGGGTGTGATGCATGCTCAGAGACAAGCTGCATTAAACTTGGAAGTTTTAATCAATAGGTTAAAGAAAAGATAAGAATGATCATAATACATGAGACTGTGGTGCCTAATTCTTCTTTGAATTTCTCAAGTCTCATTTTTACTTTGAGAGAAGAACGTTCCTGGTCTTCAGGAGAATTGACAGGCTAGGAAGGGTCCATTCTGTATCCGCACAGAGGTAATGTTATCTCCACTTCTGCCTCAAGTGACTTGTATTCGGTGTTATATCCTAGTTTATTTGGGTTTGTACAAACTGTATAGACTTCTTGCTGTGAATGCTTTTCCCCTGAGCTCTGTAGTCCTGCTACAAATGTTATGGCCTACAAGAGGCTTCCTTTTGCAATTAGAACATTCAGTCTAGTTTACTTCCATGTTTTTTGGAAAACCAGCAAGGATTAAGTATATTTATCACCTAATGGATTATTTTTTAACTAGTGATATAAAGATAAGCATGTGTAACTGTTAAATTCAGTCAGGCTTGATTTTGCTGATGTAAAATGAATGTAGCAAGTAAAATTAGATGGAGCAGTGGAGGGGGGGGAGAGGGAGGAGGTAGGCCTGTTGAAGTGCTCCTAAAGCAAAGAGATGAATTTCCATAGGAGCAGTTGAGTTAAAATCTGTTAAATCTTCTGGTTTACTAATTTACTGGTTACTGTCCGGTAAAGGATTCTAATCTTTGTTAGCTTACTTTACAAGCATAGGGGTGTGTGTGTGTGGTGTTGCTACTGAAGAGTAATGTCCAGGCTTTGCTAGGACACCCTTTGGCATACAGACCCATTTTGGAGCAAAAGGAAAAACAACAGAGTAGAAAAACAGCTGCAGCATGTCACAGACACTGAAAGTGAAGAGGTGACCCAGTGGGAAAAGACAAGGGAATATTAGTTGGCATCACTCTTTGAGGCATGTAGAGCTCAACAACTGCAAGTGTTGCCACTTCTTATCAAGAGCTTTAGTCGTTGATGTATTCTCACCATCTTTATCTTGTTTCATATAAAACTGAGATTTGTAAAGTGTTCAAGGGTGAGGTATCACTTCTAATTTAACAAAAGCATACAAAAAGACAGAAACCCCAAAGCACATCCTTCCATGTGAAATCCTGCACTCCAGCATCAATGCTTTCATTCTAGCTCTATGCTGCTGCTTTTGTTTCTGTTGTTTTATTCATTAGCAAAAAGCACAAACCTGTCCACAAGGGGGTCTGACGGAATGATGCCTTTTTTTTTTTACTTTAATAAAAAATGCCTAGCACCCTTCAACCTATTGTGTCTAGATTTTTTTGAGACATGTATACTACTTTATGGAGAATAAAAGAGGATGAAAGGTTCATCTCCTCTTATGGTAGTCTCCCTCATTGTAAAAGTGTTTGGTTTCAAGCAGCCTGTTGAATGCAGACTATTTTGTGAGTCTGTGAAGACTGTCTTGTTAGAATCCCGATCTGCTATTCGGATACTTATGTAGGGAATATTTCCTTGGCACTTCATGCATCCTGTTCTTCCAGTTCTGAGGACATGCATGAACTGGCAGAGCTTAACAGCTTGGTTTTAGGGTTGTGGTTATGTTCCTTTCAGCCCCAAGCTTGCTGTATTTGATTTGGTTGAGCTCTCCATGGGGCCACGTCGAGTTTCTCTCCAGCTGTGGCATGACTTACCTGCAGCTACATGGGTAATAGTAAAAATTGTGATGCAGTTTATGAGCACATAGGAGATAATGAGATAAGGGAAGACAGCCAACTAACATAAATTTGCCAGGGAGAAAATTGTGTCAAACTGATTAGTTTGCTTCCTTGACGGATGAATTGGATTAGTGCACAAGGGAGGCAAGGGATAGAAGTGATACAAATAGAAGCGTATAAGGTTTTAAAGGATGTTCTTTTGAGTGTAATATGTGCAGTGTTTTGGATTTTTTAATGGAATCTTCCTTAAATTACTATATTGCAGGAGCAAAATTTATTAAAAATGGTTCTGTGGCGCACTTAATAGGGATTCAGGATCACTTGGAAAGACATTTGAAGTAGGCTTCCATACCAGTCATGGCTGGATTTGTCAGTGACACCCATTGATTTAGATTTTAGTTCATGGAGCAGAGTTTACTTACGAACTGTGCAGGTGATGTCAGGGAGTGGACAGAACGGGCAGCCCAGCGTGTTGATACAAAGCTGTTTGTCACTGGGGTAAGCAAAGTGTGTGTGTTGGCTCGACCTGACTCACCCTGTGTTTATTTGTTATACCACAGGAGCTCAGTCAGTGTGTATAACCTAATTATGCTGAGTTTACTGCGTTGGGTGGCCTCTTCCAACACTCACAGCACAGCTTGTGGTACTTTTCTATCCTTTAGAAAACTGCAGCACTGAAACCCAGAACTTGAAAGGAAGTGTTCGTTTATTTGTAGCAGTTTCTTTATTCTGCCACAGGGAGAAAATGTATGAGTTGGGAGGAGTGACCATATTTTTTAAGAGCTTTTGTAGAAAAAGATATGAAATATGGAAATAATTGTCATCTTGGAATGGTGTCAGAGAAGTCTGTCACACTGCTTTGTTTTCAATTCCCTGTGTGATAGGAAGGGGTGTTTGTGTGCCATGCTCTTGTATGCTCTTCTCATAGTTGTCAGGTTATCATGAAAGATTCATTTCATGGCTCCCTTAGAGGTAAACACCAATATTTCACCCTGAGTCAGTAATTTTTGCCAGCAATAGATTAATGCCTGAAACCCCCTCTGACATGTTCCCATCTGTGATGCCATAGTTTCTTATGGATGTGAAGCATAGTGAGGAAAAAAAAAAAATTAAAAAATCTCTATTTAGATTATCTCTGTGGAGATGCTGCTCTCTGTTTCTGTGATGCCTGCTGCTGTTTTCCTGACTTCTTGGGGTATGGTTTTCTCCCTGGTGTCCTAGCAAATGTTTTTCTAGCAAAACTACAAATTAAGAAGGTACACCTTTAGCAGCAGAGTGGTGCACCAGTGGTGTAATTGGAATTACAAGAATGCTGTGAAAGTTTCATGCCCCATCTTCTGTCCCAGAGGGAGGGGGGATGTTGCAAGAGCCACTGCTGATAAGTGATAGCCTGTGAAAAGCAAGCCTTAGGCAGTCCCAGGAAAGACTTTTAAGTCTCATGAATTGAAACAAACTGGAGGCACAGTAAACCTAGTTTTAGAGCTTTCCCTTGTTTGATTTTAATTTCAGGAAGCTGCCTGGGAGAAATCTCAAAGGCACATTCCTGTAAACGCAAGAATGACTGTTCAAAGTGCTGGGAGATGAAACTGATGTGCAGCAATTTTTATAAGTGAGGAAATAATAGTGCAGAAGTGGGCTACCACCTGCCTGTGTTGCAGTGAGAGTATATTAGAAGTACTGTTTATGCTTTGGTGTTGCTAAAAGGTCACCTTAGAGGAAGACAGAGAAGTAAAATCAAATTGAAGAAAGAAATGTATGATAAAATTGTGAAGGAATATATGGCTGTATAAGGGAAGAAGCCTTCGCTGTGATACCGTTGTTGCGATTAAATCTTAGTATTGAGCATTTATTTACCTAATTCTTTCATGTGCCTTTGTTTGTCAGCATGTTGCTTGGTTTCACTCTGTTTATTGCATTGTTTATCTTAAAAATAAAAAAGAGTAGTTATCCTCATTCTGTACACTGCTTACTGTCAAAGCTTAAAAGGAACACAAAACCAGAGAAAAGGGGTAGCACTGAAAAAGTCTTGTTTTTCTTTCTTGTGGAGGGAGCAAGTTCTGTCACCAGGTTCTTTGCGTGCAAAAACAGCCGAGCACGGTGCAGGTCATCTAAGTGAGCCCATACACTTTCACAGGTGCACCGCAGAAGCAAGGACTTGCATTAAATAACTACTCAGCGATTTATGTACCTGTAAATGACATTGCAGTGCATTTGATAGATGATTGCTCTCTCTTTTTTTGTTTTCTTCCTCATTTTTTTTTCCTCCAGGAAGGAAGTCTATTTCCTTAGGTGAGTATTATGTGTAGGTGAATCCAGGGGGAAAATGTGAATAAACTCCATGTCAGTAGTTGTGCTTTTACTAAGTGGACGTTCAACCTTTCTTCTGGGATAAATTTAGTTGGAAAGCAGTGTCCACTGTAGTCGTTTGAGTATCATTCTGGGAGAATTCTTTTCAGAGAACTGCTGCTTCAATTGTAATTTGTTTTCTGTACCGTTGGTTATTTTTACTAGGGGAAGGGGCAAGTATAGTGGTGAGACATAACATGCAAGTTTGCATAACATAATGGATTTCCTTGGAAAATACTATCACTTCTGAATAGTTTTTGTAATTGAAACGAAACACCTGGCAGGTCTAGATTGTATGGTGCTGTGCATGAAAGTAGCATTGCAAGCTAGAGTAGTAAACAGTGCTTAAAAAACACAACAAAACAACAAACCCCTGAAAAGCAGAAGAGTTAATCAAGAAAATCCACACTGCATCTGATCTAGATTCTAGTAAGGAGTGTCTCTTGTCCTTGGTTTATTTTTTCCCCCAAAATAATTAGTTCTGCTGTAACCAAAATTGAAATGTATTTACTTTCCTGTGAGATAAGAGAAGCAGGAAAATGTCATCTTGCAAATTAATTTGTAAGCCATGATACGTCGTTCTCCTTTGCGGTGATTGTGCTGCCGACCAGATGTCGTTTTGCTCAAGCGCACGGTTTTTCATCTTGATCCTGCGCTTGTGCGATTTTGATTTATTCTCTGTGAAGCAGTTGTATCAGTGACTGGGGCCTGTGCATTGCAAGGAGGAGGGATCCCTGCCCTTGGTGTCCCAGCCTGCTGGGTGGGAGCAGCTGCTCCTGGCTCACAATCCCTCCCGCCTGGGTGCTGGTACAGCCGGCGCAAAGCTCCGCGGAGGGATGTTTACTGACCAAGGGCTGGCAGCGCCCTGGAGGCACAGGAGCTTGTCTCCTGTCTCTAGTGTCTTACAAGGGGAGGACTTGAAAACTAAGATGCTGGCACTTAACTTCAAGAATTCAAGGTAGGATGAGACCTAAAGGAATCTCAGCTACTCTTTATTTCTTTGCATGATACTTCCCTCCCCCCCCAGACTAAAATTTAATTCCGTGTCTAGCACATGCGAAGTTGTACCTCTTGTTGTCAGACCAGCTGTTATAGAAGCTAACCAAAACTGAGGTTGATCAGACATTTAGTGATATTTTTGAATAAAATGAGTAATGTACCAGTGCATAATTTTCTGTGTTTAGGATGTTGGCTCTAGAAATGTAGGTCAAAAGTAGGTACTTTACATTTATCATCCCAGCTAAGGAAGAAAATAATGGATTTTAGTTTGTCACTTGGGTAGTTTTCAAAATACAGCTAAAATGACCCTTGAGTGCGGTAGTTGTGCTGTGAAGCCAGATTGTTATGTTACACATCTTCAAAGAAATCTAAGCAAGTTGGAGAAAACACTATTAAGATAGTGTTTTCCCTCTCTCTTGAGTGCTATAGGCTTCATTTTTTCCCTTTGAGTAGAGAAACTCACTTTTGGGGGGATTTCTAGCTGTCCTATTTAATCTTGTAACACACTGCAAACTGGTGTTGAGAAATAATTTATTCACTGTGAAATACAGCTTTAATTTTGGCACTATTGCCAAGCAGGGCTAGAACATGAGTAATGAAGAGAAAAAGAAGAATAGTTTTTAAAGTAGTTATGGTAAATAGTAAATATACCAGCCTCTTTACTGGCAATCAAAAATAAGCAAATAAGTATGGGTTTTCTAAAATGTTGCAGTTTTTTCACTTTGAGAGACATCAACTTTACTATACAAGAATATCTACAGTTGCTTTGGTCATTTAATAAGTGTGCCATTGAAAAAACTTTCACTGGAGAACTGGATGAATCCATTCATTGAGTAATTAATATTGCTTTAAAAGACTGCAGTTTTAGTCTGCTTTGTAGGTTTGTGTTTTTTTCTTACTAAGTGTTGATTTTGTGTGGGGTGTTTTGTCTTTTTTCCCCCCTCTTTTATATTTTCCTGTTTAATCCTTTATCTGGCACATTCACTGCTAGGGATGGAAACCTTGTAGCTCTGATGGGCTACTTCTAAATCCAAACAGCTCAGTCCTGCCTTGGATCTGCCCCAGGTTTTCTCTGCAGGACTGTGTTCTGGGAGCAGCAGTCTCTTGTGTTACTGGGGAGATAGAGCTGTATTCTGTAAGGAAAGATTCACAATCAGCTCTTTTGTCTTTACTCTTTGCTCCATGGGAGGCTTCTGAGAAGTGTTTCCATGTGCAGCCTGGTGGAGCTGGATCCAAAACCAGGCTGGGAGCCAAAGACATAATCTAGCTCTACCTGCAATCCTCAGGTGTTTGAAGACTGAAGATGAGACTGAGAGGGGTTGAATTGTTTTATCTGCAGTTTGTGACCGTCATCCCCAGGGGATCATCTGCCACCCAACAGAGAGAGGTCAGGGGAAGGAGAAGCAGAAGAGAGGGAGGATGAGGAGAAGAGACAGTACTTTTCTCCCATTGTTAAAATACTTGCTTAGTTACACAAAGCATAGGAATCTTTATTGTTTTTTCCAGTGGTGGTGCCTCTTACGAGGAGTAACTGAGGGAAGTGGGATTGTATAGCCTGAGGAAAAAGAGGCTTGGAGAGGACCTTCCTGCTCTCTGCAACTACCTGAAAGGAGGTGCTAGTGAGGTAGATGTCAGTCTCTTGCCCCAAGTAACAGGATGAGAAGAAATCACTCAATCATTAGTGTTGGAAGGGACCTCTGGAGATCATCCTGTCCAACCCCCCTGCCAAGACAGGGTCATCTGGAGCAGGTGACACAGGAGCACGTCCAGTTGGACTTGGAATGTCATCAAGGAAGGAGACTCCACAACCTCCCTGTGCAGCCTGTTCCAGGGCTCTGTCACTCTGAGTGTGAAGAAATTCGTTCTCCATGTTGACGTGGAACTTCTTGTGTTTTAGTTTATGGCCGTTGCTCCATATCCTGTCACTGAGCACTGCCAGAGAGTCTGGCCCCATTCTCTGGGCACCCACCTTTGTGATGTTTAAGGGCATTAATGCCATCCCCTTCAGTCCTGTCCAGACTAAACAGGTGCAGCTTCTGCAGTCCCTCCTCCTATGAGAGGAGATCCAGACCCCTCATCATCTTTGTGTCCCTCCTCTGCACCCTCTCCAGTAGCTCCTTGTCTTTTTTGTCCTAAGGAGCCCAGAATTGAGCACAGCACTCCAGATGTGGCCTCACTAGGGCCGAGTAGGGGGCAGGATCACCTCCCCCAGTCTGCCGGATGCACCCCAAGATCCCATTGGCCTCAGCAAATGTTCTCAAGTTGTGTCAGGGAAGGCTTTGAATAGATATTAGGAAAAAGTTCTTCACAGAAGGGATTATCAAGCATAGAAAGAGGCTGCCTAGAGAAGAGGCTGCTCCAGTCACTATCCCGGGAGGTATTTGAAAGATGTGCAGATGAGACAGTTGGGAACATAGTTTAGTAGTGAGCTTGGCAGCACTGGGTTAGGTGTTGGACTTGATGATCTTAAAGGTCTTTTCCAGCCTATGTGGTCTTTTGGTCCTCTACTGTATGGCATGCAGAACTTGATTCCAGTGGATGCCTTTGGACCATCCTAATTTCAGGTAGTAGATAAATGTATGCAAGTATTTGTGCTGCTTTTCCATTCATCTCTGAACTGAATTGCTACTTATAAGGAGTTGGGCTGTTGTATTTTGCTTTGCACTTTGCACATACTATGAACATGCAGCTTAAAACATTGGGATTATTCACCCTTATTTACTTCCTCTTGCTTTAGAAATAAACAAGCATTTGTGTCCAGGCTTTAATGCTGATTTAAATGCAGATACGCTGCTGTTTTTGTTGCAATCTTTCTGCCTCGATGGTAGCAGAGAGAGGAATTTTATTACATCAGCCAAACATGTGCTGGTAGGATCATTCTGTTGTTTTTCTTATACGTGTTGTTAGAAACAAGGGTGGCTCTATGGAGACAAATTTTGCAGGTAATGGGCTTCTACTTGCTGCTCCTTCATATGCAAATTTCCTAAAGGCAGAAGAAGTGTTTTCTTTTCGGTGTGTAAATGGCTGGTTTACATGGCTGCAGGAAGTTTTTTGCTTTAGAGATGTTGAGAGGAAAACCCACTATCACCAGCAGCACAAATGGGGACCGTGCTCCTGTTAAAAAAATTTGGTGGCTTTTTTAGCTAAATATGAGAACCGTGCTTAGAGTCACTCTTGTCATTACTGAACGTGCCCTGTTTGGGGTTATGTCGCTTCCTGCGTGGCCTTACGGTGAGGATGTAACAGGTTCTCTCCTGTTCCAGTTTCACTGGCTTTCTTCCCCATCTTCCCCACCGCACCCTCCCACTCCTCATTACTTGGAAAGGTGAATAGACCAAAGCACTCTTCCCCATTCTTGATGGTGGCTCAGTGTTTCTCTGTTGATTCGAGTGCAGTAACTTTCCTAAGAAGGCTTTTTTTGCTTTACTTGTTAACTGCGAATATAAGAGCCACTCTCCAGAGCAGTGTTTTTATTCCTCTGCATTTGTTGATGTTTGCATGCCAACCAAGCACACACTTGTCTCTTCAGATCCCAGATTATTTTGCTTTTTTGTTTTGTGTCCCTTCCCCTCTCATCCTCTCTTTTTTGTTTTCTAGGGGCTTCTTAGCAGAATTTTCTCTCCTGAATTTCATGATTTAGTCATTGCCATGCAGTTCAGGCCATCAAGCTAAAATTTCAGTTTTGCTCTCTTCCCAATGGGCTGTAACTAGTATTCTGTTTGTCCAATTAATATAAATCAGTTTATTTAGGCCTTTTGAAAACAAAACAAAACAAGAAAAATCAGCATTCAAAGATGCTCAAGATATTTTACCACGGAACATGTTAAGGAAGTCAATTAGAAGTTGCTCTCCAAGAGTACTCAGGAAACAGATAGTCTGTTCGCTTTTGGTTTGAATTTTTTTAACCAGTTGTTACCTATCTTCGTGGTGTTCTGCATATTTTTCCTGATGCTGCCTAGCATCAGGAAAAATATGGTTCGAAAGCTTCCAGTAAAAATGTTCCCATTGATTCCTCCATTTCAGATGATTTTGCTGAGTCGCAAATGTTTCTGAGATGTTTCAACTCTGCCAGCATATGTTCAAAACCAAAATGATGTTTCAGTATTTACTTTTCCTTGATGTGTTTTTCAGCCCCAGGTGTTTATAGCAGCATTGAGATTTGCAGGATAATATGAGTTGGCTTATCTACTGTCTTGTCAACCAGCAGGTGTGAATGGGGATCATTCCGACTTCTAATGTTCAGTTACAAAGTTCTAGATTAACGCTAGACTGATAAATTTTAGGTTCCAAAAGTAATCTGCAGGGTTTATAATGTATTCATACTGGTTACACTGAAGAACAGAATTTCTGTTCCCTCCATCTGAAACCTGTTAACTTACTAGGCATCATTTTTCTATAAATAAGTGTTTCAAAAATACACGTTGGTGAGAAATGTCTCTATTTTTGTCATGTTTTGTGTCTGCTCCAGCCAAGTTGGACTTTGCTTCTGCCTGTCAGGATTTTTGTGTTACACATATTTTTGTCTCCTCGGTTAGCATATTTTTCTGGTAAAAAATGTCCTTTGCATTCCTTGAGCAGAGGAGGAATTGTATGTCCAGAGATAGTTCAGACTTCATGGCAGTCAGAGCTGGATTGCTGGCTTTGAGACCACACTGGAATAGGTCAGAGGAGTGGAAAAAATGCCTCAGTGGTATGATTGCACAAGCATGGGCAAATGGTTTCTTGGAGCCTGGATGTCTATGAATGAAGCACCTGAAGGTGCTAATGCAGATGTCTCCTTTCTAATGTAATAGCTGTATAGAGGCCTGTACTTTGGTCTTCACTGTAACTGATGATTAGGGGTAATGAAACATGGACAGATGGATTTATTTTCTAGAATGACCATTCCTCATCTCGTAAAGCAGAAAGGCTTCTTTTACACGTGAAGTGTTTTGTTTGGTCCTCAGCCCTGCAATGGCAATCTATTTCTGCCTTGCACAAATTATTAAAACCCTTTTTCTGGTATAAATACTGCTTCTTTTCTCCAATCTAAGCAGATATCATGGGGCAAGAACAGTTTGAGGCATGGAAATTTCCACTTCCTTTGATGGCTAGCAAACCTAAACTGGTTTTTGGAAATCAGATCTGTGTTTATATGCAGATGAGGTGGTTTAAGTCTTTGCATTGAAATTCAGAGATGAAGGTGTGTAGAACCCAGCAGTCAGATATAGATTTCAGGTAGCCTTAGGGTTGGTTGGATGGTATTTCTCGGTCTTGTTTTGTGAAGAGATGAAGGACCATCTGTTACAGATACCTCAAAGATGAGGTTTTCTGCTCCTTCTAGTTGGATGCAATATTCATTATATGCCATTTGGCTTCTGAAAAGTCAAAATTACTCATTCAGTTCCCCTGACCTTTTTCAAATGCTGCTTTTAAACAGGCGGTGGATGTACCTATTCAAATGCTTACAACAGCAGATTTACCTTTTGGTTCTCAGGATTGTGTGTGATAGTTCAAGACAAAATAAGAATTCATCTTTCATTTTAGTTGAAAACTATGTAAAGTGTAGAAAGGCAGACACCTTAAATCAATGTGTCTTCAGTCTAAGTGGCCTGTATTTGAGCTTTCTGGCAGTTTGCTTTTTTGGCATTTTTAATTCTTTAGCTTGGTTATCAGTTTATTCTGAGCTGAGAAAATGCGAGTCCTTAAATCTTGTCAAAGACTTGCTTAAAGAAAAGCAGTACTGAGAATTGGGTTCATGGTGATGACAGATCATAATGAGTGCAAAATAAAGACGTAGGAAGTGGAATTATCATCATCCAGCCAAAATCACATTCTAGGTGCAGTGTGGACAGATTTGTTCCTTGTAGGAAAAGGTGGCACACATTTGCTTCCTTGTGCACTGTCTCATCGTCACTCTCTGTAAAAGTATCTTCTGTTTCATCAAGGTGTGAGTTTTGCACACCATCCCCAGATGTCTGTGAGCAATGATTGAAGTCACATCCTTTGCCTCCATGTAGTCCTTCATGCCAGGTAACCCTTGTTCTCTGCTATTGCTCTGAACAACGATGTTGAAGCAGGTTCTCCAGTCCCAAGGGCAGTCTGGATGGTGGGACTGCACTTGAAGTATCAAAGTTGTCTGTGCTTTTCTTGCGCAGAAATAGCAGCAAAGAAAAGTGATGCAACTTCAGCTGTGGTTTGGAGAAGTACTACACACTGTTTTCAGCTGGGGTAGGATTTAACACTTTGGTTTACAGGCTTTTGGTTTTTGGAGGTGGTGAAAGAAGTGTTTGTAGCCTGGAAATATTTTGTTAGAGTAGTGCAAGTCATTTTGGGAAATGTGGTTGTTGAAGCATTAGAAAATGCAATGACAGAGTTATCTTCTAGATACAAGCTTTACACCGTAAGTCAGGAAAAGAATAGGCAGAAGTCAAAAGCAGTACTTTATTTTCTTATTTGAACAAAATGAAGTGCAAAAAGTTGATATAACTAAAGGTCATTTTCATTTAAGTTATTACTAAGTGAGAATATGTGCAATATTAGTCTTTAGTAAGACAGCTCTCCTCCATCCCTGCAGCATAGGTCAAAAGTATCACTGTTATTTAATTGTTGTCCTTTTACACTGAATATAAAACCTTCAGGAGGATACAAACCACAGGAAATCTACTCTATCAGCACTTGCTATTATGTGTCATTATCATGAATAATTTGTGGGAAATGGAAGAAGATGACTGATAGTCCATGTTTGATATCTTTATCTTTCTCAATAAACAGTTACTAAAGTTCTTCATATTTGTTGAAGCATTAGGAATTTTTGTTTGCAGAGATTTCAAGGCATTAAGGTCGGTTTGAGCATAAGAATTGCATTTCTAATATTGCAAAAAACAGAAATTGTATCTTTAGCTGTCATCTGACTGGAGTTCAGAGAACAGGAAAAACATGTCTGGATTCAGGATAGCAGGGCTGTTTGTTTGTTTGTTTGTTTCTCAGAGGTGTTAAAAATAGCTGCATTGAATTCTCAGGTTTGGATACTACCCTGTGAACTGAGACACCTCTGTAATCAACTCTTCAACCTATAGAAACAGACCACTGTTAGCTCTTCTGTTCATCTAAAAAAGTCAAGATTAAGTTTTTAGGTGGTAACATAAGGTTCCTCAAGATAAGTTTTGAATTATTTCAGTGCAAGGGAAGAAAAAACCAAACTATACACACAGAAGTCATGACCTTGAAATACTAGTGTGACCTTTCAAATCCTTTCCTGCACACCTTCTGTAACAATACTCAGCAATACAAAAGGTGGCGTGGGAGTTGGTGGTGTTTTCTTGTTGGGGGGATTTCTCAATGAAATAGTTCCTGTTTCAGCCAGATGACTGGATGTTAAACAAGAGGAAAGCATAGTATGGGAATAGGCACTTTTATTACTGGGACAGAATATGAGATTTGCTTCAGGCTCTCTTATAGGGAGCAGGCAACATTCCCCAAAGTTCAGTCTGTCAGGGAGAGCTCATGGCATCATTTTCAGCAACACTGCTTGCTTGTGCATGATTTTCTTTGTGTGTGGTTAGTTGTTTTGTGTTTGGTGGCAGGACTGGTTGGGGGGAAGGGAATGGGAGGAAGTAGTTGTGTTCCTCGCTTCCCCTCCTGCTGATGTTTTTGTCTACAAAGAGAATTTTTTATTCCTGCTCAGTTCTAAGCACAAATGGATGTGTATCTAGCCAGTAACAGCTCCTTATTGTTTCCTTTGAAGGCCAGACAATGTCCTTTTGAATAGTGCATATTGGTGATCATCTTCAGAATGTTAGTATTAACTACATGGGTAAGGAATCTGAAATTCAGGAAAGAAGTAACAGACCTGGTGGGGAACTAACAGGTGTGGCATTTACTGATCCTAATGGACTTCTATAATTCATTGTAGCAAGAAGACTTAAATTTCTTTTTCCTGAGATAGTTGGGAGGGAGGCGTGTACTGGTGTCCTATTATAATCTGCAAAGAAAGAAGTTGATTCCTGTTTCACTGCTAAGCTGCTGATGTAATACCAGTATAGTGCCTGGAGAAACACTTGTGACTGTAATTACTAAGCAGATAATTACCTAGCTGCTTATTTAAATAACATCCTTTTGGAACTAGATGCACAGCTCGGACCTATAATAGCTGTTGTGAAAATGAGTGTGTCTCATGCAGCTTCTGTCTGTCTACCTTTTTTTTTTCTTCACAAATGTTTTGATAGCTGTAGTAGTATTACCCATACATTATCATACCCTAACTTGTGTTAATGATTACGTGTGTGTGTTGTGTTTTTCTCGCAGTGTCTGTCTTTGAACTTTGTAAGTTGTTGGTATTTTCTGTCACATGATTTATGATCCTTTTTCCAACAGCTTCCACTAACAGTAGAAAACACTTTTAAATATTTTGGAGAGTGGAAGTTAGCTCTTACACTAACTCCAGTGAAATTTCTGGAGAATCTCATCTTGTGGGATTCCCTCATAAATTTAACGGAAAAGTGAAGAACCTTGGTGTGAATGGCTTTATATCAGAGCTGCTCAAATGGGTCAGCCTCACTTACGCTCATGGGGAAATGTGCAGCCATCTGACAGCCTGTGCAAAAAAACAAAGGGCTGTTTTTGAAGTGAGAATGCTTATGCTGTGCTTTCACTGCTTGCTTCATTTCTTCTCACATGGAGATTGTTCTGCTTCTACCACTAAGAGAAACCCGTAATGTTTATTACAAGAGCAGTGGTTTTATTGTGCATGTTTGTAATCTACTCATCAAGTGTCTTATTTTAGTTTTTGTCCATACAGAACATGATGCTCTGCAGCTGCCATTAATTTACATTTTTAACTCTAGTAGCAGAAGGTGGGCACAATAGGCTGAAATGCTTCAACCCTCCTGATAAACCATGTGCCTGTCACAGTGGGGCTGTGTCATAGAACTTCCACTTGCTTAGTTTGCATTTTCAGAATGACTTCCAACATCTTCCTCAGCTTAAAAAAGACAAAGACCCGACAGCTGGAATGTTCAGCTCACAGGTTCCCTATGAAGGGTGTACCTGCTTGGACCTGCTGGGGGAAGAAACTCATCAGGGCTGTGTCGTAAAGAATGTGTGGCAGCAGTTGGATGTACATGCCAGAAGAGGGAATGTGAGGCAGGGAAGAGACTCCTGTGCTGAGAACAGGTTTCTGTCCTTGCCACTTCCACAAAACTCCTCTTGAGGTTTTTGGAGCTGCCCTCTAATTGCATCCTTTGTGTACTGGGTGTTTAACTCTGAGATCACGAGCTGAGAGGAGAAGGACATCAACTGGTCTTTAAGGGACACAACACAAGGAAGGAGAAAGATTCAAGCATTACAAGATTGTAGGATTAACTGCTCTCCAAAGTATCTTCAAATAGATACCAAATTATTAGACATCATCAATTTTAGCATAAGGGAGGATGTGTGTGTGTGTTCTTTGCGTGGATATTGAGGCTCTTGCAATGCCTGTGCTGTGGGGCGTATCTGTGGAAGGGAGTTGGTTTATTAGGTGTGATGCACTCTGATCTGGCAGGGCTGAGTGGGGCAGAAGAATCCCTAAGGAAATGCACTGATGGATGTGCAGAGCACCCTTTCAGTCCAGGTTGTGGGAACCAAGGTGTAGCATCATGCTCAGAGGGATGAAGTAACAAAATACTGACCAGCTGCTCATGAAGCATCTGCTGAGAGAGGCAGGAGGCACTTTGGGGACTGTAGGAAGTGAGTGTGCAATTTAAGACTCTGCTGCGAGGCATGTGCAGAGCCAGGCCAAATTCAAGCTCTACAATCATTTACAAGACAGGTATTCCCTAACTTTTGAGTTTGCTTCTCTTAATTACTGTGCAGGGTGCTTGATTGTCATGTGCTATAAACAAGCAGTTGTGAGCAGGTGAAGTGACTATTACTGAAAATACTGGAATCTTTTCATTTTTGGCATTAAGGAGTCTGCCTCAATGCTGAATTCAAGTCACATGTGATGTTTGCAACTGACTGTGGATTGTGCAGATGCTTTCACTTAGTGGAATAGGAAGACCCTTTTTTCTAGATACTTTTTGTTTATAGTAAATGGTTTAGGTGTACTGCTTTTTCTCCTGCAGGCCAAATTCTAAACAAAGAAAACGCCATTCAAAATATTTGTACGGGACAAAGTAGCAATATAAGTGTTCTTTCACTGTTCACTTTAACATATCTAAGATTTGGGACTAACTAGGGTCCAGAGCCAACAGCTCTCTTCCCGTGGATAATCTGTGATTATGCTGTGATAATCAGAGAAAATATCACTGGATTTGGGCAGGCAAAAATACATCACAGAAATTCTTTCGGCTTTCATGTACAATATATTTCAGATGACATTGCCTGGAGCCCACACTAGCATTTTTTCTAAAAGGAAAGAAAGAAACACACTAGGAGACAACTCTGTCTCCTACTCTTCTGGAGTAGGATACTACTCCAGAAGTAGTACCTACTGTGGAATGCAGTTACTTCTGGGGGGAAAAAAAATAATATTATTTTTATGTTGCAGAAGAAGATGCAGGGTTTTTTCCTGCTGCTTAGCCAGTAAAGGTTTGAGTCTTTGAGCTTAGATGTGGTGTTCTATCAGTTTACCTGTTACAGCAAGAGAAGCGTCTCCAGACTTTGAGGAGTTTGGGAAAAGCTATGGGTTTCTGGAGGAAACTATGTTGTTTTATTTTTAGCTGTGTGATCAATGCTGATTTGAAGTCTAACCTATGTTATTTCTTAGGGATGATATGCTAAAAGACACATTCAATTCTGTCTAATTTTCCTTCGATTGTGAAAAGCCACTGCACATTGCCAGCATGAACTGACTATTGCTGGCTTGTAACTTAGCGTAGCTTTTTTGATGACTTCTCATCTCCTGAACTATTTTTTGCATGGCACCAAAATGTTCATTAGCATTAGTTCCTTATGTTTTACTGTGTGTTAGTAAAATACTTTATGAATATGTTTTATGAACATGTTCCAGAATGGTATCTCTTTCTTGTGTTAGTGAGAGAATATTTTTCTTTTATTAATGTTTCTTTTTGGTAGAATAAAGGTAATAAAACCTTGACTTTTACAAGCATAGGTCCAGTTTGTTATTGATTTTATTTTCCTGGCTTTAGCATCCAGCTACTGTCTTTCATCTCAACTTAACCTTTGGGTTGGAGTTCTTCAGTAATGTCTACTTTCCCTTAGTTACTCTAATTACAGCACCTTTGGAATCATCACTTCTCCTTTTATTAATTGACCTTCCATGATAACCTCTCTTTTTGATAATTTAAATAATTAAGTGCTTTGCGTTTCTTGCTGCAAGGCATTTTCTACTCTTGAATGATTTTTACAACTGTTACTGACCTTTGCTTTTTCAGCTGCATTTAAGCAGCGAGATGTAGGCATTGCAATTCTGTGGAGTATTTCATTGTTGGTGGTCTTTATATGTGGAGCAGAAACTGTTTTCAGTGTATTCCCCTTACTCCTTCCCTAACGTGAACGTGGCTGTGAGATTAGTCCCTTTTGCTGCAGTCTCCAGTTGGTTACATATGTTTAGGGATTTATCTGCTCTGACCCTCACACCTCTCGTGTAAGGTCCTGCCTGGTAGACTTTCAGTCCCATGGTTGGAAGACTGGGGTGTTATTCTGCAGAGCCGTTAGCTGGAGGGTGAGATGAATGATAGCTCCACTGGATAGCTTTGTCTCTTTGCCATAGGAAAGTCTGAGAAAAAAAATCTATGCTTGTCTCTGTATGATAATGCCAGTGTCTGAGAGAGTTGGAAGGTCTTGTGTGATTAGATTTCAAAGTACTGTTGTTATTCTAGAATCAATTTGAGAATACTTTGCATTATGTAGATAACACTGTTGTAATTGCTGTGGGATGTGCACCAAAGGATTGTAAAACTCATCCAGTAAAAAGTACCAAAGCATTTTGCACTGTTCAAAGCACGGCCAGCCTGCTTTCTGCTGGAGAATATCAGATGTTTTTCTCTTTCAAGTTGTTGGCTTTAAATCCTCCAGGCATGTCCTAATCAATGCCTGGCATATGAAATTAGCTAATGCTCTTAACTGCAGTGTGGTACTTCTTGTGAGAGAGGGTGCAATGTATTTAAAGGCTTTGATGGAACAATGCCTCAGTCTCCTGTACTCAGCAGGTTCCTTTTCCCTTCTGAACAGGATACGAGGGAGCTTCCAGAAGTCAGCCAAGATGAATATGGTGAAGAGGATCATGGGCCGGCCCCGGCAGGAGGAGTGCAGCCCGCAGGACAACGCGCTGGGCCTGATGCACCTGCGGCGCCTCTTCACCGAGCTCTGTCACCCTCCACGGCACATGACCCAGAAAGAGCAGGAAGAAAAGCTTTACATGATGTTACCAGTGTTCAACAGGGTAAGCCGGGCAATTTGCAAGAAGTGTTTTCTTTGTTTGAATTGTCTGCTCATATTTTGTATTCCCATGACCTTTTGGTTCTAGCACAAGAGGTTTTCTCCCATTGGCATCCTTTCAGTTTTCCCCTTGTCCTCCAAAGCTTACCTTTGGAGTTTTCCTTTTCTTATCACTTTTTCTCAAGTGCAACCCACAGCTGCATGTAGACTGACAGCTTTTCTGCTGTGCTCACTGCTATTACAGTCATCCGATTTCCAACCTAAATCTTGGGAGCAAGTTTATATTCGCTTTTTTTTTTGTGTGGCAGAACTGTCCTTGAGTCTAAATAACTCTTCTCCTTTCTTTGCGTTTATTGTACTGATGCATATTTAGAGGTAGCAATCATAATATGTCCTGTCAACTTGGTTTTTCTAGACTACATGAGCTGAACAATTTTAATTTCTCATGTGATATGTTCTCTATGTTCTTATCATCCTTGTAGGCCTTTTTTTACGTATTGAGTCTGAATCCCCCTTTGTGGACAAGGGAGATTTTGGACAAGCGATCTGTAGGGAAGATATAATGGCCACTTTTACTGTGGCCTTCATATTTCACTACTCCCTTGTACTCAGGCACTGAGATTTTGTTTGGAGGGAGAACTATGGCAGCAGTCACTGAAATTAATTGGAACTAAATGCTCCTGATATATCTTACATCACTCAGTTACCCTGCCAGGTTATTGTGAATAATAATTTTGATGGTAGCTTTAGGGTCATGAAAGACCAGTAGGTACAGATCCGGCTTTCTTTCTTTTTTCCCCTGCTGTGTGCTCTTACTCCTTACTTCTTCTTGGGTGATAGCTTTGTGCTTATCTATGCTACCCCAGAGGACTGGAATAATCCAAAAACCAAGAGGCTATTTAGTTGAAAGCGTGGCTTATGAAGGAGTTGGACACTGAGCTGCTTGCATGCTTGTGCTGGTTTTGCTGGGATAGAGTTAATTTCTTTATAGTAGCTAGTGTGAGCTGTGTTTTGGATTTGTGCTGGAGATAATGCTGATAATATGGGGGTGTTGTAGTTATTGCTTGAGCAGTGCTTACACAGAGGCAAAGCCTTTCTGCTCCTCACCCCACTCCACCAGTGAAGAGTCTGGGAGTGCAAATGGAACTGGGAGGAGACACAGTGACCCCAGATGACCCAGTGGATATCCCTTACATACACTGTCAGGCTCAGCCTATAAAACAGGGAGAGGAAGGAGAAGGAGGTGGGGGGATGTTCAGGGTGGTTTGTCTTCCCAAGACACTCATGATGGGGCCCTGCTCTCCTGGAGAAGGCTGGGCACCTGCTTGCCCATGGAAAGCAGCGAATGAATTCCTTGTTTTGCTTTCCCTATTAAATTGTCTTTATCTCAACTCATGAGTTTTCTACCTTTCACCCTGCTGTTTCTGTGCCCTGTTCCACCTGAGAGCAATGAGCTGGTGTGGTGCTTAGCTGCCAGTTGAGGTTAAACTACAACAATGCTGTGTAGAAAAATTAATCCTAGTCAAGACATAGTTTTTCTAGGATTTTCAGTCTACTAGGTGGTGTGCTTTAGTGGATGGATCACTTGAATGCCATTCTGTTGCCCTAGGTCTTACTTCTACTGGTAACCTGTTGTGTGAGTTTGGGAGAAGTAAGTTCAGTTCATATGCCTCCTCTTTGATTTAGCTTCTTGGATTATATGCCCTTTAGTTATGGACTTTCTTGATTTGTTTTTACAAATTAGCACAGTAGAATCTTAATCTTGCCTTGAGCCTCTGAAGGTTATTTTGATGCAGTTATGCTTAGAAATCTCCCTCTGGTGGTTATATGAGGCTGACGCTTCTGAAAAATAGAATGCCCCCAGTTCAGCTTCTTCAGCACTTAACTCTGATCTGCAGGTGGAGAAGAATTTTTCTTAGCCTATGTGGTAACTGGCAGAAGCATTATATCTATAGAAATTGCAGTTGGTGATACTACTGAGTTTAAGTAAAACTAGGGTAGCAATGCATGTACAGCAGTCTAAGGAAAGACTTTGATTAAACTTCTGAGATGAAAAAAAAAAGTTAAGTTTTAATTTCTCCATTGTTTCTGCCTTTTCTGTTTCCTGTTTTCTTTCTTAATTCACATCTTCACCCTCCCTTTACGCCACTTGCTGGCTTTGTCCTAATTCTCCACTCCTCCTCTGGACTCTGCTGAAGCCTAGTTGAAGTTACTTCATGTCTTTGCACCACTTGTTCTAACTGTCCTTCATTCATCTCATGTGCTGAAGCATTCTGAAAAACAAATCGGTAGCCCCAAGTTTTCTTTTTACTTCATCCAAATCAGCTCTTATCTTAAGTAATCTCAGGTACCGTTTATATTCTTGAACAGATCGATGGTTTCTGTGATTTCTGTCTGTGTGAATGCATCTTGGCTACTCTTTTCCTCAGTTTTCCTCTTTTTTCTAGTAGCTTTTCCTCTCCCAGGTTCCCCATGTCTCTTTTCTATTCTTGGCAGAATCCATCTATTCTTGGCAGAATCCACCTAGTTTTGTTTATGGGCTCTTTTCTCTTGAGTCCTAGAGACTCTTTTGTACCCTTCTTTACTGAAGTAAACTTGGTGGTGAAGTCACATTCTTACGTGTTTGCCAGATGTTGTGTTTTTCAGTCCTACTTCTGGTTGTTTTCTTCCCCTTTCCTTTTTCCCCCCCTCCTCAGTTTTCTTGTTTAGTTTTGACATCACTGTCCTCAAGCTCTACCTCCTTTGAGCTTGTGAGCTTCTTGGAGCTGTCCTTTGTGCCACAGATGCAGCCTATTGCCAGGTGTTGTCACTTCAGTTTTTAGTCTCTAAAATCTGGATCATAGCTTGGCATGTTGAGGAAAGCAGGTGTTGTTTCTGCTCTTTCACTTCCTTTCTTGCAGACCTTGATAACTGTTATCAGTCATCGATGAACTGGGATAGTGAAACCCAAACAAAACTGATTTTTCTTGGTCAGTCAGGTCTCATCCTGTCTCTGTTATAGGGGGATTTTCCCCCTGTATTTCATGTAAAGGGATTCTTGTTTTCCTGTATTCAAGAGGCTGAGCAGTTGTGATGCCATCTATTTCCACTTTTGCAGTTTACCTCTTTACCTCTTACCTGTAGATTCCTGGTTAATGCCACCTTCTTCTTTTGATGTTCACATACAGAGTCTGCTGTGGTGGCATCCTCAGCTCGTCTAGTTTCATGTCTTCTGGAGTGTCAGCTCTTGATGGTACAGCTTGTATTGGAACAATCCTGCTAACTTAGCAACTCTGCAGGTCACAGCAAGACAAACTGATTGGAATAAAAAATAGTACAAGAAAAAAAATCTCATTTTCTAAAGAGTCTTGGAAGAGCTTGCAGTGGCAGATATGCTAAATCTTGGTTCACTCTAAAATTCTGACACAACTTCTCTCTGAGAAGGGACACTTCTGCTGTCAGGAATCACTAGAACATTATTTAGAAGTTCCTTTCTAAATTTTTTCTTGTTTCTCAAACATAATCCAAAGCTGCGGATGTTTTAAGTGATCAATTAATAACTTCACTCAAATTTAGACTCTGAATCCATCCATCAGTTACTTTGCATGGTTGTCTTTATTCTGTTGAAGATTTTTAAATGTGATTTATTACTTTTTCTGTTACTGCCTTAAGCAAAGGTTATGAGAAGGGAATATAGGTGACCTTGCCCCTGATAAGTAACAGCTGCGTTAATTACCCCAAACAGCCTCACCCCTGAGGAGTCACAGCTGTAACCAGTAAAGATAAGTGTGATAAAAGGGAGTGGGTTAGCTGGTGAGGGGAATGATGGTGGAGGAGAATCATGAATAGGAGAGGATGAAGAAGAAGAAGGATCCTGGGGTGAGAGAATCCCTGCTGTGAGGTCAGTCTGGGTCTGCAGTCAGAGCCTGTTGTTGGAACCTGCGGTCACAGTCTAGCTGGGTAAAAACCTGCAGTCAGTCTGCGCCCTGATCCCTGCAGTCACAGTTTAGCAGGAGATAACCTGCAGTCGGGGGCTGCAAGGGAAACTCAGGTGGGAGCTTGCTGCAGCCAGAGTCAGTGAATAGTTGGAATCAGACTGGCTAAGCTGTAAAGAGGAATAAACCAGGACCCTTTTCATGCTGTGTGTAACAAAAAGTCTGTGTCTGGGCTCATTTCTACCCTCTAAAAGAGGGCTTCTGCAACAATTGTGTATCATAAAAGCATTTTCTGTTACAAGAATTGGGATGTCTATTTTAGGAGGAGAAACTCCAAACAAGTTGTAAAGCTCAAATCAAAACTTCTGTGCCATCCCTTATTGTGTAGTCCACAATGTCTCCTATACCAGAGCGGTGAGCTGTTGGAAGTGGGAGCTGCATTTCTTTGGCCGGAATCAATGTGTGTGTTTGTGCACAAAATGCAGTAAGGAGTCCTGGGAGAAGCATTATTTTTGCTGAGTGCAGAGATGTAGAGTGAAGACGGTAACTCTGCTTCCCAGAGGCATCCAAGTGGCTAGCAGTAGGCAGCCAGTTAAAAAACCAGGATATCCAGGAGCTCTTTTGAGGCTTTCTTGCTTAGCCATGGATTTGAGTTTCTTCCTTTCATCAGAGGCATCTCAAGTTTTGTGTGACATGCAGCTTCATTTCTTTATTTGGAGGATTATTAATCAGTAAATTTAGCAGAGCTAAAGCATTCTTAAGTTTGGTTTATAGGTAGAGCATGTCTCAAACCTGCTGTAGATAAAACAATCTTGCTAGTTCTGGTAATGAGTGGGTTTACAGACCATTTCTTTTTCTTCATTGTTCAGGGAGGCTTGTGAAATGATGAATCACGTAGTAATGAAAAGCTAAATTGGTGCATAATTAACAAAAGATTGGCCCTGTGGAAGAGTACTCAAAAGGCTCCTTTCAGAGTTCAGTGGGTTTGTGGAAGCACTGCTCTACCAGCGTGCTGGTAATGCGTGTGCAGTATGTGAGTAAAGTGGATGGAATGATGAAGAGGCTGGTTTTGAATAAGTGGTACATTGTTACATTATCTTAAAAGAGCCTTGCTTTTCCTTATTAAAAAGATGATATACTGCTAAAATGTGTAACATCCTGTTTTTTGGTATCACTTTTAGTCAATGAGTATACAAATATCCAATGGAGATGCTTATTCTACAGAGTGCAAACTCGTTTATGGGGCAACTAATTAAAATCCACTTGACCTCAGTTTACCTTTTACTGTAACTTTGAGTTCTCTGCATTTCCTGGAAACTGCTGACAAATCTGAGCAAGCTCAGGACAGGTAACTTGGGCCCATAGTTTTTCCTCTTGACTTGGTCTGGGTGAAAGAGCTTTAAACAATTAGTGATGACAAGACGATAGTGTGCACTCTGGTCTAGATAATCTTGCTTTTGTCGTGAACATGCAAACCTCAAGGCCCTCTTTCCTTACTGCTTTGTGGAAGTTAGGGACTCTTGGATGAATTGGCAGATGATGCAGACAACTGCAAAAGGAGGCCTTGTGAAATATTTAGGGAAACTTGGATTGTCTGTACTAGGTACCGTTGTGTAGTCTGGGATTCAAATGAGGGGTGTTTTTCTTGGTCTGCAGAAAACAGTTGTCTGCCTGTAATGTCTGGTCTCCCATTTCCTTGCTTTAATGATAATGGTGGTTGAAATTTCCAGTGTGAGAAATACTTATGCCTTTGGTGAAAACTATTTTTATTTTGAGGAAACTGAGTGTTTCATTTCAATGTTGTATTTCTGGCTCCATTTCATCATGACTTTGCAATGCAAGTAGACAGGAAAAATATTTTTGGCTGTTTTGTGATGTGCCGGAGCAACTGATACTAAGGGAGGTAAGAAGTCAAACTTGTACAAAGGTTATTCTTCCTTCTGCCTTTTAAGTCTTCTTCAGTGACTTAGGGGTTCCAAGGTTAGCTGGCACCAGAATTGCCTTGCATCCCTGTTGGCTGTAATCATGGATTTCACTGGTTGTCCCTGGACTTGAGCGTGACCTTAGCCAAGTATGTCAGCAGCTCAGCTGTAATAGGATAACTGGGTCACCCAGAGAAAAGAGACAAGGGTGAAGCAGCTGTTGAGTCCAAATCAATTGTACTGTTGTGGAACACATCCTGCTTCTGGGAGGCCAGCATAACCAGTCGAACTTCAGTTTTGCTAGAAAAATACCGTTGTCTTTTATGCTCATCAGGGATACTCCTGAAGGTTAAATAAATATCTATAAGGGAGAAAAATTTAAACAAGCAGAGACTGTTCAGGTGTTGAGCAGGCTATTCTGTTTCTTTAGCACTAACACAAGTGATGATAGCATAATTTGGATTGCATGGTTTGGTAACGAATATCGTGGGTTTATTGTGACCATTTCAGTACAAGTTTTACATTGGAAATGTGGATAAGGGCTCTTTTTTGTGCAGTGTTGAATAAAGAGTAAATTACTGCAGCAACTAGCTAATCCATTTTGAGATAATGTGTTCCACAGCTTAGTGCAATACCACAGAGTTAACACATTTCTCCCTGTTATATGTGATTTAATACATTATTTAATAACAAAATCAATGCCTAATCATGAAGAATAAGTTATTAGAATTAAGTGACAGTTTATTAAAAAAAAGCCTGCTGTTGTGTTCAGGAGGATCTCAGAAGAGGAGTGTAAGTCCTTGGGATATCAGCAACATGGGAGGCTTCCTGGCATTGTCAGTTTATTGAGGAAGGACGTAACAGGGCAGTTCTGATTCTCAGTCCCTTAAAAGACTAAACACGTGTCATTCTATTTAGGTCCAGTAGGTAGTAAAGGAGTTGATCTTAAAAACAGGAGTCCTGTTGGAGAATTTGGTCTGGTACCTGTTCTTTACGCCATTAAATGCAATCTCAGTTTTTTGGGGTTCTGCAGGGTTTTCATCTTGCAAGAAAATGTACAACTCTCTTTTCCCCTCCATTAATCACATTTTACCTCCCTGAATGGAGTCTGAATTCCAGCTCTGAATGTATCTTAGAGCATGGACTGTGCAAACCAGTGCAGTGATGAATGCTGCAGCATGT
This sequence comes from Chamaea fasciata, assembly GCF_029207755.1. NCBI lineage: Eukaryota > Metazoa > Chordata > Aves > Passeriformes > Sylviidae > Chamaea > Chamaea fasciata. The sequence continues at coordinate 58,087,460 of NW_027094091.1, forward strand.
AAAGAAAAACTTGTAATCTCCATAGGACTACCTCTTCACAAAGAAACATGGTAGTTTGTAGTGATCCTTGTAAATGGAATGATTTTAATGCCTCCATTTTTCTCTTGGTTTAGGTGTTTGGAAATGCTCCTCCAAGTACAATGACAGAGAAATTTTCTGACCTCCTGCAGTTTACTACTCAAGTGTCACGATTGATGGTGACTGAAATCCGACGGAGAGCATCGAATAAGTCCACAGGTATTGCATGGGGCAGGAGGGTGGCCTTTCCCACATCTGTGCATCATGATTTTCAGATCAGTCAGAATACTGGGAGCTGCCATTCACAGCAACTGTGCAGGTTCAGAAACAGAATTTTTAGCAAGGAAAATGTGTTGTCTTTTGTTTCTTTGGACTGAGAGAGAGAGGAGGAGGTAGAAGAGGTTAGATGTTTCCTCCCTGGGTTATGGAGAAAGCTGAGTTCCACAGAATTCCAACAGATGAGAGAGAGAGGGGCGCTAACTGAGTTGCATGACCTACTAGGAGAGGGAGGCCAAGAACATGCATGTGAACAGCTGCTGTATCTTGCCTGAGGTGCCTGTTGGTGGTGTGTTGTGTCACTTGGATACGTTAACATTCCAAAACTATGCATTTTAAATTAGCTGCTGGCCAGGAAGCTAATAAGATGTGAAAGTACAGCAATTCCCACGTTAGGGACAACACTACCAGCCCTAGAAAAATGTCAGTGGACTCCTCTTCTTCTATGATTATTGAATGTCAGGGTGAGATTTGGTTCTGTTGACCCCTGAATGTATCAGGACCTGATCTTGTATTGTCAGTTGCATAACTGAGGACAATGCATCAAGAGGGCAGTTTCACTAGCTTTCCTCTTAGACTTCCTTTTTGGAAGAGGAATGCTTCCAAGAAGTATCAAGTCTTTCCCTACTAGATAATTTTAAGATCTGTGTTGTGTTCTCAGTTTGAATTTGGTGGTAAATGAGGACTGGAAAAGGCTGTGAAAATTATTGTGCAGGAAGTCAGGAGTCACAAACTGTGCCAATTACAATATATTTCCATTTTAAGTAGAGTGACTAACAGTGAAACATTCCAGATGGCTAAACAGATATCATAGACAAAACCTGTTCTCTATGGGTAAACAGGCGCAAAATGTCTTTTCTTTGAGTATTGGGGGAAATAAATGTCCAACAGTCGTGCTGGCAGAACGGAGGTGTTCACTTGACCTTTTTTCCCAGGGAACATCTGTTATGCCTGCTAGTCAGTTGGATTCTGCTGGGAATAACCATTTTTGTGTGTTATTACTTCAGCCATAGCTCCACTTGTTCTCCAAGATAATGCAGTTCTTTAAACATCACAAGTCAGAGGTAGATTTTTGTTGATGGTGGTGGTTTGGATGTGTTATTATCTATCTCCTACCACGCTATCTCCTAGTGTGGTTTTAAAAGTAAAAAAATTCAGTGACAACAGCACACAGGAAATGTGTCTGGTAATATACAAGTGCAACTTCCTGATGATGTGAAGTGCTCCATGTAAGTCAACAAAATAGCTGTGTTAGAGACAAGCTTTCCCTACAAAGTCAACTTTGGGAAGAAATTTTGCGAGAACTTGATTTCTGTAAATGTGTTGGCAGTATTTTACAGCAGGGAATGTGGTTTGGTTTAATCTTGCCTGTCAGTATGTTGTGGTTGTTTGGGTTTTTTTCCTTGCTTTTTCTTTTTTTTTTTCCCTATTCCATCTGATAATGGAACACAGGGCAATTATTTTCATCAGGCCTTTGAATATTTATGCTAATAGCTGTGTAAGTAGTGCCTGCCATGGTGGAGGCATATCTCAGTTATTCTTGGCAGACTGTAGTAGTTTTCTCAGAACAGTGTTTTGTGATTCAGTAGTAACTGTGCCAGCACCCTGTCTTAAGTGGTCTCTGAACATTGCCATTGTAGTTGTGTGTTCAGCTACAGTGTCAACTGCCTTATTTCTCTGGTAAGGATAATAAAAAAAATCTGAAAAAGCAGTTAAATCTGAGTTAAATTATTTTGCAGGTTTCGGTCTTTGCTGTACAACAGTGATGATTTTCCGGTGACAGCAGTAACTGTGAGGATTAGTGAAAAGTTTCCCTTGCCATGGAGTATCTAATCTGTTTAGAAGATGGTGGGGTCATGGGTGAGATAGCTCTATATACTTGAGATTTGTAACTTCCACGTTTGCCACAAATAAGTCCAATTTTGTGTCTGAATTGATCAAAAAGTTGTGGTAGTACTATGTAAAATATATGTTCAAACATCTCTTTCTAGTGTAGACTCAGTTCTGAAATGAACCTTTCTTTTGGGAGCAAGTGCATCTGGCTCAGAGCTGAAAAAGACTTCTGATAAAAGGAACAGGGAGGGCTGAAACTTGATAGAATCAATACGGCTACTTTGGCTGGAGAGGAAGCACCACTTTTGTTTAATGTATTTTTCTGAAGACATGGATGCAGTTGGTAGTTCTGTGTTTTTGCGGGTATTCCAAGAGCATGTCTTTTAACTAAAGCTGCTGAGGAAGGAATTTGAGATTATTCTGAGTTGGAAGGAAGCCACAAGAATCATCGAGTCCAGCTCTTAAGTCAGTGGCTCCTATGTGAACTGGACCCTCAACCTCGGTGTTCAGCTTCTCATATTTCATCAGCTGAAGGTGTGCAAACCTGTGATTTGGTACCTGGTAGTGGTTATTCCATTTTTACTAAAATGAGTATCTAACTCTGCATCGTGAGCACACCAAATGACATCCAGTCAGGGCCCATGATTTAATGTATTAACATTTATCCCAGGGAGATTCAGAACAATTCCCTAAGCGATGGACAGTCCTGCTACCTGCAGAGTCATACTGTAGGCACAATATGAATAAGTGGTTGCAAGGACAGGTAAAACTGAGGGAGGGTAGAGAACTGAACAATGAGAAAGCAAAGTGGTACTTCACAGGACTGGAACTTTTTAGCCTCTTTTCAAAGACCTTTTCAAAAGTTTATTTGGTTTTTTATGATTTTATTTGGCTGGTTAGTATGCATCGCTGTTTTGTGTATCTTTTAAGTTCAGTTAAGTTGTGTCTCTGTTAATTTCAGTCAGTTTTTAATTTCATATCTATAATGTTTTCTGTTTGTATTTGTTTCAGTACTTACTAATGCTAAATTTATTTGTACTGTACTACTAGGCTGTTCAGCTAATCCTTCCTACCTCCAGCACTTTCAGTTGTTGTTTATACCCTCTGAATGTTGTAGTGATTTTGCCTTTTTTAAAGGGTTATTTTTGGGGAGAGGAATGAGAGGTGGGTTGGTTTGTTTTCAGTTTGGTTTTTTTCCCCACCCTTCTTTTTAGTTTTTTGTTTTTTTTTTTTTTTTTTTTTTTTTTCCTTTGGTTTTTTAAAGTTTGTTTTTTTTTTTTTTTAGTTTATGGTTTTTTGTGGGGGAAGGGGTTCTACCCCCAGTTTTTCTTTTCCTCTTAATTTCACGGATCTACTCAAACTGTTTCACCACTGAAAATGCTTTTAACCTCTTCAGGCATTTTTCTAGCAGATCTGCTGGAAGACTATCATTATCTCATCTTCAAACCATTTTGGGAGATGAAACTGATAAACATTCATCATCATTGCAGAAAACCACATCAGTGTTTTGTATTTAGCCTCTAACAATGCCTACCTTTATTCTTCTTAAAGTTCCATCGATCTGCAAACTGTTTTTATTTTAATTTTTTTTTTGCAGTTTATCTCTGTCACATCAGCAGAACTAATTTTATGTTTATCCTCAATCCACAGAAGTTAGTATAATTTGTTTAAATGCATCTTGCATTTGGGTGAATTACAGATAATAGTTGAGGGAATCGTCTTCTGCTACTGAGGTCCTTTCAGGCTGCTCCCCTAATAAAGTCTGAAGTTTTCCTGATAGGGAGGATCTTTGTCAATAAAATAAGTGCACTTAGGGGCTGCTTTCAGACTTTTTTGGTATGTTAACTTTTCTTCTGCTGAGAAGAGACTGTTGGAAATTATTTCACGTGCTGGGATTGCACATCTTGTTCTTTTTCATTACATATGTATGTTTTTCATGTTCTGTGGGGGACTTTGCTTTCCAAGGTGATTCTGGTTTGTGTTTATTGAAATTGCTCTGAAAGGGGAAAAGAAGTGTCCTGTCAGCTACTATTCATCAGGAGACAGTTCTGATCAACAGCTCCTACATCTTACTACTTTTGGTCAACTTTCTGTTTACTTTTGGTGCTTTCTACCAGATCTTATGCAAGGCAAGTGTAGTGCAATATAGAGCCTTTCTAAGAGATCCTAGAAAGCCTTCTGCACGCTACAAAGGCATCAGCCACTTCACATCCGCCACGTGTGATGACAGCCCAACTCTGCTCCTGGTGATGGAAGGCAGACTTTGTGCCATCACGTTTTTATTTGGGCTGGTACTTATCTCTTACTGTCTAGGTAGTTGGAATTATTTGTACTCTGTAACTTTAGGTACCTGACTGTGTCATCAGGCATTTCCCAAAAGTAGCAGAGACTTCTAGAAGGCGTCATTAGAGGGATCCCTGACTTCAGCCTCACCTTCACCACCCCCTGACACACCCATCCATACCTTTTACTGCACTTCCCCTTCCACCCATGGCACATGCACAGATATTCTTTTCACTAATATTTCCCTCCAGAATAAGCTATACAAGAGTCTGATGATGCTATTATATGCTGTTTATCATTCTAGACCATCTAACTAAAAGCTTGTACTGAATTTGCCCCTAGTGCTATTGCTATAGACAAGAACATTATTTGCAGTGCTTGTAGCACTGATTTTTTGCTACCCACCTGAATGAGTCTAATTCCCTTGCTTGCTACCTCTTGGTTTTCTGAAGTCCAGGATGCAATGCACCTCTTACACGTGAAACAAATTTTGGTGTTTGATTCTACCAAGCCTCTATCTCATATATACTGAATTCATGCTGGAAAATCTGACTCCATGAATTAACCATGTAACCACATAATCATGGTCGTACTCACATGTACATGCTTGCACAGTTGTCACAATAGTTTTATTTACGTATTATTTTATAGGTTTTTCTCTTTGCCTTTTTTCTGTTTTTACTGGTTAGCATATCCTGCTCCTGAATTGGCTTTCTTCTGCAGCAGAAGTTGAAGGGCTAAGGACATCTGAGTGAGGCACATAGAGGATGTTATATTAAATGATGACTTGGGCACTTGAAAAACAGGGGAAAGGTACAAGGAATAAATTAAGGCTAATGCTGATGATAGAAGTTAATCTTAAATGATAGCGCTATCAAATTTGCTCAGAGCAGATGACAAGAGAACGTCTTCCAGCACTTAAAATGCTGTCTGTGTTTTTAGGTAGTGCTTAATTAAGAGTGACAGTTTTGAAACTGCTATTTATAGTGTTCCACTGCTATGCCAGGACGCCAGCAGTGTGACAACTTTTTCAGAAGCACGGTCTTAACCCCTGAGTTAACTTTCAAAGATGACTGAATGAGCCCTTGTTCCACAGGTGACTTTGGAAACTGTGCCCAAAGGAGGCTGTGCACACCCAGTTTGGTACCAGTCTTGCAGGCAGAGGCTGATTGCCCAGCTCTGTCTGTGGTGGGATAGAAAGAGAACAGGCCTACAGAATCACACCTCATGCTGGGCTGGTGGGGCACTGTCCTTGTAGCAGCACTGCATGCTTTAGACATGCTTAGCTCTCAGAACTGAGGAAAAATGGCTTTTCTCAGGAATTCTGGCATTTTGCCTATGCCTTTAGTGTAGGAAATGCAACTGTATCGTGGCTGTTGTGCTTTCTAAGTTGGCCTGTTCATATTCCCAACCACCTGGACCAGTGCTTTGCACTGATAGTTTCAGGTCAGCATGCTGGGAAATTCCTACTTGTCCTTGTTTGTGTGAGTTTTATAAATTGCCTTACCTTTCACCTTGGGATCTCAAGCTTTATCTCAGTCTCATGGAGGGAAGTGGTAGGGGGCTCTCCTTACTTTAGCACCAGAATTGGAAAAGCCAATGGTTTGTACAAAAGTCTGTTATGGGAAGAAGTCTGCCAAACAAAAAACATGAGAGAGGAGCCATTGCACAAATGAATCAAATCTGCAGAGCTTGCAGTATGATGCTTCAGAATGTGATCTTCTCAATGTAGTTGATACTACAAGTTTGATAAGTACTTTGCCATATGAAATGTGCTGCCTTTTGAATAAACTCCTTCCCAGGTATGTGCTGGGGAATCTTAAGAGCAGATGAACCAAACAAGCCAATATTAAAGTCAGATTTTTCTTCAGTTGCAGATTTATTCCTCCATTAGTAATTCCTTTGTAATTTCTTTTTTATGTGATATTATTCACCTTCCTGTTCTGTTCTAGTTGACATTAAAAGCACAGGAGATGATTGATACACAGTTATTAATGAAAAATGTTTTTAGATGTCTCTTAAAGCTAATGGGCAGACATCACAACTGGCACTATAGACTTCTTACATAAGTGTGTGTTCAGGCAGAAGTGAAATAGGGTTGCATTTTCTCTTGATTTATTTATTGAGGCTGATAACTTGTTTACTAGTCTGAGTGTTTGTCTTTGGCTCTGACTGATATGGAATAGCATCCAGAAGTGGTTCTCGATCATAAGAATTATCCATAAGCTGTTACTGTTTTCATTCTCAAAAAATGTAGGATGGGGATGTGGTAATTGCTGATCATAGCCTTAAGGTTCCTTTTTTTCTCTGGTTTTTTATTCCTTTTGTCTTTCAGCACCTCTCCTTCCCTCCAATCCCCATTATCCCCCATACTGTTGTTTCAGTGCAGTGCTTTTTTTCAGAAATTTCAGCTGTTTCCCTGGAGGCCACTGACTGGTGGTAACTTTGTGTCTTTGGAAAAAGTATATTGTATCTGATAAAGCAAAACTACCCAAACAAAACTCACTGCAGGTTACTGAAATCTGTCTGCTGGTCAAAGGATGATGCCTTACCAAAGAATGTACTTTTTACACCCTTGCCAGTGTCAAAGCTAAGTGTGTGTGTAAGACTGGAATGTGTGTCTGGAAAGCATAGGCCCAAGCCTAGGCCTTTTTTAAAGTAGTGCTGTAAAGGTGAATTTATGTTCAGTGCTTGGGGCTGCTGGGGAGGGTGTGTTCCCTTCTGCAGACTGAATTCTTACTGCTTTTCCTTCTTTTTACTGCCTCTTACAGAGGCTGCAAGTCGTGCCATAGTCCAGTTTCTGGAGGTCAATCAAAGTGAAGAAGCAAGTAGAGGTTGGATGCTGCTCACCACAATCAATTTACTAGCTTCATCAGGACAGGTTAGTCTGAAACAGCAAAGCTAAAAGCAAATTATGGGGTGGAAGAGACAGGAGCAATAATAAAATGAACTGCATGAACACTCACTAAAAATGTAACTATATTCTGGTTTTCTGTTTTAAGGTCCTCTTTCTCTTGTACTGCCACAGGACTTCTGCTTTAGCTCCTTGTGGTTTCAGTTGCCTGAAAAAAAAGTCGTTTTGAGACTTAAATTTATCTTGTTCTTTTGAATAATGCATATAACTTTTATTGCTGCCCAAAGGCTTCTCTTGCATACTGCTGCTTAGTGCCCCATGAGATGTATGGCACATACAGCCCCTAAATAGTTCAGACCTTGAACTTTGCACACCTCACTGGAGGAGGGCCATAGCAGTTGTAAAAAGCAAGGCCAGCAGCAGTGATGTGTGGGTGGTAGTGAATCATTCCTGCCTCTGCTTCTGGTGCTGCCCCTCCATCAGGGAGCTGTCTCTGGCAGTACACTGGGCAGCCGTGTGGTTTGTTATTTCTGCTCTAATCTGCCTTTGTGATTCAGAACATCATCTTCTCTCTGTTTTAGTATGTCATAAGCCTCCAATTTGCCTTTTCTTCCCACTGATACTTTCATATTTTCTACTGCCTTGCTTCTTAGGGCTCCTTACACCTTCTTGCCAAGTGAGAGCATAAATTGAATAGTCCTCCTCCCACTCCCATTTCTCCTGCTACAAAGAATTGGTAGCTGATGAGGGCTTGGCTGAAGGTCTTGTAATTAACTTTTAACTTCTGTTGGCAGAGACTGACAGGTTTTGTTTCTGTCCTGTGCAGTGACTGCTCTAAACTGTGGCTCTGCAGTGCTGTTGTCACGTAAATAAATCATTTTTTTAAAATTCCTGTTTGGATAGGCATTTAAGAGTAGATGGTGGCTGTGTCAACACCTCACCAAAGGTGTGAGAAAGAAACAACAGCATTTCAATCAACTGTGTTATTATTGATGTTTTGAATATATAATATGCTGAACTGGTATTTTTTACTGTGTTTTCTTCTTCCTCAGAAAACTGTGGACTGCATGACTACGATGTCAGTGCCTTCCACACTTGTTAAATGTCTATATCTGTTTTTTGACCTTCCACACGTGCCTGAGGTAGTTGGAGGAGCACAGAATGAACTACCTCTCGCAGAGCGCCGAGCGCTACTACAGAAAGTCTTTGTACAGGTAAGAGAGGTAAAATAGGTCAGGGAATTGGCAAGAGGAAAGTAAATACTTCATGTGAGCAAAGTCTAGAAACTTTTCGCTTGAACCAGGTTTTACTCTTCCTTGATTCTTAAAAAAACTGATAGCTAAGAGAGAGGTGGATTTTCCTGCAAGCACAGCTGAGGTTAAATTTCCACTCCTCCTCTAGTTTTTGTCTTTGAGAAACACTTCCTGCACAGAAATGCATGCAGCTCTTCTGCACAGATACTTAAAAGGAGCAACATGTGGACTACTATTCTGTTTTCATCTAACTGGTCCTAGTACTCGTTATCTTTGGCTGTTACTGATTAAAATAGATGTAGTAAAAACCACTAGTATTGATAATAAAATGGTGCTCTCAAAAAAACTGATTGGAATGGGTGAGGTTTCAGACCTCCGCCTCCAGTTGCAGACAGCCTTCCTCCAGTTTTCTGAGAGGGAGCCTGAGTTTTTCCTGCACAAGATGCAAAAGATCAGACATCCTCAAAACATGCGGGAAAGGGAGTGCGATGCAGTAGCTTCACTTGTATGGCTGCATTTTGTTTTGGTAGTTAGGAAATTCACATCCAGGTGCCAGTTATTCACGTAGGTCTGCAGTTTTGCTGTAGACTTTCCTGACAAACTTAATTTGACCAAGATGTTATGGTTGCTGCTCTGCCAACAACCCATCAATAGCCACCTTCCTGCATTAGGAAGGGATACAGCAGTTTGCCCCACAGTGCTTCTCCCTGTGTGCAAAATTTAGACCTGCAAATTAGGCAACTTGCAGATTCTCCAAGAATGGAATATCCTGGTATTCATGCAAATATGCTGTGTCAGCCTAAGAGACTTAAACTCTGCTTCCAGTCTTCTGGTAAGCATTTTAAACTGAACTGGGACTTGAAATAACTGTGTGTCCAATGACCTTGTCTTGTGTTCAAAGTACAGAAACACACAAAGGAAAGCAGCACATTACCTTTTTTAATGTGTTTCCTTAATGGAAGAATGCTTCACCTTTTACTAAGTCCAGGCAAAATTAGCAATGATAAAGGTATTAATGCTAGTTGTTGAATGACTTCCTGTTTCAGATCCTAGTAAAATTGTGCAGTTTTGTGTCCCCGGCGGAAGAACTGGCTCAGAAGGATGATCTCCAGCTTCTGTTCAGTGCAATAACCTCATGGTGCCCTCCCTATAACCTGCCTTGGAGGAAGAGTGCAGGAGAAGTACTAATGACCATATCTCGTCATGGCCTTAGTGTCAATGTAGTGAAATACATCCATGGTATGTGTCTTTCCTCAGTAGTATTTATTGGGATTTTTTGCTGCTGTTCTTTCATAGTTTTATTTGGGATATAGGCATGAAAATAATAGGGAAGCTTCCAGGTTTTTAGTTTGGACATGTGCTTGTTTACATACAGGTAGCATTTCTATGTCCTTGTGTATTGAGAGAGGTGATTTTAGCTGAGTCTGTCATTCACATTTCAGTTTAACCTGGAAGGGTAGTTTCCTCTCATGTTTTGCTGTAGAGTTCATGATAAGCAAAAGGAAAGGCTTTCAGTAGCTGCCTGTATTGAAAAATATTTGCTGTGAAAGATGCATTAATTCTTAACAGGCAGCTGTCTTCCTCCCCTGTGGTCCAGCCCAGTTTTCCCAACCCAAGGATGTTGTTCTTAGGGCCTGGCCCATGGAGGCTCTTTGCTTGGCTGAGAACCACACCTGTGCTGGATGGGTTTGGAGCCCCTGTGTTTTCCCTGTTCTCTCACTGACTGGATTGCTGACACTTCAGTCAGCCTGCATTTCTTCTGCCAGGCCCTTGTCTTCCCCACCTTGCCTTGGAGATTACAGATTGAAGATTTTGTGCATCCTGAAGGCCAAGTTAAAGTTATCTCATGGACTTAATCCAGCCTGAAAGTCACCAAATGAGTGAAGCATCCAGACTCATTCCAGTTTGTCTCCTGTCCATCTTTTAAGACAAGTAGATCCTGGCTGTTGCTGGCATGGAGACTGTGGTGTACAGGGACAATTTTGTAGCTGGTTACAGATTTTGGTAGCTAATAAAAGTAGTACTTTACCCATCATGCATCTTTGCAAGGAGCTGGTAAAGAGGCAGGTGCCAAGCTGGTTCACAACAACTTGCAGATGAAAAGCAGTGTTGGAGAGGATATTAGCTGCCTGGAAGCAGCTTTGCATACAAATTATTCCTTTTGCTTTTATTGAAAACTGTATGGGTGTTTCGGTATGTAGGACTTGAGGAAAGAAATCTGATAAAATATTTTTGTAATACTATATTTAAGGCTTTTAGACTGTAGGGCTACATTGGAAGCATTTGTAGTTTTTAAATTGGACTGACTATGGAAGTGAACGAACATCCTTATATATTTTAGCAGTGTACACCAATTGGAAAAAAAGAAACCCACAGTTTTGAGTTGTTCACACCCTGAGAAGCAAGTAGTTACAAGGCTCTGCAGAACCATTTTAATGGTTTATTAAATACATCACCTTGCTCCCACATACTTCACAGAAAATTTCAGTCTGTGTTTTTTCTTGTGCTAGCAGTGTGTTTCCAGTTCCAGTCAGAAAGATGTGATTGTACAGTATCACTCAAAAGCACAGCATAGCCACCAGTTGAGTGTTTTTAGATAGGACTTAGAAGGTGATAGACTTCTAGTGGGCTTTTGATGAGTGGTAGAAGGTGTATGTGTGTGTGAAGATGTTATTAATTGCAACAAAGAAAACAACTGGAGTTTTGACTGTCATTTGGCATATTACAGCTGTTACCATTATTGCTTTTCTCTATGGGCCTGATCCATAGAGGAGTGAAACTGGCATGTGAAAAGATACTGTAGGTTCTTTAAAAAGTGAAATGGAATCTTAAAAAGAAAACCAGTCAGCACTGCCTCTTGCTTTTTGATTAAAAAAGTGAACCTGACTTGAGATAACAACATCTGTCACAAGGCTCATCTTATATTCAGGAAAAATTTAAGATATTTCATCATATGCAGAGGAGCATCCTTTCACCCTCTTATGCTCTGATTTAATCTCTGGGAAATTTTGTTATCAATCTAGCTCGAAAGATTTGTGCTTGTGTTGTGCATGCTGCAAAGTTAAAATAGCAAACAATTAAAGGGAGCATCTTTAAAACAGAGTGCAACTTAAAATCTCACAATAGATTTGCGAAAACTTTGTTACTGACCTAATGAACTGATGGAACGTGAGAATTATGCAGGGCAAGACAAGTTGGCTCTCTTTGATGCCAGCCAATGAAATGTTAACCCCAGAGTTGGAATAAAATGACATGGTGTAAAGGTTTATATGTAGAGTTTTAATAACACTTCAAGTCGGTGCATTGTATAACGTTGTGTTTTAAAAGAAAAACATATGGTTTAGAATTACTTCCAGTTGCCGGATTTGTTTTTTTATTCTGTTACCTGGTCAGAATTTTTAGGTAAAAATTAGTATTTATCTACAGTTTCCTCCTTAGAAGAGTTGTAAAAGGGAGGAAGGGATTGGCAAAAAGAGGTTAGGGTTCTGATCCAAAGCCACTTGAGAATCCTTCTCATCCTCAAGTGGTATTAAGTGTTCTATGACAAGAGATACTTGAATAAGTTGCCTTATTGCTGTGTTTTGTGTGTTAGTTATGCTTCTTGCTGTCATTAATGTCGGTAAAATCCTAAATTTCTCCACTGCAATTCTTTTCAGAAAAGGAATGTTTGTCCACGTGTGTCCAGAACATGCAGCAGTCTGATGACCTTTCTCCCCTAGAAATAGTTGAGATGTTTGCTGGACTTTCTTGTTTTCTCAAGGACTCCAGTGATGTATCCCAAACGTTGTTGGATGATTTTAGGATATGGCAAGGTTACAACTTCCTCTGTGACCTCCTCCTCAGGTAGGCAAAAGTGCTTGAAGAAATGCAGACAGATCACTGAGCTTTTTCAAAAATGTTTTCTTGATAAAGAGTACATGAATAGGTTTAAACAAATAAGTGATTATAGATCATTATAGAATGAAGATATTAGGACCAAAACATTGAATTCTGTGCTTCTCTCCATTTATGAAACTACATTCTTTAACTTTTTTGTTCTTTCGTACTGGTTTATTACTAAATGTTTCTTGCTTTGTAAAGAAAGCAGTTGCTTGAAAACAACTGGTCCTAAATATTTAGAGAGAATCCAGAACATAAAATTTTGGCTGCAGCTAGTGATTTTTGAGTTTGGTTGAAGTTTTTGTTATGTCTAAGGAGATGATTTAGTGATGGGCTTGGCAGTGTTGGGTTAACAGCTGGGCTCAATGATCTTGAAGATCTTTTCCAACCTAAATAATTCTATAATTGTATTATTGCCTTATCATGCTTTCATAATGAAAAATCACGTATGTAAATGTGGTGTGTGCTATGAGGGAATAATTTTACTTTTTAAATTAAAAGTACTTCTAAGCTGCTAATGGATTAAAAATATGGTAATGAAAATGCCTGCCCAAAAAAAACCTTGGTGTATGATCTATCCATGGTCTCTCTTTTTTTTTCCATGAAAGAAACTTCTTTAATTTTCTGACTGAGAAAGGATAGTGTCTGTTGCTCTATTTGTGTAAAATCTGTGGGGAGTCTATGTGGCTTTGTTTGGATATGAAGTTCTGAGGAAGAACGTTTAGCTGTTGCTGTTGTAAAATATATATATTTTATAAATCCAAGGTATATACTGGATAACTGTAAGTGTACACCTAACGAAGTATATTTGGGTCAAAGATGCTTAAGGCATTATTGCTGAGAAATGTTAATATTATCTCCCTATTTTTGGTGTTAGTATGCTGAATTTTGGCACCCAAATATTTTAATTAAATTTTCCACTACATTGTGTACTTCTGAGGGGGATTTTTTGTTTGTTTTAAATGGATACCAGACATAGACATGGCGTTTGAAATTTTTCATCACAGTTAAAGTTACTTATAAGTTACCTTTGGTGCCACAAAAGCTGAAGCTTAATTCCTGTTAAGGAATTGTTATTTTTCTTGTTCTCTAAGTGAAGTGTTGGAGTACATTATATTCACTAATGCATTAATTTAAAGCAGTGTAATTCAAATGCAGTTGTTTTCCAGAAACTTTGAGCCAAAGTTTAGGGGAAATATGAGGTGAACATGCTGTCATGTTAAATGTTGAGGTACAAAAGTGATTCTCTGTAGATCAAGTGTTTTAAACAAGTTCTCTCTCCTGAGCTTGCTCATCCTTAAATCAAAGAATGGGAAATCTCTGCCAAATGAATAGGAAGCCTGGAGATTTGCATGTCTCATTGAAAAAGGGATCATCAGGTGACACCAGTAAAGGTTAATAGCATAGGAATGTGTTATCATCTCTTCCTGAGGTGGTTTTCTAGAAGAAAATAGTTCCTTTCAAAAAACAGTGATCTTGAAGAAGCCCATGTATTGGTCAGTGATGGACCACAGTAATGTGTTCTCCCTGCTTTGGCTCAAACCTACCCACAGAGACTTGGTCAGCTCTGGGGCACTTCTGTGAAGATAACTGTCAAGGAAGAGTATGAATTGGGACATTGGGTCTCAAGCTGCAAAGAGGGGAGGCTTTGGAACTGGAAAAGCAGAAGCATGCGTGAAAAAGGTAGATCAGTAAGAAATTGCAGAAGATGCGTGAGGACAAGAGGAGCACTTTGGTAATTTCACCTGGATGATGCGAAAGGGGCAGGGCATGTGGAGGATTAGTGGAATGATCACAGGTGAGCTCAGGGCCTCTGTAGTGACTGAAAGAAGTTCCTTCCTCAGCCACGTCTGACTGAGAAGAAGATGGAGGACGCAGAATGAGCTGCTTGTAAAGGTTTCCCACAGTCACTTGTCAGCAAGAAGCAAAGCAGAGCTTTGCACTGCCTGAGTGAATAGACGAATGTGATTCCCAGTTTACTCCTGAGATCTGCAGTTAGTACACAAGTAAACATGGTTTTATTTGTGGTGAAGGAACAGGGAAATGAGGATGGTTTTATGATTCAGAGTTGGTGTTTAGGGTTTGGTCTGATGGTGTGTCCTGTCAGTAAACAGTGGCTGGAATGAGATGTTAACATTTCCATCCTTTTGGGTTCAGAGGTGATAAGAGTTTGTAGTTCTAGTGAGGGTGCTTCGTCCCATGCTTCTAAGTGCTAGGCCTTTACCAAGATACCATTTCATTAGCACAGAATATTCAGTCTCAAAGTAGCAGATGTAATCTAGCAAGTTAATTACAGATCTATTTAATTGCAGACTATCCATGTACTTTCCTATGCAGTTATGTTCATGTCTGTGAGAGGATTTTTAATGTAATTTTCATGTCTCTTGGTTTTTAGCAGAACTTGTTGAGTTCAGGGAGAGATTTCTGAGGTAAATTCCTATGGCAAATAACTGTTTGCTCTTAGAAGTCCAATGTTTGACCAAATGGTATCACATATGAATATGGAAAATACTGCAGGAATAAGGCAGTAAAACTGGTCTCTAAATTGATAGAATAAAACAGATCTTACTAAAGTGATTTGAGTTCAGATAAACTAGTGCTGC